>NC_048570.1:36851022-38051022 GCF_013265735.2 Oncorhynchus mykiss
ATTCCATTTGGGGCCTGTAATTGGCCACGACTGCAATGCCGAATAATCAGGCGTTCCGTCTCGGAGCAGAGAGAGAAGGAGGGAGGGAAGGAAGGAAGGAGGGAGGGAGTGAGAAGTGAGGAGAGAGAGAAAGAGGGAATAAGAGATAGAGAGAGAGAGGGAAAGAGGGACAGAGAGAGAGGGACAGAGAGAGAGAAGGAGGAGAGAGGCCATGCTAATGAGCGAGCTGGCTAATTAAGCTTGCGGCACAGCAGCGACAGTTACTGATGACTCCTATGACAAAGAGGCCCTCTCCCACACAGTGCTGAGTCCTGCAAGACTGCAGGGCTAGGCGAGGAGAAGGATGAGGAGGAGGAGAGTAGGAGAGGACAGCAAGAGGAGGAGGAGGAGGAGGACAAGAGGTACAGCAGGAGGAGAGGAGAGGGTGAGGAAATGAGAGGAAGAGAGTAGGAGAGGAAGGAGGGGAGGGATGGCGTCGTAGCAGGAAAGAAAAGTACATTATCCAGGCCAGGCGTTCATAGTAGTTTTCATTTTTATATAAACTTTAGACTTTTTTTCACTCCATATTTCCAAGTGGTTCATTTGATCACTCTTTTGTTGCTGAGAATGTTTCTGCACAGCAGGAAATGCAAACTTGAAGAATATTCCAGGTTTAAAAAGGCTTCTAAAGTTTGTCATTTCCACTTCAAAATGTCAGACTTGATTCGCTCTGACGAAAACGTATCAACTCCTACAAAAAAGATCCGTCAATTATAATCTACATAATAATTCACATTTCCTGTTGCTGCAGGGTTATTTTCCTCAAATTAAGGTCCTACATCTGTAGTAGCTCTGATCAGCTCTTCAAGATTAGAGCAGAGAGAAGTGCTGACTTAGAAAGAGCCTCCAGTCAGGAGGAAGGTAACCATGCTAGAGACAGACAGACAGCAAGGGGGAAGAAGGAGACATCACATTACAGGGAGGGAGGAAAACGCCGGAGTTGAGAGGAAATGTGATTCATCGCAGTGATGATGTCAACCGGAATGAAACCACTTGAACCAAATTGTAAAACCTTAACTGTAATGACTGCTGTTTTTTTATGTTAGCATTTTATAGATCACATTCTGCCAGGTCCTCCTCGCAATGCAAAAAAATAGGTTTCTAACCCCCAGGGTCTTTCCATATTATAGGTCAAATAAAGGGCCAATTCAATGGTAAACAGCATTACCCACTGAGTTGCTTGATACTCTAGCAGCATGTAAGAGACTAAATGGGGGAGTTTGAGCATCACACCTAGAAAGTGAAAGAAAAGTTCTCCTTATTCCCCAGACCTGAGGGAGCCAGCCACTGCCCTGCCCTGGTCATGTGATTTCCCCGTATAGGGTTGTTGTTGTGATAAACACTGTAGTGACTCAGCATAGCCAGTTAGCCCATTGAAGTTCTCGTGCCCAAATATGGTATTTCATCTCCTGTTGTGTCGGACAGATATGTTAGGTATGTAATTATACAAATAACATATAGCTTCACTGCTGTGGAAACACCAAATAGAGTCTATCAAGTTCCCTTCCATCGACCAATGAAAGTTAGCCCTTGAATATGAGTTAAAATATGAAAATTGTTAATAATAGCAACAATATTTTCCTTTCATGTGAAAATTGTTTGATAAGTATATTTCTCATGACCTTAGCTGTATGAATGAGTCACCATGGGAAGTTTTGGAGTGGGAGGAAATTGTTGTCTGACTGTCGCTTCTCTCTCGGTGTGTGTGTGTATGCTGCGTTTGTGTTTAGTGTAGAGGAAAGAAGAGGTGTGAGAGTGTGAGTGATGACAGAGGAAGAGTAGTGTTTGGAGAGGGATTTGGCCTTCCACAGAGACAGAGTATCAGTCCCAAATGGCACCCTATTCTCTTTGTAGTGCACTACTTTTGACCAGGGCCCATAGGACTCAGGTTCAAAGAAGTACCATATATAGGGAATAGGGTACCATTTGGGACAAAACCAGGGATTAGTGTTATGTCTACTCTGTTGTGTGTGTGCTGAGCTCACAGCTCACAGCAGACCTGCCAGTCAGGAGAGTCATGACAAGACAAACACAGGGTTAAACCTCTCTCTCCCTACCCATTTGTTGAAGACTTACACCCTGTCCTCTGTCGGCTTGTTATTTGCAATGTTTTTAAATAGCAGAGTGTGTGTGTGTGTGTGTGTGTGTGTGTGTGTGTGTGTGTGTGTGTGTGTGTGTGTGTGTGTGTGTGTTTGTGTGTGTGTGTGTGTGTGTGTGTGTGCGTGCGTGTGTGTGTGTGTTTGTGTTTTATGTCTTTCACAGCATGAGAAAATTCTATTCACAAAAGTACTAACTAGTTTGATAGACAACTAGAGAGAGAGAGCTTGGGAAAAGGAAAGCAAGAAAGAGAGAAGAGTGTGAGAAAGAAAGAGAGAGGAGTGTGAGACAGATTCCATGTGTGTCGGGGGCGTGTAGATTAATGACAGCAAACAGAGAAAACAGCATCTGCAGCCTGGGATGCCCTGGGAGAACAGGGGGTGGAGGGGAGGAGGACAGGAGGACAGGGGGAGGAGGACAGGAGAACAGGGGGAGGAGGACAGTAGAACAGGGGGAGGAGGAGAGGAGGACAGGAGGAGGAGGAGAGGAGGACAGGAGAACAGGGGGAGGAGGACAGGAGAACAGGGGGAGGAGGAGAGGAGGACAGGAGGAGGAGGAGAGGAGGACAGGAGAGAAGGACCGGAGGACAGGGGGAGGAGGAGAAGAGGACAAGAGAACAGGGGGAGGAGGAGAGGAGGACAGGAGAGGAGGACAGGAGGAGGAGGAGAGGAGAACAGTGGGAGGAGGAGAGGCGGACAGGGGGATGAGGAGAGGAGGAGGAGAGGAGGATAGGAGGAGGAGAACAGGGGGAGAACAGGGGGAGGAGGAGAGGAGGACAGGAGGAGAAGGAGAGGAGGACAGGAGAGAAGGACAGGAGGACAGGGGGAGGAGGAGTGGAGGACAGGAGAGGACAGGAGGACAGGGGGAGGAGGACAGGAGAACAGGGGGAGGAGGAGAGGAGGACAGGAGAGGAGGACAGGAGGACAGGAGGAGGAGAGGAGGACATGAGAGAAGGACAGGAGGACAGGGGGAGGAGGAGAGGAGGACAGGAGAACAGGGGGAGGAGGAGAGGAGGACAGGAGAGGAGGACAGGAGGACAGGGGGAGGAGGAGAGGAGGACAGGAGAGGAGGACAGGAGGAGGAGAGGAGGAGAGATTCATGTGGCAAGAGAGGTGGGGGTCACAGTTAGGGGGAGGGGGAGGGAGGGGGATGATGAGTCTCAGTTGGTGCTCATTTGAACTGGAACTGACCTAAAGATAACCCTCCAACCCCTCCCTGACCCTGACCGTTCACAAGGGCCCCTGGATAAAGGAGGGCAGGTCAACAAATGAGCGATGGACTTAAGAAAAGAGAAAGAGGATGAAGAGGGAGAGAGGGAGCCTATCTCACAAACATCTGGTGCCTAGTTACCGTTTTTCACGCGGGACCCTGGATAAATGCTAACTCTGTCCCTCCTCCTCAAAGTTACGGGTTCAAAAGGTTATGCAGGGCCCATCCATTTAAAGTCCTTGCCCTTTGATTTATTCCCCAAGCTAGTGCTTCTCTAAGGATGGAGGGAGAGAGAGGGATTGAGGGAAGGAGGGAAGACATAAACATTGACATAAATCTCCTGGGATTTTTCCCTCGCAAATGTTAGCCTCTTTTTCTCTCCACAGGCACGCTCGCACGCTGGCGCAGGAGCACACACACACGCACACACACACACACACACACAAGCACGCACGCACACACACACACACACACACACACACACACACACACACACCAATAGCCATAAACTGTCATGCATGCAAACAAACCAACAAACACACTTTCACACGTATACAGGGAGACAACAGATTCCCAGTAGGCCTGTGTTGTCTCACTCCCTCCCTCTCTCTTCTCCTCATTTCTCAGATAAGTCATTTTTCCTCAAAGTTAATTTGTATACTCAAATCAACAGTTCATTGCTTTTCTTTGGAACCAACCACTCTTTCGTGTTCCCTGTTGTTTTCCCTTTTCTTTGAATGCTCATGGAAATGTGGGTTAGTCTCGGCCCACTTTGACTGCTCCCAGAGAGTGCTATGCTCTGTCTCTATTTTATAATGACTCTGTTTTCTGTTTTTGGAGTTTCTGTTGATTTATTTGTTTGGTGTCAGAGCTTGGAGAGAAGGAGAAAGGAGAGAGAGAAAGATTGAGAGAGGAGAGAGAGAGGTTTGGAGGATATAAGAGAGGCCTATTTCCTTGCCTGTGTGCCTCCCTCCCACCCACCACCCTGCCTTCCTGCCAGCTTCCCTCCTTGGGTGCCTGGCAGAGCTGTGTATCCACAGTGTGTCAGCCCCCTCTATTTACGCTTTATGATCTGAGCCACAGTAAATGCTACATACATTCCAGCCCCTCAACTCCCTTATCATGCAAACATCGTAATCCCGGATGCAATTTCCTCTCTTTATTGGCAGTCACTTCTGATTTAATGGCCCTTTGATGATTACACTGTAAAATGGTACATGGGGTGATAGCGCCAAGTTGCAAGGGGAGAAGGGTCTGTGTGTGTTCGTGTGTGTGCGTGCATGCGCGCGCGCGCGCGCGTGTGTGTGTGTGTGTGTGTGTGTGTGTGTGTGTGTAAGTATGTGTGTGCATGTGTCAGCCTGTTTGCTGACAGAATGCAGGCCTTACTCATTTCAGGTCAACATCCATCAATGCAGGTCTGTTACTGTCACTGTCACTGTTATTGTCACTGTCACTGTTACTGCTACTGCTACTGTCACTGTTACTGTCACTGTCACTGTTACTGTCACTGCTTCTGCTACTGTCACTGTCACTGTCACTGTTACTGCTACTGCTACTGCTACTGTCACTGTCACTGTCACTGTTACTGTCACTGTCACTGTTACTGTCACAATCACTGTCACTGTCACTGCTTCTGCTACTGTCACTGTCACTGTTATTGTCATTGTCACTTTTACTGCTACTGCTACTGCTACTGCTACTGTCACTGTCACTGTTACTGTCACTGTCACTGTTACTGTCACAATCACTGTTATTATCACTGTCACTGTTACTGCTACTGCTACTGTCACTGTCACTGTTACTGTCACTGTCACTGTTACTGTCACAATCACTGTTACTGTCACTGTCACTGCTTCTGCTACTGTCACTGTCACTGTTATTGTCACTGTCACTGTCACTGCTACTGTCACTGCTACTGTCACTGTCACTGTTACTGTCACTGTCACTGTTACTGTCACTGTCACTGTTACTGTCACTGTTACTATTACTGTTACTGTTACTGTCACCGTCACTGTCACTGTTACTGTTACTGTCACTGTTACTGTTACTGTCACTGTTACTGTTACTGTCACTGTTACTGTCACTGCTTCTGCTACTGTCACTGTCACTGTCACTGTTATTGTCACTGTCACTGCTACTGTCACTGTCACTGTTACTGTCACTGTCACTGTTACTGTCACTGTTACTATTACTGTTACTGTTACTGTCACCGTTACTGTCACTGTTACTGTCACTGTTACTGTCACAGTCACTGTTACTGTCACTGTCACTGCTTTTTCTACGGTCACAATCACTGTTACTGTCCCTGCCACTGCTTCTGCTACTGTCACTGTCACTGTTACTGTGACTGTCATGGTTACTGTCACTGTCACTCTCACTGTTGCTGCTACTGCTACTGCTACTGTCACTGTCACTGTTATTGTCACTGTCACTGTTACTGCTACTGCTACTGTCACTGTTACTGTTACTGTCCCTGCCACTGCTTCTGCTACTGTCACTGTCACTGTTACTGTGACTGTCATGATTACTGTCACTGTCACTGTCACTGTTGCTGCTACTGCTACTGTCACTGTCACTGTTATTGTCACTGTCACTGTTACTGCTACTGCTACTGTCACTGTCACTGTTACTGTCACTGTTACTGTTACTGTCACTGTTATTGTCACTGTTACTGTCACTGTTACTGCTACTGCTACTGTCACTGTCACTGTTACTGCTACTGCTCCTGTTACTGTCACTGTTACTGTTACTGTCACTTTTACCGTCACAGTCACTGTTACTGTCACTGTTACTGTCACTGTCACTGTCACTGTCACTGTTACTGTTACTGTTACTGTCTCTGTCACTGTCACTGTTACGGTCACTGTTGCTGCTACTGCTCCTGTTACTGTCACTGTTACTGTCACAGTCACTGTTACTGTCACTGTCATTGTCACTGTTACTGTTACTGTCACTGTTACTGTCACTGTCACTGTCACTGCTACTGTCACTGTTATTGTTAGTCACTGTCACTGTTACTGTCACTGTTACTGTTACTGTCACTGTCGCTGTTACTGTTACTGTTACTGTTACTGTTACTGTCGCTGTCGCTGTCACTGTCACTGTTACTGTTACTGTTACTGTTACTGTCACTGTAACTGTCACTGTTACTGTTACTGTCGCTGTCGCTGTCGCTGTCACTGTCACTGTCACTGTTACTGTTACTGTCACTGTTGCTGTCGCTGTCGCTGTCGCTGTTACTGTTACTGTTACTGTCAATGTTACTGTCACTGTTACTGTTACTGTTACTGTCACTGTCACTGTTGCTGTCGCTGTCGCTGTCGCTGTCACTGTTACTGTCACTGTTACTGTCACTGTTACTGTTACTGTCACTGTCACTGTCACTGTTACTGTCACTGTTACTGTCACTGTCACTGTCGCTGTCACTGTTACTGTCACTGTTGCTGTCGCTGTCACTGTTACTGTCACTGTTACTGTTACTGTCACTGTCACTGTTGCTGTCGCTGTCGCTGTCGCTGTCGCTGTTACTGTCACTGTTACTGTCGCTGTCGCTGTTACTGTTACTGTTACTGTCAATGTTACTGTCACTGTTACTGTCACTGTTACTGTCACTGTCACTGTTACTGTTACTGTCACTGTTACTGTCACTATTACTGTTACTGTCACTGTTACTGTTGCTGTCACTGTCACTGTTGCTGTTGCTGTTGCTGTTGCTGTTGCTGTTACTGTGCTGCGCTGTAGTGTTGTTCTGTTTTACTTCATTGTAAACACCAAAATCTGTTTCCCTGTTGCTATGGCAGCTGAAAAACACGTTCATGGTGAAGAGCTTGTCTTCCCTATTGGTTTTTCTCAGACGCCCCTCCATCCTCTCTCCTCGGATAACATGCAGGTCTAAACCACAGGGACTAGTTTAGTTCCTGTGGGCCTTGGTCAAAAGTAGTGCGCCATATAGAGAATAGGATGCCATTTGGGACGTAGTCCAGAGTTTTTAAGGTCAGAGCTAACTGTGCCATGTGACCAGGCCTCTTCTCAGTAGGGGAGGGTGGGCGATGGGCTTCAGCTTGTTGCTCTACTCCCCTCCTACTGTTAACAGCCTTTCTATCATTCTATCATACCCTGTCAGTAAACTACTGCTCCAAGCAAGTATGAGCACAATTATCAGAGTGCCCAGCATTGCATACAAACGACCGTCAAGAGAATAGTACATATCTGTGTATATTTAGCGTCCATCATGTATTAGAGGGTATTTGAGGGTAGCGGATCGGAAAACAGGACCAGGCCAGTGCCAAGAGATAGGCATAAGCCCTGTCCAGAAATAATCACTGCTTGACTTGGGCAGGAGCTCACCGGAGCTGACTACTGGCACCTCAAATGTTCTACTGCTTGAGCTCCTGTTCCTCTTATAGAATGTTAGCTCAAAAGTATTGAAAAGCTCCTGCACCTAAATTTAAACAGTACCAGCAACCAAATTGAGTACCGGCGCCTATTTCAATCCAAGTCAAACACTGGAAACAACCCTTAGCCCCAGCCTCTAGCCCCTAGACATTTAGCATTTGTGGAGAACTGAGAGGACTGCACAAGTGGGCTAGGGTGTGCTTTTGGGACAGAGACCGAGGCTGGGTGAGGTGAGGTGAGTGGGCAGGCCCAGCTGTCATGGCCTCCCAGCTGACTGAGTGACTGAGTGAGTGTTGTGAGGAGTGAAGTGAAGTGAGGGGGCCGGAGAGGGTGTCACTGGCGGACAGATAGATGGCCACTCCTGTGGTATGTAAATCATTCCTCTCTCGTCACTGGCTCCCTCCTCTCCTCTTCTCCTGCCTCCCTCCCTCTCTCCCTTATTCAGCTGCCTGCCTGGGCTCTTTTGTCTTACCGCTGTCGTCGTTCGTCATGGGCGGCTGGGGCAAGAGGTCAGGAGAGGGGCTTGGTAAGGCCACGGTGGGGTGGAGGGGTGGAAGGAGGGGCCACCTCCCTCCTACTGCCCTCTTCAACCAAATCTTCACCTGGAGTTAGTGTTGATGTTGGTGTCAGACTGCCCCCTTTCTCTAGAACCAAACAGAAAGCATGTATTTCATGACATTCAAAACGATCAATGCTCAAACGGAAACCCATCAAAACATCAGTAGCCAATCAGTGCATAGAACATGCACGCCAATACTTGACCTTGTTTTTTCTTTTGCGGATGATGCTGTATCACGTCGAAACGAGGCTCCACTGCTCTTAGTTCTAGTTGAGATGGATGTGCCAATCAGCTGCGGATATGGAACGGCCCAGGAGCAAAGCTCTAACGTATTCCCAGGGTGTGATGTGTGTGTCGTAAACACAAGCATGCTACCATATTGTGGAGCGGCAGATCATATTTTACACTGTTAACGCGCCATCTGGTTCTCCCTATAAGCATTCATAACACATAATGGAACACACTCTACAGGCAGGGTCACACACACACACACACACACACACACACACGCTGAAACACACAAGGTGTGATTGGGGAACGTCTTAACAAATTATTCCCAGATGAATATTCATAATGAGTCAAACAAAGACTCCAAGGCAACGCGTAGAGAGAGAGAGAGAGAGAGAGATAAAGCCATTGAATTGAATTGAGAGAGACATAAAATTACATTTGGAATGTCTTTATTTTTTTGGAACTTTTGTGAGTGTAATGTTTACTGTTATTTATTTTTGTATTGTTTATTTCACTTTTTCGTTTGTTATCTATTTCACTTGCTTTGGCAATGTCAACATGTTTCCAATGCCAATAAAGCCCCTTAAATTGAAATTGAATTGAATTGAATTGAGAGAGTAAAAACACCACCCCGATAAATCGCTACAGCTGAACATGGCAATGTGGCATTCCTGCCATAGCCCAGCAGCTAACAGCACTCCATCTGACAAGTGACAGGATTAGGCTAATGGACATGGTATCAATTACCACTATTACTGGGAGAACACATTTATTATTGACTCTAATTATGTCGGCAGACATGTTGACGGTCACCAGACGAAAAGCCGATAGCAAGTAAACAGTTGTTGGGAATTTGTGTTTGATGGAGGGTGGAAGAGAGAGGGGGGAGAAAGATGAACGAAGGAGCGATGGGGAGAAAAAATAGTGGAGAGAAAGAAAGGCAGGGAGGGGAAAAGATGGAGAGAAAGGGAGGGAGAAAGATGGAGAGGGATGTAGAGAGCGGCGGAGAGAGAGAGAGATGCAGAGAGAGAAAGATATGTATATATAGAGAGAGACAGAGAGACAGAGAGACAGAGAGAGAGAAAAGAAAGAGGGGGAGAGAGAGTGTTCTGGCTGAGTTGACGGAGAGCCATTCATCCTCCATGCTAGAGCAGATAGAGTGCTGGAGCTGAGAGGACAGGGACCATAAATCAGCCTCCATGACACACACACACTACTACTACACCTAATACTACTACTACTCCTGCTCTTCCTACTACGAATACCCCTACTACTACTACTACTACTAAAACTGCTCACCCACACAGAACTTACACACAAAGCACAGACCAATGTTTTCAACATTGGCATTGTGAAGACAATGTGGACAATAGTGTTTTTTCTATTCTATTTTCTCTTTCTCTCTCTCTCTCTCTCCCTCTCTCTCTCTCTCTCTCTCTCTCTCTCTCTCTCTCGCTCAGGGCTTATACATTTGACTTTCATTCTGAAACAACATTCATTCTCCTTCTGCCACTGCAGCTTTGGTAGAAAAGACCTTGATCAGCACAAACACTTTTACCCCCTTTATCATCACTAGAGAACCATTCTCAAACACATTACAGAAATAAGATCTCTCTCGCTCTCTCTCTCTCTCTCTCTCTCTCTCCCCCCCCCCCCCCCCCCACACACACACACACACACACACACACACACACAAACACACACATCCCCCCCGCTCTCTCATCCTTTGTTTTTGTCTCTTCAGATAATGGAGGACACCCTCTAGCAGGCTAATGATCTGTGTCTGAGGTGCTGGGCTCCACTGGCTGGGTCTGGTCAGGCTGTGTTAGAGGTATTGATCAGCAGGTTGATTGATCTGAGGATCTGGCTGATTATTGGTTCATTAATCAGGCTTGGATTACCCTATCAATAAAGCTGCCAGCACACGTCTGGAATACACAGAGGAGAGGAGACAAGATGCACTGGAGAAAGGGAGTAAATGAGAGATGGAGGAGTGAAGGAGAAACGGATGGAGGAAGACACTTCTCTACTCCCACCTCATTCTATAATCTCAGTATAGTTGGCTTCGCTGTAGGAGGTCAGGCACCCAAACAGCTGACTGTCACTAGCTCACACACACTGTCACAAACACACATACACACACACACACACTCTGTCACAAACACACACACACACACACACACACTGTCACAGTAAACAACAGGTGTGTCGCACTCATTAGCTGTGGAAAAACACAGTGAAAGACATGGCGCTGGATGTGTAAAAGTGGTGTGTGTGTGTGTGTGTGTGTGTGTGTGTGTGTGTGTGTGTGTGTGTGTGTGTGTGTGTGTGTGTGTGTGTGCGCAAGTGTGTGGCATGCATGTGTGTGTGTGAGAGGCCCTTATTAATAGTGGGGTCTGTATGGGCCTCAGAAGGCCCTGATTGGTTGGCAGTGAGATGAAAGAGAATGGCCCCTGTCTGTTAGCACCTCATTCACAACACACACACACACACACACACACACACACACACACACACACACACACACACACACACACACACACACACACACACACACACACACACACACACACACACACAGCCCCATAAATGAGGAGTCCAGTTTGCTGTTTACCTTACTCTCTGGCCTAAATCCCTTCCTCCAGGTATATATCAGACAGCAGATAAAACAGTTACAGCCTCTGCCACAGGGCCAGGAGCTGAGTGGGTGTCCATAAAGCCAGGGGCCACCAGACACATAATATTATACACACACACTCACACATGCACACACACACAGCCTGGAGCTCTGTGCGGGCAGGGCTTTACTACGGACAGACAGGGGTAATGAGTTTGCGTTTAATGAGGGTTGGGTTCTGCTTGTGTTCTCTTAAGGGTGTCACGCAGGCAGGCAGAGAGAGAGAGAGCTGCACCCCACTGACTTACTGGAGCCTTTCCATATGTCTGCTGTAACTCTGACACACCATATGGTTCCCTCCACCCCGCTCCACTCCGAACCTCGAGCTTCCACTACTTCTCCTTCCCTCTTTGATTTTCATTCCTTGCATCCATCCAAACCGCCCTAAACCTCTATAAAACTAGTCCCATGTTTCTTTCATTAATTCTCACCTTTCACTCTCACACACTTCTCACTCTCACATTTGGACCTCATTTGAATCAATCTCTAACCCGTTGTCTTAAGTCACTCCTACGCGACACTTGTCCCTATACCTCGGTGCGTGTGATTTAAGGCAATGTCTCTAACCTATAAGCACATAGTCATAGTTTCTTCTCTCAGTGGAGTGTAGTCATGGATGCCAAAGGAAGCCAGGCTTCAATCCCCCAAAATGTATCAAGAAAAAAATGAAAAAAATATCTCTGTGTTTATAATTTTCCTTCAATTCGCAAGAGGCTGAATGTACTGTATCTCACCAAAGAAAGCATCCGAGCGAGTGAAAGAGCGCCCCTCTATCTCTGTATGTGTAGCAAATCTATCTGATGCTGTCTGGTCAAAAATAGTATAAAATTGTTGCTGCCCGTAGCATTGAATGCAAGAGAAGCCAGCAAGCATTTGGCCTCTCTTGATAAAAAAGTGTAAAATAAAAGTCAATCAGCATTGAGATAAACTGAGTGAGCTCAACTGTGAATGGTCCTGGCCTACCCAAAAAAAGTATCAAGGGAAGCCAGTTTGATTTGGCTTCACACCAATCACATCACATCAAAAGACAAACGTCATTGATATAAAAACTTGAATTGTTGCATCTCATTGTGTTGATGTCCTCCAGTGGCTAGTGGCTAGCTAGCTTAAATCAGCCGTTTCCTAAATAACCCATGGATAGAGACAGGGATTTGAACTTGTGGTTATTCTTAATTCTCCGTACTAGCTAATGATTATAACGGCCATTCTGATCCAACCATAAATGTATACACTGTGCCCGTGGCCTGAGAGGATGGAAGTTTAAAATGTAGCTAGATGTAGTAGGCTAATGTTAACTAGCTGACTCATTGTTGCCAGTGAAAGGAAGTTAGGCTAGTGAGCAATCATTTTTGCCAGGTAGCCTAGGACAACAAAAACTTTTAGTGTGTACTGTATGACAGAGTCATAGACCGTTTTGGCAAAATGTCTTCTCTCTGACTTCATAACTCTAATAGGATTCCATGGGGTCAGCTTCAAAACTTTGTGATGTGTAGTTCACTCAATGGTGGTTTTGAAGTTTAATCCCAGCTAGCACATTTGGTTCCTTGGAAGTTGTGGGAACGTAATTTTGGTTTCACATTGGTTCTGGGAACGACGCCATACTTTTCCTGACCGATCAAACTGAACGTTTTTTAAACTTTCTGAGAACAGAAGTGAAAATTCCACCTATTAAGTACATTTCCACCTAGTAAAGTACATTTGTTGGTTGCAGGCATTTACTGAGAACAATTTATTATAGTTCCCTGAAAGTTTTCCTGCAAGGTTTTATTAACACTCTGAGAACAGAAATGATGAGGTTATTTAGAACTTCTTAAGGATCGGGGTCCGCTAGCGGGAAAACTCCCAGTGAAACTGGAGGGCGTGTAATTCAAATAAATATTATGGATTTTAAATATTTTGGTACATATAAGTGTCTTACATTGGCTGAAATGTCTTACAATGGCGCCATTGATTGAATCCACTCGTTCAACTTGCAGAGAAAGGAATATTATCCTACATTATTTTAACATTTCTACAAACTTCAAAGTGTTTTCTTTCCAATGGTACCAATTATATGCATATCCTGGCTTCAGGGCCTGAGCTACAGGCAGTTTATTTTGGGCACGTCATTCAGGCCGAAATTGAGAAAAAAGGGGCCTAGCCCTAAGAAATTAAAAGGTTTTTTAATAACTTCCTTAAAACTTTCACTGAACATTTCAATAGACTTTTAATAACACTGCTAACTGATTTTGGGTTAACATTTTAGAACTCCAAGCACAGATAGGACACACAGAAATGATTGTCCTTAAGCAGTAATCATGAAAACATTTATTTTGAGAGTCAACCAATAATCTTCTGTTCTCTATCCATGGAATTAGTCCACTGCACCACCAGGATGGAGCTAGCATGTACATTTTTGTCTATCCAAACAGACCCTTTTTCAAAGGGAAGAAGCACTCATTAAGATCAGGTGTGGCCAATTAGTGGGCTCGGCTAACCGACCTCAACACACTTAACAAGATAGAAGATAGAGAGAGTTTTGTTGATGCCGAGAATGGAATGTATATGTTTTAAATGACATTCTTAGAATGTTCTCTGAACAGTTTGAGAACATGACTTTAAATAGAACCATGAGGAAACTTTGGACTGAAATTCCCACACAAGAACATTGTTTCTCAACATTCTAGGAACAATTTCAGAACATTCCTAGAACATTATCAAAATTGAAATGAAATGTAATAATTTTTTTACTCTAAGGAAACGTTCTGTTAATTAATGTAATGAAATACCAAGAATATAATGTTTTTTTTGTTGTCAAGTCCCTTAAATGTGCCGAGAATATTCGAAAGCCATGCAACTAACCTGCACCATTCTCAGAAAGATGTGAGAAGGTTGTATGTAAAATAACCATAGGACAACCACTCTCTCACCAAGCTCTAAGAAACATATGGTTCTCAAAACGTTATGTGCTAGCTGGGCTCCCTCTGCTGAGACACACACACATTTTTTTTTTAAATTGAACCTTTATTTAATTAGGCAAGTCACATACTCTACGAAACCTCAGCAGCCCATCGAAACTCCTCCGCTATGGAGCAGACCATGGGAAACTCTGTCAGTGGGACACAATGTGGTAACATGACTATGCGGAGATGTGTGATTACACATAGCAGTCATTTTTGTGGTGAAGTATATCATCCCACTGTCATCCTGTCAGTCACATCCTCTGGTGAAATGTGTAAGTCATCTCGGTCTTACTGAAAAGTACACAAAATAAAGAGGTCCATTTTCCATGGTGAGAGAACATGTTATCAGAATACGAAGAGAGACTTCACTCTGGCCTAGAAGGAAAGTAGTTCTAACACCCTCTGTCAGCACTGCTGCAATGACTGTATCCATCCACCCTGCCTGGTCTCTCTCTCTTCCCCCACAACCGTTCCTGTGTCTCTCATCAAACTCTCCCTGTCTTTCATATACTGTAGAACCATCTGCCTCTCATTCGGACAAACCCGTTTCTATGAGAGCTATCTCATTAGTTCAGTAAGTGATTGGCTATTGGGGAAGACTGTGTGTGTGTGTGTGTGTGTGTGTGTGTGTGTGTGTGTGTGTGTGTGTGTGTGTGTGTGTGTGTGTGTGTGTGTGTGTGTGTGTGTGTGTGTGTGTGTGTGTGTGTGTGTGTGTGTGTGTGTATGTGTGTGTGTGTTCCTAAGGCTTGAGTATTGATGCAGCAGCAGTGTGTAATAGATGGTGTATAGCGGCAGGCGGTGGCTGTGTTTCCTTGTAATCCCAGCTAGGCCCCTGTAGAGAGAGATCTCCCAGCCTGTCAATTATGGATGTGTGTCTGGCTATGATCAATGAGCTAGGGGACAGGACGAATGCCAGCCTCTGCCACCGATACAGCTCTGAACAATGAGAATCACACACACACAGGCCCGCTCGTGTACACACACACACACACACACACACACACACACACACACACACACACACACACACACACACACACACACACACACACACACACACACACACATACACACACACAGCCCCATAAATGAGGAGTCCAGTTTGCTGTTTGCTGAGGGCCTGTAATTTATCATCAGACAGAGACAAAAGCCCAGTGAGACAACGACAAGAGCCAAGACCCACACTGCTGTCTGTTGTGTGTCAGCAAATCAGCAAACACAGGATAGAGAGACACAGAGAAGAGGGTGGGAGTGAGGGATGGTGGAGAGGAGGGGATATAGAGGGAGGGAGGGAGGGAGGGAGGGAGGGAGGGAGGGAGGGAGGGAGGGAGGGAGGGAGGGAGGGAGGGAGGGTGGAGAGGAGGGGATATAGAGGGAGGGAGGGAGGGTGGAGAGGAGGGGATATAGAGGGAGGGAGGGAGGGAGGGAGGGAGGGAGGGAGGGAGGGAGGGAGGGAGGGAGGGAGGGAGGGAGGGAGGGAGGGAGGGAGGGAGGCTTGTCCTTGTTTTCATCCTCCCTCTATCGGCTGCTCCTGGTTCACTTCCTCCTCCTTCCCCTTTCCTCTAACTCATCCTTATCACTTACTCTCTTCTGGTTATCACACCCACCTCCCTCCTGTTTCCTCCTCCTCTCCCTCCATTCTCATCTCACATCCTCTCACCGGATCTCTCTGCCTTGTCATCTCCTCTTTGACTACTTTAGGCTCTAGGGGCCCTTCACCAATAATCTCTCCTCCCACAATGATATTGTGATTTTATTCATCTCTTATTCAACCTTCACTTTAGACTTGAGAAGTCTCTGTTGTTTGTGTGCAGGAAACACAGGCCATGAAACAGGATGGCAAATCACTACTTCAACACACCAAATAGCCTGTTGTTTTAAACCTGCTACACATACACCCACACACAGTACATATACACATACACACACACTCCCCCCACGTTCTCCCTACATGGCTGTGTGTGTGCATGTGTATATGTGTGCATGGCGTGTGAGCCAGTCCTCACGCTGCCCTGAGAGATTACATTTCAAACGGATCAAAAATACACCAGACAGTCCTGCTAGGATAATCAATCAACACACTAGCACACGAGAGAGGGGGGGAGAGGGAGAGAAGAGAAGAGAGAGGGAGAGAGAGGTAAGTAGGAAGAGCAAAAGAGAAGGAGGGAGAGAGAGCATGAAAAAAGTAGTGCATAGACAAGGAGATGGCGAGAGGTAAGGGAGGGGAGAAGAATAAAATACATATATTCAGTTGGGGAGTGTGGCCCACGTCTATGTCTGCGTCGGGGAATTGGAGTCATAAATCAAGGAAGGCTGTCAGGGAGAGGAACATATGGAGGGGGAGGGGGGGAGGTAGTGAGAGGGGCACCGCCTCAGCCTCAGCCAACCCGACAAACGTCCTGCCGGCGCAAGGAAGGCAATTTCCCTGAATGTCAGCTGTGTCGGGCGGAGGGAGCAGGGTGGAGCAGATAAGGCAGTGTGAGCGTGTCTGTCCTCGACCTCAGGATGCACGGCACAGCCCCCAAATCTCATTACGCTGACATGATAGAATTTGCTCACTGTGTAACCTCATTATTCTCACTCTTAGATAAGACCTGTAATTGGCCAGTGGTGTATAGGGAAATGTGTATGTGTGTTTGAGCATTTACTTTTAAATGTGTGGGTGTATTGGTTTGTGTATGTTTGTGAATCTCTGGATGTGTAAGTGCAGTCATATCCACTGACTTAAAGCCTATTAGCCTACAAGTAAACAGTAGAGTTTCAACCCAGCTAACAACAAACGTGTGTGTCTCAGCAGAGGGAGCCCAGCTAGCACATAACGTTTTGAGAACCATATGTTTCTTAGAGCTTGGTGAGAGAGTGGTTGTCCTATGGTTATTTTACATACAACCTTCCCACAACTTATGAGAACGTTCCCTTTAAAAGTCTCATTAGGTCTTTAACTAACGTTTTCATTGGAATGTTCCAGTGATGTGCAAATAGATCTTACCCAGAACATGATTACCATGTTCTCGGAACTTAAGAGGGTTAGGAGAATATTCAATCAACATCCCAGCAAACATACTCAGAACATGGTTGCCATGTTGTATTTCAATCAATCAATCAATCAAATTTATTTTATATAGCCCTTCGTACATCAGCTGATATCTCAAAGTGCTGTACAGAAACCCAGCCTAAAACCCCAAACAGCAAGCAATGCAGGTGAAGAAGCACGGTGGCTAGGAAAAACTCCCTAGAAAGGCCAAAACCTAGGAAGAAACCTAGAGAGGAACCAGGCTATGTGGGGTGGCCAGTCCTCTTCTGGCTGTGCCGGGTGGAGATTATAACAAAACATGGTCAAGATGTTCAAATGTTCATAAATGACCAGCATGGTCGAATAATAATAAGGCAGAATAGTTGAAACTGGAGCAGCAGCACAGTCAGGTGGACTGGGGACAGCAAAGAGTCATCATGTCAGGTATTCCTGGGGCATGGTCCTAGGGCTCAGGTCCTCCGAGAGAGAGAAAGAAAGAGAGAATTAGAGAGAGCATATGTGGGATGGCCAGTCCTCTTCTGGCTGTGCCGGGTGGAGATTATAACAGAACATGGCCAAGATGTTCAAATGTTCATAAATGATCAGCATGGTTGAATAATAATAAGGCAGAACAGTTGAAACTGGAGCAGCAGCACAGCCAGGTGGACTGGGGACAGCAAGGAGTCATCATGTCAGGTAGTCCTGGGGCATGGTCCTAGGGCTCAGGTCCTCCGAGAGAGAGAAAGAGAGAAGGAGAGAATTAGAGAACGCACACTTAGATTCACACAGGACACCGAATAGGACAGGAGAAGTACTCCAGATATAACAAACTGACCCTAGCCCCCCGACACATAAACTACTGCAGCATAAATACTGGAGGCTGAGACAGGAGGGGTCAGGAGACACTGTGGCCCACTCCGAGGACACCCCCAGACAGGGCCAAACAGGAAGGATATAACCCCACCCACTTTGCCAAAGCACAGCCCCCACACCACTAGAGGGATATCTTCAACCACCAACATACCATCCTGAGACAAGGCTGAGTATAGCCCACAAAGACCTCCGCCACGGCACAACTTAAGGGGGGGGGGGGGCGCCAACCCAGACAGGATGACCACATCAGTGACTCAACCCACTCAGGTGACGCACCCCCTCCAGGGACGGCATGAGAGAGCCCCAGTAAAGCCAGTGACTCAGCCCCTGTAATAGGGTTAGAGGCAGAGAATCCCAGTGGAAAGAGGGGAACCGGCCAGGCAGAGACAGCAAGGGTGGTTCGTTGCTCCAGAGCCTTTCCGTTCACCCTCCCACTCCTGGGCCAGACTACACTCAATCATATGACCCACTGAAGAGATGAGTCTTCAGTAGAGACTTAAAGGTTGAGACCGAGTTTGCGT
The DNA here is from genome assembly GCF_013265735.2 of Oncorhynchus mykiss. Lineage (NCBI taxonomy): Eukaryota > Metazoa > Chordata > Actinopteri > Salmoniformes > Salmonidae > Oncorhynchus > Oncorhynchus mykiss. The sequence goes on from NC_048570.1 coordinate 36,869,579, forward strand.
CTCTGACATGGGTAGGCAGACCGTTCCATAAAAATGGAGCTCTATAGGAGAAAGCCCTGCCTCCAGCTGTTTGCTTAAAAATTCTAGGGACAATTAGGAGGCCTGCGTCTTGTGACCGTAGCGTACGTGTAGGTATGTACGGCAGGACCAAATCACAGAGATAGATAGGAGCAAGCCCATGTAATGCTTTGTAGGTTAGCAGTAAAACCTTGAAATCAGCCCTTGCTTTGACAGGAAGCCAGTGTAGAGAGGCTAGCACTGGAGTAATATGATCAAATTTTTTGGTTCTAGTCAGGATTCTAGCAGCCGTATTTAGCACTAACTGAAGTTTATTTAGTGCTTTATCCGGGTAGCCGGAGAGTAGAGCATTGCAGTAGTCTAACCTGGAAGTGACAAAAGCATGGATTAATTTTTCTGCATCATTTTTGGACAGAAAGTTCCTGATTTTTGCAATGTTACGTAGATGGAAAAAAGCTGTCCTTGAAATGGTCTTGATATGTTCTTCAAAAGAGAGATCAGGGTCCAGAGTAACGCCGAGGTCCTTCACAGTTTTATTTGAGACGACTGTACAACCATTAAGATTAATTGTCAGATTCAACAGAAGATCTCTTTGTTTCTTGGGACCTAGAACAAGCATCTCTGTTTTGTCCGAGTTTAAAAGTAGAAAGTTTGCAGCCATCCACTTCCTTATGTCTGAAACACATTCTTCTAGCAAGGGCAATTTTGGGGCTTCACCATGTTTAATTGAAATGTACAGCTGTGTGTCATCCGCATAGCAGTGAAAGTTAACATTATGTTTTCGAATAACATCCCCAAGAGGTAAAATATATAGTGAAAACAATAGTGGTCCTAAAACGGAACCTTGAGGAACACCGAAATTTACAGTTGATTTGTCAGAGGACAGACCATTCACAGAGACAAACTGATATCTTTCCGACAGATAAGATCTAAACCAGGCCAGAACTTGTCCGTGTAGACCAATTTGGGTTTCCAATCTCTCCAAAAGAATGTGGTGATCGATGGTATCAAAAGCAGCACTAAGGTCTAGGAGCACGAGGACAGATGCAGAGCCTCGGTCCGATGCCATTAAAATGTCATTTACCACCTTCACAAGTGCCGTCTCAGTGCTATGATGGGGTCTAAAACCAGACTGAAGCATTTCGTATACATTGTTTGTCTTCAGGAAGGCAGTGAGTTGTTGCGCAACAGCCTTTTCTAAAATTTTTGAGAGGAATGGAAGATTCGATATAGGCCGATAGTTTTTTATATTTTCTGGGTCAAGGTTTGGCTTTTTCAAGAGAGGCTTTATTACTGCCACTTTTAGTGAGTTTGGTACACATCCGGTGGATAGAGAGCCGTTTATTATGTTCAACATAGGAGGGCCAAGCACAGGAAGCAGCTCTTTCAGTAGTTTAGTTGGAATAGGGTCCAGTATGCAGCTTGAAGGTTTAGAGGCCATGATTATTTTCATCATTGTGTCAAGAGATATAGTACTAAAACACTTGAGTGTCTCTCTTGATCCTAGGTCCTGGCAGAGTTGTGCAGACTCAGGACAACTGAGCTTTGAAGGAATACGCAGATTTAAGGAAGAGTCCGTAATTTGCTTTCTAATAATCATAATCTTTTCCTCAAAGAAGTTCATGAATTTATCACTGCTAAAGTGAAAGTCATCCTCTCTTGGGGAATGCTGCTTTTTAGTTAGCTTTGCGACAGTATCAAAAAGGAATTTCGGATTGTTCTTATTTTCCTCAATTAAGTTAGAAAAATAGGATGATCGAGCAGCAGTAAGGGCTCTTCGGTACTGCACAGTACTGTCTTTCCAAGCTAGTCGGAAGACTTCCAGTTTGGTGTGTCGCCATTTCCGTTCCAATTTTCTGGAAGCTTGCTTCAGAGCTCGGGTATTTTCTGTGTACCAGGGAGCTAGTTTCTTATGAGAAATGTTTTTAGTTTTTAGGGGTGCAACTGCATCTAGGGTATTGCGCAAGGTTAAGTTGAGTTCCTCAGTTAGGTGGTTAACTGATTTTTGTCCTCTGGCGTCCTTGGGTAGACAGAGGGAATCTGGAAGGACATCAAGGAATCTTTGTGTTGTCTGTGAATTTATAGCACGACTTTTGATGATCCTTGGTTGGGGTCTGAGCAGATTATTTGTTGCAATTGCAAACGTAATAAAATGGTGGTCCGATAGTCCAGGATTATGAGGAAAAACATTAAGATCCACAACATTTATTCCATGGGACAAAACTAGGTCCAGCGTATGACTGTGACAGTGAGTGGGTCCAGAGACATGTTGGACAAAACCCACTGAGTCGATGATGGCTCCGAAAGCCTTTTGGAGTGGGTCTGTGGACTTTTCCATGTGAATATTAAAGTCACCAAAGATTAGAATATTATCCGCTATGACTACAAGGTCCGATAGGAATTCAGGGAACTCAGTGAGGAACGCTGTATATGGCCCAGGAGGCCTGTAAACAGTAGCTATAAAAAGTGATTGAGTAGGCTGCATAGATTTCATGACTAGAAGCTCAAAAGACGAAAACGTCATTTTTTTTTTTGTAAATTGAAATTTGCTATCGTAAATGTTAGCAACACCTCCGCCTTTGCGGGATGCACGGGGGATATGGTCACTAGTGTAGCCAGGAGGTGAGGCCTCATTTAACACAGTAAATTCATCAGGCTTAAGCCATGTTTCAGTCAGGCCAATCACATCAAGATTATGATCAGTGATTAGTTCATTGACTATAATTGCCTTTGAAGTAAGGGATCTAACATTAAGTAGCCCTATTTTGAGATGTGAGGTATCATGATCTCTTTCAATAATGACAGGAATGGAGGTGGTCTTTATCCTAGTGAGATTGCTAAAGCGAACACCGCCATGTTTAGTTTTGCCCAACCTAGGTCGAGGCACAGACACGGTCTCAATGGTGATAGCTGAGCTGACTACACTGACTGTGCTAGTGGCAGACTCCACTATGCTGGCAGGCTGGCTAACAGCCTGCTGCCTGGCCTGCACCCTATTTCATTGTGGAGCTAGAGGAGTTAGAGCCCTGTCTATGTTGGTAGATAAAATGAGAGCACCCCTCCAGCTAGGATGGAGTCCGTCACTCCTCAGCAGGTCAGGCTTGGTCCTGTTTGTGGGTGAGTCCCAGAAAGAGGGCCAATTATCTACAAATTCTATCTTTTGGGAGGGGCAGAAAACAGTTTTCAACCAGCGATTGAGTTGTGAGACTCTGCTGTAGAGCTCATCACTCCCCCTAACTGGGAGGGGGCCAGAGACAATTACTCGATGCCGACACATCTTTCTAGCTGATTTACACGCAGAAGCTATGTTGCGCTTGGTGATCTCTGACTGTTTCATCCTAACATCGTTGGTGCCGACGTGGATAACAATATCTCTATACTCTCTACACTCGCCAGTTTTAGCTTTAGCCAGCACCATCTTCAGATTAGCCTTAACGTCGGTAGCCCTGCCCCCCGGTAAACAGTGTATGATCGCTGGATGATTCTCAAGTCTAATACTGCGGGTAATGGAGTCGCCAATGACTAGAGTTTTCAATTTGTCAGAGCTAATGGTGGGAAGCTTCGGCGTCTCAGACCCCGTAACGGGAGGAGTAGAGACCAGAGAAGACTCGGCCTCTGACTCCGACCCGCTGCTTAATGGGGAAAACCGGTTGAAAGTTTCTGTCGGCTGAATGAGCGACACCGGTTGAGCGTTCCTACAGCATTTCCTTCCAGAAACCGTGAGAAAGTTGTCCGGCTGCGGGGACTGTGCCAGGGGATTTATACTACTATCTGTACTTACTGGTGGCACAGACGCTGTTTCATCCTTTCCTACACTGAAATTACCCTTGCCTAGCGATTGCGTCTGAAGCTGGGCTTGTAGCACAGCTATCCTCGCCGTAAGGCGAGTACAGCGACTGCAATTAGAAGGCATCATGTTAATGTTACTACTTAGCTTCGGCTGTTGGAGGTCCTGACGAACCGTGTCCAGATAAAGCGTCCGGAGTGAAAAAGTTGAGTAGGAAAAAACAAAAATATAAACGGTAATTAAAAAGTAAAAACCGTAAATTTGTCAGGTAGCAAAACAGGTTGGCAACAAAACGCACAGCAACTCAAAAACAAGTCTGCAAGTCGTGACCGGAAATGACGTCAACAAAATTTAAGTTCCGTTTGACATTAAGGGAATGTTCTCCTAACTTTAACACTAAAACTTGCTTAAAAGGTTCTCAGAAGGTTTTTGCTAACATAGATAGAATGTTTCCCTAACTAACGGAAAACCGGACACTAGAATATTAGGGGAACATTACGGGTAACATTACAAAAACTTTCTCTCCCTCTAGAATTGTTAGCTGGGCGGTTTCAAGTTTTATTAGTCATATATATGTACGGGATATGGTTACTTGCAGGTTCCTTCTTGACAATGCAACAACAATAAGAAATAATAAAAGATAAGAATACGAACATAGAGTAAATGGCTCAGTAGAATAGAATAAACATTTTAGCATAAGTGTAATTGTCACGTTCTGACCTTAGTTCTTTTGTTATGTCTTTGTTTTAGTATGGTCAGGATGTGAGTTGGGTGGGTTGTCTATGTTCCTTTTTCTATGATTTGGGATTTCTATGTTTGGCCTGGTATGGTTCTCAATCAGAGGCAGCTGTCATTCGTTGTCCCTGATTGAGAACCATACTTAGGTAGCCGGGTTTCACTTTTGAGTTGTGGGTGATTATATCTTCCGTGTCAGTGTTTGTTCCACACGGAACTGTTTCGTTGTCGTTTATTGTTTTGTTCAGTGTTCATTATTCTTATTAAACAATATGGACACTTACCACGCTGCGCATTGGTCCTCCGATCCATCCTACTACTTCGTCAGAAGAGGACAATTGAGGACAATTATTACAGAATCACCCACCACCAAAGGACCAACCAGCGTGGTAACGGGCAGCAGCAGCGATCTCCAGACTCCTGGACATGGGAGAAGATCCTGGATGGCAAGGGACCCTGGGTACAGCCGGGAGAGTATCGCCGCCCCAAGGCAGAGCTGGAGGCAGCGAAAGCCGAGAGGCGGTGGTATGAGGAGGCAGCACGGCAGCGCGGTTGGAAGCCCGAGAGGCAGCCCCAAAAATGTATTGGGGAGGGGGGGGGCACATGGGGAGTGTGGCTAAGTCAGGTAGGAGACCTGAGCCAACTCCCCGTGCTTACTGCTAGCAGCGCCTCGTATCGGCCGGGCTAGAGTGGGCATCAAGCCAGGTGCAATGAAGCCTGCTCAGCGCATCTGGTCTCCAGTGCGTCTCCTCGGGCTCCTCGGGTACATGGCACCAGCCCTACGCATGGTGTCCCCGGTTCGCCAGCACAGCCCAATGCGGGCTATTCCATCTCGCTGCACTGGCCTGGCAAGGGGAGCATCCAGCCAGGTAGGGTTGGGCAGGCTCGGTGCTCGAGATCTCCAGTGCGCCTTCACGGTCCGGTCTATCCTGTGCCACCTCTACGCACCAGCCCTCCGGTGGCAGCCCCCCTCACCAGGCTGTCTCTCCATCTCCTCCCTACAGGTGCTCCCGTCTGTCCTGAGCTGCCAGAGTCTCCCGTCTGTCCTGAGCTGCCAGAGTCTCCCGTCTGTCCTGAGCTGCCAGAGTCTCCCGTCTGTCCTGAGCTGCCAGAGTCTCCCGTCTGTCCTGAGCTGCCAGAGTCTCCCGTCTGTCCTGAGCTGCCAGAGTCTCCCGTCTGTCCTGAGCTGCCAGAGTCTCCCGTCTGTCCTGAGCTGCCAGAGTCTCCCGTCTGTCCTGAGCTGCCAGAGTCTCCCGTCTGTCCTGAGCTGCCAGAGTCTCCCGTCTGTCCTGAGCTGCCAGAGTCTCCCGTCTGTCCTGAGCTGCCAGAGTCGCCCGTCTGTCCTGAGCTGCCAGAGTCGCCCGTCAGCCAGGAGCTGCCAGAGCCGTCCGTTAGTCAGTAGCTGCCAGAGCCGTCTGTCAGTCAGTAGCTGCCAGAGCCGTCTGTCAGTCAAGAGCTGCCAGAGCCGTCCGTCAGCCAGGGTGTTTTGGGAAGGGAGAAATTGGGGGGCAAGTGTGTAAATTGGGCAGTATTTGGGCAGTATTTAGGTATTATGTAAGAGTTAACTAGACCTCTGTAATCAATTTAGTGTTAACTGGGGATGTGTCCCAAATGGCAACCTATTCCCTATATAGTGCATAACTTTTGACCAGAGCCTGGCCAGAGCCAGACCACACCTTATCCCTTATAAAGTGCACTATATAGGGAATAGGTTGCCATTTGAGACCCAGCCTCGGTTATCCCTAAATAACAGCCCCCTCTCCTCTGTAGCTGTGTGGTCGACTCAGCCTGAGCCCTCAGAGTACAAAATGGCTGTTGTCAGGTGGGTGTGACACATTTGTGGCTAGACGAAGTCTATAAAAACACTATTTAAAACCAAACTCATTAACATTATCCCAACTTACATTTTCCATGACACAGTTATTCTAAGAGGCTTGTGCACACAGAGAAGTGTAGTTTAAACCTCCCCTGACCCCAAAACCACAAAAGATGATTTGAGGAAAAGTGCTAACGTCTGAGACAAGTTACCGTTCTCTGCAATTTGTACAGCTGTAAACGGAGGTTAGAAATATATCATTGTGATAATAATAACAGCAATGCGGTTTACCGTGTAGTAATTGAATAGTGGGTGTGTGTATGTGCGTGCGTGTGCATTGTGAGATCTACACAGCGGTGTGTGTTGCGTGTGCGTGCTCTCACCACAGACCACCCACACCACATCTCCCTGGACCTCTCTCTCTCTCTCTCTCTCTCTCATTCTCTCACTCTCATTCTTTCCCTCCCTCCCTCCCTCCCCTCCCTCCCCTCCCCTCCCTCCCTCCCTCCCTCCCTCCCTCCCTCCCTCCCTCCCTCCCTCCCTCCCTCCCTCCCTCCCTCTCCCCATCCAATTCCACACAGTCGTTCCCGCTTCCCTGGTGTCTGACAGACAGACAGCCACCGTGCCATGCCAGGAGCCCATGGAAAGCTATCTTTATTAGCCTGTGGGTAGAGAGAGAGAGGAGGGAAATGGACATGGTGATTTATGTTGGCCATAATGGTGATGGAGGATAATTCACTGGGTCTGTTTCATGTTGAATCAGCTCTACCACCCAGTTAGTCAGACTGAGTGTGACTTCTGTTGCTTGGCTCCATCACATGTTATTTTTTCTGTTTAATAGGACTATACAGTATATTACATTAACTTCACCCCAAATCACCAAAGAGCACACTTTCTGTTAAACATAAGCCAACCATGGCAGTGCCTCCTACAGTTTCCTAGTTTGCATGCCTAAAGGCACACTACTCCCTATCTAGTGCACTAGTTTTGACCAGGGCAGATCAGTAACCCCATTCTAAAGGTCTCAGCCTCCTTCTCCTCTCTCTCCTTCAGCCTCTCTATCAGAGTCAGCTGATTCTCTGTCGCACGAATGCACACACACACACACACACTAACCCACAGTCTATTGTATTGTGGTAGACCAATGGGGAGTGTAGGAGTGAGTGGGCCTGGATTCCTGTGCAGGGAAGGGGCCAGACCAGGCAAACAGACAGACAGACAGAGGTAAGGGAGAGAGAGGAGAGAGAGAGAGAGAGAGAGAGAGAGAGAGAGAGAGAGAGAGGAGATGACACCAGGACATAGCAGAGCTGTCTGTCACATCAGACTGAATGACATTATACTGGCCTGCTGTGGTCCTGGGGGGACACTCAGAACGAGAGAGGGAGAGTTGGAGGGAGGGATGGAAGAAAGGAGCAGGAGAGAGTGGGAGAGAAAGAGAAATAGGGATGACAACAGGCTCGGGATTAGTTACAGCCTGTAGGAGGAACAAAGAGGACATGAGTGGAAGAATGTCAGGAAGAGAAAGAGAGAGGGAGCGAGCAAAGCTAGTGTATTTTAATGTGTGTGCTTTGTGTGTGTGCGTGCGTGGGTGGGTGCGTGTGTGAGTGTCATATTCCTGCTCTTTGTTCCAGTGTGGGCATGCAGCAGGTTGGCGTGTCATGAATGCCTGTCCTGCTGTGCAGTGGGCCCAGAGTGTGAAGTCAACCCCTCAAAACCCCCATTAGTGTCAGCAGCACAGAGACATGAGGGGCCATGAGGGAGCAGAGCAGGGAGCAGGCCCACCCCAGTACCGGGCAGGAAGGCCTGTCGACCTGCTGGGGTCAGACCTCCTGTGTGTGTGTGTGTGTGTGTGTGTGTGTGTGTGTGTGTGCGTGCGTGCGTGTGCATGTTCCCCGTCAGGCATCAGCCCTCTCCTCCTCCTCTCCTCCCTCCCTTTCAAGTGTGACAGTGATTAATGATCATCAGCTGTCAGGTACATTACTCACTGGGTTTCTCACCAGCCCTCCCTCTCTCCTTCTCTCTCTGTTTCCTCTCTCTCTCTTCCTCTATCTCCTTTTCTCATTTCTTTCTCTCTCTCTTTTTCTCGATTCCCCCCCTTCTCTCTACTTTTCTTTCTCTCCCACCCTATCGCCTTCTCTTCCCTTCTCTTCCCCTCTCTCTCCTTCTCTGTCTCCCTTTCTATCTAGTGGTGAGAGAGAACGGAGTGATGCCGAGGGCTAATGAGAAGCTAGCCTTACCAGCAGAGACACCACAGACCCAAAAAGAAAGAGAGAGAGGGAGGGAGTAAAGAGAGATTGAGAAAGGAGAGATGAGGAGAGACAGAGGAGGTGGGGAAACAACAACATGTCTCTCCCACAGGAGTGGGAATAGAAAGGCCTTTCACTGCCTACTGAGATCTGAAAAGAATAATACCACTAATGAAAGGCATGAATATTTTCCACCATATGTGTGTGTTGGTTGTGTGTTTGGTGTGTGTGTTTGGTGTGTGTGTTTGGTGTGTGTGTGTGTGTGTGTGTGTGTGTGTGTGTGCGTGTGCGTGTGCGTGTGTGTGCGGCTCACGTGCATGCTCGTCTGTGTGTGCGTGTGTGTGTGTGAGTGGGAGCCACAAATGTGCCATTCGAGGGCGTTTGCCTGTGAGAAAGCCCAGATGCCCAGTGTCAGGCATGACTCTCTCTTTCCTCCCACTCTCCCCCCTGTGCGATGATGGATGATGGCGAATGAAAAGTTTCCTCTCCTGGACTGTAGCAGCCGTCAGAGGACAGCCATCTGCTTTCCATTGGCCAGGCCTGATGGGAGAGGGCCTGATGGGGCCTGGACTGGTGTCTGCTGTGCTTGGGTATGCTGAATGTCCTGGGGTGTGCTGGGGTGTGCTGGATATGCTGGGGTGTGCTGGATATGCTGGGGTTTGCTGAATGTCCTGGGGTGTGCTGAATGTCCAAGGGTGTGCTGAATGTCCAAGGGTGTGCTGAATAGACTGGGGTGTGCTGGATAGACTGGGGTGTGGTTGGTGTGCTGGATAAGCTGGGGTGTGCTGGATGTGCTGAGGTGTGCTGGATAGGCTAGGTTGTGCTGGTTAGACTGGGGTGTGCTGGGTGTGCTGGATAGACTAGGGTGTGCTGGATAGACTGGGGTGTGCTGGATAGGCTGGGGTGTGCTGGGTGTGCTGGATAGACTGGGGTGTGCTGGGTGTGCTGGATAGACTGGGGTGTGCTGGATATGCTGGGCTGTGATGGATAGACTGGGGTGTGCTGGGTGTGCTGGATAGACTGGGGTGTCCTGGGGTGTGCTGGATAGACTGAGGTGTGCTGGATAGACTGGGGTGTGCTGGATAGGATGGGTGTGCTGGATAGGCTGGGGTGTGCTGGATAGGCTGGGGTGTGCTGAATGTGCTGGGGGTGTGCTGGAGAGGCTGAGGTGTGCTGGATGTGTCGGGGTGTGCTGCACAGTAAAATTACTCCAATGGAGTCAAATTCAATAAGATTTTTGGGTTTATATGGTCCCACCCCCCATTTTGAGTTAAAACTACTCTGGTCATGGTGTACATTTGTTGGGGAGTTAAAATGACACTACATGGAGTAAACATCTAACTCTCAGAAGCTAGGTTTCCATCCAATTTGCGACAGATTTTCATGTAAATATTCAAAAATCTGCATAAAACAATATGCGCATTTTCCCACCTGTCATGTTCTGACCTTAGTTCCTTTGTTTTGTCTTTTGTTTTAGTATGGTCAGGGCGTGAGTTGGGTGGGTTGTCTATGTTAGTTTTTCTATGATTTTCTATTTCTGTGTTTGGCCTGATATGGTTCTCAATCAGAGGCAGCGGTCAATCGTTGTCCCTGATTGAGAACCATATTTAGGTAGCCTGTTTTCCTTTGTGTTTTGTGGGTGGTTGTTTTCAGTCTTTGTGTGTTTGCACCAGACAGAACTGTTTTGGTTGTTTCTTTGTTGTTCAGTTTTGAGTATTGTTACAAACCATGAACACTTACCATGCTGCACCTTGGTTCTCACCTTCTTCCACCGACGACAGCCGTTACATCACCAGAGATATAGTATGTTTCCATCAAATTGACTTATTGCAGATAAAAGGCTGTGCGTGACCATGTAGTGCACTTTTATGGATAAATTCCCAATACCAAATGAAAAATACAAGTTAAATGGGTTTCCATCTCATTATCAACCCTACTGATGGTTTTGTCACAAAAACAGTTGCGTTATTTAGCTAATGTGCCCACTCTGGTGTTGGCACATATGTTCCACCCAAAAGCTGGCAGATACAGTGCGGGTAGACTACCTACATTGTGAGATTATTATGGATAAGAGCAATTAAAATGTTTATTTGTCAAACGACAGCCAAGCATCGATCATCATGTATCCAGAATAAGACCCTCGATATTTATTGGAAAGGAGCATCAAGTTCCTTCCCTTGCACGTTCACCAACCTGTGAAGTTCATCATCATTGATTTAATCTGTAGCCTAATAAACGGCATGCTTTCCCAAGTTGTACTCCAAGTTTACTCCGATATGGTCATTATATCCATATTTGCGCATAAAGACGCTTCCACCGCCATTTCTCGCACAATTAATTTTACAGACACAAAAAGACACCACCATGTCGAATGAACAAATTGCCTTCAGTGTATATAAAATTGGACTGGCATTTCCTGTTTCCATCAGACCGGTTGTGACTTTTTCATGCGTTAGGTAATTAATCCGCATGAAATGGATGGATTGAAACCTGGTTTGAGATTTGATTCAAATTAACTCCAAATGCCGTTTTACTGTTGTCCGTGTCATTTTTAATCAACTCTCTGTCACGACTTCTGCCGAAGTTGGTGCCTCTCCTTGTTCGGACGGCATTCGGCGGTCGTCGTCACCGGCTTTCTAGCAGCCACCGATCTACGTTTCTTTTTCCATTTGTTTTGTCTTGATTGTACACACCTGGTTCCCATTACGTTATAATTGATTCCCTATTTAACCCTCTAGTTCCATCATGGTTTTGTGCGTGTTTGTTCTTTGGTTAGTGTTCAAGTCTTCTGTGAGCTGGTGTGTTTTCCCTGCGTGGATATTTTGTTGTTTCTTTTCGAGTAAAGTACGTATTTTACTCAGTTCTGTGCCTTGCACCTTGCTCCGTCCTAACCGCTGCACATTGACACTTGACACTCTCTTGTCATTTTACACTTATCTGTGTTGTTTTCAATTAACAATCAACTCCGTCAGAGAAAATAGTTCTGCCGGTTTACTTGTTTTGAGTTATTAGGATGTAAAGTTTTTGTTGCATATTTCTTAATGTGTCATATTACGGTGGCTTTAATTACTTTTTTTACTGACTCAAGAGTCACACACTCAGAAATGCGTACTAAACTCTCCCTCGCCCTCCATTTGGCAAATCTGATCAGAACTCTATCCTCCTGATTTCTGCTTACAAGCAAAAACTCAAACACGAAGTACCAGTGACACGCTCAATACGGTAATTGTCAGAGCACATATAGAATAATGAGACAGATATTTCACAGGACGAATAAATGTGAATCATTCGCTTGGCGTTTCCACTGACTACCAAATATGGTAGTGAGAAGAAGCCCACTGGCCGGCAATGGGAGAAGATGGAACGAGATGGATTTTAGCTGACATTCTGCACATTTTCTCATCGATGAAACATTTGGTCTTAATAAAGTTTTCTGTTCCCAAAACTAGAATATGTTATGAACAGAGTGGACTAAGTTTTGTAGACTTTACCCTTTGCAAATCAGTCACCGGCTTCACTAATAAGTGCACCGATGATGTTGTCCCCACAGTGACCGTACTTACATATCCCAACCAGAAGCCATGGATTACAGGCAACATCCACACACACTGAGCCATCCATAATTTAGCCCAAACAACTACCTCGCCGCCTACTGTATTTATTTATTTTGCTCCTTTGCACCCCATTATTTCTATCTCTACTTTGCACATTCTTCCACTGCAAATCTACCATTCCAGTGTTTAACTTGCTATATTGTATTTACTTCGCCACCATGGCCTTTTTTGCCTTTACCTCCCTTATCTCACCTCATTTGCTCAGATTGTATATAGACTTATTTTTCTACATTATTATTCTACTATATTATTGACTGTATGTTTGTTTTACTCCATGTGTAACTCTGTCGTTGTATGCGTCGAACTGCTTTGCTTTATCTTGGCCAGGTCGCAATTGTAAATGAGAACTTGTTCTCAACTTGCCTACCTGGTTAAATAAAGGTGAAATAAATGTGCGCATTGCTGCATTTATAATGTGAAGAAATAGCCTTTACAATTCATCAACATTTCAAGCTAAACGTTCTGATCTGTTGCAATAGCCTCATTTGCGTAAAAATGTTTTTTTGATGCTAGTGGTTGTATTCATTTGGGATCTATCCCACAACTGTCCCAGACTATGTTTGGAATATTTAGTTCTCGCAGAGAATATAATAGGTAAACTTTTGTACTATGGGGGATATTAGATTGATATAGGCTAGTGCTTTTGCTGTTCGTTAGGCCTGCTCATCTTGTTGGCTGACGAAAAGTACATTTGGACATTTCTTCCAATATCTTCAACATGCGCCTCGGAATTGGACAAGGACGCGCGCAGTTGCGTCCCGGATGTGTCTGTTTTCACTTGTAGCCTGTGAGAAAGATCTGATCATGTGACGGAGAGCCATTTGAGTGAGAGGTGCTTAGGAGCATGCAGCACACGGGAGAAGGGAATTGTAGTTATTATATTCAGTCCAAGGGCACATAGGCCACTGGCCTGCAAAAGGCATGGATTTTTTTTAGGGGGCATTACGGCCATACAAAGGGAATACCACCGGAAAATTCAAGGCATTATCAAATGCTTGTCAAATTGTGAATGAGAGACTGATGCGATGTGTACAGCCTGCACAAAAAAACTAAGCAGAGCTCAATCCTTCCATGCTACTTTTTTCAAATCATTATTAGAGTCGCATCATGTAGCCTTTGAATATATTAAAAATCAAATATACAGTCAACATTTTTATCACAATTAAAGTTAAATAAATAACACAAAATTAAGCATATAGGAGTACCTGATTCGTTGTTAACCGCTCAACAAAGAATAGTCCCATGTTTGCACTCCCTCAAATCGTTTGGAGAAAATGTCCTTTCTATTTTATTCTGCTTTGTTCAATTGTATTCTTCATACTATAAAATAATACCACAGAATTCTAAGCAAATCTTGTCTGCTAAATGAACTAGTGTAGCCCACAGCCATATGGTATAGCCAGATCAGGACCTAACAAAAGGACAACTCAGACTATGCTATTCTGTTCTTCTGAAATAAACTACATTTTCTTCTTGTCATGTTTCTTAAGACCTCTCTAAAATAAATAATGGATTTATTGTAAAGGTTTAGACTATACTACATAGATCTATTAGACTTTTTAAAATGTGTATATTCCAAAGTTCTGCATCAGTGGTTTGTAGGCTGTGTGGAAGCCAGAAGATGCTAAATGTGTTTATGTTGATTAACAACCTTGAGACCGACAGTTATTTGCTTGGCAATCACCGGCTGACAAAATTTCGCCACTTCCCCAGCCCCAGCCCCAACAGATCCACAGATGATGCAACCTGTATTGCACTGCCCTTTCCCACCTGGACAAGAGGAACACCTATGTGAGAATGCTCTTCATTGACTACAGCTCAGCGTTTAATACCATATTACCTCCAACTCATCACTAAGCTAAGGACCCTGGGACTGAACACCTTCCTCTGCAACTGGATCCTGGACTTCCTGATGGGCCTCCCCCAGGTGGTGAAGGTAGGCAACAACACATCCCTCAACACAAGACCCTCAGGGATACATGCTTAGTCCCCTGCTATATTCCCTGTTCACCCACGACTGAATGGCATCGCATGACTCCAACACAATCATTACGTTTTCCGACGACATGCTGGTGGTAGGCCTGATCACCGATGACAATGTGACAGCCTATAGAGAGGGGGTCAGAGACCTGGCAGGGTGGTGCCAGGAAAACAACCTCTCTCTCAATGTTAGCAAGACAATGGAGCTGATCGTGGACTGCGGGGAACGGAGGGCCGAGCACGCCCCCATTCACATCAACAGGGCTGTAGTAGAGCGGGTCGACGGCTTCAAGTTCCTCGGTGTCTACGTCACTAAGGATCTATCATGGTCCACGCACACCAACAAAGTCGTGAAGAGGGCAGGACAACGCCTCTTCCCCCTCAGGAGGCTGAAAATATTTGGCATGTGCCCACAGATCCTCAAAAGGATACAACTGCACCATTTAGAGCATCTTGACAGGCTACATGACCGCTTGATATGGCAACTGCTTGGCATCCGAACGCAAGGTGTTAGAGGAAGGCCCTAAAAATTGTCAAAGACTCCAGCCACCCAAGTCATAGACTGTTCTCTCTGCTACCGCATGGCAAGTGGTACCGATGCACCAAGTCTGGAACAAACAGGACCCTAACCCCAAGCCATAAGACTGCTAAATAGTTAGTAGTTAAATAGTTAACCAAATAGCTACCCAGACTATCTTCATTGACCATTTTTGCACAAACGTTTTTGACTCATCACATATGCTGTTGCTACTGTTTATTATCGGTCACTTTTTTCAAAGTTACTGAGAGCACCTTCCTAATATTGAATTTTACCCCCTTTTGCCCTCAGAACAGCCTCAATTTGTCGGGGCATGGACTCGACAAGGTATCGAAAGCATTCCATAGGAATACTGGCCCATGTTGACTCCAGTGCTTCCCACAGTTGTGTCAAGTTGGCGGGATGAAAATTGGGTGGTGGACCATTCTTGGCGCACACGGGAAACTGTTGAGTGTGAAAAACCCAGAAGCGTTGCAGTTCTTGACACAAACAGGTGGGTCTGGCACCTAGTACCATACCCCGTTCAAAGGCACTTAAATATTTTGTCTTGTCTCAATGTTTTGTCATCCCCTTCACCTACACTGATTTGAAGTGGATTTAACAAATTACACAAATAAAGGATCTGTTTTCACCTGGATTCACCTTCTTAATGTTTTTAACATTTTGTATTCTCAGTGTATATACCTCAATTACCTCGTACCCCTGTAATTCAATTCGGTACTGGTACCCCATGTACAGTTGAAGTCAGAAGTTTACATACACCTTAGCCAAATACATTTAAACTCAGTTTTTCACAATTCCTGACATTTAATCCTAGTAAAAATTCCCTGTCTTAGGTCAGTAAGGATCACCCCTTTATTTTAAGAATGTGAAATGTCAGAATAATAGTAGAGAGAATGATTTATTTCAGCTTTTATTTATTTCATCACATTTCCAGTGGGTCAGAAGTTTACATACACTCAATTGGTATTTGGTGGCATGGCCTTTAAATTGTTTAACTTGGGTCAAATGTTTCAGGTAGCCTTCCACAAGCTTTCAGTTCTGCCCATACATATTCTATAGGATGGAGGTCAGGGCTTTGTGAATGCCACTCCAATACCTTGACTTTGTTGTCCTTAAGCCATTTTGCCACAACTTTGGAAGTATGCTTGGGGTCATTGTCCATTTTGAAGACCCATTTGCGACCAAGCTTTACATTCCTCACTGATGTCTTGTGATGTTGCTTCAATAGTGTGTACTTCAGCTTGCAAGCCTTCCCCTTTTTCCTCCAAACATAACGATGGTCATTATGGCCAAATAGTTACATTTTTGTTTCATCAGACCAGAGGACATTTCTCCAAAAAGTATGATCTTTGTCCATGTGTAGTTGCAAACCGTAGTCTGGCCTTTTTATGGCGGTTTTGGAGCAGTGGCCTCTTTCTTGCTGAGCTCCCTTTCAGGTTATGTCGATATACGTAGGACTCGTTTTACTGTGGATATACGGTGGGGCAAAAAAGTATTTAGTCAGCCACCAATTGTGCAAGTTCTCCCACTTAAAAAGATGAGAGAGGCCTGTAATTTTCATCAAAGGTACACTTCCACTAGGACCGACAAAATGAGGAAAACAAATCCAGAAAATCACATTGCAGGATTTTTAATGAATTTATTTGCAAATTATGGTGGAAAATACGTTTTTGGTTTGAAGAAATCAACTGTGGGAGCAATTATTAGGAAATGGAAGACATACAAGACCACTGATAATCTCCCTTGATCTGGGGCTCCATGCAAGATCTCAAACCGTGGGGTCAAAATGATCACAAGAATGGTGAGCAAAAATCCCAGAACCACACGGGTGACCTAGTGAATGACCTGCAGAGAGCTGGGACCAAAGTAACAAAGCCTACCATCAGTAACACACTACGCCGCCAGGGACTCAAATCATGCAGTGCCAGATGTGTCCCCCTGCTTAAGCCAGTACATGTCCAGGCCCATCTGAAGTTTGCTAGAGAGCATTTGGATGATCCAGAAGAAGATTGGGAGAATGTCATATGGTCAGATGAAACCAAAATATAACTTTTTGGTAAAAACTCAACTCGTCGTGTTTGGAGGACAAAGAATGCTGAGTTGCATCCAAAGAACACCATACCTACTGTGAAGCATGGGGGTGGAAACATCATGTTTGGGGCTGTTTTTCTGCAAAGGGACCAGGACGACTGATCCGTGGAAAGGAAAGAATGAATGGGGCCATGTATTATGAGACTTTGAGTGAAAACCTCCTTCCATCAGCAAGGGCATTGAAGATGAAACGTGGCTGGGTCTTTCAGCATGACAATGATCCCAAACACACCGCCCGGGCAACAAAGGAGTGGCTTCGTAAGAAGAATTTCAAGGTCCTGGAGTGGCCTAGCCAGTCTCCAGATCTCAACCCAATAGAAAATCTTTGGAGGGAGTTGAAAGTCTGTGTTGCCCAGCAACAGCCCCAAAACATCACTGCTCTAGAGGAGATCTGCATGGAGGAATGGGCCAAAATACCAGCAACAGTGTGTGAAAACCTTGTGAAGACTTACAGAAAACGTTTGACCTCTGTCATTGCCAACAAAGGGTATATAACAAAGTATTGAGATAAACTTTTGTTATTGACCAAATACTTATTTTCCACCATATTTTGCAATAAATTCATTAAAAATCCTACAATGTGATTTTCTGGATTTTTTTTCTGATTTTGTCTGTCATAGTTGAAGTGTACCTATGATTAAAATTACAGGCCTCTCTCATCTTTTTAAGTGGGAGAACTTGCTCAATTGGTGGCTGACTAAATACTTTTTTGCCCCACTTTTGTATGCGTTTCCTCACAAGGTCCTTTGCTGTTGTTCTGGGATTGATTTGCACTTTTTGCACCAAAGTACATTCATCTCTAGGAGACAGAACGTGTCTCCTTACTGAGCGGTATGACGGCTGTGTTGTCCCATGGTGTTTATACTTGCGTACTATTGTTTGTACAGCTGACCGGGGTACCTTCAGGCATTTGGAAATTGCTCCCAAGGATGAACCAGACTTGTGGATGTCTACAATTTATTTTCTGAGGTCTTGGCTGATTTCTTTTGATTTTACCATGATGTCAAGCAAAGGGGCGCTGAGTTTGAAGGTAGGCCTTCCACAGGTACACCTCCAATTGACTCAAATGATGTCAATTATCTTATCAGACGCTTCTAAAGCCATGACATCATTTTCTGGAATTTTCCAAGCTGTTTAAAGGCACAGTCAACTTAGTATATGTAAACTTCTGACCCACTGGAATGGTGATATAGTGAATTATAAGTGAAATAATCTGTCTGTAAACAATTGTTGGAAAAATGACTTGTGTCATGCACAAAGTAGATTTCCTAACCGACTTGCCAAAACTATAGTTTGTTAACAAGACATTTGTGGAGTGGTTGAAAAACAAGTTTTAATGACTCCAACCTAAGTGTATGCAAACTTCCGACCTCAACTGAATATAGCCAAGTTATTGTTACTCATTGTGTCCTACAGCAGGATTGATGCACGCTTCTACGACTCAGCGGCTCGAGAGATTTGCTCCAACCAACAACTGTCTGTCATAAAATTGCGCAGGAAAATAGATCATGCTGCAGGCAGCATTGATTGCATGATGCAAGATTTTATGTCATTAATTGATTGTTGAATGTTGTGTTGAACACAGCTTTGTAGAAGCAAAACATACACAGCCTCGGCTCAACAAACTCAAACTCGAATCGTTGGGGGGCTGCAGTTCGCGAACGATATTGTGCTTATCACCCTTATGTCAGTCAATCAATGCATTCTGATAAGAGTCGTTCACAATCTAGACCTTGTTTCTAATGTATCAAGATATAATCTTATTTTCATGCCAAGAAATCAACAAAACGTAGCCTACATTGTTTAAAGACATACTCTGGTACTTTGGTGACTAAGAAAGTATTTTTTGGGTCTGGATGTGTCAATGTGTAGCTCATACATGTATAATCTATGAGCAGAATTACTGTTTTAACTCAATTAGCCTCAAAATCCCTGTTTTGAAGCAGTTTTCTATTTTGAAACAATTTTCTTGCAGCTGTGCCATACCATTTTCCCTACATTTCCCCCCATGTGGGCCAGCCCCCTAGCAGTTCAAGCTCAAGCCAATGAGCTATGGCCACTTGCATTTGAGTGACAGCCACAAAAGAGGCCTGCCCAGCGTTATCCAATGAGGTTGCAGGGCAGGGCCAATGGCTCAGTGGACACAGCGAGAGAGAGAGCGAGAGCGAGGGAGGGAGAGAGAGATAGCGATGACGTGATGCACATATTTGCACGTCTGCGACGTAGTATGCAATTTTCAGGGACCACTTTTGTCTCGTGAATGCTACTTCAGAACTGCTGATTAAAAAGTATACAAAAGTACAGGATAATCTCTTTAAAGTGCATTAAGGTAGACTTTTACAAGTTTCAGTCACAAATGACAGCTCCAATAAGCCCCCTACTGTATGATGAATAAGATGTGACCGTTTTTCGTTCACTGGAAACGAGTCGAAAAGATTCAAGTCAGTAAAAAGAACCGAACTTCCCATCACTAGTAGGTAGGAAGATATCATTATTGGAGACTATCTACATCACATCAACTGGATCTACCATCTCAGTAACGGTTGCAATGAATCTAACCACTTACATATTGGATTAGTTTAGAAAAATGTATGCTACTTAATTATCTTTGTATAGTATAAGATAAAAAACAATAGATGTACTGTACATGTGAAAACATAGATATTGAAAAATTATTCTCAAAATCAACCTACAACAGATCATGCTGGGAAATATGGTAATAAGGCCCCTCCCATAGATTTAACTCACTGTCTCTGGTTACTCTTAATGGAGTAAAAAGTAGTACTCTGTTCCAATCAACTCCAGTTATCAACACAAATTATTTTAAAGGTTAAGATAACTCCAGTAGAGTCAATTCAAAACTGACATTTTAGACAATATGATTTCAACTGTCCTTGATGTGCTGCGTGGATAGGCTGGAGTGCACTGGACACCCTGAGGTGCGCTGGATGCGCTGGGTACGCTGGATGTGCTGGGTACGCTGGACACCCTGAGGTGCGCTGGACGTGCTGGGTACGCTGGACGTGCTGGGGTGCGCTGGACACCCTGAGGTGCACTGGACACCCTGAGGTGCGCTGGACGTGCTGGGTACGCTGGACACCCTAAGGTGCACTGGACACCCTGAGGTGCATTGGACGTGCTGGGTATGCTGGACGTGCTGGGTACGTTGGACGTGCTGGGTACGCTGGACACCCTGAGGTGCGCTGGACGTGCTGGGTACGCTGGACACCCTAAGGTGCGCTGGACGTGCTGAAGTGCGCTGGACGTGCTGGGTACGCTGGACGTGCTGGGTACGCTGGACACTCTGAGGTGCGCTGGACGTGCTGGGTACGCTGGATGTGCTGGGTACGCTGGATGTGCTGGATGTGCTGGGTACGCTGGATGTGCTGGGTATGCTGGACGTGCTGGGTACGCTGGATGTGCTGGGTATGCTGGATGTGCTGGGTATGCTGGACGTGCTGGGTACGCTGGACGTGCTGGGTATGCTGGATGTGCTGGGTATGCTGGATGTGCTGGGTATGCTGGACGTGCTGGGTACGCTGGACGTGCTGAGGTGCGCTGGACGTGCTGGGTACGCTGGACGTGCTGGGTACGCTGGACGTGCTGGGTACGCTGGACGTGCTGGGCACGCTGGACGTGCTGTGTACGCTGGATGTGCTGGGTACGCTGGACGTGCTGGGTACGCTGGACGTACTGGGTACGCTGGACGTGCTGAGTACGCTGGACGTGCTTGGTACGCTGGACGTGCTGGGTACGCTGGACGTGCTGAGTACGCTGGACGTGCTGGGTACGCTGGACGTACTGGGTACGCTGGACGTGCTGGGTACGCTGGACGTGCTGGGTACGCTGGACGTGCTGGGTACGCTGGACGTGCTGGGTACGCTGGACATGCTGGGTACGCTGGACGTGCTGGGGTCTGGTCATGTGTCCCAAATGGCACTGTAGTTCCTTTATACTGCGCTGCTTTACAAACAATGATAGGGAATAGGATGCCAATAGACACTGTCACTAGCCGGCTACCACCCGGTACTCTACCCTGCACCTTAGAGACTGCTGCCCTATGTACATAGAGTCATTGAACACCGGTCACTTTAATAGTGTTTACTTACTGTTTTATCCACTTTATATGTTTACTGTATTCTAGTCAAGGCTCATCCTATATATCTACTGATGTACACACCTTTTCTATTCACATACTGTCTATAAAAACAAATTCACATACAGTGCCTTCAGAAAGTATTCACACCCCTTTACTTTTTCCACATTTTGTTGCGTTACAGCCTGAATTTAAAATCTATTAAATTGAGATTTTTTTGTCACTGGCCTACAAACAATACCCTATAATGTCAAAGTCAATAAGTATTCAAACCTTTTGTTATGGCAAGCTTAAATAAAATCAGGAGTAAAAATGTGCTTGCATGGACTGTGTGCAGTAATAGGGTTTAACATGATTTTGTAATGACTGCCTCATCTCTGTACCCCACACATACAATTATCTGAAGGTCCCTCAGTCGAGCAGGGAATTTCAAACACATATTCACCCACAAAGACCAGGGAGGTTTTCCAATGCCTCACAAAGGGTACCTATTGGTAGATGGCAAAACAAAAAAAAGCAGACATTGAATATCCCTTTGAGCATGGTGAAGTTATTAATTACACTTTGGATGGTGTATCAATACACCCAGTGTATAAATTATTCGGGAGACAGACGCAGGAATGCGTAATCGTTTTTTTTTTTTACTATGCCCCGAATTACGGCGTGCCATGTAAAGGCACGGGGACGAAAACCAAACAAACACGTAACAAAAACACAGGGTTGAAACCCAAACAAAAGAGCGAGGAGTACATAGAATAGTCATCTGCGCAATCCACAAAGGCACGAAAGCCCAAAACACACAGTACAGGTACTTACATGCAATAATGGACATATTAACAAATAATCGACCGGACAATGGTGAACAAAGGGCACATATATAAATACAATCAGTGGGAATAGGGGCCAGGTGCAATGAAAGTTCCAGAGGGATCCATGACAAAAGATACAAGCGTCCTTCAGTTGCGGCAGAGGAAGGGAATTGCTTAGGGATTTCATCATGAGGCCAATGATGACTTTAAAACAGTTACAGAGTTTAATGGCTGTGACAGGAGAAAACTGAGGATGGATCAACAACATTGTAGTTACTCCAAAATACTAACCTAATTGACAGAGTGAAAAGAAGGATCCTGTTTGCAACAAGGCACTAAAGTAATACTGCAAAAAATTTGGTAAAGTAATTCACTTTTTGTCCTAAATACAAAGTGTTATTTTGGGGGGAAATCCAACACAACCCATTACTGAGTACCGCTGTACAAACTATTGTCTCAGGGGTGTGAATACTTTTGTAAATGTTATATTTCTGTATTTCTGTTATATTTCTGTATTTCATTTTCAACAGATTTACAACATTTCTAAAAACATGTTTTCACTTTGTCATCATGGAGTATTGTGTGTAGATGGGTGAGCACATTTTTTTATGTAATCAATTTTGAAAGGCTGTAAAACAAAATGTGGAATAGGTCAAGGAGTATTAATACTTTCTGAAGGCATTGTAGGTTGATTATGATATCATTGTGGTGGTGATAACTGTCCACAACTGTTTTACAAGTACCAGCTCTAATACCACAACTGATACCAGTATAAGTACAAGACACACATAGTGTCTGAGGGAGTAATAACACAGTCCCACCTGTGATCAAATACTAAAGATCCAACCGATGTATTCCCCCAAAACACTGCTCCGACACTATCCCAAGAAGAAACCCCAATGAAACAAAGAGAACGAGAACCTAAAGAAAAGTGCAGACGCATCCAACTCCGGAGCAATTACCCATGAAGCAACTTCTCAGCTCTCTGTGTCAGGCATGTCACAAAGTTATGGCAGGAGTAGAAAATATGCGGATTTAAACAAACGATTTTAATCAAGGCTGCGAGCGGCCGAGCCGGGCTGAGTGTCAGCCTTGATTTATTACCAGTAGACTATTAATGCACCACGAGGTGAGGGGGTCGCTGGCAGAGGAATAAAGGGATGGGGAGAGAGAGGGAGGGGTGGGGTGGGGGTAGAGGAGAGTGGGGGGAGGGAGGAAGGAGAGAAATAGAGAGCGAGGGAGCGGGAAAGAGAGAGTGCGAGGGAGCGAGGAAGAGGGGGAGAGAGAGGGAGAGATTTTCAGGTCACAAAGAAACTATTGAACATGTAAACACCCCTGTCTTTCTTTCTTCCCTTCATTCTCTCTCTTTTCCTCCCTCCCTCCCACCACCCACGTCTTCACGGTCTGACAGGGTGAGGAAGGAGGAGAGACAGACGAGAGGGAGGGAGAGGGATGGCAATTAGGGAATGGAGTCTGTTTTATGTGTGTGTGTGATTTGTCAAGGATTATGGGTGTTCTTGTGTGAGTGTACGTGAATGTGTGTGTGTTCATCTGTCTCTACAATGAACATTAAAGGTAGACCTACTGTATGGGATTTAATACTTTAATACAACTGTGTGTGTGTGTGTGTGTGTGTGTGTGTGTGTGTGTGTGTGTGTGTGTTTCTGGGAAGTGAGTGCTCCTTTAGCAGGTGTTCCTTGAGCCCTCTGTGTTTAGCAGATGTGTATGTTGAGCCCTCTGTGTGAGAGAGCTGAATAAGGCTGTTATTCTCTCACCTCTTTATGGCTCTTTCACTTTATCCCCCCCCCCCCCCCCCCCCCCCCCTCTCTCTCTGTCATTCAGTGCACTATATAGGATTGGGTATAGGTTGCCACAGCCTCAGCCTTTGGGACATAGACACAGTGCTGAGCAGTGGTGGAAAAAGTACCCAATTGTCATACTTGAGTAAAAGTAAAGATACCTTAGTAGAAAATTACTCAAGTAAAAGGGAAAGTTACCCAGTAAAATAGTACTTAAGTAAAAGTCTAAAAGTATTTGGTTTTAAATATAAATATCAAAAATAAATGTAATTGCTAAAACATACTTAAGTATCAAATGTAAAAGTACAAAACATTTCAAATTCATATATCAAGCAAACCAGATGACATTTTCTAGGATTTTTTAATTTACGGATAGCTAAGGGCATACTCTAACTCTCAGCAATCATTTACAAACGAAGCATGTGTGTTTAGTGAATCCACCAGATCAGAGGCAGTAGGGATGACCAGGGATGTTCTCTTGAGAAGTGCGTGAATTTGACCATTTTCCTGTCCTGCTAAGCATTCAAAATGTACTTTTGGGTGTCAATGAAAATATATGGAGTAAAAGGTAGATTATTTTCAAGGAATGTAGTGAAGTAAAAGTAAAATATAAATAGTAAAGTAAAGTACAAATACCCCCAAAAACTGCTTAGCCTCTCTAGGGTACGTGGGACGGTAGCGTCCACAGCCAGTAAAACTGCAGGGCGCCAAATTCAAAACAACAGAAATCCCATAATTAATATTCCTCAAACATACATGTATTTAACACCATTTTAAAGATACACTTGTTGTAAATCCAGCCACAATGTCCGATTTCAAAAAGGCTTCTTTTTTTTACGACGAAAGCAAACCAAACGATTATGTTAGGTCAGAGCCAAGTCACAGAAAAACACAGCCATTTTTCCAGCCAAAGAGAGGAGTCACAAAAAGCAGAAATATAGATAAAATCAATCACTGTCCTTTGACACTCATAGGACTTCATGTTACACAATACATGTATGTTTTGTTCGGTAAAGTTCATATTTATATCCAAAAATCTCATTTTACATTGGCGCGTTATGTTCAGTAGTTCCAAAACATCCAGTGATTTTGCAGAGAGCCACATCAATTTACAGAAATACTCATAATAAACATTGCTAAAAGATACAACTGTCATGCATGGAATTTTAGATCCACTTCTCCTTAATGCAACCGCTGTGTCAGATTTCAAAAAAACTTTACGAAAAAAGCACACCATGCAATAATCTGAGTACGGCGCTCAGAGACCAAAACAACCCAAACAGATATCCGCCATGTTGTGTAGTCAACAGAAGTCAGAAATAGCATTATAAATATTAACTTACCTTTGATGATCTTCATCAGAATGCACTCCCAGGAAATCCAGTTCTACAATAAATGTTT
Source organism: Oncorhynchus mykiss (assembly GCF_013265735.2). NCBI lineage: Eukaryota > Metazoa > Chordata > Actinopteri > Salmoniformes > Salmonidae > Oncorhynchus > Oncorhynchus mykiss. The sequence goes on from NC_048570.1 coordinate 36,894,512, forward strand.
GTTTTGTTCAATAATGTCCATCATTTATGTCCAAATACATCCTTTTTGTTAGCGCGTTCAGTACACAATCCAAACTCACGACGCGCAATCACTAGGAGCAGACGAAAAGTCTAAAAGTTCCGTTACAGTCCATAGAAACATGTCAAATGATGTATAGAATCAATCTTTAGGATGTTTTTAACATAAATCATCAATAATGTTCCAACCGGAGAATTCCTTTGTCTGTAGAATTTTCAATGGAACGCAAGCTAACTCTTATGTGAACGTGCGAGACTGAGCTCGTGGCTCTCTGGCAGTTCTCTGACTCATTCCCCTCTCATTCGCCCACACTTCACAGTAGAAGCATCAAACAAGGTTCTAAAGACTGTTGACATCTATTTGTTTTATTTGTTTTATTTAAAAAAAATCATAACACAAAAATCAACTTACATTGCTACATCAAACATGTCTAACAAACCAGACACAGGTATTAACAATACTCAAACATACAAAAAATATCAATAAAATAATACAAAAATAAACCATTTAAGTGCAATTCTATTCACTCTGAAAATATCTTATTATGATTCATGAAGATGTTATTTTTGTTGTTATTCACTAGGGTTAATGTTTTAATAAGATAATTAAATTCAATCAGAGAAATGTGTAATTTTGGTATGGAATTTTGGAATTTTTGTTTGTGTATAAGGTATTTGGCAACAATCATTTTAAAAATTAACAATCATTTCAGTGGTTTTGTTATCATTGCAATAGTAACATATTATATCGTTAATGTCAAAAATATAGGCAGTGTTCAAAATGGTAAATAAGTACTTTGCAAGGTTTTCCCAAAATTCTTTACATTCAAAGAACAAGTGAGACAGATTCTCAGCTTCTTTTTCACCGAAAACACAGATATCATCAATAGCCACAAATTTGGAAATCATAGAATTACATGGATATATCTTATGTACAATTTTGAAGTGCACTTCCTTAACTTTGTTTGGTATACAGTATTTGTAAGGCCTTAACCATGCATTTTTCCAGACAATGTCAAGAATAAGCATGTTCCAGAAAAACTTTCCTCGGTGTAAGTTGGTTTTGTAAATGAAGAATTTGTCTTATATATTTATTACAACAAGATCTCTCAAGTAAGCCCACGCCTTCCAATCTGAGTTATGGATAAACTTTGTGATCATTCCCAAAATTAAGATGAGTTTTCATAAGTGTAGTTAGACCACTGGGAATGGCTTTGATCACAGAAATAAACTCTCTGAAAGGTATTGGAAACTCTTTCAATGTTAGAAATTGTTCGTATGTGACAATATTACCCTTGTTGTCAAAAAATATCAAGAACAAAGTCAATATTCCTCTCATGCCAGCTGGGGTAGAACAATGACATTCCTTACAGTTGTGTCTGAATTATTCCACAAAAGAGCTTTATGTGGGGAAAAATTGTGCAGGAAACATATTTTCCAGGCCATTAAAGCTTGTTGGTGAAACCTAGCCAATTTAGCAGGTAATCTTTCAGGAATATAATTACATTTCAGTAAAAATTGAAGACCTCCCAATTTATTAAACACATGATTTGGAATGAAATACCATATTGAATCAGTATTGATCAAAAAAAAATTCAACCAGTTTATCTTGAAAGTGTTATTTACGCCAACAAAATCCAACACTTCTAGACCGCCATTCGGCTCTTTTGTTAGAAAGGACAGATTTTTGTAGTTTATTTTTCCAGATGAAGTCAAGAAAGGTCTTGATCTCTTTACAAGTAGCTGGATATACACATAATGATAATGAGGGGTACACAGAAAGAGACAGTCCTTCTGCCTTGGACAGAAGTACTCTCCCAAGTATAGAAAGATCTCTTTGTAGCCAATTATTAAATATATTTGTAGTTCTCTTAATTTTAGGAGAGAAGTTCAAATGTTGTCTGACAAAGTGGTTTTTTGACAGATGTATTCCTAAACATTTTTTTACACAGTCCTTTACAGGAATATTTATATTTCTTTATCATCAGAGTCAAAAAAAACCACAAGATTTCACATTTAGAAACATTCAGCATTAATTCTGATGCAATAGAAAATGCAGTTATAGCATTAAGGGCATGGGCAACCTGGTCTTTGTCTCTTAAGAAGAGAGTAGTATCATCAGCCAGTTGGGAGATTTTGATTTCTTTGTTAAAAATGGTTAAAGCCATATACATTTGCATTATTCAGAATATCTATAGATAGAAGTTGCATGCTCTTCACCCGATCGCTGCCTGCACCTGCCCGCCTGTCCAACATCACTACTCTGGACGGCTCTGACTTAGAATACGTGGACAACTACAAATACCTAGGTGTCTGGTTAGACTGTAAACTCTCCTTCCAGACCCACATCAAACATCTCCAATCCAAAGTTAAATCTAGAATTAGCTTCCTATTTCGCAACAAAGCATCCTTCACTCATGGTGCCAAACATACCCTTGTAAAACTGACCATCCTACCAATCCTCGACTTCCGTTTTGTCACCAAAGCCCCATATCCTACCCACCATTGCGACCTGTACGCTCTCGTTGGCTGGCCCTCGCTTCATACTCGTCACCAAACCCACTGGCTCCATGTCATCTACAAGACCCTGCTAGGTAAAGTCCCCCCTTATCTCAGCTCGCTGGTCACCATAGCATCACCCACCTGTAGCACGTGCTCCAGCAGGTATATCTCTCTGGTCACCCCCAAAACCAATTCTTTCTTTGGCCGCCTCTCCTTCCAGTTCTCTGCTGCCAATGACTGGAACGAACTACAAAAATCTCTGAAACTGGAAACACTTATCTCCCTCACTAGCTTTAAGCACCAACTGTCAGAGCAGCTCACAGATTACTGCACCTGTACATAGCCCACCTATAATTTAGCCCAAACAACTACCTCTTTCCCTACTGTATTTACTTTATTTATTTTGCTCCTTTGCACCCCATTATTTTTATTTCTACTTTGCACATTCTTCCACTGCAAATCTACCATTCCAGTGTTTTACTTGCTATATTTATGTTTACTTTGCCACCATGGCCTTTTTTTGCCTTTACCTCCCTTATCTCACCTCATTTGCTCACATTGTATATAGACTGTTTATACTGTATTATTGACTGTATGTTTGTTTTACTCCATGTGTAACTCTGTGTCGTTGTATGTGTTGAACTGCTTTGCTTTATCTTGGCCAGGTCGCAGTTGTAAATGAGAACTTGTTCTCAACTTGCCTACCTGGTTAAATAAAGGTGAAATAAATTAAATAAAAAAAGTTCCACAACCAAAATGAATAAAAATGGCGAAATTGGGCATCCCTGTCGTACACTTCTGTTGATACTAAATATTTTGGAAATATTAAGGTTTAGTAGCACATAACTATTTATATCTTTGTAAAACATGCAAATTACTTTAATAAAATTTTCACCAAATCCAAAAAGTTTAAGAGACCTAAAGAGAAATTCATGTTCAATTGTGTCAAAGGCTTTACAGAAGTCCAGAAATATGACAACCGCATCTGAGTCAATTGCATCTGAATAATCTATAAGGCCCAAGGCTAAACGAATGTTAGAGCTTATGTGACGGCTCTTCATAAATCCTGTTTGAGTCTCATTTATAATGGTATCTATTCCTTTCTTTAAACTTTTGGCATAAACCAGAGCAATCCATTTGTAATCAACATTTAATAAAGTAATTGGTCTCCAATTGTCAATGAGAGAAGGGTCTTTATCGGGCTTCGGAATCAATTAAATAAGGCCCAGTTTCATGGTGGAGATCATTTCCCCATTTTTAATGCAATCTTGAAACATTGAAAATCGGGTCTTCTAGTAGCTCCCAAAACTGTCTATAGAATTCAACTGACAGGCCATCAGGGCCAAGTGATTTCCCTTTCTTCATTGAATTCAGAGCCTCTAATTTCTTCAATTGACAGGTGAATCGCAAACTGAGTGGAAATCATCCTCAATTATAGGGACATAATTCTGAATGTGGCAAATGTAGCTTTCACAACCATCTTCCTGAAATTGAGAGCTGTAAAGGTTTTCATAAAAGGAATTGACTGATGATGATATTGTAATGGGATCTTTGCATAAAACATTGTTCATTTTGAGTGCAGTTATAGATTTTCTTCTGTAGTTTCTCTTTTCAAGTGCAAAAAAGTAACTAGTGTTTCTTTCCCCCTCTTCAATCCATTTTGTTCTTGACCTTACAAAGGCGCCCTTTGCCAGATCCGTGTAAATCTGTTCTAATTCTAGTTGTAGAGACCTGAACACAGACTCCTCTTCTTCAGATAGATTATCTTTCTTTAGAAAACTGTCAAGCTTGCTCATCATCTCCTTTTCTCTAAGGTTCTTTAATTGCATCAGCTCTTTGGCGCGTTTAATGGCTACCACTCTGACTTTATATTTGAAGAATTCCCATCTACTTCCATGACCCAAGTCTTTTCTTGCAAAAATATCTTTAGCTAATGATTTGATGTTTTCAATGAGAGTAGTATCTTTAAGAAGTGTGTTGTTAAATTTCCAATATCCTCAAGCACCATTTGATTTTTTAGTAGCTTGTATTCAGTGAAATCAAGTGATGATCAGAAAAGGGAGCCAACTGAAGATCTACATCTATAACAAATTGTAACAAGAAAGGGGAAATTAGGAATAAATCTATTCTAGATTTATGTGACATAGTTTTGTTGGTCCAGGTACAACCCTTAGCATCCGGATTAAAATAATGCCAGGCATCCTCAACACAGAGATCCTTGCATAATGTAATGATAATGTTGCTATTTTGAGGGTTTTGACTCGTTCTAGGAGGAGCGTTCTACGATCAGCAGGTGCATCAGGTGTTTCATTAAAATCCCCTGAAATAATTAGAAAAGCCTCTGAGTATTTGTTGCTTAAATCCTGTACTTTCCTGGTAAATTGGGTAAAAAGGGTCTTATTAGGAGCATGTGAGTTATGTCCGTATACATTACAGATTATGAAAATAGAATTGTCAAGTTTAACAGTTATTATGACCCATCTGCCATCTTATGAAGATGTGGATTCTAGAATGTCACCTTTAAACTTGTGAATAAGTGTCAAAAGTGATTTGAGAGTGATTTGATCCATGACTGAAATGGGCCATATCTCCCCATTGTGCTTTCCAAAATGTCTAATCACTTTCACCCAAATGAGTTTCTTGAAGAAGGACAAAATCTGCGTTACTGCGTTTACAGTATAAAAATAAAGCTTTCTTTTTTGTAGGATTTCTCAAAACTCTAGCATTCAGACTAACGATATTGAGTGAATTGAAAACAAACTCCTGCATTAAATAAGAAAGAACACAAATTAGATAACAACTATTAATGTGAACAGTAAAACAATAAAAACAAACAGTGAACCTTTAGAGGATTACTCAGACGGAAAACTACACTCAGCTGAGGTAGCGGTGGTTAACAGAATAACACCTCTATTTACTTCATTTTCTTTGGCAAGTGTTCATCAGTTGTAGTTCGAACGGTATATTTATTCATGGCAGTACATTAACTGTACTCATGGTAGTACTCACAGTTCCAATTTGGTTAATGTCAACAGAGTTACCCAGTAATCATTCTTCCTTCGATAAACACGTGTGGGACCTTGAACCCCGCCTTCTTTCCCTCTTGTAGCGCCTTCTGTATAAGCGGCCACAGTTTCTCTCTGGCAGCCTGATCCTGCGGTATCAGAGCTTCTTTGATGCGGAGTTTCTTCTCGTCCAGAAACTTGTTCCCCTTGGCCATTTTCCATATGATGTCCCTGTAATGGCGCATAGTTAAGCGTAAGATGATATTGCGAGGGTGTCCATCAGATCTTCGTTTCCCAAGTCGATGTACCACATCAATCACGTCTCTTAGCCTGTCTTTGATGCTCGGAGCCACTTTTCCCAGGATATTAATGACTACTTCTCTAATATCCTCTCCCTCTACCTCTTTTACACCTTGGATTTTCAGATTCCACCTGCGAGAGTACCTTTGGAGTCCAGCTACATTCTCACAAAGCTCATTATTTTTGGATTGCATTTTATTCAACTCATTCTCTAGGAACGTTATCTTTTCCTTGTTCTCGCTCACAATTGTGTGTAGTTGAGTGACAGTTTCTGACAAATTATCGATCTTCTTTGATGTTTCTTCGGTAGCCCGCTCTATGATGGACAATTTGGAGAGTGCAGCATCTTGTTTAGTAGACAGGGACTGGATTGCAAAGAAAGATTCCGACATGGAAATGTCTTCTTTTACTTTTTTCACAGGTGGATTTTTACTTGGGGTCTGAGGTAAAGAGGTTGCAAGGATCTCATCCTGGTCAGTTTTGTTCTTTCTCTTGTTTGAGTTCCCGGCTTCTTGTGTATCCATGCTGCTCTGGTTCTCGTTGTGGCTAGCTAGCATGTCTGCCGTCTTCTGTGAGACTTGGATATTTCATCTGCTCTTGTCTTTCTGTCGTGTTCTTCCCATTCAACTTGACAAAAACTATCTCTAAACTTATCACATGTCCATAAAATATTAATTCATAGCCAATATTTGACTGTTAACCACCTAACCTTCAATGTTACTTTAAAGAGCGAGAAAACACTCCCTCTCACAGCAACGCCATCTTGGTCCCCACTGTTGACATCTAGTGGAAACCTTAGGAAGTACAATATGACCCCATAGACACTGTGTATTTGATAGGCCAGGAGTTGAAAAACTACAAACCTCAGATTTCCCACTTGCTGGTTGGATTTTTGCTCAGGTTTTTGCCTGCCATATGAGTTCTGTTATACTCACAGACATCATTCAACCAGTTTTAGAAACTTCAGAGTGTTTTCTATCCAAATCCACTAATTATATGCATATTCTAGCTTTTATGGCTGAGTAGCAGGCAGTTTAATTTGGGCACGCTTTTCATACAAAATTCCCAATGCTGCCCCCTACCCTAGAGAAGTGAATTAGTACTTTATAGTAATTTTACTTAAGTACTTTACACCACCGGTGCTGAGTGAGCGTGACTGTGACTGTGTTTCAGGCTTTGAGGAGGGAGCATGTCACTGACCTGACAGGAGGAATCAACCCTCTTTACACACACACATGCATGCATGCACGCACACACACACACACTTACACTTCTAAACAGGAAAAGTGTATCATTAAGACATGTACAGTCAGAGTTATCCTACATTCCTATTTGCATCATTTCTATCCGACAGCTAACATTTGTATAATAAGGATTGGACACTTTTTTTCAATTTTCGCCTAAAATGACATGACCCAAATTAGCCGTATTACAGCCGTATTCTAAAATAGATTAAACTATTATTTTCCTCATCAATCTACACACCATACCCCATAATGACAAAGCGAAAACAGGTTTTTTGAAATGTTAACAAATGTATTAAAAGTAAAAGATAGAAATACCTTATTTACATAAATATTCAGACCCTTTGCTATGAGAGTCGTGCATCCTGTTTCCATTAACCATCATTGAAATGTTTCTACAACTTGATTAGAGTTTACCTGTGGTAAATTCAATTGACTAGACATGATTTGGAAAGGCACACACATGTCTATATAAGGTCCCACAGTTGGCAGTGCATGTCAGAGAAAAAACCATGCCATGGGGTTGAAGCAATTGTCCGTAGAGCTCCGAGACAAGATTATGTCAAAGCACAGATCTGGGGAAGGCTACCAAAACATTTCTGCAGCATTAAAAGTCTCCAAGAACACAGCGGCCTCCATCATTCTTAAATGGAAGAGCTAGAGCTGGCCACTAGGACAAACTGAGCAATCGGGGGAGAAGGGCCTTGGTCGGGGGGGTGACCAAGAACCCAATGGTCACTCTGACAGAGCTCCAGAGTTCCTCTGAGGAGATGGGAGAACCTTCTAGAAGGACAACCATCTCCGCAGCACTCCACCATCAGGCCTTTATGGCCAGACGGAAACCATTCCTCAGTAAAAGGCACATGACAGCCCACTTGGAGTTTGTCAAAAGGCACCTAAAGACTCTCAGGCCATGAGAAACAAGATTTGTTGGTCTGATGAAACCAAGATCGAACTCTTTGGCCTCAATGCCAAGCATCACGTCTGTAGGAAACATGGCACCATCCCTACGGTGAAGCATGGTGGTGGCTGAATCATGCGGTGGGGATGTTTTTCAGCAGCAGGGACTAGGAGACTAGTCAGGATCGAGGGAAAGATGAACGGAGAAAAGTAGTAGATATCCTTGATGAAAACCTACTCCAGAACACTCAGGACCTCAGACTGGGGCGAAGATTCATCTTCCAACAGGACAACGACCCTAAGCACACAGCCAAGATAATTCAGGATTGGCTTTGGGACAAGTCTCTGAATGTCCTTGAGTGGCCCCGCCAGAGCCCGGACTTGAACCCTGTCGAATATCTCTGGAGAGACCTGAAAATGGCTGTGCAGTGACGCTCCCCATCCAACCTGACAGAGCTTGAGAGGATCTGCAGAAAAGAATAGGAGACACTCCCCAAATACAGTTGTGCCAAGCGTATAGCATCATACCCAAGAAGATTCGAGGCTGTAATCTTCCAAAGGTGCTTCAACAAAGTGCTGAGTATAGGGCCTGAATACTTATGTAAATGTGATATTGTTTTAATAATTGAAAACATTTCTAAAAACCAGTTTTTGCTTTGTCATTATGGGGTATTGTGTGTAGATTGTTGGGGGGGGGGGGAACTATTTAATCCATTTTAGAATAAGGCTGTAACGTAATAAAATGTGGAAAACTGTGTACTTAAAAACATTATTCTTTGTGTTTCGATGTGTAGCATATGGGGGTTTATGGGGGTTTAGGCTACTTTACTAAAACAATAATTGTCCACCTCATGGTTCAGCTGTCAGAGATTTGAGAACTAAATGTATCAGGGCATTGCGTGAAAAGACCTATAGGTGTCACACCTGCTCCGGCTCTCCCTCTCCTGCTCTCGATGGTGCCAGACTGCCTATCATTACGCACACCTGTACCCTTCGCTACGCGCACCTGTGCCACGTTGGACACACCTGACGTCTATCATTATTTAACTGTCTGTTTCCTCTGTTTGGTCCCTGTGTCTGCACTGATGTCATTACTTTGTCCCCTGTCCAGACGTTGTTCCTATCCTGTTTCATGTCCATTATGTATTAAATGTTCTCCCTGTACCTGCTTCCTGTCTCCAGTGTTGATCCTTACAGAATGCAGACACCACAATTGGAAGCATCAGGATGGCCTGTGGTGTTGTTGGTGATGTCGGGTTCGTTGGAACCGGGTGTGCCTCAGCTAGCTCGTCAGGCTTCCATGCCCTAGCTGGCCCGCGAGGCCTTTCTTGCCCGGCGGGCTCGGCAGGCACCCACCCCACGCCATGCCAGCAATTAGGCATTCACGCCTCAACCGGATCATCAGGCACCCACGCCTCAGCCGGTTCATCCGGCTCCCACGTCTCAGCGGGATCATCAGGCATTCACGCCTCAACCGGATCGTCAGGCTCCCATGCCTCAGCTGGTTACCAGGCTCCCACGCCTCTGCTGGTTTGTTGGGCTTTTAAGCCCCAGCAGGCTTGTCCAGTGCCCAGGCCTGGGCCGGCCCGTCAGGCTCGCCCAGTTGGGACACCATGTGGCGCCCCTAGAGGGGGGGGGGGGGGTACTGTCACACCTGCTCCAGTTCTCCCTCTCCTGCGCTCAATTACGCACACCTGTCCCCTTCGTTACGCGCACCTGCGCCTCATTGGACCCATTGGACCCATTGGACCCACCTGAACTCTATCGTTATTTGATTGCCTCCACTTTATCAGTCTTCCTCTGTTTGGTCCCTGTGTCTGTACTTATGCCGTTATTTGTCCCCTGTCCAGACGTTGTTCCTGTACTGTTTCATGTCCGTTATGTAAAATGTTCTCCCTGTACCTGCTTCCTGTGTCCAGCGTCGATCCTTACAATAGGCTTATGTATCCACTGTATGATATTCCTATTTTATATATACAGTACCAGTCAAAAGTTTGGACACACGTACTCATTCCAGGGTTCTTATTTATTTTTTACTATTTTCTACATTGTAGAGTAATAGTGAAGACGTCAAAACTATGAAATAACACATATGGCTCATGTAGTAACCAAAAACGTGTTAAACAAATCCAAATATATTTTATATTTGAGATTCTTCAAAGTAGCCACCCTTTGCCTTGATGACAATTTTTCACACTCTTGGCATTCTCTCAACCAGCTTCACCTGGAATGCTTGGAACAGTCTTGAAGGAGTCCCCACATATGTTGAGCATTTGTTGGCTTTTCCTTCACTCTGCGGTCCGACTCATCCCAACCAATCTCAATTTGGTTGAGGTCGGGTGATTGTGGAGGCCAGGTCGTCTGATGCAGCACTCCATCACTCTCCTTCTTGGTCAAATAGCCCTTACAGAATTAATTAAACCACCATTTTCTTAAATTCTAACTAAAAGGTTCACTGTATTTAATGTTGTCGACAATTTCGTACCACTAAACAGCAATTGATTTAGAACGACAGAGAGCAAATAGGAGTTGCCTACACTACTTCAACATCATCAAATCACCTCTGCTTAGTCCAGTCCTTTCTCAAATAGTGGGGCGCGTCCCCCTGGGGGGGCTCGGAGCGATGCCAGGGGGGGCGCGTGTGACCCCGGGGAACATGCTTTCTTTTGCCGCAGGGAGTAGGTTTTTTTTGCACCGAACAAGAGCACACAGCAGAGAGCAGGAGATATGAAGTGCAGATAACAAACCCTTAACAGACACCATGGAAAAATATTTAACAGGGATGAAAAGAAAGGTGGAGAGAGACGGAGATAATGAGACAAACGTAAGTCTCCCAAAAGCTAAGACGAGGAAATATGACGAAGCGTATGTAGTGCTTGGCTTCACTGTGACTACGGTGGGAGAGGAGGAAAGACCGGTATGTTTACTGTGTCTAAAAATGTTGGCAGCGGACAGCATGAAGCCAAATAAATGAAGGCGTCACTTAAAGACATTACACCCCAATCACGCTGATAAGCCGCTTGAGTTTTCAGCGAAAACGTGCCGAATATTGCCAACAATCGTCCCGCTTTGTGAATGCTACTTAAGTAAACCAGCTAGCACTGTTAGCATCATATTAGGGGAGGTACCAAATTGCTCAGTGCAACAAAAAAACACTCCACAGCAGAGGAGTTGATACTGCCTGCAGCATTAGACATGGTCTCTGTCATGCTGGATGATGCATATAAACTATCCCTCTGTCCAATGATACTGTCGCCAGACGTATAAATGACATTGCTAACGATCTTAAAGAACAGCTGGTAGATAAACTCAAAGACAAACGTTTTGCCTTACAGTTCGATGAAGCAACTGACAGCAACAAAGACTGTTTGTTTATCGCTTATGTACGTTTTGACATGACAAACTCCCTGTGAGAGGATCTACTTTTTTGTAAATACTTTATGTCAGAGACAGAGCCACAGCTGAAGAGCTATTCAAAATGCTGGACTGCTTCCTGACTGAGAATGGGCTAAAGTGGGAGAACTGCATTGGTGATTGCAGTGAGGGTGCACAGACCATGGCAATGATGAGAAAAGGACTTTGGGCACTCATCAAGAAGGCCTCACCTAATGCTGAGTGGACACACTGTGTTATACACAGAGAAGTGCTGGCATCAAGGTACCTTTCCTCTGAATTAAGTGAGGTTATGACTGACATTGTAGGTGTAGTCAATTTTATAAAGACCAGACAACTAAAAACAAGAGTCTTCTTTGCTATTTGTGAGGAGATGGGAGCTGAACATCAAGCTGTTCTGTTTCACAGTGAACCAAGGTGGCTGTCACGAGGAAAAGTCTTATCCCGAGTTTTTGAGCTCAGAGAGCAGATAAGAATGTTTTCGGGGCAGGAGCACAAGTATGACCTTGCAGAAAAATTTTGTGATGAGAACCTCCTGGCAAAACTGGCCTACCTAAGTGACATATTTGGAAAGCTAAATTAACTAAATCTACAGCTTCAAGGGAAAGATAAACACCTCCCTCAGGTCACAGACAAGATCAGCTCTTTCACTCGAAAGCTTGCAATGTCGGGCAGGCAACTTGATGAAAGAAATACTGATTCATTCGAGAACCTGCATGAATTTGTTGACACTACTGACTATGATGCCACCTCAGTGATTCCATATATTAAGGAGCATATTTCATCACTGATGGGATTCTTTTAAAAGTATTTCCCTGAAAACAGGGATGAGATCAGAGATCCTTTCAATGCACCAGCTCCAACTGGTTTCAGCTCTGCAGAGGAGGACCAGTTCGTTGATATGAAGTCTGACTCCACATTGAGACTGAGGTTCACATCACAGACACTGAGTGAATTCTGGCTGAGTGTAGAGAGGCAGTATCCACTCTTAGGGCAGAGGGCCATGGGCATTCTTCTTCCTTTTGCAACATCTTATCTTTGTGAGACTGGCTTCTCTGCTGTTGCTGCACTGAAGACCAAGTACAGGTCCCAGCTAAACATTGAGCAGGAGCTGAGAGTTGCAGTATCATGCTTCAAACCCCGCTTCGAAAAACTGTGCTCTGCAAAATGTGCTCATTGTAGCCATTAATCCTGACTTCCTCATTTTGAGTTTTAAAAATCAGCACAAATCGTTTTATTTTTTTTTGTTTTATAGGTCAAAGTGTTTCATATATTGTGCTCCTGAGTTAATGTTGCTGATCAATTTGAATTTATTATTATTTATTTATTAGATGTTATTTTATTTTTCAGTATCAAATGCTCAAAAGATGTTTACAGTTTAAATAAGGGCTAAAAAAAAATACATTTCAGGCAAATTTATACTATTTACAGTCACGGTGGGGAGTTGGGGGGCGCGAAATGTTTACTTCTTCCTAGAGGGGGCATAACAGAAAATAATTGAGAAGCACTGGCTTAGTCTAATATAGGGACAACCAAAAACGATTAGTCCAATCAACTTAAGCTTAATATGATGTGTGTGTGTGTGTGTGTGTGTGTGTGTGTGTGTGTGTGTGTGTGTGTGTGTGTGTGTGTGTGTGCGTGTGTGTGTGTGCAACTAAAAAAAAAGACTATTTCCCTACTTGTAGAGAAATGCCAATGCCATCCACCTCTCTTTCATATGTCACTCTGTCATACAGTACACACTTTTATTTTTTGTTGTCCTAGGCTACCTGGCTAAAATGCTTGCTCGCTAGCCTAACTTCCACTCATGGGCAACGTTACCTAGTTAACATTAGCCTTCTACATCTAGCTACATATTGAACTTCCATCCTCTTAGGCCAGGGGCACAACAATGTATGAGTTAATGGTTGGATCAGAATGCCCGTTATAATCATTGGCCAGTACAGAGAATTAAGTAAAACCACAAGTCCAAATCCCATCCATGGCTAATTTAGGAAAGGGACTATTTTAGCTAGCTAGCTTCTTATGGCTGGGGTCAGCATTGAGTAGCTTGGATGAATAAGGTGCCCAGAGGTGCCCAGAGTAAACTGCCTGCTCTTCAGTCCCAGTTGCAAATATATGCATATTGCGTATTAGTATATTTGGATAGATAACACTCTGAAGTTTCTAAAACTGTTTGAATGATGTCTGTGAGTATAACAGAACTCATATGGCAGGCAAAAACCTGAGAAAAGAAATCCAACCAGGAAGTGGGAAATCTGAGGTTGGTCGATTTTCAACTCAGCTCCTATTGACGACACAGTGGGATATTGATTATGCTGCAATTCCTAAGGCTTCCACTAGATGTCAACCGTCTTTAGAAACTTGTTTGAGGCTTCTACTATGAAAGGGGGCTGAATGAGAGGGAAATGAGTCAGAGGTCTGCCAGCAGCCACGAGCTGGTCACGCACATTCACATGAGAGGTAGCTCCCGTTCCATTTGCTGAAGACATAGGAATTCTCCAGTTGGAACATTATTGAAGATTTATGTTAAAAACGTCCCAATGATTGATTCTATACATCGTTTGACATGTTTCTACGGACTGTAATGGAACTTTTTGACATTTCGTCTGCAACTAGTGAACGAGCTTCGTGAGTTTTTATTTGTTTACCAAACGCTCTAACAAAAGTAGCTATTTGGACATAAATGATGGACATTATCGAACAAATCAAACATTTACTGTGGAACTGGGATTCCTGGGAGTGCATTCTGATGAAGATCATCAAAGGTAAGTGAATATTTATAATGTTATTTCGGACTTCTGTTGACTGCACTATATGGTGGATATCTTTTTGGCTTGATGGGTCTCTGAGCGCCGTACTCAGATTATTGCATGGTTTGCTTTTTCCGTAAAGCTTTTTTGAAATCTGACACAGTGGTTGCATTAAGGAGAAGCTTCTCTATATTTCCATGTATAACACTTGTATTTTCATCAACATTTATAATGAGTATTTCTGTAAATTGATGTGGCTCTCTGCAAAATCACTGGATGTTTTTGGAACTACTGAACATAATGCGCCAATGGATACTGAGATTTTTTTATATAAATATGAACTTTATTTATGTATTGTATAACATAAAGTCCTATGAGTGTCATCCGATGAAGATCATCAAAGGTTAGTGATTAATTCTATCTCTATTTCAGATTTTTGTGACTCCACTCTTTTGCTGGAAAAATGGCTGTGTTTTTCTGTGACAGTGGTATGCAGGGTGGTATGCTGCTGGCTATATTTGAGTCTGATGAGAAAATACAAATTAAGCTTAGATAAATGTACTAAAAAACCCTATTGAATGAAAACTCCAAGAGAAAATATTTTGGCCTGCAAGTAGGAGGGTTTTCAGAATTACATTGTTTCAGCACCCGCAAGGGAACAACGCCTGGTGATAAGTCTGAATACCAGTGTAGGAAAGGCCTGCATAAGAAAAGCGTACATTTCCTATGTCTGAATTGGGCCCCAGGAGCATAGCAAGAACAGATGATTGGTTGTGTGTGTTTTTGCATGCTTGCGCATGTGTATGTGCTTGCGCAGGTGTGTGTGTGTATATCTGTGTCTATAGATAGTAAATATCAGTGGGTTGGTCCACTGACCATCTTCCCTGAAACACTCTGCTGAGCAATCAGCCACAGATTCCTGTCACGACGGGAACAAGCCCGGCCCATTCCGTGTCTCCATGAGACTGTCAATCATTTGGTCACCTGTCAGGGCACCTGACACCAGCCTGACAGCCCAGAATGTCTCCATCAGCCCCTCATCCCCTCTCCCTCTCTTACCTCATCTCATCACCTTCTCTCTCCCTCCCTCTCTCAGCCCTTGTCTAGCCAATTCCTTACTGGTCAGCAACTGTCAAGAAACATGTGCAGGGTTTCAGTAGTGTGTGTGGCATGCATGCGTGTGTGTGTGTGTGTGTGTGTGTGTGTGTGTGTGTGTGTGTGTGTGTGTGTGTGTGTGTGTGTGTGTGTGTGTGTGTGTGTGTGTGTGTGTGGTTTGAGCTTGTGTATTTGTGTTTGGGTCAGTGAATGAGGACTGAAGTGAGCTTGTTTTGATCCTCTCTCATCACCAGTTTGGCAGCTCGCTATGTCTGTCTGTCTCCCTCTCCTTCTTTCTTCTTCTCTCTCTCTCTCCCTCTCCATCACTCTGTCACTTGTCTCTCAAAGACAGATGAGAAGCTGTCATCCTGTGAAGAAGTGTGTGTGTGTGTGTGTGTGTGTGTGTGTGTGTGTGTGTGTGTGTGTGTGCATGTGTGAGTGTGTTTGTGTGTATGTTTGTGTGTCTGTTCAGCTGTGTGTGGCTGAATCAATCTGAGTTCAAACAAGGTGGAAACATACATTGATAAGGCAGTTAATGAAGTGATTGACAGGATCAATGCAGACCACTGGGGGACAATGAGCTCCATTGTGTGTGTGCATGTGTGTGTGCGTGTGTACTGCAGGCATGTGCACAGATAGGGGTCTAGGGGTGCCTGAGCACCTGCCCGTTGGCCTTCCTATGAGAAACGCACCCTTTCAGATTGGTGGGATTGTATAATGAATACATTTTTTATTTTGCTTTTCGTCTCTTTTCTCTCCTGTTGTTTTACATTTAAATAATTGGCTAACAAATATATTCAAATATATCCCTCCACGCTCCTCTACCCCCATGCGAGTGAACACTGCACTCATCCTGCTGCTGCAGGCAGAAGCTACCGGCGCTGAGCGGTAGTATGATTAGTGGCTGCTTTTTGAGTTGCATGTGGTCTTTCACGGTCAGGGACAGGGAAGGGTTTAATTCAGTAGGCCTACGAGGCAGTTGTTAGCAGCAGAACAAACTCCAATCACAGGTAAAAAAAAAGTAGCTAAATTGTTTCAACTGCATAGTTTACAGTTAGATAGCTAACAAGGTGATATACACATCATCTACATTCGCTATGATCAGTTGATAGCCCACCCTTCTTTCCCTTCTCTGTGAGCAAAAGGCTGCGTACTGTTCTCTGCTCCCTCCACTCCCTCATCCATCACATTGACAGCACAATGAAACAATGATGTCATCCCACTGCATAGGGCCTTCCAACTTGTTTATGTCTTATAGTCTGAGGAATGTCAAGCAGGAATAATAGACTGTAATGCAATGATTGATTTATACTTTTTTTTTTAGAGTGATTGAAGACTACTACATACTACTCCGACGGTACATATCCATAAACACTCTTCAGCCAGCAATGATATCAGAGAATCATCGTCAACTCCCTGCTGTTTGGTAGGTTAAATGCTGTTTGCAGAATTGTTAGGGGACAAAACATGAATTAGTGTAACTGCAATTGCTTTCAGCAATGGCCACACACACCGTGTTCAGAATTAGTTTGCTACTAACAAGATACCGTAGACCTTGAATCTCTTGAACTTCTCGTCTCATAAGGACACAGACAGGTTATGAATATGGATCACATGTATACATAGCTAGTGGATTAACATCAATCTACCGCTCTCTCTTGACCTCCCCGGCTCTTCGCTCCTAGTCCCTCTGTCTTCCTCTCTTCCCTCTCTCCTCTCAGCTGTTCAAATATTACCCTTCTATTTATACTCTGCTTGGGGAAATATTTACCCATGGCTGTTGGAGCAGAAGGATATGAATGGGCATCATTTCAGCTTGTCAAATTAGCCGCCCCTCACTGCCTGCTAATGTCTCTGTAATTGGAATGCTGGCAGGGACGGCGGTCTGCTTGCTCTGCTCCGTGCCGCGCTGTGTTGTCATGTGGGTCACGTGTTGGTAATGCCGCTAGCTGCTGGGAGGTGGTGGTGTGTGTGTGTGCTTGTGTGTGTGTGTGGTGGAGCAGAGATCGGCTGCCTGCACCACGGGTGGTGATGTTATGCCATTGTTTTGGGCCACGTTGGTAACTGTTGTCATGTAGCTAGGCCTGTTGTGTCGTGTCGTGTTCTATGGGGCTATTTATGGATATTGAGTGGATGATAATCCGGCAAAGACTGACAATGTGTTGTCATAAAAACTTATCAGGCAGATGTTAGTGCTTATGTGATGACAAGCTGAAATGCTGGAGTGGGAAGGACAGACACAACATAATATCAAGATAGCAACACAATAGAAACACATACTGTAGCATTTCTCCTTAGGTGAGGTATAAAGTGGAGAGAGAGAGCGAGAGACAGGTGGGGAGAGAATAGGGTGAGAGAGAGGGAGGAGAGAAGAAAGGCAGCCGTGCTGATATTGATCTTCTGGCAAAGAGATTGATAGAGCAATAAAGAGCTGAAGAGAGGAGAGGAGAGACGAGAAGAGGGGAGAGGGGAGGGGAGGGGAGGAGGGCGGGGACGACGGGAAGGTGAGAGGGAGGATTGGAGGGCAAGAGATGGATGGATGGACATCTGGCTCACCGGCATTAATAAGTAAGGGGAGAGAGGGAGGGAAAGAGAGATGGAGGGAGAGAAAGAGACGATACATTACTGTGAAAAATGGAGGTGCTGTTGATGAGGTGGCCAGAGAGTGACATCATTTTAGAGGTTAGAGTGCAGACGCCTCCAGTTCTTAATTGGGTCAAGGAGAGGAGAACGAGAGAACGAGGGACAGGTCTGAACGATGGATTAGTATGGGGAGGGAGTGGTAAAGGGGAAAAGAGAGAAGGGAGAAGAGAGAAGGGGCGAGGGAAAGAGCGAGAAAGAGAGGGAGAGAGAGGGCTCACTGATTGGATTTTATATCGTGCTTGGTTTTTCTTCGGGCCCATGCGTTACACAGTAGCCAGCTCAGACACCAAAGGTGACCCCCAGCTGCCTAATGGCACAATACATATTCTTTAATGAAGTCACCACCAGGGCCCCACCATGCCTGAACTGTGTATCTCCGCTGCTCTTTCTCTCTCTCAAGCACACACACATACATGCATACACACACGCACACATGCACGCACACACCCACACACACAAACCCCAGTACGCAGGGAAACACACACCTAAATTACCTTGGGTGATGCATAAAGCTTTCACGCAACATTGAGTAGGAAATTAGTTACAGTATGTGATAATGCACGAGAAGCGGGTGTTTGGAGGCCCGAGACAAAGTCAAGGCAAAACGTGCCGATATATCGTCTAAAACACTGGCTTCGAGGGCATTATTCACTTTTATACAACAAAATCATTAAAATAATGATTGACATATTTTCATTAAAAAAGTTGTTTTGATTCATTTATTAATACTGTTTCAGCCTTCCACGAGATATAGTCCCGAAACACATCTCTAAGGTTACCACCCAAGCCGTCTGGTCGTTCGTTCCATCGGTTCGGTTGCTAGCGACGCGACCCAGTAGTTCGTTATAAATGTTCCATTGCCATACTGGCTGGCAACGTTCTTATCCCTTGCTTGCTAGCTAGCCAACTACGGCTAACTTACAACTCACGTCAAACAGTGTAGCCAGAATAACAGCAAAGTAGCTGCATTTGCATTTGTTTAAGCTGTTTTCTAGTGACATTTATTTGGATACATTCATAACAATGAGCTAATGATGCGCGATTTCGCCTGGGATAGAAAATTTACTCTCTAGTCAGGACACTGTTGTTCAGAGGAGCTAGCCAACTACACAGCGAACACAATCACTTCAAACTGAAGCGGGAAAAACAGCAAACAAGCTGCACGTTTTGTTTGATCTGTTTTCTATTGACATTTCTTTGTACATATCCACACAAATGATGCCAGCTGATTCATGATTTCGACTGGCTGAGAAAGGCTGCCTGCCTGTCTGTCTCGTCCTGACTCCCGACATGTTCATTACTATGGGACAGCTGGCGATCGAATTTCAATATTGAAACAATGTTGCAAATGTTCGCGAGACAGACAGCAAGGTTTATATGGTTGAAAATCAAAGTCTAAAAGAAATGTGAGATAATGTCTAGATGCTTTTTAAAGTGGAGAACAACGTCATACATTTCCTGGCTGGGCTGGTGAGATGCGCAGAGGATCAACGTCACAGCTTTAGCCAGTTGTAACCTGTGGAATAGACACCGGCTGGAATGTGATTTTAACCAATCAGCATCCAGGATTAGACCCACCCGTTGTATGAAAAAGAATATGTCCTCACAGGACTCATTCAAAGAGAGGCCATTTTACATGTCCTACTTAATTCAATTAAGAGAGTTTTCTACCCCTCACTCTGTCTCTCTCTAGTTTTATCATGTGGAGCAGCAGGTACAATTTAATAAGAGGTGTGTACAGAGTGAATATGTCAGAGTGTGTGGTGTGTGTGTGCGCGTGTGTACGTGCGTGTGTATGAGCAGAGGACAGACAGTATCATTACAGAGAGGGTGTGGTGGTGACACATGATGCAATGCCCAGGCAGCATTGATCTGGCCTCTGCAATGGTGAGGTGTCTGGGTAAGCCTTACAGATGGAGTGTTTGTGTGTGTGTGTGTGTGTGTGTGTGTGTGTGTGTGTGTGTGTGTGTGTGTGTGTGTGTGTGTGTGTGTGTGTGTGTGTGTGTGTGCGTGCGTGCGTGCGTGCGTGCGTGCGTGTGTGCGCGTGTGTGTGTGAGATGTATGGGTGCGTGGCAAGGCGGCCGGGCACAGCCATCACTCAGTTACGGAGGACTAATGGAGGGGACGAGGCAGACAGCCGCTGATGGATGGCCTGTCCCAGCACACACAAACACACACACAACGCAACTCCACAGTGGCACTCATCAGATAACAGCACTAATGTCTGACCTCCTTAACTCTGCACATGCCCTTCACCTGGAGAGAGACAGTGAGAGAGGAGGGAGAGGGAGTTAGGGGGAGACATAGAGGGGGGACAGGGATATAGAGAGGGGGGGAGAGAGAGAGAAAGAGAGAGAGACTTTTATTCATGAGAGCTTTACACAGCATCTATGGGTATTAACCCTTTTTGCCTTGTATTTTCCCCTTAGAGTGGAAGCAGTGCAAATAAAATGTGTATTGCTGCGTTGTTGGCACATCTAAAAGTCTGCCAATAGGATCTCAGTTCCCCTTTTGCATCACCACAGATTCTAAACATGATGGACTCACAAACACACACACAACTAGTATGGCACCAACAGGCATACTGTACATACATACACACGATGCATAGAACAGACAGACATACGCACATGCAAAACACACTCTCAAAAAAAGAGTCTCACACACACACATCTGCGCACACAGCGAGTGACCCACATGTGTTTCATATTGCTGTAGCCGCAATACATGGCTTCCTTCACTCTCCATTAGGTTCCATCTGAATGAAATGCTCAGAGACATTAAGGTAATGTTACAGGCCAATAAACTATTTAAAGACCCCTGGGGCTGGTCGTGCAGGGGACTGCAGGGAGGGGAGAGGACAGGGGAATGCTGGGGGGAGAGAAGACAGGGGAGGCTGGGGGGAGAGAGGACAGGGGAGGCTGGGGGGGGACAGGGGAGGCTGGGGGGAGAGGTGGCACAATACAGATCTCCCCTCCCTCTGTTATATAGGCACAATAGGCCTTAACAACACGACACAGTAGGCCTTAACAACACGACACAGTAGGCCTTAACAACACGACACAGTAGGCCTTAACAACATGACACAGTAGGCCTTAACAACACGACACAGTAGGCCTTAACAACACGACACAGTAGGCCTTAACAACACGACACAGTAGGCCTTAACAACATGACACAGTAGGCCTTAACACACGACACAGTAGGCCATAACAATTTAAAGACCCCTGGGGCTGGCCGTGCAGGGGACTGCAGGGAGAGGAGAGGACAGGGGAGGCTGGGGGGAAGAGGACAGGGGAGGCTGGGTGGGAGAGGACAGGGGAGGCTGGGTGGGAGAGGACAGGGGAGGCTGGGGGGAGAGGTGGCACAATACAGACCTCCCCTCCCTCTGTTATACAGTGTATATTCATGTCTGCTTTCTCTTAGGGCTCTATTCAACAGAACACAGTAGGTCCTACCCAACACCACACGACACAGTAGGCCTACAAACTCGACATGGTAGGTCTACACAACAACACAACACAGTAGGCCTAAACAACACAACACAGTAGACCTACACAACACAACATGACACAGTAGGCCTAAACAACACAACACAGTAGGCCCACACAACACAACACGACACAGTAGGCCTAAACAACCCAAGCCCCCTCATAAACCACTGTATTTATTTATTTATTTTGCTCCTTTGCACCCCAGTATTTCTACTTTGCACACTCATTTACTGTCAAATCTACCATTCCAGTGTTTTAATTGCTATATTGTATTTACTTCTCCATCATGGCCTATTTATTGCCTTTACCCTCCCATATCCCACCTCATTTGCTCACATCGTATATAGACTTGTTTATACTGTATTATTGACTGTATGTTTGTTTTGCTCCATGTGTAACTCTGTGTCGTTGTATGTGTCGAACTGCTTTGCTTTATCTTGGCCAGGTCGCAGTTGTAAATGAGAACTGGTTCTCAACTGGCCTACCTGGTTAAATAAAGGTGAAATAAAATAAATAAACAAATAAAGACATCAACCCTCAGCGCAAGAAGGGTGCGTTTTTTACTTTAATGAGTCCAAACGCATTAAAAATGTGTTGAGGCTTGGTAGACTAGAGGAGTTGGAGGAGCAGGATGGATATTTGTCTGGTGCTATTGATTTCTCACAAGCTTTTATTGCATCTCAGCGACGGCTAATGCCCCCAGATCCTGCTACACTGTGAATTATTAAACACACTGTTTTGTTTTGTGTCAGCTGGAAAGTAATTTGAGATTTGTGACGCTGATATCTGATCATGTGGTATGGGAGTAAAGTGTTTATTCTCGGGAATTGGACTGACGTAGACGATGATGAGAGGTCGGCATCGCTGGCTGCTAATGTGGTAAGTCAATATCAAGTTTGGGAGAAGTCAGCAGGCTTGCGTCCCAAATGGCACTGTATTCCCTACAGTGCACTACTTTTTGACCAGATCCGTATAGGCCCTGGTCAAAAGTAGTGCACTAAAATAGGGAATAGGGTGTCATTTGGGACACGGCGAAGGACAGTGATCTTACTGCTTAGTGGCTGGACACGTTCCAACATTGTCCTGGTGTCGCAGGCTTCATCTATAACCTGACAGATATGAGTAACCTGAGAGAATGTGGGATGACAGATTCACCCCTCATATCATACAGTATCATGGAGCGCGCGATGGGTGTAAAAAAAAAAAAGAACACAAAATGAAGCAAGAAACACAACTGAGTGAAACAGAGCGACCGTAAAAAGATATGGAGAAGAAGATAAAAGAG
Source organism: Oncorhynchus mykiss (assembly GCF_013265735.2). Classification (NCBI taxonomy): domain Eukaryota; kingdom Metazoa; phylum Chordata; class Actinopteri; order Salmoniformes; family Salmonidae; genus Oncorhynchus; species Oncorhynchus mykiss. Next base: position 36,917,143 of record NC_048570.1, read on the forward strand.
GTAGAGAGAGAGAGAGAGAGAGAGAGAGAGAGAGAGAGAGAGAACCGGAGAGGAGTTAAGATTCAGGGCCGCACGGCGGCAGAGGGAGCTATCATTACCATACATCAGGAAAATAAATGAGGCTTTCAGCGGGCCGTAATAAGAGTTTGATAAATCATCAGGCCAGAATTAACTAGACGTCAAAACAATGTGAGTAGGCTGATGGATGGGGGAGGAGGGGCTGATGGCACAGATTAGTCTGGCTGGGACTGGGCAGGACCGACCGGGCAAGGAGGGGAGTGAAGGGGTGAGAGCCTGACAAGGTCGAGTGAGGTGGGGTGAGGATGGATTGGGTGGGTGGGAGCACAAGGACATAGGGGTGTTTTTGGCAGCCATGCAAGCTTTATAGAACAGAATAGGTTGTAAGGAGAGGAATACAGAGAGGGTTCGTAGAATGAGTTCAGCAAGAAATAGAGGAAAGGAAGTTTTATTTGAAGCTCTACATTCCAGACTTTTGTCATTCCTTTGTCATCCAGACAATGTAGGTCAGATTTGAGACTCCACAGTGATTGTAGTACACAGCAGCTGATTGTATACTGTAGCACTAGACAACCCCTTGATTATTCCATACTCAATGCTGTTACGTTGTGTCCAAGTGATTTGTCACAGGACAGGAGAGTGATTTGGGGTGTGTGTGTGTGTGCGTGCGTGTGTTGGGGGTTGGTTATCAGGCTTCTGATCATGAGCCTGGTTAACACTGTAGCAGCCATTACATTAGGGCGGTGTGTCACAGCTTGTGCCATGTCCTCTCTCTCTCTCTCATTCCCTCTCTATCCTTCCCTAGCCGACGGGGGGAGCTTTAATTGCGCAACGCTGACCTTTCCTGAGTCGCCGTGACAACCCTGTCGGCAGCAACGGGAGGTGACGGTGGCCCGATTAGTGGTGACAGTGCCGGGCGGGCGGCACCCGGGCATGGCTAATTGGGCCCCATCATCCTCAACGCTAGTTAGAGAGGAGAGGAGACCAGAGCACTGCCAGGCTCCAGGGGAGCCATGTCCACTCTCACTCTCCTCAATTCCTGCCTGCTTGCTCTGACTGTGTGTGTGTGTGGGGAGGAGGGGAGTTTGTGTGTGTTTGTGTGTGTGTGTTGCGACGTGCGCACATCCCATCCCAATGTGTATGAAACTGTGTGTGTGGCCGTCTGTCTGAGTGTGTGTTAGTGATGCATGGGTTGACTCATAACCGCAGTCCCCGAGGTTCTATCCTTAGGGCGGGGAGAGTTTAGGGTCATGAAATACTGTGTGGATGAACGGCGGGTGGGTAGCGGGTGGGTTGAATAAAGAGAAACAATGCAAAAAATCCATAAATGTAAAATTCTTGTGCAATTTATATCTACCATATAGGCTACATTGAGGTTTTTTCTTTCATTATTTGTCTCTGCCGTTAGTGTGTAACCGAAGCCGAAGAGAAAAGCTGTGAAACGCTGCGAGTTGAAGTTGAAGTAGTCTAATGTTTGGGAAGGATTTGGTGAAGTGTTAAAAGAGGGCGATAGCAGCTCCGGCTGTGTTATATGTGATTATTGTGAGGCACTATACCCGTTGGACATCAAAACGACTTCAAAACGACACGTCAAGGGAACTGTACTGTTCAGATGGGTTAAATGGAACAGCAGCCGAACTGAAATCTGGACACTGGTTGTAGCCTAGCATAACAAGAGCTCCTGCAGAATGAAGCATTTCAATGCAGTACAATTATACACCAAATGTACATTTTGACTCGGGAACAGGAGGGGAGAAGTATTCTTTCTTTCTTTGAGAGAATGAATGCACGGTTAGGGACCGTAGGTAATGGTGATGGTGCTTTCTTTATCAGCATCATAAAAGCTGAAACAAAGGCCTATCAAAAAATAAATTCGCTATAGAGCTATAGATTTGACTATAGAGCGCATTTTCTATATCTGCGGGATAAGGTCGGGTGCGGGTCTCAGATTTTCTCTTCATCACATACTACAGTCGGGCGGACGCGGACAGGTTATTAGCAATTGCGGGTGGGTGCGGGTGAATCAACAGCTGACCAGCTTATCACTAGTGTGTTAGTTCAGTAGGAGAGGGCCTAACTGGAATGGAGCTAGATTGAACAGAACGAGGCACAATGACGACATGACGCTCAGAAGATAATTATGTCCCACACTCTCTCTCTCTCTCCCTGCCCTACCGCCTGGTGACATCTCTCTGTGTGCAGCTGAGGGGGACGTGGCCTGGGGCCTGAAGCTGGGCAGGAGGATGGAGAACAGAAGATGTGTACTCAGACCTGCAGTCACTGGGCAGATGGCCCTGCCCCTACACTTTTATTTAAAAAGAAAAAGGTGGTACCTGGAACCAAAGAGGGTTCTCCCATGGGGACAGCCCAAGAATCCATTTGGAAACATATTTTTGAAGAGTGTAGGCCTGGATGGGCCCTCAGCCTACCCAAAACTGGAACTGTGTGCAACTGTACAATGTCTATCTTTACCATTGTATGTGTACAGCCGGTCTGCACACTGTTTCTGCAGACTGTGTGTTGTCTACAGTCTTGTACTAGGTTTTCTTGTCATGTCTGTCCATACTGTGATTTACTCTGGGTGGATGTGTTTCAGTGTAAAGCCTTCCTCAGTTTACGTACTTAATGAGCTATGATGAATAATAGTCAGAGTCAGATCTAGCCTGCCCATTCTGTCAGTCAGTATGTCTGTCTGACTGTCTGTCCTTCCATTTGAACATTATCCAGTCAGTCAGTCAGTCTGTCTATCTGTTTGTCTGTCCATTTGAACATTATCCAGTCAGTCAGTTGTGTCTCCAATTCAGGCTCTTCATTTCAGGCCAAAACAAAGTGTGCTTTGCATTCTGATTTAATCCATACCAACCAACCACGCTGCTGGGGGACTAATCCCTGGAAACCATCTAAACATGTAGATTAAGACAATTGGATAAGACCCCCACCCTTGACCTACGGTACGTCCCAAATGGCACCTAGTTCTCTATATAGTGCACTACTTCTGATCCAAGCCCGATGGGGTGAAAGTAGTGCACTATAAAATTGAATAGGGCACCATTTGGGAGGCACCTTTATTATTAGGATAAAAAAATTAGACTTCAGTATGACGTTTAAGTGGTTGAATGACAAGCGGTAGTTCTAATGGTCCCCATCTGTTGCAGTAATGAAGCCACTCGTCTGAATGAGGTATTTTAATTAAATGTACTGTATTAGCCTTGATACGTTGCTTATCAGCAGTCACAGTCGTTATGCAAATGCAATAAAGATTGGCGTGCAGCTTTGTAATTAATAACAGAGATGTTAGCCACTGGCTCCCAGCTAAGTTTCCGTCAAGTGTTCAAATGAGAGAGAAAGAAAATGAGGTCCCCTCATCTGAAATCCTACCCCCTCTTATGGCCACTCGTCCTCTGAGGTGTTTAGACATGCTACATGCTTTTGTACTACATCATTGTACAATCTATGTCTTCTGAGATGCAATCTAACTAATACAATTGTACAATCTATGTCTTCTGCGATATAATCTAGCTACTGTTGCCTAACCCCATTCCGTACAAATTTGCGCAACAGCTGCATTCAAACGAGGCTGCAATGAAAACGAATGGGACTGTAGCGACTGTGTTGGCATGAAAATCTGGGGTGTGAACTACGTTTCTATTCAAGCGTTGATTGACACGATGTTGGCCCGATATTATTGGAGAAAAGTTGAAGCTGTACGTTGAATTGTGACGTGTCATGACGTAACGTACAGCAGGCATAATGCAACTCTTTCTGTGTCGTACAGCCTCTCTCCACCAGGTGTAGCGCTTCACTACCAGATTAAAAATAAGAACGGAACAGGGAGAAGGTAAGGGGAGGATACCTAGTCAATTGTACAACTGAATGCATTCATTTTCTTTTTGCGTTATCGCTGCAAGCCAACATGACTCTCAAAAGCCGCGACAGCCGCTGTTAATGTCTGAAGATCACTTTAGCGCCGCCCTAAAACCCCGAATCAAATTCGACACAAACCTTCAAATAGGTATGTAATGACACATTATATAAACTCTTTATAGTTCTTATTTACATTTTAGAGGTGATAAGTTGGACCGATTGGGTGAAAGAAGCCATTTCCCCACACGGTTTATCTCCCCCTTTCCCTGTCGCGCAGTAGGTTTCTCTTCCCCAACGGAACTCATTGCCTTCTTCAGTCATGCAAAGACGGGCAGCATGAAGGTTTTCGTCCTTGATTTTGCCAGAAAGTAGAGAAATTGAAAGTATCTTATGTCCCCTTCTCATGTCGTCTTCTATTGTTGTACTCGTCCTATGTTCAGAAGTAGCTAGTGATGTTGAGAGAAATCATAATGTGGGGGAAAAGCTGGAGTGAAGACAACACAAATCTGCCATCTCTGTTACATCTCTACTCTGACATGTCTTTCTTCAGGGGGGGGGCGGTATGTGGGCGGGGCTGTGTGCCTCTCTCTGACCCTGCGGTCATTAATCTCACTCCCTGTCAGGATAATAGACACTGATGGACGGGTCAGTGTTTGCCCACTACACACGCACACGCACACGCACACACACACACACACACACACACACACACACACACACACACACACACACACACTGGCACCTCTCGCTGCTGACAGCTTCAAACCCACACACATACTCATTCAGTTACTCATTCACAGCGGCTGACAGACTTAAAAGGACCCATTCAATGAACGGTCCTGAACCTGCCCTGTGTGTGTGCGTGCGTGTGTTATACTCTCTGTAGAGGCCGCAGCACTGCCCAGTCACCTCTTACCCCCTCTGCTGTTCACTCACAGCATATCTGTCTGTTTGTCAAATGATATACTGCCAGAGACCTGTTCAAATTGGGTAAAAACAGCTCCTCTCCTCCCTCTAAGCTGTCCTTCCCTCCCTCCTCCCCCTCTTGTCCAGCCAGCTCAGGCCCTCCACATTTCCAAGCAATTACTTCATGTTGATTTAGCTGTCATTGGGGGCATGTGTTTTAACATGATTTATAGACTGCAGCCCGGTGCCAGTTGACTTGCGATAAATTTAACAATATTGAAAAAGGCTCATTTGCTTAGCATTACATTAGAGGATAGATGATTTCTACACAAAGTCATGTAAATGAGTTTTAAGAGGGCCCATCACTCATCATGTCATGTAGCCAATCCCATTATTATTTATGACTATAATTGCCTCATGTTTCCTCAGGCCAAAGCGTACAACTCGTGTGTGGTGACAGCTCCACTCTGGCACAGGCTGAGGGAGAGGGATAGTGTGTGTATGTGTGTGTGTTCCTGCGTGCATGTGTGTATTTTTTCTTCGTTTTTGCAAGCAGTATGGAGCTTTCTGTTGACTGTGTGTGTATGCCAGAACAAAAAAAGAAAACCTTGCTGTGAGTTGAATGTCCACTGTGTTATCTTCAGGCACAGGCTGTCACTTTCAATCTAAACAGCATGGTGACAGTTTCAACCAATTAGAAAATTAACCTCTCTCTGGAGAAAAATACCCATCGACCCAGCAGTCACTGGTGTGTCTGTGTGTTTTGGCGCATATGTGTGTGTGTGCATGTGTGCATGCTTGTGTGCAGGCCTATGTGTGTGTGTGTGTGTGTGTGTGTGTGTGTGTGTGTGTGTGTGTGTGTGCGCGCGCTTGCACGTGCGCATGCACGTGGGCGTATCTGGCTAGGCGGAAGGAGCCAGTGCTCTCTATGTTATCTAATGGAGCTCCATATCAGGAGGTGAAGCTGATTGGACCAACCTCTTTACACAGATACAACCCTTCTCACATACACTGCTGTCATACACACTTAGACCCAACACACACACTAGCAAATCTTAAAATGGTGTTGAACATAAATTCTTCAGTATACAGTAATGTACTCCATGTCTATGTACCATATACCTCATTCACTCTGAGGTCAACTCTGACTATGAGAACACAGCTGAGGCTGGCCCATTGCATCGTGCACTTGCTCAGATATGTCATAACACTGCTACTTACATGTGCCTCTGTCAAACACGTCAGCCCCAAACCATAACAAAGATAAAGGGCTGCTTTCATAGCCCGGCCCAAGTGTGTGTTGACATTGCAGCTGAGGCATTATTTGATTGGCACAGTGATCTGCACGTCTATGCCAATTACATTGTAATCAGGCTTTATAGAGTCCGTGGCTCTATCATGGTCTAGAGCTGGGGGGTAGAGGGGTAGAGGGCAGGGCACAGAGATAATGAGAGAAAAGCCTAGGGGATTCAAGCACTGTCTGGCAGAGCTACTAGTCCCTAAGGCTGCCTGGTTAACTCCGTGTAAGGGCATTGTAGTTCACCAGTCTTACTAGATCCTTGTATTATTGCAGTTCACAAGTCAAATACATAACTTTTGTATTGTATTTATCAGGCGCCAAAACCAAGGGACAAATATTCACAGCACAGTCCCTCCAGAGAGAATACACTATAGGGTATATCCATGGTGAAATGTGTGCAAAACAAAAGCCATTGACTTCAAAGTTTAACTAACCATACAACTCAACGCATAAGGACTAGTTTGAATAATTTACACAGAAAATTTCACAAAAACACATTTACTGGAATAACTGTGCAGATGCAATGTTTGGTAACAGAATTATGGTAAAATCGCCTTCCGTTTTTTATTCGTCCACGTTTCCCCAAAACTATTAACTATCTGCTCTGAAATTAAGATGTCTGCAGAAAGAATGGGGTGTCAGCTATGACATGACACCGTGAGTTTGGTTATTGAATTGAACTATAGTAGGTGAAGTAAGGATTTTCAATGCGACCCATTGCATATGACTAAATAAAAATCTAATCTAATCTAGAGTGTACAGTAGATATGTTCAGTACATCACATTATACTGTACTCTAGTGTGCTCTATTGCAGGGGTTTGCAAAGGTACTAAGGGAGGGGATATTTTGGGGGATTTTTTAAACGTGAAAATCGATAGCTACAACTAGGGTTGGAGAATTTCCGGCAAATTTCCAGAATTTTCCATGGGAAGTTAAGCCCGGGAATTTGGGGAATTTTGCTTAAATTCATCCAAAAAGTTAGCTTATAACAGTGGCATATTTTGGTTAAACTATCCCCAATTCAATGGAATTGCAACCCTCTGCATGCACAGTACATTCTTCCCTCACATGTGCAGTGCACTCTTCCATGACATGAACAGCTGATTCTCAAGATCTTGCACACTAATGAGATGCTATTGAGCCCACACTACTACACCATCTGAGCCAAGGACTACATGCTTTCTGGTAAGTTTTGATTATAATACAGGGTGGGGTGAATATATTTTATATGACATACAGTGGGGAGAACAAGTATTTGATACACTGCCGATTTTGCAGGTTTTCCTACTTACAAAGCATGTAGAGGTCTGTAATTTTTATCATAGGTACACTTCAACAGTGAGAGACGGAATCTAAAACAAAAATCCAGAAAATCACATTGTATGATTTTTAAGTAATTAATTTACATTTTATTGCATGACATAAGTAATTTGATACGTCAGAAAAGCAGAACTTAATATTTGGTACAGAAACCTTTGTTTGCAATTACAGAGATCATACGTTTCCTGTAGTTCTTGACCAAGTTTGCACACACTGCAGCAGGGATTTTGGCCCACTCCTCCATACAGACCTTCTCCAGATTCTTCAGGTTTTGGGGCTGTCGCTGGGCAATAAGGACTTTCAGCTCCCTCCAAAGATTTTCTATTGGGTTCAGGTCTGGAGACTGGCTCGGCCACTCCAGGACATTGAGATGCTTCTTACAGAGCCACTACTTAGTTGCCCTGGCTGTGTGTTTCGGGTCGTTGTCATGCTGGAAGACCCAGCCACGACCCATCTTCAATGCTCTTACTGAGGGCAGGAGGTTGTTGGCCAAGATCTCGCAATACATGGCCCTATCCATCCTCCCCTCAATACGGTGCAGTCGTCCTGTCCCCTTTCTACCTCCATGCTTCATGGTTGGGATGGTGTTCTTGGGGTTGTACTCATCCTTCTTCTTCCTCCAAACACGGCAAGTGGAGTTTAGACCAAAAAGCTCAATGTTTGTCTCATCAGATCACATGACCTTCTCCCATTCCTCCTCTGGATCATCCAGATGGTCATAGGCAAACTTCAGATGGGCCTGGACATGCGCTGGCTTGAGCAGGGGGACCTTGCGTGCACTGCAGGATTTTAATCCATGACGGCGTAGTGTGTTACTAATGGTTTTCTTTGAGTCTGTGGTCCCAACTCTCTTCAGGTCATTGACCAGGTCCTGCCGTGTAGTTCTGGGCTGATCCCTCACCTTCCTCATGATCATTGATGCCCCACGAGGTAAGATCTTGCATGGAGTCCCAGACCGAGGGTGATTGACCGTCATCTTGAACTTCTTCCATTTTCTAATAATTGCGCCAACAGTTGTTGCCTTCTCACCAAGCTGCTTGCCTATTGTCCTGTAGCCCATCCCAGCCTTGTGCAGGTCTACAATTTTATCCCTGATGTCCTTACACAGCTCTCTGGTCTTGGTTGGAGTCTGTTTGATTGAGTGTGTGGACAGGTGTCTTTTATACAGGTAACGAGTTCAAACAGGTGCAGTTAATACATGTAATGAGTGGAGAACAGAAGGGCTTCTTAAAGAAAAACTAACAGGTCCGTGAGAGCCGGAATTCTTACTGGTTGGAAGGTGATCAAATACTTATGTCATGCAATAAAATGCAAATTAATTACTTAAAAATCATACAATGTGATTTTCTGGATTTTTGTTTTAGATTTCGTCTCTCACAGTTGAAGTGTACCTATGATAAAACGTAGGAAAAGTAGGAAAACCTGCCAAATCAGCAGTGTATCAAATACTTGTTCTCCCCACTGTACATTATTTTTTGTTAACTATTAAATGGAAGCTTACAGCAAAGTGAGTTTAAATCATTTTTTAACTTGTTAACAATTTCTGCTAGTTCATTTAGCTTTTTTGTCGGTTTTAGCTTGCTTGAGCTTGCTAACTGAGGAGTGTTTATTCACCCGTTTCCCTAAATCTTCCATTTTAAAACATTTATCTTACAAAGGAGTTGTTTAATCTAACTGCTTAACTATTTATCTGTATATGGAATTGTATTGTTTTTTTTTTACTCATTTTTTTCTAATCTTTACAGGACAAAGCCATGGGCACTATCTGATGTGTGAAGACATTTTGCTGCAGCTAATTTAGAAGGTAAAGTTGTGTACATTTGCAAATACCGTGCCAAATCATATGTGAAGAATGCAACAAAGATGCAGAATCATCTGGCCAAGTGCATAAAGTTCCCTCAGTGCTCACAACAAGCAACCTCTGACAAAAGTCCCCCTACTTCTATTCGAGGTGAAAATGATGAATCAGACACTTTATCGATAGCAGCAGCTCATGGTCCTCCTGAAATCTGATTTTTTTGGACTCAATGGAGGAACGTAGTCAGAGAAATGCTGATGAATGTCTTACTCAAGATGTGTATGCAATTGGTTCACCTCTGTTGCTCACAGGCAATGTGTATTGGAAGAGATTTCTGAATATTCTTCACACAGCATACACGACTCCAACCAGACATGCTTTAACTACTCATATGCTGGATGCAGAGTTCAACAGAGTTCAAGTGAAGGTCAAGCAAATTATAGAGAAAGCAGATTGTATTGCAATCATCTCTGATGGGTGGTCTGTCACGTTCTGACCTTTATTTCCTTTGTTTTGTATTTATTTAGTATGATCAGGGCGTGAGTTGGGTGGGCAGTCTATGTTTGTTTTTCTATGTTTTGGGGCATTTCTATGTTTCGGCCTAGTATGGTTCTCAATCAGAGGCAGGTGTCATTAGTTGTCTCTGATTGAGAATCATACTTAGGTAGCCTGGGTTGCACTGTTTGTTTGTGGGTGATTGTCTATGTTAGTGGCTTGTGTCAGCACAGGTCTAATTTGTAGCTTCACGGTCGTTATTTGTTTATTGTTTTGTATGCAGTGTTCAGTACTTTCTTTATTAAATACTCACTATGAACACATACCACGCCGCGTTTTGGTCCTCCGATCCATCTCGCCTCTCCTCTTCAGATGAAGAGGAGGACGACCGTGACATGGTCGAATGTTTGTGGGCAAGGAATAATTAACTACATCATCTCCATCCCTCAACCAATATTATACAAGAGCACAGACACAAGGGACAACAGATACACTGGTCTCTACATTGCAGATGAGCTGAAGGCAATCATCAATGACCTTGGACCACAGAAGGTATTTGCACTGGTGACAGACAGCGCTGCAAATATGAAGGCTGCTTGGTCTAAAGTGGAGGAGTCCTACCCTCACATCACACCCATTGGCTGTGCTGCTCATTCATTGACTCTGCTCCTCAAGGACATCATGGCACAGAAAACAATGGATACATTCTACAAGAGAGCCAAGGAAATGGTTAGGAATGTGAAGGGTCAAAGTGAAAAGAATAAGAGCACCACATTGAAGCTGCCCAGCAACGCCCGTTGGGGTGGTGGTGTCATCATGTTTGATGACAACACTGGAGGGGAAGGAGGGGAAAGAGTCTCTTCAATAATTGATCATATCACTGTCTGCCGATATGGACAGCCCCATCAAGAGGATCCTTCTGGATGATGTATTTTGGGAGAGAGTGGTAAGCAGCCTGAAACTCCTGAAACCTATAGCAATAGCCATCACACGAATTGAGGGAGACAATGCCATCCTGTCTGATATTCATACTCTGCTTGCAGATGTAAGAGAAGAAATCTGTACTGCCCTGCCCACTTCGCTGTTACTCCAAACAGAGGAAACTGCAGTTTTGAAATACATCTGCCTGAAGCCCATACATGTCACAACATACTGTACATGTTGGGCCCCAAGTATGGAAGAGCATCCTGTCTGGTGCAGAGATCAACAAGGCCTATGGGGTCATCACTACCTTGGCCTAGATGAGGGGAAGGTTCTTCGCAGTCTGGCAAAGTACACTTCCAAGCAAGGGCTTTGGGATGGAGAATATGGCAGTCATGCCAACATCTCTCATCAGCCATCTTTTAATTTTATTTAACTAGGCAAGTCAGTTAAGAACAAATTATTATTGTCAATGACAGCCTAGAAACAGTGGGTTAGCTGCCTTGTTCATGGGTAGAACGACAAATGTTTACCTTGTCAGCTCAGGGGTTCGATCTTGCAACCTTTCAGTTACTAGTCTAACACTCTAACCACTAGGCTACCTGCCACCACCTGCTGGAAGGGACTGTGGATCTGAGGCTCTTTCCCGTTTCCTCCATCATCCTCCAAATCCCACCAACATCAACCGCCTCAAAGCGCAACTGGTCCTTGTTTGGGAACACACACACCAAAGCAAACAACAAGCTGACCAATACAAGGGTTGAAAAATTGGTGGCCATACGGGTAAATTTGAGGCTTTTTGAGCCTGACAATGAACCATCTTCAACAAGGTTGGAAAGTGACAGTGAAGATGAGTCCTCAGAGTCTGATGTTCCAGAGGTGGACATTGAGGAGGTCCAGGGAGAAGACATGGATGCCTGAGAGGAAGACAACCAAAGCTTTAGTTTCTAGACTATCATTTTACAGATGTATGTTGAAAACGTTTTTGGGATGTGAAGAGTCAACTCGTTTAATTAAGGTTCAATTCGTAACTAAATTGTTTTTAAAATTTCTATTAGAAGGATTTAATCATTTGCAATTATGTCTACTTATGATAAGGTAAAATGTTTATGTTTCTGTCTCCATATGATATGGTAAATATATTCAATGCAAAAAACATCTACATTTAAATGGTATTAATATTAATTTGCATATACATGTATTTCCGTTAATTCCCATATATTCCCATAATTCCTGTTAATTCCCATGGAGTTTCCACCTCTGAATATTCCCCAAAATGTGCAACCCTAGCAACAACAGAATACCATTGTGGAAACCATTTTCATGTGTCTGCGTCAAGTATGAAGGAAGTTAGAGGTAGTTTCATGAGCCAATGGTTATCACAATGACTGGAAGTCTACAGGAACAGTTAGCATTCTAGCTGTTCCTACTAATCCAACTCTGGGGAAGTAGATAAATGGCTTCATTGCCAGAATCTCAAACTATCCCTTTAATAAGGAATATTTTATATACACTGAGTGCACAAAACATTAGGAACACCTTCCCCTTTTTCCCCTCAGAACAGCTTCAATTTGTCGAGGCATGGACTCTACAAGGTGTTGAAAACGTTTCACAGGGATGCTGGCTCATGTTGACTCCTTCCCATAGTTGTGTCAAGTTGGCTGCATGTCCTTTGGGTATTGGACCATTCTTGATACACATGGGAAACTGTTGTGTACTGTACTCTACTTTTCTTTACTGTACTGTTCTCTACTGTACTGTACTGTCCAAACTTGTGAAACGAAGACGTCTATGACTGGTTCAGATTTGGTCCGGCCAGGGCGGACTGACCAAATTTCATCAACATTTCAATGTCCATGGACGTCCGATGTTGGTCGGTGCTCAGTTGGTCAGGATGCAATTTACAGTAAGTGGAAAGAGGGTAGGTGGTAGGTATCATAGTAGGTGTCAGTAAGAGTCGGAAGAGGGGCTGAACCTGTTTTTAATTCTCACATGCACTTATGTTAGTCTCATTAAGACTGAAGAAATGGCAGTGTACAAGCTTAAGCTTTCATGACAGAACACAACATAATAAATTAACTGGCATGGCAATCCGTCTCATAATCTGCTGCTCGAAAATGAATGTGTTTACATCCCCTGCTATACTGTGGATCAAGAGTTACCTTTCTAACAGAACAGAAAGCATCTCTAACATAATCTAGGTAAAGTCAGGCATTCCCCACGGCAGCGGTCTAGGCTCCTTACTTTTTTCAATCTTTACTAATGACCTGCACTGACACTGAGTAAAGCCTGTCTATGTATGTTGATGACTCAACACTGTAAACGTCAGCTACCACAGCAAAACTTAACTAAACTTTTACAATACAAAACATACACATACAAACCACAACATGACAATTCAATATGAATAAAGACTTGCTAAAGTGCTGAAACTCAGCAACCTCTGTGACTTCTAGGAAGATGTTAACCCATTAACCTAACAAAAATATTCAAAGTTTTCACCTTCATTATAGCCCTAGTTATTTTGTTGCTTTGACAACGTTATTTATGAAGATTGTTATTTATTTCATGATTAGTGATTCATTTACGTTGGTCCCTCATTTTAAGGTCAACTCTGTTACGTGAACGGAACTCTTGTTCTGGTGATCCTGATCCTTTAAAAATATTTATTTCAAAAGAAACATTGGACATCTAATAGTCAATACAGTGTAAAAGCAGGTGAGCTGGTTCTACTCTTTTTGGTCATTTTCTGGTGTTTTGTGGTGAAAAACTAAGCGCGCCGAGCAGAACACGTCAACCCTGTTGACATGTCATAAATAGAAAGGCTAGAAATGTTTTAACAATTGAACAGTTGCATTCAATTGCCCCTCCCTGTTGCACACAGCAAGCTTCCATTCTCCCTGTCTCAGGGGAGATGAATGGCTGATTTAACTAGTAATTACCAGTTGGAGGGCCATTCAAGTGGATTTTTCACCGATGTGGATGCACCATAAAATGTGAATGCACCATAAAACCGCTAACCATCCACTGTAGGGCCATGTAATACCACTCCTCACTGGGCGCACACACAGGTTGAATAAACGTTGTTTCCACATTATTTCAACGAAATGACATCGAACCGACGTGGAATACATTGAATTGACATCTGTGCCCAGTGGGTCATTGGAAGCACAAGACCTAGACCTACACTTGGACATATTGTGGAGCGTTATTCGATTGATAGTTTTTGTTGAAATTGATCAAATCAAAAATACAATCCATAAAAACAGCTTAATGCCCACTCTCCCGATCTCGATTTTTGACATGATTTAATTAAGCTGAAGAGAGCCACTTACTATAGTAAAAATATATAGAGTACCAGGCAAAAGTTTGGACACACCTACTTTCTTTTTTACATTGTAGAATAATAGTGAAGACATCCAAACTATGAAATAACACATATGGAATCATGTAGTAACCAAAAAAGTTTTAAACAATTCAAAATATATTTTGGATTTTTGATTCTTCAAAATAGCCACCCTTTGCCTTGATGACAGCTTTGCACACTCTTGGAATTCTCTCAACCAGCTTCATGAGGTAGTCACCTGGAATGCACTTCAATTAACAGGTGTGCCTTGTTAAAAGTTCATTTGTGGAATTGCTTTCCTTATTAATGCGTTTGCACCAATCAGTTGTGTTGTGACAAGGTAGGGGTGGTATACAAAAGATAGCCCTATTTGGTAAAATATCAAGTCCATACGATGGCAAGAGCAGCTCGAATAAGCAAAGAGAAACGACAGTCCATCATTACTTTAAGACATGTCATTACTTTAAGATATGTCAGTCAATCCAGAAGTTTTGGCTTGGTGGCCAAAGAAATGATCTCCATGGATCAATGAGTAAAAAAGTAATTCAAGAACCCACTTTGGCCACACTTTAGACTAGATGTAATAGCCATGCATTTCTGGAATATTGTCAGGCATTACATGCATTTGAGCAAAGATTAATGTGCTAGCATTTTAAGGCATCATATACATTTAGCAAAGATGCAAATGTATCTACATATATTTGAAATACATTTTACTTGACATTAAATATATTGAAATAATTTTTATTTCCGTATGGGTGGTAAGGTAATTGGGTAACATTTTACTTGACACCCAGTGTCATAACACGTTATGACACAGTCATAACTATCATAATATGACATTGAGGTCTGCCATGAGAGGTGACTGTATAGTTCCCTTAAGATAAAGCACCTTTAGGAAATCCGTTTTCTCTGTGAGTGCTTCCCATGTCTGGAATACACTGCCATCAGACACACATAACTGCACCACATATCACACTTTCACAAAATGCTTGAAGACCTGGCTAAAGGTCAATCAGATTTGTGAACATGGTCCCTAGCTGTGTGTTGCCGCTTTCCATGTTGTCTGTTGTCTGTAGCTTGTGAGGTGTGGAAACACTTTGTTGCTTTTATGAATTTTGTCTTGCTGCTTTTTGTTCTATGTTGCTATGCCTGTATGCTACGTCTTGCTTGTCCTATGTTGCTCTGTCTGTATGCTACGTCTTGCTTGTCCTATGTTGCTATTGTCTATATTGTAATTGTTTTAATAACCTGCCCAGGGACTGCGGTTGAAAATAAGCCGGCTGGCTAAAACCGGCACTTTTACTGAAACGTTGATTAATGTGCAGTGTCCATGTAAAAATCAAATCAACTCAACTCAACATAACAGCTGACATAACGTGTCATAATATGGTCATAACACTGTCACATCCCATATATTTACACCTGTTGTGACATATATTGCTTTATTTTATGGCAGGTTATGACACCTACATAGGAGTGTTAAAAATCACATTTATTATTTTTTCCCTGCCAAGAAGTTTCCTTCGTTTTAAAGTTTGTTTCTTCAGTCCCTTGTTGTTGTTGTAATTCAGTCTTTACAGTCGTGTTTTTTTACATCATATTTTAAATAACTTGCAGAAAACACACTTTCTGAAACGGTCAAGAAGCATTATGACCATCATAATCATATAAACCAGAAAAGCCAATCACGTACATGCCCTTATGTCAGTCATCAGTCAAAAAGAGGGTGTCTGGTCCTGCTCCTAAAATCTGCTCCCACATTCATCCCAGTTATCAGCTACAGAGCATTGGGGTAGGTGCATGTCTGACATCAATTTGTGCATAATTACAATGATAATTTAATATAGTCAATTTTTTTTTTTTTAAGTACATAACATAAACATACTGTGACAAGTAGTCTATGGTGTAATGGAATGTTTGGCCTTGTGTGGTAGGTTTTGTGGGTTTTGACACTCTTGTGTAGGTGTCATAACCAGCCATAAAATAACTACCATGGTAGCATTTGTGCGTTTTCAAACTCTTACTGTATGTAGGTATCATAACCAGCCATAAAATAACTACCATGGTAGCATTTGTGCGTTTTCAAACTCTTACTGTATGTAGGTATCATAACCAGCCATAAAATAATGCAATATAAATTGTCACAACAGGTTTAAAAATGTGTCATGACAGTGTTATGACCATATTATGACAGGTTTTGAAAAGTTGTGTCAGCTGTTATGACATGGTTATGACTCTGTCGTAAGTGTTGACACTGGGTGTCAAGTAAAGTGTTACCCGGAATTACAAGGCACAAGGCAATGCTTCTTAAACTTACAGAATGTAAATCATTTCTCCAAAACTAAATATGTGTTGATATTAGTTGGCAGGGGTCTTCACCATTATTGGTCAGGAATGCAAACTGCTGAGGGCCTAAAAGGGTGACCGTTTTTTTTTTTTTGCACTGAAACATGCAAAAAATCCCTGCTAGGGGGAAATGCAGGTTAACTAATTAAACAACAAAGAATATGATCTATATGATCAGTCTGTGTGTGTAAAATAAAAAAGTGGTTAATGTGAACCTAACTCACAGCTAAAAACGTAAAGAAAGCAATCCAATGTTATTTGTTGCCTAGACTTTACTGCAAATGACACTCAAGTCTTGAAAGAAAACAATACACTAATATTGCAGGTAGCCATGACAGCCTTTATAATAGAACGCCTGTGACCACACACATCTACATATTGCACTTGGGAAAACAACATCTTAAAGTAGAAATTAATGAAACAAACAGGCATTCTATTTTTGCTCTATTATAGTGGCCACTATAGTAGACATCGATCAAGCGCGCAAGGCTACATGTGTGCAAAATATATTTCACTGAGTAAAATATTAAATAATCGCCCCTCACTCACACACACAAGTGTTACTGTCAAGTTCAACACAACAAAAGTAATAATGTGCAGCTACACTGCACAGTATTACATTGTACACTTTCTGCCTGTGGACATCTCTTCTACAATGTGCCAGCAAAGCATGACACCCTTTGTTGGCATAATTGATCTCTTTCAGGCACCTCAAACTTTCCAAATGCCAGTTGTTTTTCAGTTACAGCTCATGAAGTACCTTCATCACCTTCTCACCCTGCCTCCGAGGTCAGGCTCTCACCTACCTACCTCTTCATTATCCTTCAGGGGACACACTGCTGTAACTGGCAAACTGCCTTTCCACTCTCTACTGTCCAGCGCACGCGCTGATGCTGTAACTAGCAAATTGGTTGTCTCTTCAGTCGCATGCTGCATTCTGTTGTTATGTGAATGATTGCCTGAGCCTTGGATACGCCAGTATTGCTCCAAACGCATATCTCTAGTTTGCTTACAGCCAGTAGTGCATCCGTGTATTGGAGTATTTCCAATAACGTAAGACTTTTTGATTTAACCTTTATTTAACTAGACAAGTCAATTAAGAACAAATTCTTATTTACAATGATGGCCTAGGAACAGTGGGTTAACTGCCTTGTTCAGGGGCAGAACCACATATTTTCACCTAGTCAGCTCGGGGATTCGATCTAGCAACCTTACTGGCCCAACGCTCTAACCACTAGGCTACCTGCCGCACCTTACACAACATCTAAGACCTCTTTTCCATCTGACCAGAAATCAAAGCCTTGCATATTGAACATTTTTCAGGATTGAAAATAGTAGAAAATGTTTATATGGCTTCATTTCTCAGAAGAATTGACTCTTAGCTTTCATTTGACACCCAATTTGACATGCTCCTATGAACTTCACGTTGTTGCTCGTTGGTCATTTTACATGGAAATACCCTATATCATCCCCACCTATTTTCCTTCCTCCAAATGAAATGTCTCTCTCTCCATCTCTCCACTTCACCTTTATTCTCTCTGTCTCTTTCTCCAGTTTTTCTCTCTCTTTCTCCCCTGCTCGCCTCCCTGCCGGAGCTTTTGTTTTTTAACAGATTAATTATTGACTTAAACAGGGCCAATTAATCAGCAAGTAATGGGGCTGCTGGGAGGCCCAGAGAGAGAGAGACCATGCATCAGAGGTAGAGAGGAGCACTGTTAACCCACACACACAGCCCTCCTCAATCACTCCCACATTAACACCACAGAGAGAGGGAGGGCAGGGAGGGAGTGAGCGAGGGAGGGAGGGATGGTGAGGAGAGTAAAAGTAGGGTGAAAAGAGAAAGTGAGGGGTAGGGGACATAAAAAATAGAGAGAGGGATGGAGTCTGGTAAAAGTTGGAAGCTCAGTTGGTAGAGCATGGCACTTGTAAGCATGGCACACGCATGACTAAATTGCTTTAATGGCGCCGGAGAGGATGGCAGACATTTCACAGTCTCCTGACCAATTGTGCTATTTTGTGTGAGGTTTTTTTTGTGTGAACTTTTTTTTTTTTTTTTTACATAATGTTTCGGCCATTGTTTCATATGACCGAAAAGAGCTTCTGGACATCAAAAGAGTAATTACTAACCTCGATTTGGATGAGGAGTTCCAATTTCAAAGAATCGGAGGCGAGGGACATACTGCTCATCCCAGACCAGGCCCAAATCACTGTCACTCGGAGAAGCCGGCGCTATAGGGATATCTAACGAGAATGCAACAGCGAGTGGATAAGTTGCCATTACCCTCTGTTCTATTGGTGAACGTGCAATCACTGGACGAGCTCCGATCGAGACTATCCTATCAACGTGATCTGAAGAACTCTAATATCCTATGTTTCACAGAGTTGTGGCTGAACAAGAACATGGAAAATATAAATCTAGCTGGTTTTGCTATACATCGGCAGGACAGGACAGCTCTGTCCGATAAGCAGAGGGGAATGGGGTGTCTCTCTTTGACAACAACAGTTGGCGCGCAATCACTAACATTAACCCTCTACAGTCTAAGCCCTGTCTAAGACCCTTTAAGCTACACTATACACATGGACACCCCTTCACATTATTGAATTTGGCTATTTCAGCCACACCCGTTGCTGACACCCATTGCTGACAATAAAATTGAGCATACAGCCATGCAATCTCCATAGACAAACACTGTCTGTAGAATGCCCTTACTGAAGAGCTCAGTTACTTTCAGTATGGCACTGCCATAGGATGCCACCTTTCCAACAAGCCAGTCCGTCTAATTCTGCCCTGCTAGAGCTGCCCCAGTCAACTGTAAGTGCTGTTATTGTGAAATGGACAAAACTAGGAGACACAACGGCTCAGCCAGGAAGTGGTAGGCCACACAAGCTCTCAGTATGGGACAGCCAAGTGCTGAAGTACGTAGTGCGTAAAAATCATCTGTCCTCGGTTGCAAAACTCATTACCGAGTTCCAATCTGCCTCTGGAAGCAACGTCACCACAAGAACTGTTCATCAGGAGCTTAATGAAATGGGTTTCTATGGCTGAGCAGCCGAACACAAGCCTAATATCACCATGCACAATGCCAAGTGTCGGCTGGAGTGGTGTAAAGCTCACCACCATTGGACTCTGGAGCAGTGGAAATGCATTTTCTGGAGTGATGGATCGCACTTCACCATCTGGCAGTCTGCTGGACGAATCTGGGTTTGGCGGATACCAGGAGAACGCTACCTTCCCCAATGCATAATGACAACTGTAAAGTTTGGTGAAGGAGGAATAATGGTCTGGGGCAGTGTTTTTTCATGGTTCCGGCAAGGCCCTTTAGTTCCAGTGAAGGGAAATCTTAATGCTACAGCATACAATTACATTATAGACAATTCTGTGCTTCCAATTTTGTGGCAACAGTTTGGGGAAGGCCCTATTCCAACGTCTAGTGGAAAGCCTTTCCAGAAGAGTGGAGGCTGTTATAGCAGCAAAGGGGGGGACCAACTCCATATTAATGGCCATGATTTTGGAATGAGATGTTCGACAAGCAGGTTTCCACATACTTTTGGTCATGTGGTGTATTTACAAACTAATACGTGACTGGCTGGGGAACTAATTAAGCTTTATCATGTAAAATAATGTGACAGGTGAAATAAGAAAGGTGATCTGCTTTATCTCCTAATGCATTGCACAAGTTGACTGCTGGTATTTACTTAATAAATAGCTACAAATATTAAAATATATTGGGAAAAACTTAAAAAAGTTTCAACGGTATTAAAGGTATTGAAAAACCATCCTGTGGCTATTTCCAAATACCCTGGTATACGGTATACCGCCAAATTCTAATTCAATCTCTCCATATCCCAGTCTATTGTCTCCACTTGCTTAAGATGTCCACCATTGTTCCTGTATCAAAGAAAGTGAAGGTAACTGAACTAAATGACTATTGCCGTGTAGCACTCACTTCTGTTATCATAAAGTGGTTTTAGAGGCTAGTTAAGGATCGTATCACCTACAATCACCCACTATAATTTGCATACCGCCCAAACAGATCCACGGATGATGCAATCGCCATTGCACTGCACACTGCACTATCCCATCTGGACAAGAGGAATACCTATGTAAGAATGTTGTTCATCGACTACAGCTCAGCCTTCAACACCAACGTGTCTTCCAAGCTCATCAGTAAGCTCGGGGCCATGGGTTTGAACCCCGCCTGTGAAACTGGGTCTTGGACTTTCTGAAGAGCCGACCCCAGGTGGCAAAGGTAGGCAGCAACACCTCGCCACGCTGATCCTCAACACAGGGGCCTCACAAGGGGCTGTGCTCAGCCCCCTCCTGTACTCCCTGTTCACTCATGACTGCGTGGCCAAACACGTCTCCAACTCAATCATCAAGTTAGCTGACAACACAACAGTGGTAGGCCTGACTACCAACAGCAATTAGACATTCTACAGGGAGGAGCCCTGGCAATGTGGTGCCAGTAAAATAACCTCTCCCTCAAAGTCAACAAAACGAAGGAACTAATCGTGGACTTCAGAAGACAGCAGAGACAGCACGCCTCCATCGACATAGACTGGGCTTCAGTGGAGAGGGTGAAAAGCTATACGTTTCTCGACATGCACATCACTGACAACCTAAAATGTTCTATTCAAACAGACAGTGTGGTTCACAGGTGCAACAGCTCCAATCTCAAGAGGCTAAATAAATTCAGCTTGTCCCCTAAGACCCTCACATACTTCTACAGATGCACCATTTTTTTAAAGTATTTATTTATATATTTAACCTTAACTTAACTAGGCATGTCAGTTAAGAACAAATTCTTATTTACAATGACGGCCTACCGGGGAACAGTGGGTTAACTGCCTTGTTCAGGGGCAAAATGACAGATTTCTTTCCTTGTCAGCTCAGGGATTCTATCCAGAAACCTTCCGGTTACTGGCCCAACGCTCTAACCACTAGGCTACCTGCCGCCCCAAAGTTGAGAGTATTGAGAGCATCATGTCAGTCTGTATCACCCAAGCCACAACCTGTTCACCCCGCTACCATCTAGAAGCCAGAGACAGTAGAGGTGCATCAAAGCTGGGACCGAGAGACTGAAACACAGCTTCAACCTACAGGCCATCAGACTGTTATCAGTCCAATACCCTGCACTGAAACTTAGTCACTGTTACTAGCCGGCTATCACCCGGTACTCTACCCTGCACCTTAGAGACTGCTGCCCCATGTACAGTACATAGTCATTGAACACTGGTCAGTTTAATAATGCTTCCATACTGTTTTACCCACTTCATATGCATTTGTATTCTAGTCAAGGCTCATCCTATATTACTACTGCTGTACACACCAGTTCTATTCATATACTGTCTGTACACACCATTATATACATGCAGTGCATTTCGGAAAGTATTCGGACCCTTTGAATCTTCCACATTTTGTTATGTTATAGCCTTATACTAAAATCTATTAAATAGTTTTTCCCCCTAATCAATCTACACACAATACCCTATAATGACAGAGCAAAAACAGGTTTTTAGAATTTTTTTTGGCAAATATATACCAAATTAGAAACTGAAATATCTTTGGCATCAACTACAGCCTCAAGTCTTCTTGGGTATGACGCTACAAGCTTGGCACACCTGTATTTGGGGAGTTTCTCCCATTCTTCTCTGCAGATCCTCTCAAGCTCTGTCAGGTTAGCTGGGGAGTGTCGCTGCACAGCTATTTTCAGTTCTCTCCAGAGATGTTTGACCTGGGTTCAAGTCTGGGCTCTGGCTGGGCCACTCCCGCATTCAGAGACTTGTCCTGAAGCCACTCCTGAATTGTCTTGGCTGTTTGCTTAGGGTCGTTGTCCTGTTTGAAGGTGAACCTTTGCCCCAGTCAGAGATACTGAGCGCTCTGGAGCAGGTTTTCACCAAGGATCTCTCTGTACTTTGCTCCGTTCATCTTTCCCTTGATCCTTTTTTAATGTTTTTATTTATTTCAACTTTATTTAACCAAGTAGGCTAGTTCAGAACAAGTTCTCATTTGCAACTGCGACCTGGCCAAGATAAAGCAAAGCAGTGCGACAAAGACAACAACACAGAGTTACACATGGAGTAAAACAAGCCAATAACACAAACAAGTCAATGACACAGTAGATAAAAGAAAGTCTATATACAGTGTGTGCAAAAGGCATGAGGAGGTAGGCAATAAATAGGCCATAGGAGCAAATAATTACAATTGTGCAGATTAACACTGAAGTGATAAATGAGCAGATGATGATGTGCAAGTAGAGATACTGGTGTGCAAAAGAGCAGAAAAGTAAATAAACTAAAAACAGTATGGGGATGAGGTAGGTAGATTGGGGGGGCTATTTACAGGTGGACTATGTACAGCTGCAGTGATAGGTCAGCTGCTCAATATAGTTGATGTTTAAAGTTGGTGAGGGAAATAAAAGTCTCCGATTTTTTGCAATTCGTTCCAGTCACTGGCAGCAGAGAACTGGAAGGAAAGGCGGCCAAATGAGGTGTTGGCTTTGGGGATGATCAGTGAGATATACCTGCTGGAACGTGTGCTGCGGGTGGGTGTTGTTATCTTGACCAGTGAACTGAGATAAGGCAGAGCTTTACCTAGCATAGACTTATAGATGACCTGGAGCCAGTGGGTCTGCGATGAATATGTAGCGAGGGCCAGCCGACTAGAGCATACAGGTCGCAGTGGTGGGTGGTATAAGGTGATTTGGTAACAAAATGGATGGCACTGTGATAGACTGCATCCAGTTTGCTGAGTAGAGTGTTGGAAGCTATTTTGTAGATGACATCGCCGAAGTCGAGGATCGGTAGGATAGTCGGTTTTATTAGGGTAAGTTTGGTGGCGTGAGTGAAGTAGGCTTTGTTGCGAAATAGAA
Organism: Oncorhynchus mykiss; assembly: GCF_013265735.2. Taxonomy (NCBI): domain Eukaryota; kingdom Metazoa; phylum Chordata; class Actinopteri; order Salmoniformes; family Salmonidae; genus Oncorhynchus; species Oncorhynchus mykiss. The sequence goes on from NC_048570.1 coordinate 36,940,333, forward strand.
AGCCGATTCGCAGCAATAGCGACATCATTGATATATACAGAGAAAAGAGTCGGCCCGAGATTTGAGCCCTGTGGTTCCCCCATAGAGACTGCCAGAGGTCCGGACAACAGGCCCCCCGATTTGAAACACTGAACTCTGTCTGCAAAGTAGTTGGTGAAACAGGCATGGCAGTCGTCAGAAAAACCAAGGCTATTGAGTCTGCCGATAAGAATACGGTGATTGGGCCTCCCGGGTTAAGGGCACTGTACTGCAGCGCCAGCTGTGCCACCAGAGACTCTGGGTTCGCGCCCAGGCACTGTCGTAACCGGCCGCGTCCATGGGGCGACGCACAATTGGCCTAGCGTCGGCCGGGTTAGGGAGGGTTTGGCCGGTAGGGATATCCTTGTCTCATCGCGCACCAGCAACTCCTGTGGCGGGCCGGGCGCAGTGCGCGCTAACCAAGGTTGCCAGGTGCACAGTGTTTCCTCCGACACATTGGTGCGGCTGGCTTCCGGGTCGGATGCGCGCTGTGTTAAGAAGCAGTGCGGCTTGGTTGGGTTGTGTATCGGAGGACGCATGACTTTCAACCTTCGTCTCTCCCGAGTCCGTACGGGTGTTGTCGCGATGAGACAAGATAGTAGCTACTAAACAATTGGATACCACGAAATTGGGGAGAAAAAGGGGTAAAATTCAAAAAACAAACAAAAAAAGAATATGGTGATTGACAGAGTCGAAAGCCTTGGCCAGATCGATGAAGACGGCTACACAGTTCTGTCTTTTATCGATGGCGGTTATGATATCGTTTAGTACCTTGAGCGTGGCTGAGGTGCACCCGTCACCGGCTCGGAAGCCGGATTGCACAGTGGAGTAGGTATGGTGGGATTCGAAATGGTCAGTGATCTGTTTATTAACTTGGCTTTCGAAGACTTTAGATAGGAAGGGCAGGATGGATATAGGTCTGTAACAGTTTGGGTCTAGGGTGTCACCCCCTTTGAAGAGGGGGATGACCGCGGCAGCTTTCCAATCTTTAGGGATCTCGGACGATACGAAAGAGAGGTTGAAAAGGCTGGTAATAGGGGTTGTAACAATGGCGGCGGATAGTTTTGGAAAGAGAGGGTCCAGATTGTCTAGCCCAGCTGACTTGTACTGGTCCAGGTATTGCAGCTCTGCTGTCTGGATATGGGTGGGGGGGGGGGGGGGGGGTGCAGTGGGCAGCTGGGAGGAGGTGCTCTTGTTCTCCATGGACTTTACAGCATCCCAAAACATTTTGGAGTTAGAGCTACAGGATGCGAATTTCTGCTTTGCTTTCCTGACTGACTGCGTGTATTGGTTCCTGACTTCCCTGAACAGTTGCATATTGTGGGGACTATTCGATGCTATGGCAGACCGCCACAGGATGTTTTTGTGCTGGTCAAGGGCAGTCAGGTCTGGAGTGAACCAAGGGCTATATCTGTTCTTAGTTCTGCATTTTGTGAACGGGGCATGCTTATCTAAGATGGTGAGGAAATTACTTTTAAAGAATGATCAGGCATCCCCGACTGACGGGATGAGGTCAATATCCTTCCAGGATACCCGGGCCAGGTCGATTAGAAAGGTCTGCTCGCAGAAGTGTTTTAGGAAGCGTTTGACAGTGATGAGGGGTGGTCGTTTGACCGCGTGGTGGATTTTCTTTGATCCTGACTAGTCTCCCAGTCCCTGACGCTGAAAAACATCCCCACAGCATGAAGCTGCCACCACCATGCTTCACCGTAGGGATGGTGCCAGGTTTCCTCCAGACGTGACGCTTGGCATTCAGGCCAAGGAGTTCAATCTTGGTTTCATCAGAACAGAGAATCTTGTTTCTCATGGTCTGAGAGTCCTTTAGATGCCTTTTGGCAAACTCAAAGCGGGCTGTCATGTGCCTTTTACTGAGAAGTGGCTTCTGTCTGGCCACTCTACCATAAAGGCCTGATTGGTGGAGTGCTGCAGAGTTGTTTGTCCTTCTGGTAGGTTATCCCATCTCCACAGAGGAACTCTGGAGCTCTGTCAGAGTGACCATCGGGTTCTTGGTCACCTCCCTGACCAAGGCCCTTCTCCCCCGATTGCTCAGTTTGGCCCGGCGGCCAGCTCTAGGAAGAGTCTTGGTGGTTCCAAACTTCTTCCACTTAAGAATGATGGAATCCACTGTGTTCTTGGGGATCTTCAATGCTGCAAACATTTTTTGTTACCCTTCCCCAGATCTGTGCCTCGACACAATCCTGTCTCGGAGCTCTACTGACAATTCCTTTGACCTCATGGCTTGGTTTTTTCTTTAACATTCACTGTCAGCTGTGGGACCTTATATAAACAGATGTGTGCCTTTCCAAATCATGTCCAATCAATTGAATTTACCACAGATGGACTCCAATCAAGTTGAAACATCTCAAGGATTGTCCCGAGCTTATGCCTACCCATACCATAACCTCACCGCCACCATGGGGCACTCTGTTCACAACATTGACATCAGCAAATCGCTCACCCACTAGATGCCATCTGCTCGGTACAGTTGAAATCGGAATTCATCCGTGAAGAGCACACTTCTCCAGCATGCAAGAGGCAATCAGAGGTGAGCATTTGCCCACTGAAGTCGGTTATGATGCCGAACTGCAGTCAGTTTTAATCAGCTTCTTGATATGCCACACCTGTCACCTGATTATCTTGACAAAGGAGAAATGCTCACTAACAGGGATGTAAACAAATTTGTGCACAACATTTGAAAGAAATAAGCTTTTTGTGCATATGGAACATTTCTGGGATGTTTCTATTTTTGTTCAGTATATTTAAATTCTGGACTCTTGACATTTCCCGTTCTGATATTTCTTAATTATTATTTTTTATTCTGGGGGGATTTGTGTGTATTGTTTTGTATTGTTAGATAATACTGCACTGTTGGAAGTAGAAACATAAGCCTTTCGCTGCATTTGCGATAACATCTGCAAAATATGTGTACGCAACCAACAACATTTGATTTGATACATAGACCACACATAACACACATACATAGACCACACATACAGGAAGTTAATTGAAAACTGCCCTTGTTTAATTTTCTGAGAATTTTCCAATTCACTTACTGAATTGATTGAATTGATAACTGAATTTACCGTAACCCTGATCACATAAATCACATAGGGACCACACAAGACCATGTAGACAGGGTGGCTTGTCAGATAACACTGGCAGCCTGTGGCGGAGGGTATTTGTGTGTGTGTGTGTGTGGTCTGATCTGATCTGATCTTGTCTGGTGTCCAGTGTAGACAGACAGGGTTCTCTCTCTGTGTGTCTGACTGGGTCCCAGTGTTTTGTGTCTGGGTCAGATGAGATCACACACCCGGCTGTGCCAAACACCCAAACACAGCATGCCAGATATCAGGACGACATCACAACAGCACAGATAACAACCTCTCTGAGCCCTCCACTCAGACCTACACACCAGTCAACACACAGCCCGGAGCAACACGACTTACAGCTAGGCCAGCAGCTTTCCCAAACTAAGGGTTGCGCCTGGTTTGGAAATGGGGTTGCGAGAGAAACTCGCTTGGTTTATAGAACCTTCGGTAGCCGCTAGATGCGGTTGAAATAAACAGAGATGTTTCTGTATTCTTCCAACAAATGTGGCTCTATCTTTTGAACCGTTCAAGATACAAAATGTTATGACCCCATCACTGACCCCTGAATATTATGACCCCATCTGTTTCCCTCTACAATATCCACAAGCCTCATTAGAACAGAGTGGACAAGACAAGGCACTAAATCAGACTGGGGGTAGGAAAGAACATTATCAATGATGATGTTCTTTTCTACACAGACGATCATGCAACATTATTGCCTGCTGATCTTCGGAACTTCCCAATAGCTTTCTGATGCATTTCAGTCACTTCAAAGCATACTTTGTCAGACTGATTTGTAATATACTGTCAAATCAAAATTGTATTAGTCACAAGCACTGAAACCATCAGGTGTTGACCTTACAGTGAAATGCTTACTTACGAGCCCCTAACCAACAATGCAGTTTAAAAGAAAAAGAAAAGTATGAATAAGAATAAGAAATAAAAGAAACAAGTAATTAAAGAGCAGCAGTAAAATAACAACAGTAAGACTATATACAGGGGGGTACCGGTACAGAGTCAATGTGCGGGGACACCGGTTAGTTGAGGTAATTGAGGTAATATGTACATGTAAGTAGAGTTATTAAAGTGACTATGCATTGATGATAACAACAGAGAGTAGCAGCGGTGTAAAACAGGGGGGGGGGCAATGCAAATAGTCTGGGTAGCCATTCGATTAGATGTTCAGGAGTCTTATGGCTTGGGGGTAGAAGCTGTTTAGAAGCCTCTTGGACCTAGACTTGGCCACTTGCTGTGCGGTAGCAGGGAGAACAGTCTATGACTTGGGTGGCTGGAGTCTTTTACCATTTTTAGGGCCTTCCTCTGACACCGCCTGGTATAGAGGTCCTGGATGGCAAGAAGCTTTGCCCCAGTAATGTACTGGGCTGTACGCACTACCCTCGGTAGTGCCTTGCGGTCGGAGGCCAAACAGTTGCCATGTAAGGCAGTGATGCAACCAGTCAGGATGATCACGATGGTGCAGCTGTAGAACCTTTTGAGGATCTGAGGACCCTTGCCAAATATTTTCAGTCTCCTGAGGGGGAATAGGTTTTCTTGTGCCCTCTTCACAACTGTCTTGGTGTGCTTGAACCATGTTAGTTTGTTGGTGATGTGGACACCAAGGAACTTGAAGCTCTCAACCTGCTACACTACAGCCCTCTCAATGAGAATGGGGGCCTGCTCGTTCCTCTTTTTCCTGTAGTCCACAATCATCTCTTTTGTCTTGATCACATTGAGGGAGTGGTTGTTGTCCTGGCACCACATGTCCAGGTCTCTGACCTCCTCCCTGTAGGCTGTCTCGTCGTTGTCGGTGATCAGGCCTACCACTGTTGTGTCATCTGCAAACTTAATGATGGTGTTGGAGTCGTGCCTGGCCGTGCAGTCATGAGTGAACAGGGAGTACAGGAGGGGACTGAGCACACACCCCTGAGGGGCCCCTGTGTTGAGGATCAGCGTGGCGGATGTGTTGTTGCCTACCCCTACCACCTGGTGGCGGCCTGTCAGGAAGTCCAGGATCCAGTTGCAGAGGGAGGTGTTTAGTCCCAGGGTCCTTTGCTTAGTGATGAGCTTTGAGGGCACTATGGTGTTGAACGCTGAGCTGTAGTCAATTAATAGCATTCGCACATAGGTGTTCCTTTTGTCCAGGTGGGAAAGGGCAATATGGAGTGCATCATCTATGGATCTGTTCGGACAGTATGCAAATTGGAGTAGGTCTAGGGTTTTTGGGATAATGGTGTTGATGTGAGCCATGACCAGCCTTTCAAAGCACTTCATGGCTACAGACGTGAGTGCTACGGGTCGGTAGTCATTTAGGCAGGTTACCTTAGTGTTCTTGGGCACAGGGACTATGGTGGTCTGCTTAAAACATGTAGGTATTACATACTTGGACAGGGAGAGGTTGAAAATGTCAGTGAAGACACTTGCCAGTTGGTCAGCACATACTCGCAGTACACGTCTTGGTAATCCGTCTGGCCCTGCGGCCTTGTAAATGTTGACCTGTTTAAAGGTCTTACTCACATCGGCTGCGGAGAGCATGATCAACACAGTCTCCCGGAACAGCTGGTGCTCTCATGCGTGTTTCAGTGTTTTTACAGTATTTTAGCTGGTAGGCTCGTGTCACTGGGCAGCTCTCGGCTGTGCTTCCCTTTGTGGTCTGTAATGGTTTGCAAGCCCTACCACATCTGTTGAGCGTCAGAACCAGTGTAGTACGATTCGATCTTAGTCCTGTATTGACGCTTTGCCTGTTTGATGGTTCTTCGGAGGGCATTTCTTATAAGCGTCCAGGTTAGATTCCCGCTCCTTGAACAGTCCTGTCATTTAGCATCTGCTTCATCTGACCACTTTTTTATTGATTGAATCACTAGTGCTACTCCGGCCCCTTTTCTCCGCCTTCTCTTCACGCAAATGACGGGGATCTGGGCCTGTTCCCGTGAAAGCAGTATGTCATTCACGTCGGGCTCGTCAGACTCGTTAAAAGGAAAAAAAGGATTCTGCCAGTTCGTGGTGAGTAATCGCAGTTCTGATGTCCAGAAGTTATGTTCAGACATAAGAGACGGTAGCAGCAACATTATGTACAAAATATGTTTAAAAAAATAAGCTACCATCAACACAAAGAAACTAACAAAAAAACAATTGGATAGGAACACGTAAAACGTCAGCCTTCTTCTCCGGCGCCATTGATTACATAACTTTTTTTGCATGGTGTGGTCGCCCAATTTTTTTATATCAAAATGGGGTCGTGGGTCCAAAAAGTTTGGGAAACCCTGATCTAGGCCTACTTTATTGTCCCACAAAGAGAAATTGGTTTGCGACAGTTTAAAAAAGACATGACAACAGCAAATACATATCAGAGTGAGTATTTAACAGAACTCATAGCCATGAAAGAAAGCTTGAAGCTTAGTATGGCTAAAATCTTAATTTGAGCCGGTTTTCTACAGAAAGAAAATAGTCCTGCAGCAACATAATATTTGAATTATTATGTAGATTAAAATGGACATTTTTGTAGGGGTTGATAGATTTTTTAATTAGGGCAAATCAAGACTGAAATTTCAAAGTGCAAATTACAAACTTTTGAAACCTTTTTAAAACTCCTTTTGCAGGAAAATTCTGGGCAACAATAGAGTGATCAAATTAAAATCCTACATCTGTATGCTTCTTTTCATGGAAGATAACTTCTAGGGTCCGTTTCCTGGAGCCAGATGAAGCCAGGCTATAGAACTGTCAATGGAGCTCCCCGTTAAGCATGCTTTTTAGTCCAGGAGTATAGGCCTAACCTCAGCCTGACAAACCGGTCCCTAGTGCCTGATTGCATCTTGCATACGGAACACATGGGATTTTGGGTGAATATGTCAATAATGATCACAGTATCTCATGTATTACTGGGGAAGGGTCATACAAGATGCACCACTGCTCCTCATCTCACTTTGACTATGTCAAGCACACATTATAGTCTCATTCTGTGAGATTGACTTATCTGAGCCACGTTGGTAAAGCCTTTACAAACACCACCGACATGTGTCAATCACTGGAGCTGGACTATCAGGCAACGGCATGTCAAATAATAATCCTTCCGCCAAGATACCGTCACGCTGGAGTAAAATAGCCACTTAATATGCTGTCCATCAATCTCTATCTCCGTCTATCCTCTTCCCCTCTCATCCTCCTCTCTCCCAGACAGTCCATGGCAACTAGCAGATGAAATAGATGAAATTGTTTTTTATTTTTCCTGCTGATTCAGTCTAAGGACTGCCACAGAAATACAAATAGGCCTCGCTAGTAGAGGTTCACGTCACACACGTTCTCATCACTCACACTCCTAAAGCACTTCTGTCAGACTCAGCAGTAACTCTGTCTGTACAAGGGACGATCAACGCCTTGATAATCAATCAAAACCCTGAACCACAACCCAGGACAAGGAAGGGCTCTGAAAACTAGAATACTAAACTCTGTGTATTCAACTGCAGCAAAGCAAGCCTGTCGAGCCTCGGCTACAGTTGATATGCAAAACACCTCCTCTCCAAAACCCAGAGATCTTTGTGTCTGGTGGAGTCTGTCTGTAGTGTTTTGTTTTGACCAGGGGCTGGAAACAAGGTTAAACTTGAGAGAGAACTTGACAAAGAGACACAGAGAGAATGAATGACACAGAGCCTTCGTTCATGGAGCTATTGTCCTTGGTGCAGCTCTCGCTCATGTGCCCTTCCCACTCTCCCTCCTGGCCTCTGTGTGTGTGTGTGTGTGTGTGTGTGTGTGTGTGAAACAGAGTGAGATGTGTGTGTGGATGAGCTCTGTGGGTGATACCTTATCTGTCCTCATGCTCAATTATCCATCCGTCCTCTCTTTCTCCCCGTTCTCCCCGTTCTCCCTGTCACCCCCCCCCCCCCCCTCACTCTGTGTTCCCTCTATTCTGAGTTATGACAGGGTTGAACGAATATACAGTAATTCTTCATACATCTTCATTAACAGACACACAAACAGTACACTTTCCTTCCCTGTCTGTTCCCCTCTCTGTGTGTGTGTGTGTGTGTGTGTGTGTGTGTGTGTGTGTGTGTGTGTGTGTGTGTGTGTGTGTGTGTGTGTGTGTGTCAGTCAGTCAGGGATTGTTAAGTGAGTACAGACGTAGTCTAGATGTGTATATTCATTTCCCCGTTGACAGAATGCTTGACTCAGTGTACTCCTGTCCTGGCTGCCTGGGCCTCATGCCCTCTACGCTGACAGACTCAGTAGGAGGCATATATCCCAAATGGCACCCTATTCCCTAAATAGTGACTACTTCTGGGCCCTGGTCAGTAGTAGTATACTAGATAACGAATAGGGTGCCAGTTGTGACGCTTCCACAGACCACAGGCAGCGACACGTCTCCTCCTCTCTCTATATCTTTCCGTGTCCAGCCAGCCGTCACTCTCTGCCTCACACTGTGTGTGTGTGTATGTGTGTGACGTGCCTATGTACACTGTGTGACTGTTTTTTGTTTTGTCACTCACTGCGGCAGTAGGAAATGGAGCTGAGAGGACTGATCCCGTCCCCTGATAGGGGGCGACTGACAGGACAGGACGAGGGGGGTAGGGGAGGTGATGTGGCGCCCCTGGCAGACTGACTGGGCAGGTAGCAACATGTGGGCTTCATTCCCATAATCCACCTGGAGATCTGAGCTCTGACTGCTCCACTTACACACACACACGCAGACAAAACCAAGGTCTTCACGTCACCGTGTCCAACCACAAAACGCTCAAACACAAAACACACTGAAAACATCCAGGCAGAGAATATCCATATAGAACACCTAGACAACATCCAATAGAACATTCACTTTAACTAAAGTCTACTAGAGGCTCCAGAGAACAGAGCACATTAATGGAATGCTAACATTAAGTATATTGCCTAGAGAACACAGAATACTCAAGAGCAGCACTTCATAAGCCAGTGTGGTTTTCTGTAAGGCAGAGAGGCCATGTCCTTCCGACTGCTCCAGTAGTGTTATAACTGAAGGTGGAGAGACTGAAGGTGGAAAGAATGTGTGCAGGGGAAAGGAGGGGGGAGGCAGCAGCAGGACGCAAGCTCCTCTCTAGTCCCCCTGACCAACTCCATCCCCCCTCTCACAACTGTGTGGGTAATGTCGAGTGACACGTGTAAGCGGGCGCTGTCAGCCCTGTGTATGTCACCCTGAGTGGCAGTGCTACTGAGGTCCAGCGACAGGCAGGCAGGCACGCACACACACACACACACAGAGAGACACCATTCTATACTATCGTTTCACTGGGATATACACTCTTAGGAATAAAAGGTGCTATCCATAACCTTAAAGGGTTCTTCAGCTGTCCCCATTAGAGAACCCTTCAAATAACCATTTTTGGTTCCAGTGTGAACCCTTTTGGGTTCCATGTAGAACAATTTCTACAGAGGGTTCTACTTGGAACCCAAAAGGGTTTTCCTATGGGGAAAGCAAAATAACCTTTTTGGAATCATTTTTTCTAAGAGTATCTGCTATACATGACACACACCACCAAAACATTCACACCCACGCCACCCTGTTTTCATATTCAACATAGACACACACTCCTAGACACACTGCAAATACAAATGACCTCAAAAATGCATAGGCACACTCACAACTGAAAACCCACTGCTCACACAAACTCACATTCACGGCACTCTCCCGCAGGTACACACTTGCATGCTACATGGACCCGTAACATAGCTGGGACTGTTCTGTTGCTGCATGGACCTTGCTTCATGGACCCGTAACATAGCTGGGACTGTTCTGTTGCTACATGGAACCGTAACATAGCTGGGACTGTTCTGTTGCTACATGGACCCGTAACATAGCTGGGACTGTTCTGTTGCTACATGGAACCGTAACATAGCTGGGACTGTTCTGTTGCTGCATGGCTGAGCAGTGTGTGTCAAGGTTTCTTTCTGACGAGTGTGTGTTCTGGGAACAGCATCTGTGTTGTCATCAGCCACTCTCTCACACTCTTTTCTCTTTCCCTTTCATCACTGTCCAGCTCTCTCTCTCTATATATATATATCTCAGTCTCTCTGTTTCAGCACAGTACAGCCATAAAACTGTCAACAGCTCATCTAGAGCAGAGTGAGGAAAAACTCAAGCATGAAGCACTGTCAGAAATATCCCCTTTCTGGCATGGATTTGCACATCTCATTTTTCTGAGTGACAAAGTATATAAACATACTTGGAGGAGCTGGGCCTGGCTTGGCAAGTGATCCTCACTACTCTGGTTTAGTCGGGTGGAGGAGTAGGGATTTGAACATTACTGTTTGATCTACAGGGTCCACAATCTCTTCTGGTGGTGATGAACGATGAGTCAAGTCAGATGGAGGGATTTTCATTTGCAATGCTATACAGTCTATGATAATTTTGGGTTAGCCAGAGGCAGCTTTTGTCCTACATACACGTAAAGTTCTCTGAAGACTGTGTGTGTGTTTTTGCAGACAGACAGACAGGTGTGTGTGTGTGTGTGTATATGTGTGTGTGTGTGTGTGTGTGTGTGTGTGTGTGAGCCCAGACAGGAAGTGGGTCAGCCTGAGCGGAGCGGCAGACGACTGGTGTCCTTCAGCGTCTCCTTTTCTCCTCCTCCTGGGCAGGCAGGCAGGCAGTGCTGACAGGTGACTGATGGGGTGACACACACCTGTCAGTGCTTAGTTTCCCCGCACTGACAGACACTGACAGGAACGCCACCACCACAAACACACACACACACACACACACACACACTGACTGGGACGCCACGAGACAAACACACACGCAAACTCAGAGACACACACAGCCCTTGAACCAACTCAAGTACAGCACAGTGTGTGTGTAGAAAAACTTGCCGCAGTTCACCGAAGTTTAAATATAGTTCTGTTTTTGCATGTTGACTTAAACAAACCATAAACAAACAAACCACTGGGGCGGCAGGTAGCCTAGTGGTTAGAGCGTTGGACTAGTAACCGAAAGGTTGCAAGATCGAATCCCCGAGCTGACGAGGTAAAAATCTGTCATTCTGCCCCTGAATAACCCACTGTTCCTAGGCCGTCATTGAAAATAATAATTTGTTCTTAACTGACTTGCCTAGTTAAATAAAATGTATGTTTTATTTTTTTATTAAAAATAACAGTATAGGAATAATAAACCATACATGTCAACCTAAAGCTACATTATAAAAACATGTCTAACCCTATGCAAACAATAATAGCCAATGTCAAACACTGTCATGTCTCCTACTGTACGGCATTGATATTCATAACCAGTACAGTATAGAAGAAACACTCACAATACAGGTTGTAAATCATCTCTCTCCTAAACTACCACCATTGTGCCCTTGAGCAAGGCACTCCCAGTGTGTTGTGTGTTTGCCTGCGCGTGTGCTTTGCTGTGGTTGGGTGGAAGAATTTCCATTCAAAGATGTATAAAGACTTTCTAAAGAGATTTACGTAAATCAAATTGATAGTGTTCCGTTTGGAGTCATTCATCTTGTGGTGTCCAAGCAGAGGGCGGGGGTGTAGGGGAGGTTCATAGGCGGTGACTGATGGTCTTGGCTCTCCTCAGGGTGAGCAGGTGACTCTGGTGGAAGGGTACAGAGCAGAAGACTCTGTCTGAAGGCAACAACGGGAGCTCTGCTGACGGGTTGGTGATTACAAACCTGCAGAGACAGTGGTACAGTAAGTGTGTGCCAACAGCAGAGGGAAGAGCAGCAGCATAGGTAGTGTACCTCTTCATGGAGGGGTTAGGTGGGTCCAGCAGGCGATACAGCCCAAAACACAGGATCTCCAACGAGTCCAGAGCCTGGCAGAACAACTCCTTGAAGTCCTCACACTGCAGAGGATATGGATGATAGGGAATCACTAGGACGTGTGTGCAGGTGGGCCTGTTTCTAGAACCGATGCACTGTGGGTTAGTGTGTGTGTGTCTATATACACTGAGTGTACAAAGCATTAGGAACACCTTCCTAATTTTGAGCCCCCCCCCCCCCCCCCCCCCCCCCCCCCCCCCCCCCCCCCCCTTCCCTCAGAACAGCTTCAATTCGTCGGGGCATGGACTCTATGAGGTGTCGAAAGCGTTCCACAGGGATACTGGCCCATGTCGACTCCAATGCTTCCCACAGTTGTGTCAAGTTGGTTGGATGTCCTTTTGGTTGTTGCACCATTCTTGATCCACACGGGAAACGGTTGAGCCCTCTACTACTAAACCCCAGTTCAAAGGCACTCTTTTGTCTTAGCCATTTAAAAATATTTATTTAACTAGGCAAGTCATTCCCCCTCTGAGTGGCCCACGTGCAAAATCCATGTCTCCATTGTCTCAAGGCTTACAAAATGCTACTTTAACCTGTCTCCACTCCTTAATCGACACTGATTGAAGTGGATTTAAGTGACATCAATAAGGAATCATAGCTTCACCTGGATTTACCTGGTCAATCTATGTCAGAGAAAGAGCAACTCTTCCTAATGTTTTGTACACTCAGTGTAGATGTGTGTCCATATAGATGTATACTGCATGACCAAAAGTATGTGGACCCCTGCTCGTTGAACATCTCATTCCAAAGTCATGGGCATTAATATGGAGTTGGTCCCCCCTTTGCCGCTATAACAGCCTCCACTCTTCTAGGAAGGCTTTCCACTAGATGTTGGAACATTGCTGCGGGGGCTTGCTTCCATTCAGCCACAAGAACATTAGTGAGGTCGGGCACTAATGTTGGGCGATTAGGCTTGGCTCACAGTCGGCGTTCCAATTCATCCCAAAGGTATTTGATGGGGTTGAGGTCAGGGCTCTGTGCAGGCCATTCAAGTTCTTCCAAACCAATCTCGACAAACCATTTCTGTATGGACCTTGCTTTGTGCACAGGGCTATTGTCATGCTGAAACAGTAAAGGTCCTTCCCTAAACTGTTGCCACAAAGTTGGAAGCACAGATTCGTCTAGAATGTCATTGTATGCTGAAGCGTTAAGATTTTCCTTCACTGGAACTAAGGGGCCTCATCACGACTCAGGATAAGACCCAGATGTGGATAGTACGATTCTCTGAATATTTATTATAACAAAGGGGGCCGTCAAAAGGCAGGTCGTTGGCAGGCAGAGGTTTGTAAACCAGGTCAGAGTCAGGCAGGTACAGGACGGCAGGCAGGCACAGGGTCAGGACAGGCAGAAGGTCAGAACCGGGAAGACTAAAAAACAAAAACTTGAGAACAGGAAAAACAGGAAACACGCTGGTATGACCTGACAAGACAAGACGAACTGCCAACAGACAAACAGAAAATGCAGGTATAAATACACTGGAGACAATGGGGAAAAATGGAGGGTACCTGGTGGGGGGTGGAGACAAGCACAAGACAGATGAAACAGATCAGGGGGTGACAGGCCTAGCCAAACCATGAACCGAAGCAGTCCCATTCTCGTGTGAGCTTGTCTGACCTACCACTTCGTTCCTGAGCCGTTGTTGCTCCTAAACATTTCCACTTCACAATGACAGTACTTACAGTTGACCACGGCAGGGCACAAATTTAACAGACTGATTGTTGGAAAGTCATTGACTTCTTCAGTATGGGCCATTTTACTTCCAATGTTTGGCTATGGATATTGCATGGCTGTGTGCTCGATTTTATACACCTGTCAGCAATGGGTGCAGTTGAAATCACCAAATACACTAATTTGAAGTGTCCACATACTTTTGTATACATAGTGTATGTCTGTGTGTGTTAGTAGTAGAAACTCACAGCGAGGCTGCAGAGAGGCTCATCCTGCAGTGCCAGCTGTGCCAGTTTGGAGCGTTGGCGCAGCGCCCACATCTTCACGGACATCTCCCCTCCCCGCAGCTGGTTGTCCTCTGCCAGCTGGGCCTCCAGTAAGGGGGTGTCGCCACCCGTCACCAGCGTACAGATCAGACCAGGCACGTTGGCGTTGAAGTACGTCTACACACCACAGACAGATCACAAGGTTAGATCAAGTTAGTTATTGGTTCTTTTAGCTAACCCTCAGCTCACAGTGACACTGTGTGTTCTACCCAAGGCCAATTACTAGAAATAGAGTTCCCCCGCCCTGTTAAAATATACAGGCAGTTTTTCAGGTTAGTTGACTGGTTAGCTAGCTATCTTGGGGAGGCTATCAATCGTCCACCATCTTTGGTGCTTCAAATGCATGATCTTATAGCATTGAGAAAAGTAAAACATAAGTGGTATCATGCGCCCCAATGGTAATAATACTTTCAAGCCATGAATTATAGCACTATTATAAGCAACTAAGTAGTACAACTATTGATGAATTACTATTACTATGGATTGAATGCTTTCCAAATGGCTATGCCTATGGATAGCTGGTCAAAAATAGTGCCCTATATAGGAAATAGGGTGCAACTTAGTACTTGGCCGTTGTGTCCTGTTCTGTCTACTCACGGCTGCCATGAGAGAGTCCAGTAGGTCGACAGAGAAGACGGAGCCTACAGAGAAGGCCTGGCTCAGGGTCAGGCTGGAGGAGTCCTCTTGGCTGTCCGCCTCGTTCACAAAGCACACGTTAGAGCTGTTCACTGGGGGAGAAAGGGACTGGTTAGTAGCCTAATTACAGTACAGTCATTATAGAGGTCAGTGAAAGTTTCTGATTGGTCTAAAAGTTTTCATTTAAACGGGGATCGCTGTGAATAATAATACTGTACTTTTTAAAAAAAATGTAGAATCAATTGTCACCATTCATCTATAACTACATGGTATTTACTGGTTTTCTCTGACCATGTGACCAGACCGTCAGGAAAAAAAATTCCAGTCCCTGTTTCAATGTAACAAAGCACTAGGAAGTGAAATAGGCACAATACCCAGCTCTACCAGCAGAGGGACAGTGGTGCCGGCACTGTGAGCAGGGGTGACCTCAGCCTTCTCGGGTATCGTAGGGATGTGGGAAAAGTCTAGTGTGTCTGCACAACACAACACATGTTACAATGGCACACACTGAACACAACAACTACAGAAGTATAAATCAGTGATACACATCTATACCATTTTGACTTTACATTTTGGTCATTTTAGCAGATGCTCTTATAGTCAGTGTAATCAACTAAGGTAAAACCTTCAAACGAATGGGATTCCCAAAAGCATTTGCATAACATGATTGGTAAAACAGTGATTATTTTGTCACTAAACACGTGAACATTTCCGGTATTAGTGTGTATTACTAGGACATTATGCACCAATGTCCCCTACAAAACAGTAACCCGACCTCAACACACACACACACACACACACACACACACACACACACACACACACGCAGTACAGATAAACAGTCATTGATTGGCAGCCCAGGCGGGTCGGTCCAGCCACTGTATGGCTCCAGTGAGACAGCATGCCTTAATTATGGATTAATTGTGTCATTAGCACATTCTGCTGTTGGCGACACATTGAGCCTGTCAAGGTTAATTACTGGAACATGTTTATTTTCTGTCAGCTTCTGTGGCAGGCTGTCGCGTACACACACACACAACACACAACACACAGAAACGCTGAGGTTCACACACATACACACCATTCGCTCACACAATTCCCGGAACATTTCTGCTCAGCCTTCAGGACTTTCCCTCAGCCCCTGTCTGTCTGTCTGTCTGACCACAATCTGTATGGCGCTCATACCACGGACATGACACACACACTCTTCACAGACAATATAAACACACACACACAATCTCTCCTCTCACACTGAGAGTCCAGGCTTGAGCCAAGCCAACTAATCGAATATTAAAGCAGCCAACAAACATTTAACAGTAATATTCTCCCAGCCCCCTGAACATTCTCCATGAACCTCTCTGGTCCCTCTCACTGACCGTGGCTCAGACCATGGTTATGACCACCAAACCCATGACCAAGCTCCAGCCCCTGTCCGTGGCCGTGACTTTGAGTGTGACTGAGTGTGCAGCGTGGGCCTAGTTCGGGGCTGAAGCGGATGTGGTAGAGGTTGACACAGAAGTGGATGGTCTCCTTATCCTGCATGGAGGGCTCAATGTCGCTGGAGCTGGACAGAGAGCTGAGGACCACCACCATGGCACAGCGCTCCACCCTCAACGCACGCAGGTCTGCCCCACACAGAGGAGAGCCCTGGGGGAGAGAGTGGGGAGGGGGAGACGGAATGAGAATAGGGATGGGGTGAGGGGACAGGGGGAGTCAGGCAAGGCTAGAGGACTGATACGTTCTATAGTCCCTAGACACCTCTTCTACCTAGTTAGTCTCTTTACTAGGCATTCTAGCGAATAGAGTATCCTGACCAGTGAAGGCTGGTGGGAGAAGCTACAGGAGGACGGGCTCATTGTAATGAGCCCATCCATTCCAGCCATTGCAATAAGTCTGTCCTCCTATAGCTCGTACCACCAGCCTCCTCTGATCATGACCTATGCCTGTCGTGTATGTCAGCAAAAAGTCAAGTTTCTGTCGAATAATGGATAGATTTCAGATCTATTATAGAGTATTCCCACATGTCCAGAGACTCACAGGCAGGAAGTAGATGTGGGGGAAGTATTGTATGTTGGGCCACTCCCTGCTGAAGTAGTGTGGGTCTCCCAGGAAGACGACCGTCCTCAGCTCTGGGGCCGTTAGGCTGCTGGCCCTCAGCGGCATCATGAAGTCCCCCAGGCCCAGCAGGCTGGATCCCCCATCCCCAAAGACACACACCACCACGTGGTCCTGCAGTGCCAGGGTACTGGCACTCTGTCTGGTCTGAGGAGGATACACACAGACACACACAAATGCATGACTGGAGATGTTTATTATGTTATTATTACATGCATGTACTCTAGCTGGCTAGGTACAAGTAAGCTAGTGCCAGTGTGTAAGACAGTGAGTGTGTTCCTAATAGTGCTGAGAAATTAGTACTTTTTGAGGACGGTTTGGGTTCGGTTTGGGTTCGATTCTTAGAAAATTATCACGGTTTTTGATTTCAGCTTTAAAAAAAAAAGTTTTTTTGAAAAATGTAAATTCCAAAGCTAAATATAGTGAACATTCAATTGCCAAAACATTGAAAATATTCCATTGTCTCCATCAGGTCCACATTGGGTAGACATCAACAGAAAAATATTACATTATTTTATTTAAATTACTCTTTTATTTGATGACTTTATCATTTTTAAAGTGATCATCTCTGTTCAGTCAGAGGCAGCCATTCAGCCAGCCAGACAACATTATCTCTGTGCACCCCAAACTGTACTGTCTTTAGTCCTCCTATTTAGCTCGTCTAGACTGCCTAAATATGCTGCAGAGCTGTCTGATTAAATAATTTAGCTAGTTCTTCAAAGTAGATAACACACACTTTCAGGAATCAATCAAATCAAATGTATTTATAAAGCCCTTTTTACATCAGCCAATGTCACAAAGTCCTATACAGAAACCCAGCCTAAAACCCCAAACCGCAAGCAATGCAGGTGTAGAAGCACTGTTTCTATCCCTCTCTCTCTTCTTGTTGTGTTGTGTACGTTCCTCTCTCATGCAGTCTAGGCGGTCTGTGTGTATCTTACCAAACATAGCAAGTGTAAAAGTGTCAGAGACAGAAATAACAGGCGCAATGGATTATGGTCATTGTAGTTAATTAAGGCGTTTCTGCACTGAACTAGGTTGAATATTTGCTTAATGAAAACTACAACTCCCTTCAGCCCAGAGTCGCACATAGTTCTTGACTTGATTTCTCTCGTGAATTATTTGATTTCTCTCTAGAGAAACGACACGTTGGGCTCACACAAAAAATAAACTAGATGGAATTCAAGTAATTGAACCGACGTCGGTCAATTAGTTGTTTAATACCCGGAATAAAAAATACATGTTATTCGCTCACCATTAGTGCCTAATTGCCTATCTGTCCATGTCCCAGTCTTACCAGTGAGATGTCCTTCAGGGGAACAGGTGGGCACCAGTGGAACAGTCCTGTAGAGTCCAGCCTCACCTCCTGCTGCTCCTCCTGCTGCTGCTGCTCCCACACACACTCCCTCTCTCGAAGAGTCTCTCCCTCTGGGCTACAGCAGAGGACACACACACAAACACAAGCCTCAGAGAGTGTAGGGAAGGAAGAAAGGGTGGAGGGAGAAAAGACAGGAGAGGCACACAGACTCATGCATGCAGACATATTACATATACACTGTCCAACCACTCTGGATGTCAAGAGCACAAAAGGGAAAATTAAAAGGTATCCACTTGGGTAGTGGAATCACAGATAAAAAAAAGGGTGGTGACCAGACCGGATAGACGGAGAGAGATAAAGAAAGAGAGGGAGACAGGAGTGAGAGGGATGGAGGGGAAGAGAGAAGAAAGAGAGACACGGAGATAGAAAGAGAGAGAGAGCAAGGAACTACAATTTATTTAAACTGTATTCTGCTCACTAACTTACCTTCTGACCGTGCTCTCTCCTCCCCCCTCTCTCCTCCTCCCTCTCTGTCCTCTGACAGGATCTCCCAATATTAATGCCCAGAATGGGTTGAGTGAGGCGGCTGGGGAGCCGGCCCATTAATCAGCCTGTCAATCCCAGCCTGCTATTCCACTGTGCTCAGCTGTCCAGGACATAGCCTGCCCGCCCGCCCGCACCAGGCAGCCTCCACTAATGACAGTGCGATATATCATGGTGAGTTTTAAATTAAGTATTTGTCTCAGCATGTTCAAAACTAACATATTCCTGTGTAGAAGGCTGTGATTTCTCACCTGAAGGGCAGAACTCCCAGTGATGGACGTCTGAAGCCTAGACTCATGGCGGAGGTGTTAGATGAGACTGATGGGACACACACACACACACGCACGCACATGACACACACACACAGATGAGAAACACACGGGTGAGAGACAGTCTTGCGGGTCAGACACACCCATAGGTGACAGACAGGCACATAAGAGACATAGAAGGGTGACAGACAGCCATTCTGAGTCTCTGCTCTGTGTGAAAATGTGTAATGAGGCGAACAGGACAGACAGAGGCGCTTGGTGCTTTCCACTAATATAGGTCCTAAAGAAAATACTGATTTTTCAGCCCAGTGGAGAAAAGTGGGGTGAGGACTCCCCCTAGTGGAGGAGTTAGAGACTGCAACATCTCTGCACCTCTCAACATGCCATATCAGTTGCTTTGCTTCTTGTGAAACTGAGGTTAGTACTAAAAAGGTCTGCGAGTGTAAAAAGGCTTGTCTTGGTCATTGCATTGCTGCCGTACCATCTTTCTGCTCAGTGCACCTGCAGGGTCTCATCCTGGGCAAATCCTTGATGTCTCTGTGACACACAGAGCAGTACATACTCGCCCTGACAAACACACAGGTACGCAAAAATGACTAACATGAATACTCCCACTCCCTACATACAGAAGTATTTGAGTCAAGGCTCTAGTTTATGAACTAATATTAGAGTGGCACAGTACCTTCTGGCATCACTGGCATTGCTGGCTATGAGGAAACCCAGAGTCCACAGCTTTATTTTGATGTGACTGGGAGGATTCACCAACACACTGAGAAACAACAAAACAACTTTAACAGGCAGGAAGCAGCCCATCCACAAAACTACAGTTAATGTGGGGCGGCAGGGTAGCCTAGTGGTTAGAGCATTGGACTAGTTACCGAAAGGTTGCAAGTTCATATCCCCGAGCTGACAAGGTACAAGTCTGTCGTTCTGCCCCTGAACAGGCAGTTAACCCACTGTTCCTAGGCCGTCATTGAAAATAAGAATATGTTCTTAACTGACTTGCCTAGTAAAATAAATAAATAAATGACTGTCTACCACTGCTACAATGACCACAGATAGAACAATGAAACAGATATTTGACCGTATAAATGTGAAGCATCTGCTTGGCATTTCCACTCACTACCAAATGTGGGAGAAGATGGATTTTAACAGACATTTGGCAAGTTCTCATCGATTAAACATTTGATTTCAATACTGTTTTCTATTCCCAAAACTAGAATCTGTTTTGAACAGACCCTTTATAAAAGTTTTTTAAATCGCGTTGTTTAGAAGGACTGCAAAGGAAAATTGAGTTATTGCACACGCGCACTTCACTAAGTACGTGTTCCCTAACGGAAATATGCAGATAATGCTAGAATGCGCCAATAGGATCTCTCTAGCTCGTGCTTGGCTCTACCCCCCTCCTTGCATGTTCTGCCCACTATGGCTCATTTGCTCCCATTGGAAACAACTGGCTGTGATCGATCTTGGTTTAGTTCTAAAAATCTTTGCTGCTACTACTACTACTGCTCCTGCTACTACAGGGAGAGTGGGGATCCTTAATAAATACAAATACTACTACTACTACGCTACGACTGCTGCTGCTACTACTACTACAGGGAGAGTGGGGATCCTTAATAATTTCAAATACTACTGCTGCTACTGATACTACTACTACTTCTACTGCTCCTGCTACTACAGGAAGAGTGGGGATCCTTAATAAATACAAATACTACTACTACTACGCTATGACTGCTGCTGCTACTACTACTACAGGAAGAGTGAGGATCCTTAATAAATACTAATACTACTGCTGCTGCTACGACTACTATTACTACTACTGTTACTACTGCTGCTATTACTACTGCTACTACTACAGGAAGAGTGAGGATCCTTAATAAATACTAATACTACTGCTGCTGCTACGACTACTATTACTACTACTGTTACTACTGCTGCTATTACTACTGCTACTACTACAGGAAGAGTGGGGATCCTTAATAAATACAAATACTACTGCTGCTACTGATACTACTACTACTTCTACTGCTCCTGCTACTACAGGAAGAGTGGGGATCCTTAATAAATACAAATACTACTACTACTACTACGCTATGACTGCTGCTGCTACTACTACTACAGGAAGAGTGAGGATCCTTAATAAATACTAATACTACTGCTGCTGCTACGACTACTATTACTACTACTGTTACTACTGCTGCTATTACTACTGCTACTACTACAGGAAGAGTGGGGATCCTTAATAAATAGAAATACTATTACTACTACTACGATGCTACGACTACTGCTGCTACTACAGGAAGAGTGGGATCCTTAATAAATAGAAATACTATTACTACTACTACGATGCTACGACTACTGCTGCTACTACAGGAAGAGTGGGGATCCTTAATAAATAGAAATACTATTACTACTACTACGATGCTACGACTACTGCTGCTACTACAGGAAGAGTGAGGATCCTTAATAAATACAAATACTACTGCTACGACTACTACTACTGTTACTATTGCTGCTACTACTACTGTTACTATTGCTGCTACTACTACTACAGGAAGAGTGGAGATCCTTAATAAATACAAATACTACTGCTACAGGAAGAGTGGGGATTCTTAATTAATACAAATACTACTACTACTACTACTACTACTACTACTACTACTACTACTACTACTACTACTACTACTACTACTACTACTACTACTACTACTACTACTACTACTACTACTACTACTACTACTACTACTACTACTACTACTACTACTACTACTACTACTACTACTACTACTACTACTACTACTACTACTACTACTACTACTACTACTACTACTACTACTACTACTACTACTACTACTACTACTACTACTACTACAACAACAACAACAACAGTGGGGATCCTTAATTAATACAAATACTACTACTGCTACTAGTTACTTACTTAAAATCTTGGTCTCCGCTCTGATACTCAATCCCAATCAACAGCAACCTCAGCTTCAGGAAACATAGCCTGACACACAGACAGGCAGACAGGCACACAAGCAGACAGGCAGGCACACAGGCAGACAGGCAGGCAGACATGCACACAGGCAGGCAGACAGAGAGAGATCATGTTTGTTTGTAGTAATAGAACACTGATATGTCTCTCTGTAGCAGACTGACAAACTGACTTGCTGGCCTGAGCAAAGGACATCCCTATGAAGGAGGGGGACAGGTGCTCTGTGTAGATCTCATTGTAGAGGCCCTCTCTGTACAGGTTCTGCCAGGTGTCTCCGTCCTGCTGTGAAACAAAATGGCAACAGAGATTCAGTAGCAACAGAGATACCTGATAAAAAAAGTACAGCACTGTGATGGAGTCTAGTATAACAGTTAAAGCTCCTGACTTTGGACCACATACTGTACCCCCTGGCGACAGGGGTTGGAGCCATGTGTCTCTCGGGTAAGCCTGACTGTGCCCCCATCTCCCTCTCTGCTCTCCCACCCTGCTTTCAAAAATACATTCAAATACTTAGTAAGGGATCAGAATAGTGCACTTTATTGTTGACATACCTCGATCTCACTCTGCATGGTGAACAGGTTGGTCAACAGCGTGGAGAGGCCAGGCACAAGGCAGCTCTGAGACATGAAACCCAGTTTGAGCTCTGCCAGGCAGATCACTGCATCACCTCGACTCCAGTCCCAGTTAGGCACGTTCTGCAGGAACGCCTTGGGAGCACACACACACACACACACACACACACACACACACATCATCTAGCAACAGTAGCCATACTTGTTTGTAAGATGTATATAGGCATCGGGGACAGGCAGCCTACCTTACTGTTGTGCTTCAACATCTGAACTATAATCCTGGTGTTGGGACAATACTGTTTGATGGAGATCACCCTGACAGAGGACAAACACACTTTTAAAACATGTTGCTTTATCTTATTATTTATCTTTAGCTGTGTGTCAGAAAGGATAACAATGTAAAGAGCAGGTGAACGTGTGTGTGCGCGCGTGTGCCTGTCTAGCTATGTGTGCATGCACCTGAGCCCTCCCTACCTCATGAGATTGGCAGCGTCCTCCTTATGCTGGTCTGAGGTGAACCTGTCACAGATGATCAGGCAAGCTCCTGCTTTATGCATCTACACACAGAGGATAGCATCAAGCCAGTGTTACCATGTACCACAGTCACTAAACCATCATTACTCTGCATCCCTGTGTCCCTCCTGTACCCTTCCCAGTGTACGTGTCTCCCTCTCTGTGTTGGCGGCCTAGTTGTACGTGGTAAGCAAAGGCTAGCCAGTAACTTCTAGCCACTGTGGTGACGTGTTACCTTCCGGAGATCTAAGAGCCGACAGTAGCTCCAGGAGGAACAAGCTAGCTTCTTGCTCTAGATTCCACAACTGTGTACAGTTGGCTCGGAGTACAAATGCTAATGTTAGCATCCGACTGCTAGATGGTAGTATGTTCAGTAGCACGCTCAGTCAAGTCGAAGAGTTTGTCTGGACAAAAATGATTACAAAACCATTGTGTGGTGTCCCCACAATTGGTGTGTGTTATAATATTTGTGTGCAGACTAACTTGTATCAAAACATTTGTGTCAAATGTGTTGTATGTCCGTTATCCAAACTGAGTGTGTACTTGGCTCCAGTACCTTAACTCTCTCCATGTCTCTCCTCTGCATCACTGAGCCCTGGTAGAAGGTGACCTTCAGGAACCACCTCAGGAAGAAAGCCTCCAGCTCCTGGTTAGGACGGAAGCTGGTAAAGGCAGAGATAGCAGTGTCTGAAACGGGACCCGAATCCCTATGTAGTGCACAACATTTGACGAGGGCCCAGGTTGGGCTCAAAGGTAACGCTGTGACTCACTTTCCCAGGAAGAGCACCTTGACGTCGACCTCTCCCCTGTCCTCGTGTAGAAAATCTTTCATGAAGGCAGAGGCGCTGCTCAGAGTGATGTGACCACACACCACCACATGGCTAGCTCGCACGCATGCATGCACGCACACACACACACGCACACACACGGAGGAAAATTAACATGGATGGGTGGAGATAGAATGTTATAGTCTTTCTCTCGTTCTAAGAAGCATTATATCAGATATACAGAGGATTTAGTCGTTTTTGTTTAGGTCCAGTGTATATTATCATGTTGTGTGACATAAGAATGTACCTTGTAGCTGCTACTACACCAACTGTTTTATTTTGGTCATCTCCAATAAACTGTAGTAAGATGACTCACGTCTTGCCTGAGACACCCGTGAAGCTTCCATCAAACCTCTTCCTGTTGATGATGATGTGAACCACCTCTGGGACAAAGTTGGCAAACAGACCCTGAGAGAGAAAGAGAGAGACATGATGTGTATCTAAATCACATCCACAATGGACCACTGACAGTGACTGCATCCCAAATGGCACCATATTCCCTATGAAGTGCACTACTTTTGACCAGAACCCTATGGGCCCTGTTCAAAAGTAGTGCACTATATAAGGCAGGGATGGGCAACTTTGAAAGAAATCTGTAGTTTACGGGTCTGCATACCCACATCCATACCCAGATATGCAGTCAGAGCCAGTCCTAGTCTTTTGGGTGCCCTAAGCAAAATCCCAAAAATGCTAGCTGACATGGGCTAATTTGTTTATTTTTGGAAATGTATCCACAGGCCTACAAAATGGGGGGCCACGGGCCGCATCCCTGATTTAGGGGGGATTGGGTGCCATTCGGGAAGCAGACAGTAGCTTTCATGGATTGGATTTCCATAGCACTTTCCTATGCTGAAAGACTCTTTGCATTGTATGGGGGGAGTCAATACTGTCTTATGAAATGTACCAGTCCAATAAAGATGAAGATGATGACGAAGAGGCGTCCCAGGGTCGTCCTCAACTCCACGTCACCATAGCCCACCGTTGACATGGTAACAACCAGGAAGTAAACACACTCAAAGTAGTGGAGAGGTTGGGGGTTGGAGAAGTCCAGCCAGGGGTCACCTGAGTTCTCCAGCTGCAGCAAGACCAGGTCTCATGAGAGAGAGTGGTTAAAGTTGAGATCTGCATAAGGTGAAACAGTGCCACTGGTCGCCCCAGGCCTTTTGTTATTGTTTTGTTTATGAAACAGAGGAGATGAGCATCCAGCATTGTGGTAAAAAAAAAAAAAAAAAATCTGAGTACACACTCTACTATTCTATCGCGCGTTCAATGATGTCCAACATCATTTTGTTGTTGAAGTATTGTCTTTGTTGTTATAATATCGCAAACAGACATTGCAGTTTCACCGCTACGGATTCCAGCTTTAACGTTGGCAGAATTACTCATTTTAGTATTAGTTGAATTACTCATAAACACACATTTACAACATTAGTGCAATAGTGCCTCAACTGTCTATCAAAATGGTTTGCTTATTTCTCTATGAATGTAAAGAGTGTGGAGCGAACCAAGACATGAATGGAAATGACACAAACACACCAGGTGGATGAAACCAGCTGAGGTCAGCAGTGTGCCTGTTAGGATGGCAACCAGGCGGGAGAGTTTCAGAGTGGTGCTGGGAATACAGAGTGACAGAAAATGTGAGTGGGACTGAGAGAACGTGTGAGAGAGAACGTGTGAGAGAGTGAGAAAGTTCCATTGTATTAACAGGCAAACATGCATTTAAAACAAGTCACATTGCTTGTATCTCATACATGCTGAAAATGTGAAAGTCAATGGAATCATCATCCTACTTTTCATCCCTGTTCCGGCCTCTATTTGATGCACATTTGATGGAAATTGCACATTGTAAATATGGTACTGGAACGGACCCTGTATATAGTATTCTTACTTACTTTATCATTTTCTTCTTATTTATAGATTGTGTGTGTTTTTGTTATATCTTATTTTTAGTATTACATCGTTATGGATTACTGCATTGTTGGGGTTAGAGCTTGCAAGAAAGACATTTCACTGTACTGTGCATGTGACATTTAAACTTGAAACTTGATGCAGATGTACCGTATGTGTTGCTGTGTTACCTGTTGCTGTTGAAAACGTTGAGAATCTGCAGAACCACTGGTAACTCCAGTATGTGCAGAGCTCTGATGAACCTCAGACCTGGGCCAGATATACAAAATAAGGCATTAGCTTATAGGGTTGCAAAATTCCAGTAAATTACTGTAAATCTTCCAATTGGTGTTTCTTGAAAACCTGGGAATTGTAGGAAAATTACCAAAATCTTGCAACACTAAACAACACTAACTTTTAGGAAAGTTACCAAAATATTGCAACACTCAGTTTGAAGAAGAAAAAATACAATAATAATAATAATAATGAAAAACTTATATTGGTTATTAAAACCAATATTGGGAGAGATTTTGAACATCCCATCCCATGTTGCTTTAAATGACCCATAACTTTGATGGCGTAAGTGTGTAGGCCAACTGTATGTGGGTCGTTCCACCAATTCGGTGCCTTTAGAGAAGTGTAACTTGGTAAAAAAAAAAAATATGATTTTTGATTTCACCTAATTTTAACATTTTGTCATAATGCCTATATTCAACAAGTTTTCCCATCTCAAGAGGTTAAATTTAAATAGTATAGTAAGTGCCAAATAAAGTTACAGGGTTGACTGTAACCGGTTGACGATTTCATCTTTAATCAGCCATAAATCCCATTGTGACAGGGCGAATGGAAGCTTGTTGTGTGCAACAGGGAGTGGAAATTGAATGCAAGCTTCACAAAAAAACAAAAAATAAATCTAGCCTATGGGTAACTGGATTGACATGTTATGCTCGACCAACTCATTATTTGACCACAAATTGGCCAAAAAGAGTAGAACCAGCTCACCTGCTTTTACACAATGTTTTGACTATTATATGTTCAATGTTTCTTTTGATAGAAATATTGTAAAAGGAATTATTTCACCAAATTAAAATGAGAGTTCAGGTCACGTAACAGGGTTGACCTTAAAATGAGGGGCCAACGTAAATGAATCACTAATGACATTAAATAAATAATAATCTTCGGAAATGACTTTGTCAAAGCAAACAAAATAACTAGGGCTTTACGGCAGTGAAACTTGGGAGAAATGTTCGGGTTAAGTGGGTTAGAATCTTCCTAGAAGTGACAGAGGGCGCACAGCGGGAATGGTCAAAATGCTGAATTTTGGCACTTTAGCAAGTATGTCAGAGGAGGCTGGTGGGAGGAGCTATAGGAGGAAAAGCTAATGGTGATGGCTGGAATGGAATAACGGAAATGTATCAAACATAGAGAAACAATATGTTTGATTCTATTCCATTATTCCTTTCCAGCCATTACAATGAGCCTGTCCTCATATAGCTCATCCCACCAGCCTCCTCTGGTCTTTATTCATATAAAACAATCGGATTAATTGAATTCTCCATGTGGTCTATTTTAAAGGGCACTTCATTTAATATACAGTAACAGGCTTTCAAAATGCAATATTGGTTAAATACAATTTATAGTTAAAATATCAGAGGCGCAAAAGGCACTCTTTGTGGAATGACCCATGTATGAGTGTCTTACCCAGCCAGGATCGACGGGAAAACAGGGTAACAAAGGAAGGAGCAATGGTGAAAAAATCCACCAGGGATCTCAAGTCAACCCAAACCATCAGCTTATCCTGGGCCGCCAAAAACTGGTGAACAATGACACACAGGAAAGACAGAGTAATGCACACTGCCTTGTCTAAACCCAAAATGTGTGACATTATTTTGTATGTGTCCTATTAGCTAACTGCCTCACCCTGAGCCCAAAATACAGAAGGTGGCAGATGTTGAAGCCCAAATCAATGAGGAAAGCTATGCTGTATTCTTTCATGCAGGACTCTACTGGGCTGAGAGGAGCGGGAGAAGACATTTTAGTTTCCCTCTGGCTCTTTGTCTTGGACCTTTCTTGTGAACAAACAAAACTTTGTTTTGATCCCATCACCATGGTATCATGATGCAACTCACTCAGTAGAGAGGATGATATAGGTCACGATGGAGCCGATGTTGAAACAGAATATCAGCACCATCTGTTGAAGAAGGAAAGTGTGAGAAATACAATAGCGGGACTGAAGAAGAAAAACATAAGAGTACTCTTCCTGCATGTCTTGTGACTTACTAGGACTTTGCCAGGCAGATGTTGAGCCGATATCACAGAGAACGCCCATTCCTTCAAGGCATTCCTCAGATTGAAATCTGTCTGCACACTAATGCTCTGCAACATCACAATAACAAGACTCTACCTGTTCATAGGCCGGCACAGTACACACCAGATTGACATGTGGTCACACTGTAGGTGTAGGCTTACATAACTCTCCCTTTGTCACCCCCTACTCTCTCTCCATCTTATCGTTCTACCTTCTCCCCTCACCTGTCTGTGTGCCCAGCGCTGTCGTCGGGGTCTGAAAATCCCAATGCTATTGAACCCTCTGTGAGCAACCTTCCAGAGCAGTAGGGCCAGCAGGCCCCCCAGGAAGACAGACAGGGAGGAGAGGAGGAAGGCCCACCACAGCCTGTGCCCCCGGTAGAGGCAGTGGGTGTGGGAAATGGGAGGGTAAGTGTGGGGGATCTTCATGGCCATGGGGATGTGTCAATAAATGTGTGGAGCAAAGGTGGGCGGGGTGGTGTAGGTGTAAATGGAGGCAGTCACCATCAGGTTTACATTTCCTTTTGAGGCCAAGAAAAATGTGTTAGTCTAACTTGGCCTGTGTTTTAGTGGATTGAATGGTTGTTCCATCTACTAGCTAGCTGTCAGTTACATTGTGGTATCCCTATGATGGCATATCATTGGTAAAGAAAATAAACCATTACATTACATACAAGTGTCAGTAAACTCCCTAATCAGCAGATGCCAATTTGTATGTTTTTGTGAACGACATAATGGCTAACTAACGTTACGGTAGGCTAAAAACGTTAGCTAGTTAGCTAACGATAGTTAGCTGGCTATTATACAGAAATAGCTAATTTAGCTAGCTCGAATAGGATTATGTGGCTAAAAGACTAATTTTAAGTCCCACATCACTACAAGATATGAAGTATTTAGCTACAAACTCTGATAACCCTACATTGACAAGAATTGTAATTCCATTTGTGATCATCATCAGATAGCTAGCTACCTGAAAGGCAAGGCTCGTCTTCATCAAATCAGCGCGCGAGGATCGGTGGGCGTGGTTCATAAAACAAGGGTTCCGGATGATGATTGGTGGACAGTACAACCAAAAATTCATCATAGCGGGCAGAACAAGCAACGTGGTGGGCAGAGCCAAGCCGGAGCTAATGAGATTCTATTGGCGTGTTCTAGCATGTACTTGCACACGCTTACATTGTGAAGTGCGTGTGTGAAATAACTCGTTCTTGCGCTACAAACCGTTGACAGGGTAAAGTATACAAAACGTAGTCCACTCTGCCAAAGTTTAGGAGAGCAAGAACGACAACGAGTTATTTCACATAACATATTTTAGTTTTGGGTAAGAGAAAACTGTATTGAGATAAGAGAACATTAGCACAATGTCGCCCAAAATCTCTCGCGTTTCACTAGTTACCATGGCCACAAAGGGGGTGTTTGTAAATTCAGAATGTCAAGATTGTCAGTTCGTACATTCAGGGCGTTTCGCTCTCGGAGCTCACACTGGACGCTCTGGCCAATGAGTATGGTTGATCCGATGAGAGAACTCACGCCATAGCAGAGCTGGTTAGGCTATTACCATGTTGTAACTTTGCTGTTGGCAACAATGTAATAACATGTTATTTGCCGACGTTTACTGACACTGGTTATGTTCCATAGGTGTCGCGTGTGTCGGTGTTTGTATATTCATCAGTAATATACAAAGCCATTTACAAAGTCTGTCGCTATATCCTAAAAATGTATTTTAACAAAAATGAGCCGTTGTCTTCATTTAGGCTTCGGTTAGTCATAAGGTTAGCAGTGTGGCTAAGGTTCGGTTTAAAATCACATTTTATGAAGATAAAGTGTAGAAATATTTTCCAATCGTCAATGAATCACAATGGACACAGAAAATGGTTTATTATATGCACATCAGCCTTTTAATTGGACAAAGCAAGAACAAATATAGTAGCAGAAACATTACCAAACCCCCAGTGGAGGGTTTTTTCAAAACTAAAAAAAGGTCAGAAATTGTCTGTAGACACTGCCTAATCTGAATGATATTGTGTCCGTTCAATTCTAAGGCAACACAATGGGTCTGGTATTAAAACATGTCTAAATTCACATTTCTGATTAGCATTTCTGGTTCAGGTTTTTCCATAAAAAATACTGATCTTACTTCATAGAAAATGGCAGAAAACTCCATTTATGTACAGAATTAGTATTCAAAGTCAAAATTGAGTGAATTTATGCACTGCATAGCAATGCCCTTTTCCCTTCCCAGAAGTCCATGCATCACTGTGCCAGTTACCATGGGTATGCACTTGATAGTGTTGCTACTAACAATGTTGAATTTCTCCAGTTATCAAAACAAAAAGCACCAAACTCCCATTGTGAACATTTGCATTTTCCTTTATACAGTTTGAAATATATGTATGGTTATTTACACATGAAGCAAATTGAGGCCTCCCAAACGAAATACAGGGGAAAAAATTTAATGAAAAAAAGAAATCCTCTTGGAATAATAAAAAAAATATATAGAATACTGTGCAATGTGTCTGCCCTTACAGAAAAAAAGCAGTGGCATCTATCCCTGCAATTGGTTTAATTGAAATCAAAATAAGAAAAAAAACAAATTTAGATTACTTCCATTACTTTTTACATGATTCATTGCATCAAACTCAAAATGGATTATTCATCTTTAAAAAAAAAAAAAAAAAATCACAACCACATTATGTTGACTGTTCAAGAGTCCTTATGAAAATGGTAGCAGTTCGAGACACTAAACAAATCAACAAATGCACAAATCCAAGTGTCTCCTTAACAATTATATTACATTTACAGTTCACTTAAAAAATAGTACCATCCTGCCCATGTCGTCTGTCTAACACAAGGGCAGCATAATACCTGTGTAGTTTATTCCAGTTCTCCATGGCTCCCCTTAACCTCCCATGAAATCAGTTTCATTGGCTTTAGTAGAGGTCAACTTCCACTTCAAATTCCATGTACCAACAAGTCTTAGTCTGACACAAGTGGATGGGATATAACACAGATCCCGGTGATGCTCCAGTAGCCAGTAAAGAGTTGACTATCCCCCTATCAGTGTGTGGGGTATCCAGTGGCTCCCATACCGGCCTGGTTTGCTAACATACTCCCATTCAATCCCTGTGTAGCTTCCATAACCCCACCGTTACTGAGGGCACTCACACCTGTCCACCCAGCACTGGCCGGTAAGTGACTGCAAAACGGGAAAGAGAGAAAATGCCAGCAGGTTAGAAAAGAGGCGGCGACAGGGGCAAGACAGAGGCTTCGTCTCAAATGGTACCCTATTCCCTTTATAGTGCATAACTTTTGTCCAGGGACCAGGTAAAATGTAGTGGACTTATATAGGGGATATGGTGCCATTTGGGACACAACCAGAGAACACACCAAACTGAGCAAGAGCCAGCTGAGGAGAGGATGAGAGAACAAAGGTCAGGGTGTGTCGGAGGATAAACCAAAATCTAAGACAACAGAGAATATGGTAGGAATTGAAAATGGTAACAGGGCGAAGATATGGTACTTGTGGGAGTGGGTATGCGGACAGAGCATAGGCTCAGTGTTTAAAATTAGTCACAATCCACTGCGGTGGAGATTTACTTAAAATAAATACATCTTTTGACTCCTCGCATCAAACAAAGCTGCTGAAATTGGTCAATGTTGCAGAGCGCGGCTGAAGCAGGACCAGCTGCATTTAAATTTGGCCGAGTTGAATTTCACACTTTTTCCCTGAATCCTGTACCACTACAAAGGGAAACATGTTTATCATTTCATGCCTAAACCCCATTCATGACTTTTGTTATTCCTAGTCAAATCTTTAGCAACATCCATTATGCAACAAATACCTGAATGGAAAAGTTAACATTTGGTCAGTCAGCACATTGTGTATTGAAAACAGTCACAGATAAGCTCAATATAGTAACAAGTAGGAGAACATGTAGCTCAGGCTGAGATTTATTTTAGGATTAAACTTCAACTATTGTTCTAGGTAGTCTACTATATCATCAATATTTTCATGGGCGCTCAAACAAATCAGACATTTACATACAAATAAAATGTAAGTACAGTGCCTTTGTAAAATATTCACATCCCTTGATTTATTTCACGTTGTTACAACCCAAATTAAAAATGGATTAAATTGATTACTTTTTTTACCCATCTACACACAATAATGACAAGTTAAAAACATGTTTTTAGAATTTTTTGCAAATGTATAGAAAATATTGCATTTACATAAGTATTCACACCCCTTTGCTATGGCACTCCAAATAGATAGAATTGTGATGAGGCATATATCTGGGGAAGGGTATAAAGCCATTTCTACAGTGTTGAAAGTTTCCAAGAGCACAGTGGTGTCCATTATTGGGAAATGAAAAAAAACAGACTCTGGCTAGAGTTGGCCGTCCAACCAAACGGTCAAGAAGGACCTTAGTCCGGGGGGTAACCAAGAACGCAATGATGACTGACAGAACTACAGAGCTCCTTGGCTGAGATGGAAGAACCTGCCACGACAATGGTCTCTACAGCACTTCCCCAATCTGGGCTTTACGGGAGTAACCTGACAGAAGCCAGTCCTGAGAAAAAGGCACAACTGGAGTTTGCAAAAAGGCATGTGAAGAGAGATCATAAACGCAAAAGACTGGTCTGAAGAGACAAGAATTAGCCTGTATGCAAAGCGCCATGTCTGGAGAAAACGAGGCAGAGCTCATTACCCGTCTCGCACCATCAATACCGTGAAGGATGGTGGTGGCAGCATCATGCAATGGGGGACACTTTTCAGCGGCAGGGCCTGGGAGGGAGCCATGTTCCCTCAAAGATTTCAGCACTGAGCAAATTTCAGGTCTGTTGTGAAAATTCTGGCGCACGTTTAATGTGAACAGGCTGTATGTAGCCTCTAAGTTAAAACTAAGTGGTCAAGTAGGCTTCCGTGGCTATTTGATTATAATGTAAGCCTACCATAAAATGGAAAAGGCATCCCATAACATTTTAACATGGAAATAGCTGTTCTATTGTTCAGCCTAAAGTAGCAGCCAATTTGTGGTGTTCAATGTAGACCTACATTCCATAACTTTGGAAAAAAAAACATGCACGACTAGACATTAAACCTGTTCATCCACTATTCCTTCAGACAAGGTGACTGAAAATGTGTTTGATGCAAGAAACCCCTTTACAAAATAAAACACATCATTATTTCCATACCATTATTACAGAGAAACAGTCAAATTATAACATCCTCTGCCTATTGGCAACTTAGCTTATTCAAGCCGGTCTCAAAATACAACACTGCCCCTTTAAGACAAAAGAAAAGCCCTTTACCGGACTCATTTTTCAAAGATGACTAGAAACGCACACGTTGTGCGCTCTCGTAGGAAGCAATCACTCTCCTATTGCTGACTACATATTATCTAGAACTTGGCTAATAACTCACTAACTAGCAAAGGATATGAACAAATGTGCATGTCGCTACATGTAGCTCTCGCTTTGATCTCAAAAAAGGGCATTTACTCACGACCGCTCATTCTGTTAACAGTCCAGTTCCAATAGAAAGGCACAGATCCATATATGGCAATGATCTATTTTCATATAGCCCTACTGCAGCTGATTGGTTATGGCGCAGCGGTCTGTGTAGATTACAGGCCTGAGTTGTGCCTGTCAATGCAATAGAATCCTACTCCAATGCGTTTGGCCAACAACAAAATAGCTTGCATAGTTTATTTTGTTTCAGGATGTTGCATTGAAAGTGGCTAATAGTGTTGATTCGATCACAATTCCCACAGTAAAGGGAAATGTTGAGTGTTAACAGGGAAAACTCCATAAAGTTGAGTGAAGTTTAATCTAGTGCTTTTTTTGCGCAGGCAGATATTTTTTCTGTGCATCAGTCCTGGGGGAGGGAACATCAACTGGAAAGGATAGAGGGAACAATTAATGGAGCCAAATACAGGCAAATCGTCAATGAGAACCTGTTTCAGAGTGCAAACAACTTAACTGTGGCGAAAATGTATGTTCCAACAGGACAATGACCCTAAGCATATAGCCAAAGCAACTCTGGAATGGCTTCAGAACAAGAATGTTATTGAGTGGCCCAGTCAAAGCTCAGACTTGAATCCCATTGAAAATCTGTTGAATGACTTGAAGATTGCTGTTCACCGCAGCTCCCCATCTAACTTAAGAGCTTGAGAAAATCTGCAAGGAATGGGGAAAAAATTCCCAAATCCAGATGGGTATGTTTTTCACCTTTGCACAAGACAACTCAGCTGTAATTGATGGCAAAGGTGTTTCTACAAAGTATAGACTCAGGGGTGTGAACACTTATGTAAATTATATTTCTGTATTTCAATTAATTAACTTTATTTTTAAATTTTTTAAATGAGCACAAACATTATGGGGTATTGTGTGTAGATGGTTGAGAGAAAAAGCGTATTCCATTATGAATTCAGGCTGTAACAACGTGGAATAAGTGAAGGGATATGAATACTTCATGAAGGCAATATATAATTGCAATTTCTATACAAGGACATCTATTTCTAAAACTAAAACTTTCAACAAATGATTCCAAGTTACTGCATTCTTTGGTTCATTAGATTAGATTTTTTTTTAAAACAAGTGAACAAAACAATCATATTACATAACTGCTGTGATATACTCTGTTTCTGTTGCTATACAAGCAGTTAAAACAGGATTTAGTCTTATGCAGCACTCAAACCTCATTATCAATTTGAGACAAGAAAATGACTCGTGATATTTCAAATGTAGCTATAATCTAAACAAATTCATACAACACCCCATTTCAAGTAGCAATGTACTTAAACTCTTCAGGAGAAAAAATTATATTCAAATTTTGGATGGCAAATGAAAGTTCATACAGCAACAAAACAAAAAATGTCACAACAAAAAAATGAATACAGTGGATGTAACACGTGCACAATAAAATGATGTATCCCTCTGCACTGGGAGAAGCTTCAGAGGGCAGGAGGTCCCGTTTGTGTTTCAACAATCCCACTTTACTCACTGTCTGGGACTATTTAGTTCATTGAGTAGACACTCATATCAGAGACAAGTCCAATTCGACCCAGAACTGTGGCCAATTTGAAAGGCCAAAAAGGGCATTCATTAGTGCTCATTTTATTTTAAAAAATCAAATGGATGAAAATGATGTTATCTATATTTTTTTAATGTGTTTTGTCATTGTCCTCGTAAGCTGGATACGGTGGAGAGGGGAGGTTGAAGGACATTATGGCTCCTTCTCCTGGCCAAAGCTGCAGGCAACTGAGCTAGAGCCTAGCTGCCCTTGGGAAGCCCAAGGAAACTCAAAACACTCAGCTGCAGCCATGGTTGCTGGAAGAAAAGGGAGCCCTGCTGATGTCCTTATGTACTTACTTAAAACCCTGCTGGTTCCAGGCCTGGGCCTGGCCGTAAACCCCATAGGTGGGTACCTGCCACCCGTTGGGGACGTACTGGCCAATTTGCTGGGCATTGCCGTACCACTGGGCATACTGGCCGTAGGGCTGGGCCGCAAAGCCCACTTTGTTCTGTCGTAGGGGAGAGATGACAACAGTGTAAGAGTGTGTGTTTAAGTGGTGTCGATGAGGGGGAAGCCTCTGGCTGTGGTTTCATACCTGGGGAACTTGTTGCACCTGCTGCATAGGACTCATCATGTCTGTGGTCTCTTTACCCCAATAACACTTCACCATATGGCCCTCTATCGAAGTCCCATTCACAGACACAATGGCATGGGCTGCTCCCTCGTGAGAGGTAAAACTGCACAAAGGAGAGGCGTAAAAAATAATGATTGCAAGGTACTGAGAAACATATGCGGAAATTATACACTGCTCAAAAAATAAAGGGAACACTTAAACAACACAATGTAACTCCAAGTCCATCACACTTCTGTGAAATCAAACTGTCCACTTAGGAAGCAACACTGATTGACAATACATTTCACATGCTGTTGTGCAAATGGAATAGACAACAGGTGGAAATTATAGGCAATTAGCAAGACACCCCCAATAAAGGAGTAGTTCTACAGGTGGTGACCACAGACCACTTCTCAGTTCCTATGCTTCCTGGCTGATGTTTCGGTCACTTTTGAATGCTGGCGGTGCTTTTGCTCTAGTGGTAGCATGAGACGGAGTCTACAACCCACACAAGTGGCTCAGGTAGTGCAGCTCATCCAGGATGGCACATCAATGCAAGCTGTGGCAAGAAGGTATGCTGTGTCTGTCAGCGTAGTGTCCAGAGCATGGAGGCGCTACCAGGAGACAGGCCAGTACATCAGGAGATGTGGAGGAGGCCGTAGGAGGGCAACAACCCAGCAGCAGGACCGCTACCTCCGCCTTTGTGCAAGGAGGAGTAGGAGGAGCACTGCCAGAGCCCTGCAAAATGACCTCCAGCAGGCCACAAATGTGCATGTGTCTGCTCAAACGGTCAGAAACAGACT
The DNA here is from genome assembly GCF_013265735.2 of Oncorhynchus mykiss. NCBI lineage: Eukaryota > Metazoa > Chordata > Actinopteri > Salmoniformes > Salmonidae > Oncorhynchus > Oncorhynchus mykiss. The sequence goes on from NC_048570.1 coordinate 36,976,639, forward strand.
CCATGAGGGTGGTATGAGGGCCCGACGTCCACAGGTGGGGGTTGTGCTTACAGCCCAACACCGTGCAGGACGTTTGGCATTTGCCAGAGAACACCAAGATTGGCAAATTCGCCACTGGCGCCCTGTGCTCTTCACAGATGAAAGCAGGTTCACACTGAGCATGTGACAGACGTGACAGAGTCTGGAGATGCCGTGGAGAACGTTCTGCTGCCTGCAACATCCTCCAGCATGACCGGTTTGGCGGTGGGTCAGTCATGGTGTGGGGTGGCATTTCTTTGGGGGGCCGCACAGCCCTCCATGTGCTCGCCAGAGGTAGCCTGACTGCCATTAGGTACCGAGATGAGATCCTCAGACCCCTTGTGAGACCATATGCTGGTGCGGTTGGCCCTGGGTTCCTCCTAATGCAAGACAATGCTAAACCTCATGTGGCTGGAGTGTGTCAGCAGTTCCTGCAAGAGGAAGGCATTGATGCTATGGACTGGCCCGCCGGTTCCCCAGACCTGAATCCAATTGAGTACATCTGGGACATCATGTCTCGCTCCATCCAACGCCACATTGCACCACAGACTGTCCAGGAGTTGGTGGATGCTTTAGTCCAGGTCTGGGAGGAGATCCCTCAGGAGACCATCCGCCACCTCATCAGGAGCATGCCCAGGCATTGTAGGGAGGTCATACAGGCACTTGGCGGCCACACACACCACTGAGCCTAATTTTGACTTGTTTTAAGGACATTACATCAAAGTTGGATCAGCCTGTAGTGTGGTTTTCCACATTAATTTTGAGTGTGACTCCAAATCCAGACCGCCATGGTTTGATAAATTTGATTTCCATTGATAGTTTTTGTGTGATTTTGTTGTCAGGACATTCAACTATGTAAAGAAAAAAAGTATTTAATAAGAATATTTCATTCATTCAGATCTAGGATGTGTTATTTTAGTGTTCCTTTATTTTTTTGAGCAGTGTATTTCAAGGATACTAAATGTTTGTCAGGGGTCTGTTTAGTGATTTGATCATGACATACCGCACAAAAGAGTATCCTTTGTCTGGGAACACACGGATTTCCATGATTTGTCCAAAGGGGGAGAAGGTCTGTCTCATCAATTGTTCTAGAAAACAGGAGGGAGACATGTCAAAGACCTGTGTTAGTTTCTCTCACACACACTGGAAGTGACCACTTCAATAACAGACTACTGACCTGTTAGACCAGTGCCGACTCCTCCACAGTACACAGTGCAGTTACTGGGGCTGGACTGGTTCACAACCTCATCAAAGGACAGGTGCTTCGTGTTTGCTTTTGGAAACAGGGTAGTGTGTAGGCATTTAGAGTGAATAAATGCATTGCCATTCAACAAAAGAGGATCAGAGGGACATAAAATATAATAAAATGTATACAATTTTTATCTGCACTTAACCAGTTTTTGAGGACAAAATAGATGTAAAAAAAATTATGGTAAGATAAAACCAACCATTTCTGCTCAATAGCAAATTGGCTGGAAAGCCTATCTTGTCTGGACTCACTTTCATAGGTGGTTTTAGGAGCTGGGGGCTTTCTAGTGGCCCAGTTGGTCCTGATCTGTCTGCCGCCTAGCCATTGACCACCCATCTGCTGAATGGCGTTTTCTGCATCCTGTTGGTAGCAACAGATTTTACCGTAATTTCCGGACTATAAGCCGCTACTTTATTCCCACGCTTTGAACCTCGCGGTTAATACAATGACGCGGCTAATTTATGGATTTTTCCCGCTTTCACAAGATTCATGCCGCCAAAAAACTGAGCACCGTCACATAATGTGACGTAAATCGAGCGCGCTCAAACTTCCCATCATTCTGATTACAGTAGTCATTTTGTCACCCTCATCATGGCAAAGACACAGAGAAATGCATATGATGCACCTTTCAAAGTGGAAGGCGATCGATCTGGCTGTTGGAAAAGGAAATAGAGCTGCTGCACGGGAGCTTGGCCTTAATGAGTCGATGATAAGACGTTGGAAACAGCAGCGTGAGGAACTGACTCAGTGCAATAAGACAACAAAAGCTTTCAGAGGGAAGAAAAGCAGATGGCCCAAAGTATTTGCAGCCACTCGACATCAGTGTAAATCGTGCATTTAAGGTGGCGCTCCGTGTTCAGTGGGAGGCTTGGATGACAAGTGGGGAGAAATCCTTCACTAAAACGGGCCGCATGCGAAGAGCAACTTATGGTCAAGTCTGCCAGTGGGTCCTGACAGCGTGGAGCATTGTCAAAAAATCCACTATCATCAACGGGTTTCGAAGAGGGCGTGTTGAAGAGGGCAGCATGAGCTCAGCGGGGAATTTGCCTCCAGATGAAAGTGATGAGAGCGATAATGAAAACGATCCAACATCGGATGAAGCAATTCTGAGGCTATTCAACGCCGACAACGAAGGAGATGACTTCAGTGGTTTCAGTGCACAGGAGGAGGAAGATAGTGACCAATGACTTTCTTGGTAGGCTACTGTGTACTGCTATTTTTTATTTTTTTGTTACAAGCCGTGTTTCGTTAAAGCCTATTTATTTTTGTTACAAGCCGTGTTTTGTTTCAATGTACCGGTAGGCACCTGCGGCTTATAGACATGTGCAGCTTATTTATGTACAAAATACATATTTTTTAATAATTCAGTGGGTGCGGCTTATATTTAGGTGCGCTTAATAGTCCAGAAATTACGGTAAATCACATGACCCATCGACACACCCAATACCAAAGGATAATGTTATGACTACATATACAGGAACCCCTTCAGTTATGACTAAATCCTCTATGTAAGTGATTTCATCCAGCTATAACGCTTACCCACTTGTTGAAGAAAGAGACAAAGCCATAGCCTTTAGACTTCCCCGTCGCCACATCTTTGACCACACGAGCATCCCTGAGGAGAAACACACTTTACTCAATACGAAGGAGTAAGGTGATCATACAAACAAACTACTGTCTGATATGTCCTAAAGAGTCATGTGTGATATCAAGCCATCCAATGTATTATTATTATTAACTCATGAGTGACTTACTAATCTTGTGAGATCAACAGAGCACAAACATTGAGGTACTTACGATATCCTCCCAAATGGACCAAAGGCCACTTTTACATCATCTGTGGTGATTTCTGGGCTGAGGTCTCCAACAAAGACATGGAAATGATCTGTTGAAGGACAGGAGATATGACTACTGTGACTCCTTGCTGAATAGCACTTTCTGAAGAAATCAAGAATTGGCTTGTTTTTATTTCGGGGGGGACTACCACAGCTCTATGGTCTTCCACACCATAGAAATATGGAAGTCTCCGGATAACAGCATCTGCTAATTGACTAAAATGTCAATTTAAAATTACCACATTCTCAGAGGAACCCTCACTAAGGTTTTCTATGGAACTGACTGAAAAGGTAGCTAGGCACTTACTGCTTGTGTCTTTTTTCTGACTGCTTGGTGTTGTGGCCCAGTTGACTTTAACCTCCTAAAGAGAGAAGGGAAGAGAGAAAACAAGCCAGGTAGGGTACATTTATGTCATTTAGATACAGTATTACTACCTCAGTGTGGTGCTTTGTGTGTGAAAGAAATGAGCCAGCCATGACCAAACACAGTGTGAATCTCTGAGTGCAGTGATGAGCAGAGAACAGAACACAGAACACCTGAGCACTCAAACTGGAACATAAACAACGGAATAAAAGGTCCAAGTAACAAAGGACTTACAAACCAGTGACATTATCAACTTGTATTACTCTTCAAATGGTCCTTCATTACCTGTTGAGGATAACATAATTTGCACTGAATATATTTCTGCTGAGGTTAGGACCGATATTTGTTGTGAAGCTGTGGGTCTAGAAAAGGTACAGAAATTGTTTTAGTTGGCTATTGCCAAGGACTATGTAATACACAGTTACTGTGGATTCCTTTGGATGAGGAAAGGGCCCATTTCCCTTGAAAAGATAGTGGTTTCCAAAATAAAACTGATCGGTCAAGAACATATTTTAAATATCTAAGCTATAGTCAAATCAACCACTAAGAGAGAATGCATTTGATGTCCATACAACAGACCTAGCGCACTCTATATCTGAAGAAACGGAATCAGACATTATACATGGACATGTCAGGTAATCAGCATTGGAACCAACTTTGCAGGTTAAGTCATTATTTTAAATCAGATCACATCTATTAGTCTCATTTATATAAATCGAAATAAGCCATCGTCACTTTACAAAGCAATTCAGAAATGTGTCATTTCAACTTTGGTGAGATAGTCGCTGCCCGACTCAGATAATGCTCTCATAATTTAGGCCTACTGGTTGGTCAAACTTCTGCGACAACAACCCACCCATCCCAACTCACCCTTTAGATACGATAGCTTACCTTACCCATAATTTTCCGTCCATTCATGGCAGCCAGTGATGCAGCAGCATGCCTGTGCTCATAGAACTCCACAAAACAGTATGGGTCATTGCCTGCAGTCTGTAAGAGGACAACAAGAGTTAGGCTACAAAGAGTCCAAAACATTGTCTGTTAACCACATGTACTTGTCAGACAGTTACCATTACCATAAACATCTTCCGATTAAGAGTGAACATTTGAACTAAATTGGGATAGTTAACAAAAAATCCCTAACCAAAAACAAATGCTCTAATGTTAGATATACATCTTTCAAATTATTTCTCACAAATATAAAGCACTCTGCACGTCTGATGTTAAGTTGGAAAAATGTCCTGTACGGCAGGCAATACATTTAGGTGGTGAAATGTAAACGTTGACGTGGAACAGAGGCACAGTAATGCTAGTACAGATGCAATATTTAACCATCTGAAAAGGGTGGAAGCCAAACCGTTGCTGGCAGCAACACAGGCCCCCAACAGACAAGACAGCGTCGCACAAAATAAGTGCGATAAGGGACAGCGTGAGAATACCACAGCTCTGACTACATAAATGATTGCAGTTCAAATGCAGCCATTGTCAATGGTTGAGGGTGTTGGCTTCAATACCCGATGGCATATCTAGAACAAGATTACAACATGGAATGTGGAAAAACCATGATGGCCTGGGTAAAGAAATCACATCACGATTGCTCTGCAAGAACAAAGCGTGAGCTCTCAAACCCCATAGATGGCGTTAAGAAGAGATTGTTGGACATCTGAACATGCTGTCATTCATCATTGCAATGAGTCATTATTACATTGATGAGAAGTGGGACATGAAGTCTCTTGTACTGACCACTGAGAACATTGAGAAACACACAGCCATAGAGATTAAGGACTAATCTGTGCCATTATAGCATTTGTAAAACCATGGGCAGTGCCATTGAGGCTATAGGAAACACCACCCAGTTGACTACTTTGCAGGGGTCTTTCTAGGGAGTTTTTCCTAGCCACCGTGCTTCTACATTGCTTGCTGTTTGGGATTTTTGGCTGGGTTTCTGTACAGTATTTTGAGATATCAGCTGATGTAAGAAGGGCTATATAAATCAATTTGATTTGAAAAAAACATGTTCAATAATTATCTCACTTGTTAGCTGGTGGTCAACTGTGGCCATTGAAGATAGCAGTGTCGATCAGATGGAAATTATCTCATACAAATTGGTGGTTTTTAAGAGCGCATGCCACAAAGCTGTTTATCATATCCACCTTTATGCAGTGCCCCCATTTTGCAATTATAGTCAAGCATATTGTCTGGTTTGATCTTTCGCTCTCCCATCAGGTGGTCCACCTTCCCTGTGGCTCCCTCTTCCCCTGTAGCGCCACGGCCTAGCGATTGGTGTCCTCCACTATGTCCCTGTCAGAAACAGCTTGAAGCACTCTGCCTCAGAGGGAGATTGCAAGGGGCTTTGCACTCCAGACTGGGACTCAACGCCAACAGCAGGGCCAGGAGGGGTGAAATGGCTTCACTACCAGCATCTTAAGAGGGACCTGGGACTTTGTCGGTGGTCTGGGTTCTCAATGGCCACAAGGTTGGGGGCAGCTCCTCACTGTCAGGGTCTGATACCTCAGAATAACTGTCAGAATTTACAAAAATCTCCTGAATTTCCACAGTTGTGAGTTGTCTCCATTTGAAAGGCATTGCTAATGCTACAGCTTAGCCCACTAGGTACATACATAACACTGAATGGTGCCACGTTGAGTGTCGGGGTGATGTTATTGGTTGCCAGTGTGGTGAAACTGATTACTTATTTCCACAGATTGATTGTTTACATTATGGTTAGAATTATTAATATGGCAAGTTAGAACTAACACAGCAGGTTATGAGAATTAATGTAGGAAGTTAAGAGAACAAGGTTAAGGAAAGAGTTAGGCTTAGTTACAGTCATCAACAACTGTTGCCCCCGATGCGACCACAAGACGCGACCACTAGTAATTAGGGCAACAAACTTCTATCTAGCCACAGAGGTAGAAACGTAAACAAACCATCTGTGGCAACAAGTCACCACTATCATAATACAGGCACAGACCATTTGAATCAATAAATCACTATCAGAAAATGGTTTGTGTGGTAATATTTGAATTATTTACTGTTTTATTCACATTTTGAAGTACTGGTGACAAATCATAGACTATACAAGAATCGGAATGCAATGACACTCACTGGTCAGTTTATTAGGTACACCCATTAGTAAGGGGTCAGACCCCCATTTGGTAGTCTGCTGCAATAGCCTATCAGTGACAAGGATCGACGATTTGTGCGTTCCAAGATGCTTTTTCTGCACCGTTCCTTGTCTGTTCGTGGCCCACCTGTTAGCTCATACGATTCTTGCCATTCTCCTGCGACCGATCATCAACGAGTTGTTTTCACCCACAGGACCCACATGTTTTGTTCGTCACACCATTCTCAGTAAACTATCGACACTGTCGTTTGTGAAAAGCCCAGTAGAGGGCATACGTTTCTGAGATACTGAATCCAGCGCGTCTGGTACAGACAATCAAACCACGCTTAGGGCACTTGTTTTTCCCCATTCTAACATTCAATTGAACAGTAACTGAATGCCTCTCTGCCTGCTTTAGGCAAGCCATGGCCATGTGACTGTCTGCAGGAGCGATCTGTTTTCGTGAACGGGGTGGCTAATAAACAGTCCAGTGAGTGTATGAAGTGAGCAAAATATTTCTGGGAAGGTTGAACTGATTATGATGAGCTAATGCTAAACTATTTGCTGGCTATGTGTGTTTACATCATTCAATCCATTCGGGGTGTCACAAACATCTGTCAGACCAAAGATGCTACGGTAACGGAAGTAACTGATGGTAGTCACCACCCCCCCTTCAATATGCATACAGAAAACAGACCCAACTCATCACCTCATCTTTGGTTGATGCAGAAAAACAAACACTGTGGCACACACAAACTACCCGCCGTCAGATTACTTTCGACGTTTAGAAAGTGTTTTACTCAATTATTTCAATCACTGGTGAGCTCACCCATGATGTGATGAATTGTAAATAGTAACTGGTTTCTAACGTTTAGAAAGTGTTTTACTCAATTATTTCAATCACTGGTGAGCTCACCCATGATGTGATGAATTGTAAATAGTAACTGGTTTCTAACATTTAGAAAGTGTTTTGCTCAATTATTTCAATCACTGGTGAGCTCACCCGTGATGTGATGAATTGTAAATAGTAACTGGTTTCTATCAGCCGAAAGCTGCTAAATATGACCGCTTGTGTTAGCTCACTACTCAGAGATAGGGCTACATTTCCAGATTTGGATGAGAATTTTGTTATGCTGCTTCTACTTCTGTGAATGTCTGAACATTGCAACCAAAAATTATCTGCTCACATCGAGGACATAATGTTGTAAAGACTGTTTGTGCCAAATATTTCGGTGAGAAAAATATTATGGCCTGCTCGAACACTAACTGTTGAGTCAATCGTAACTAACTATCTAATGAAGTGTTCTAATTACACTGGTTTGAGTATATGCTGCAGGGACTACTGTAGAATGATCACACCTGTGTGTTCATACACATCAAAGGGGTAACTACGATCGTTACTGAGTGGGTGGGGGACAGCAGTAAGGGGAGCGCCATTGTCAAGTAGATATAACTTCATTGCCTCCATAGAGGTCATATGGAATGGTACGGAATCTGACCATATCTTGGATTGTTTACTTTTTGGATATAGGGGGCGCCATTTTAATTTTTGGATGAAAAACGTTCCCGTTTTAAACAAGATATTTTGTCACGAAAAGATGCTTGACTATGCATATAATTGACAGCTTTGGAAAGAAAACACTGACGTTTCCAAAACGACAAAGATATTGTCTGTGAGTGCCACAGAACTGATATTACAGAAAAAACCCAGATAAAAATCCAATCAGGAAGTGACGCATTTTTTGAAACCGCCTCATGGCAATGACTCCTTATATGGCTGTGAAGGAGCTAGGAGTCAGCTTACGTTTTCCACATTTTCCCCAAGGTGTCTGCAGCATTGTGACGTATTTGTAGGCATATCATTGGAAGATTGACCATAAGAGACTACATCTACCAGGTGGTGTCCTCCGTCGCAATTATTGCATAATCTCCAGCTGCAGTATTTTTCCGTTTGCCTCTGATGAGAACTGCCAGCACTGATAGATTATCGAATAGATATGTGAAAAACACCTTGAGGATTGATTCTAAAACAACGTTTGCCATGTTTCTGTCGATATTATGGAGCTAATTTGGAAAAAAGTTTGGCGTTGTAAGTGACTGCATTTTCCGGTCTTTTTTTTTGTCAAACGTGATGAACAAAAACAGAGCTATTTCGTATACACAAATAATATTTTTGGGAAAAAATGAACACTTGCTATCTAACTAAGAGTCTCGTCATTGAAAACATCCGAAGTTCTTCAAAGGTAAATTATTTTATTTGAATGCTTTTCTTGTTTTTGTGAAAATGTTGCCTGCTGAATGCTAGGTTTAATGCTATGCTATCAATACTCTTACACAAATGCTTGTGTAGCTTTGGTTGGAAAGCATATTTTGAAAATCTGGGATGACAGTGTTGTTATTAACAAAAGGCTAAGCTTGTGTTTGAATATATTTATTTCATTTCATTTGCGATTTTCATGAATAAGAAACGTTGCGTTATGGTAATGAGCTTGAGGCTATGATTACGCTCCCGGATACAGGATTGCTCAACGCTAGAGGTTAATTCACATGGAATTTAATACATTTCTCAATTTAATGGAGAAAAAAAAAACTAAACATGGCAGTTTAAACATTAAGCAAACATTTACATGTGTCACGTCCCTAATATCAAAATCATACAAATCGCAATCTCTCACTTGGGTCCAGGACCCAGGGATACTCACATCAACAATCATTTTACAGCTCTTGCAGGGTCCGATCTGTGTGAAAACCTGTAGGATGAGGGGCTCAGTGACATCTCTGGACAAGTTCCCTACATACCTGGAGTAGAGGGGAAAAGACAAGCACTTGTGACCAGAAAGTTACAACTTCCAGGAAGTTTACTTTGTCCAGGGAAGCAAACTTTTAGGGTGATATGCAGTGGTGTACAGTACTTAAGTAACAGTACTTTAAAAAGTACTACTTAAGTAACTTTAGGAATCTGCACTTTACCATTTGACAACTTTTACTCCATAACATTCCTAAAGAAAAATAATGTACTTTTTACTCCTTACATTCTCTCTGACACCCAAAAGTACTTGTTACATGCTTAGCAGGATACGAAAATTGTCTAATTCACTCACTTAACAAGACAACATCCCTGGTTATCCCTACTGCCTCTGATCTGGCAGATTCACTAAACACAAATGCTTCATTTGTAAATTATGTCTGACTTGTTGGCTATCCGTAAATAAAATAAAAAATTGTTTTAATTGTGCAGTCTGGGTTGCTTAATATAAGGAACTTGAAATGATTAACACAAGTGTATTTAGAACCAAATACTTTGAATTTTACTGAAGTACTATTTTACTGGGTGACTTACTTGAGTAAAAGTATAAATACCTTAATAGAAAGTTACTCAAGTATGACAATTGGGTACTTTGTCTGGTGGTATGGCTGCACTCAGCTACACTACTAGCTAGACAGATACACTTAGTTATATAAGTTAACCTTCTCTAACACTTGCATTTGAAGCATGGTTTTTCAAGTTCTGGCCTTCCCACTAAACTGAAAGCAACTTGTCTGACTGTCGTTGACGTGGCCATCTTCCTCCCCAGAGACTGGTAGAAAGGCATACATTTTAATTTATTTTTTAATAACAGTGGCGGCCACGATTTAGCAACGGCAGTACACCACTGCTAAATGCATATAGGGGAAACACTTCGCTAGTTAGGCCACCTAGCTAGCCATCATATTAAACTAATAATCAGTCCATAACATACGGATAATGCTTGCTTCTCTGCCAAACCGGTACATTTAACTAGTAACACAGTACAGTTAGTAGCTAGCTAGAATTTCTGAAATGGACAAGTGAACCATGGCTACACTTAACTCACTACCACGTTATTTTTATGATCAAGTAATGCACTAACTAGTTAAAACGATATCTAGCTAACCAATGTGTTTGGTGAGACAACGTAACGTTAGCTAGCGAGCTAGTAGCTAACGTTACCTAGCTATGTGTTCTGAGAAGGCTCGAGCCATGGACTGACATGATTGAATTGCACCATCAACTTTCTTTTCGTTAATGGTCACACCGTGACAGTCGACAAGACATGAGTACATGGACGTTTTTAAATGCTGGAGTATACTTTCTTTGTAGCCAGCCCCATTTGAAGTAGCTAGCTAACGTTACTGGATTGATATATGGCTAACTAGCCCGTGTTAGCTACTTACAGGGTTTTGGGCTGTTCGTCGTCCATCATCATCATCATGTTTTTGTAGGTCGTGCCCTGAGTGAGTAATCCGTGTAGCTATGGTATTTTGAGTAATGCACACACACTTTCTAAGTATGTGACCTTTTGGATAATGCTCATGTAGACTTAAACAAGTTGTTATAAAAAGGCGCACAAATCAACCCAGTCGCTGACCGCAAACCAACAATTTGCTTGTATGAACAATGGTTGAACAACCGAAGAGGAAGATGGCGGAAAATCAGGGGATGTCCACCACCGTCACATGCGCAATGAATGGACCATAATTAAATCATTTGTTTCGCATTTCAGCAGCAGCAGGCGTCAGTAAACCACGAATACTAATCATATTTCAAAACAATCTCTGCGATTAATCTTTAGTTTTAGAATAATTACGACTTTTTAATGAACAAAAATAACACGCGTCTGGGAAACCCACGTGACTGATCACAATTTGGCAACGTTTAGCTCGGACCTTTGGAAATGTTTGCTTTGCTTTCGTGCGGAATAAAAACAAACACATTGGTAACGGTGGACAAATTACTCAATCCATACCGTTTTCAAAATTATTTTGATAAGGAGTTTGGCCAGAGAAAAAAAACGTGCGCCGCCCGGGAATCGAACCCGGGTCGAAAGAATGGGAATCTTCCATGATACCATTACACCAGCGGCGCAGATGATTTAAGTTGGAAATCGAAGGATGATAGTGATGAGATACATGATTTCATAATTCAAATGATTACATATGCGTTTGTTGCATATTAGCTTTTATTCTTTGTAAAACATTTTAGAAAAAACAAATGGGAAGGAATATACCTATGCATAACATTAAATAGGCCTATACTTCAGAATAAATAGGCCTACCCCATGTAAAAATGTACAGAATGGTTACCTGGAGGGTCATGCTATTTCAATTTTAGTCAATCTAGTCCAGGGTGGGGGGGTCATGTAATTTATCATTGGTGCCATTTCAATATTTCTCAGTGTTAGAATGAGTTGCTTATTAGCAGTGGTGGAAAAAAAGTACGCAAGTGTCATACTTGAGTAAAATTAAAGATATCTTAATAGAAAATGACACAAGTAAAAGTGAAAGTCACCCAGTAAAATACTACTTGGGTTAAAGTCTAAAGGTATTTGGTTTTAAATATACTTAAGTATCTCAGGTAAATGTAATTGCTAAAATATACTTAAGAATGAAAAAAAGTGTAAATTATTTCAAATTCCTTATATGAATTAACCAAACCAGATGGCACCATTTTCTTTATTTACGGATAGCCAGGGGCACACTCCAACATTGAGAATGAATTTACAAGCGAATAATTTGTGTTTAGTGACTCCGCCAGAACAGAGGCAGTAGAGATGACCATGGAAATTCTCTTGATCCAGGCTGTATCACATCTGGCTGTGATTGGGAGTCCCATAGGGCAGGGCACAATTGACCAGGCTTCATTCAGGTTTGGCCAGGGTAGGCTGTCATTGTAGATAATAATTTGTTCTTAACTGACTTGTTAAATAAAGGTTACATAATAGTTAAATAAAGGTTAAATAAAAAATAAATTGATAAGTGTGTGAATTGGACAATTCTCCTGTCCTGTTAAGCATAAAAAATGTAACGAATACTTTTGGGTGTCATGGAAAATGTATGGAGTAAAAAGTAAATTATTTATATCGGAGGACGCATGACTTTCAACCTTCGTCTCTCCCGAGCCCGTACGGGAGTTGTAGCGATGAGACAAGATAGTAGCTACTACAACAATTGGATACCACGAAATTGGGGAGAAAAAGGGGTGAAAAAAGAGTTACACATTGTCCAGAGACATTGTCCAGGACCTCGTCAAATATCAAGTTGGTCTCCAACTTTCCATGGAAAGTTATATAAAAGTTATATTATGTATTATATATATATAATATATATTACGCCGTCCTGTATGTAGGCTACTGTACATGTACATTGACAGCTATTGTATGGAGATGATAATTAACCAATCCATCAGTGCAGTATGTTACTTGTCATGTCACTTGCTCAATTCTTAAGACAGAGGAATGTTCTCGATAATGTCATGCTGGTAGGGTGTCAATAGATGTGAGGATATCCCATTTGTTTGGTTTTAAAGAGGAGGACACATGACTTTCAACCTTCAACTCTTCTTCAAGAGACCTAGCTCATTTGTTGGAGTGGGTACTCTTGTGGGTCTTAAAGATAATTTTTCGTTTCCCCTTGCTTTCTCCCCTCTCCGTGCCATCCTGCGGTGGGGCAACCAGTCCAAGTCTCTCTAGGTATTTATCGACTCGGGGGCCGATGTGAGTCTTATTGACATTACTTTGGCATCCGAGCTGGGCATCCCCACTCAACCTTTCTCCATTCCCATGGGTGTTAAAGCACTGGACAGGCGTTCTATAGGCCGGGTCACCCACCAGACCACCATGTCAACCTACGAGTGTCGGGGAACCACAGCGAGACGATCCAATTCCTGCTGGTTGAGTCTCCACAGGTTCCTGCGGTATTGGGATTCTCTTGGCTCCGGTGACACAATCGCTCTATTGACTGGTCTACTGGTGCCATCGTGGGCTGGAGTCCGTTCTGCCACACTCATTGCCTGAAGTTAGCTCTGCCTGCCTCGGGATGTCTTCCTGGGGGCTTGGAAATTGCCCCGGACCTCTCCGCCAATCCCACGAAGTACCAGGACCTCTGGGAGGGGTTCAGTAAGTCTCTTCGACGGCCAACCGGCGTACATGGTAAGGCGTCTCCTGAAGGTTCGACCCCGGGGCAGGGGATTCCAGTACCTGGTTGACTGGGAGGGTTATGGCCCGGAGGAGAGGTGCTGGGTCTCCGCCAGGGACATCTGTCAGGCCCTGTTTCATCTGTCTTTGTGATTGTCTCCACCCTCCTCCAGGTATCGCCCATCTTCCCCATTATCCCCTGTAAATATATATTTGTCCTTTCTGCCTGCCTGCCGTCCAGTACCTTTACCCTCTACTCTGAATTACCGACCTCTGCCTGACCTGAGCCTGCCTTCCGGTACCTTTTCCCCATTACTCTGGATTACTGACCTCTGCCTGACCTTTGCCTGCCCGTGTTCTAATTAATAAACTTTTGTTACTTCGACATTGTCTGCACCTGGGTCTTACCTTCAAATGTGATAGCAGCTGTACTTTACTTTACTATTTATATTTTTGACAACTTCTACTTCACTACATTCCTAAGGAAAATAATTTACTTTTTACTCCATACATTTTCCATGACACCCAAAAGTATTCGTTACATTTTTTATGCTTAACAGGACAGGAGAATTGTCCAATTCACACACTTATCAATTTATTTTTTATTTAACCTTTATTTACAGTGCCTTGCGAAAGTATTCGGCCCCCTTGAACTTTGCAACCTTTTGCCACATTTCAGGCTTCAAACATAAAGATATAAAACTGTATTTTTTTGTGAAGAATCAACAACAAGTGGGACACAATCATGAAGTGGAACGACAAAACTGCTGTTCACAAATGCTCTCCATCCAACCTCACTGAGCTCAAGCTGTTTTGCAAGGAGGAATGGGAAAAAATGTCAGTCTCTCAATGTGCAAAACTGATAGAGACATACCCCAAGCGACTTACAGCTGTAATCGCAGCAAAAGGTGGCGCTACAAAGTATTAACTTAATGGGGCTGAATAATTTTGCACGCCCAATTTTTCAGTTTTTGATTTGTTAAAAAAGTTTGAAATATCCAATAAATGTCGTTCCACTTCATGATTGTGTCCCACTTGTTGTTGATTCTTCACAAAAAAAAACAGTTTTATCTCTTTATGTTTGAAGCCTGAAATGTGGCAAAAGGTCGCAAAGTTCAAGGGGGCCGAATACTTTCGCAATGCACTGTAACTATTATGTAACCTTTATTTAACAAGTCAGTTAAGAACAAATTATTATCTACAATGACAGCCTACCCTGGCCAAACCTGAATGAAGCCTGGCCAATTGTGCCCTGCCCTATGGGACTCCCAATCACAGCCAGATGTGATACAGCCTGGATCAAGAGAATTTCCATGGTCATCTCTACTGCCTCTGTTCTGGCGGAGTCACTAAACACAAATTATTCGCTTGTAAATTCATTCTCAATGTTGGAGTGTGCCCCTGGCTATCCGTAAATAAAGAAAATGGTGCCATCTGGTTTGGTTAATTCATATAAGGAATTTGAAATAATTTACACTTTTTTTTTAGCCATTACATTTACCTGAGATACTTAAGTATATTTAAAACCAAATACCTTTAGACTTTAACCCAAGTAGTATTTTACTGGGTGACTTTCACTTTTACTTGTGTCATTTTCTATTAAGATATCTTTCATTTTACCAAACAAATGGGATATCCTCACATCTATTGACACCCTACCAGCATGACATTATCGAGAACATTCCTCTGTCTTAAGAATCATGGCATTAGAACAACTGTCCATTACACCTTACTATTGCATAAGCTTTGGGAAGGGGTTATCTTTAGAGAAAAGTTGTCTCTTATGACTGCCTGATTTGATTGATTCTGGGTGCTGAGATTAGAGAAAAGGGGAGAGCATGCAGAAGCAACTAACCAATATTCATATTGTATTGTATATGGTGTCAGAATGTAATACTCAGAGGCAGCAACGTGGTGTCTGAAATACTTCCTGTGTACGACTTTTGTTGTGTTTATAATAATATTGAGGCCCTGTACGTTAACACCATCACAAGTTCGTAAAGTTTGTGTGGAAGAGGAGGAAACATGGTTGTTATCCATCCATAATGATAAGCCACCAAGTTTAGATAACCTAGATGGGAAACTATTGAGAATAGTAGCGGACTGTATTGCCATGTCTTTATCCAAAGCCTAAAGGAGTGTGTGTGTCCACAGGCGTGGAAGGAAGCTAAAGTAATTCCACTGCCTAAAAATAGTAAAGCACTCTTTGCTGGCTCTTACAGACTTCAAATCAGATTGCTCTTATTAAACTGATGGAGTGAATTAAGTTTGAACAAATGCAATGCTATTTTTTAAAGAACGAGTTAACTACTGACTTTCAGCATGCATATAGGGAAGGGCACTCAACTTGTACTGCACTGACTCAGATAACGAATGATTGGCTAAGATAATGGATAATAAGATGATAGCTGGAGCTGTACTGTTTCAGTGTAGCCTTGCTGTTATTGATCATGATTAGTTATTGAAAACACTCACTTGTTATGGCTTTACATCACCTGCCATCACATGGTTGGAGAGTTACTTATCCAATATAACTCAGAGATTATTCTTGAATGGAAGCTTTTCTAACATCAGATATGTACAGTGCGATATTCCTCAATACGGTTTCCTTGGGCTGTAACTCTTCTCTATTTTTACAAATGATTTGCCACCAAAAATTTTAATTACTATGTATGCTGATGATTGCACACTCTACACATCAGCACCAACAGCCGGTGAGCTCACTGAGACTCTTAGCAAGGAGTTACAGTCAGTGTCAGAATGGGTAATTAACAATAAACTGGTCTTAAATACAGTACCAGTCAAAAGTTTGGATGCACCTACTCATTCCAGGGTTTTTCTTTATTTTTAATATTTCCTACATTGTATAATAATAGTGAAGACATCAAAACTACGACATAACATATGGAATCATGTAGTAACCAAAAAAAGTGTTAAACAAATCAAAATATATTTTAGATTTTAGATTCTATATCATGCACTACTTTTAAAGCCCTATCAACATTTGTGACTGTAAAGGAAATAGGGTGCCATTCCCTGTCAAGTGCATAGTAGAGAACAGTGAGAGTACAAAGGAAAATAATGTAATATTGGTTAGTCTTACGTTTCCCACAATGTAAGGGATTTGGTTGTGGAGTGTGACTTGTCTGGCTCAAACTTTTCAGGGTTTTGTCTACATTAACATAGTGTGAGAGAAATGAGCTGTTAATAGATGGATCATCATATTCAAATAATCACATTTAAGGCTGTTAAAAACAGTTAATGCAATTTAATATTGGCACTATAATAAGGAATTGAAAACCTGATCTTGTACTTGAATCTGTGCCTGAAATTCACTACTCGATTAAGGTACCTTACAGATAATTGTATGTGTATGGGTACAGAGATTGGATAGTCATTACAGAATTCTGTCTATAAAAAAATGTCTATAAACCAAATTCCCAATTTGACATTATGGGGTATTGTGTGTAGATCAGTGACACAAAATCTAAATTTAGTCGATTTTAAATTCAGGCTGTAACACAACAAAATATGGAAAAGGTTAAGGGGTGTGAATAATTTCTGAAGGCACTGTACCTGACCAACATTGAAAACTCAATGCCCCTTTTGCAAAAAATATTTGCTGAATACTCAAAAAAGTCAGGAAGTAAAATTATCATGAATAATAAATAATAATAGGAAAAATACAAAAATAACTTACGGATCTACAGCAATCCTTTAAGTGAACCAATAAAAATATTGGAAACTTAGGATGCTTAATAAGTGACAAAACAACAAATAGATAAATAACTCCCTGATAAAATAAAGGTTAAATAAAAAAATTAAAACATTTAAAAGTACAGTATATTGTTCATTGTCCTACGGTTCTTCAATAAAAAAACATACTGTATATTGTTTATTGTGCTATGGTTCTTCGAGACTTACTGTATATTGTTCGTTGTGCTATGGTTCTTCAATAGAAACTCACAGTATATTGTTCCTTGTGCTTTGGTTCCAAGTGTCACGGCAGATTTCCTCCTCTTCCTCTGAAGAGGTGTAACAAGGATCGGACCAATACCCGGCGTGGTAAGTGTCCATGGTTTTTAATGTGAAAAACTGAACATCAACACATATACAAAATAACAAAGTGAACTGGCAACGAAACAGTCCTGTGTGGCACAGACACAGGAAACAATCACCCACAAATCACCCAAAGAATATGGCTGCCTAAATATGGTTCCCAATCAGAGACAACGATAAACACCTGCCTCTAATTGAGAACCAATCTAGGCAACCATAAACTTACATAAACACCTAGAAAGGCACAGCCCCATAAACTTACAAAAACCCCTAGACAAGTCAAAACACATAAATCCCCCATGTCACACCCTGACCTATCCAAAATAATAAAGAAAACAAAGATAACTAAGGCCAGGGCGTGATAGAAGCCCCCCCCCCCCCAAAGGTGCGGACTCTTGGCCGCACACCTAAATCCATAGGGGAGGGTCTGGGTGGGAGTCTGTCCACGGTGGCGGCTCTGGTGCGGGACGTGGACCCCACTCCACCATAGTCTTAGTCCGCTTTAGTCTCTTCCTAGGAACGGCGACCCTCGCCGCCGACCTAGGATTGGCAACCCTACTAAATGGCCCCACTGGACTGAGGGGCAGCTCCGGACTGAGGTAGCTCAGGACTAAGGGGTAGCTCAGAACTGAGGGGTAGCTCAGGCTGGTTGACGGCTCTGGCAGCTTCTGACTGACTGACGGCTCTGGCAGCTTCTGACTGACTGACGGCTCTGGCGGATCCTGGCTGACTGGCGACTCTGGCAGCTCCTGACTGACTGACGGCTCTGTCGGATCCTGGCTGAATGGCGGCTCTGGCGGATCCTGGCTGACTGGCGACTCTGGCGGATCCTGGCTGACCGGCGACTCTGGCGGATCCTGGCTGACTGGCGGCTCTGGCGGATCCTGGCGGCTCTGGCGGATCCTGGCTCAATGGCGGCTTTGGCGGCTCCTGGATGAATGGCGGCTCTGGCGGTTCCTGGATGAATGGCGGCTCCTTGCAGACTGGCGGCTCTGGCGGTTCCTTGCAGACTGGCGGCTCTGGCGGCTCCTTGCAGACTGGCTGCTCCTTGCAGACTGGCGGCTCTGGCGGCTCCTTGCAGACTGGCAGCTCTGGCGGCTCAGGACAGACGGGAGACTAGCAGCTCTGGACAGGCGGGAGACTCTAGCAGCTCTGGACAGGCGAGGCGCACTGTAGGCCTGGTGTGTGGTGCCGGCACTGGTGGTACTGGGCCGAGGACACGCACCTCCGGGCGAGTGCGGGGAGGAGGAACAGGGAGTACTGGGCTCTGGACACGCATAGGAAGCCTGGTGCGGGGTGCTGCCACCGGAGGGCTGGTGCGTGGAGGTGGCACTGGATAGAACGGACCATGCAAGCGCACCGGAGCTCTTGAGCACCGAGCCTGCCCAACCTTACCTGGTTGAATGCTCCCGGTCGCTCCTGGCTGACTGGCGACTCTGGCAGCTTCTGACTGACTGACGGCTCTGGCGGATCCTGGCTGAATGGCGGCTCTGGTGGATCCTGGCTGACTGGCGACTCTGGCGGATCCTGGCTGACCGGCGACTCTGGCGGATCCTGGCTGACTGGCGGCTCTGGCGGATCCTGGCGGCTCTGGCGGATCCTGGCGGCTCTGGCGGATCCTGGCGGCTCTGGCGGATCCTGGCTGAATGGCGGCTCTGGCGGCTCCTGGCTGAATGGCGGCTCTGGCGGCTCCTGGATGAATGGCGGCTCTGGCGGTTCCTGGATGAATGGCGGCTCCTTGCAGACTGGCGGCTCTGGCGGTTCCTTGCAGACTGACGGCTCTGACGGCTCCTTGCAGACTGGCTGCTCCTTGCAGACTGGCGGCTCTGGCGGCTCCTTGCAGACTGGCAGCTCTGGCGGCTCAGGACAGACGGGAGACTAGCAGCTCTGGACAGGCGGGAGACTCTAGCAGCTCTGGACAGGCGAGGCGCACTGTAGGCCTGGTGTGTGGTGCCGGCACTGGTGGTACTGGGCCGAGGACACGCACCTCCGGGCAAGTGCGGGGAGGAGGAACAGGGAGTACTGGGCTCTGGACACGCATAGGAAGCCTGGTGCGGGGAGCTGCCACCGGAGGGCTGGTGCGTGGAGGTGGCACTGGATAGAACGGACCGTGCAAGCGCACCGGAGCTCTTGAGCACCGAGCCTGCCCAACCTTACCTGGTTGAATGCTCCCGGTCGCCCTGGCAGTGTGGCGAGGTGGAATATCCCGCACTGGGCTGTGCAGGCGAACCGGGGAACTGCGTAAGGCTGGTGCCATGTAAGCCGGCCCAAGGATACGCACTGGAGACCAGATGCGTAGAGCCGGCTTCATGGCACCTGGCTCGATGCCCACTCTAGCCCGGCCGATACGAGGAGCTGGTACAATGCCTTGAGAAAGTATTCGGCCCCCTTGAACTTTGCGACCTTTTGCCACATTTCAGGCTTCAAACATAAAGATATAAAACTGTATTTTTTTGTGAAGAATCAACAACAAGTGGGACACAATCATGAAGTGGAACGACATTTATTGGATATTTCAAACTTTTTTAACAAATCAAAAACTGAAAAATTGGGCGTGCAAAATTAATCAGCCCCCTTAAGTTAATACTTTGTAGCGCCACCTTTTGCTGCGATTACAGCTGTAAGTCGCTTGGGGTATGTCTCTATCAGTTTTGCACATCGAGAGACTGACATTTTTTCCCATTCCTCCTTGCAAAACAGCTCGAGCTCAGTGAGGTTGGATGGAGAGCATTTGGAAACAGCAGTTTTCAGTTCTTTCCACAGTTTCTCGATTGGATTCAGGTCTGGACTTTGACTTGGCCATTCTAACACCTGGATATGTTTATTTTTGAACCATTCCATTGTAGATTTTGCTTTATGTTTTGGATCATTGTCTTGTTGGAAGACAAATCTCCGTCCCAGTCTCAGGTCTTTTGCAGACTCCATCAGGTTTTCTTCCAGAATGGTCCTGTATTTGGCTCCATCCATCTTCCCATCAATTTTAACCATCTTCCCTGTCCCTGCTGAAGAAAAGCAGGCCCAAACCATGATGCTGCCACCACCATGTTTGACAGTGGGGATGGTGTGTTCAGCTGTGTTGCTTTTACGCCAAACATAACGTTTTGCATTGTTGCCAAAAAGTTCAATTTTGGTTTCATCTGACCAGAGCACCTTCTTCCACATGTTTGGTGTGTCTCCCAGGTGGCTTGTGGCAAACTTTAAACGACACTTTTTATGGATATCTTTAAGAAATTTCTTTCTTCTTGCCACTCTTCCATAAAGGCCAGATTTGTGCAATATACGACTGATTGTTGTCCTATGGACAGAGTCTCCCACCTCAGCTGTAGATCTCTGAAGTTCATCCAGAGTGATCATGGGCCTCTTGGCTGCATCTCTGATCAGTCTTCTCCTTGTATGAGCTGAAAGTTTAGAGGGACGGCCAGGTCTTGGTAGATTTGCAGTGGTCTGATACTCCTTCCATTTCAATATTATCGCTTGCACAGTGCTCCTTGGGATGTTTAAAGCTTGGGAAATCTTTTTGTATCCAAATCCGGCTTTAAACTTCTTCACAACAGTATCTCGGACCTGCCTGGTGTGTTCCTTGTTCTTCATGATGCTCTCTGCGCTTTTAACGGACCCCTGAGACTATCACAGTGCAGGTGCATTTATAGACTTGATTACACACAGGTGGATTGTATTTATCATCATTAGTCATTTAGGTCAACATTGGATCATTCAGAGATCCTCACTGAACTTCTGGAGAGAGTTTGCTGCACTGAAAGTAAAGGGGCTGAATAATTTTGCACGCACAATTTTTCAGTTTTTGATTTGTTAAAAAAGTTTGAAATATCCAATAAATGTCGTTCCACTTCATGATTGTGTCCCACTTGTTGTTGATTCTTCACAAAAAAATACAGTTTTATATCTTTATGTTTGAAGCCTGAAATGTGGCAAAAGGTCGCAAAGTTCAAGGGGGCCGAATACTTTCGCAAGGCACTGAATGTACCGCACCGGGCTATGCACCCGCACTGGGGACCACAGCAAAACAGTGCCTGCCCGGTCTCTCTCGCCCTCCGGTAAGCAGAGGAAGTTGGCGCAGGTCTCCTACCTGGCTTCGCCACACTTCCTGTGTCCCCCCCCCCACATCCATTTTTGGGGCTGACTCTCGGGCTTCCATCCGCGCCGCCGTACTGCCTCCTCATACCAGCGCCTCTCCGCCTCTGCTGCCTCCAGCTCTTCTTTGGGGCGGCGATTTTCTCATGGCTGTGCCCAGGGTCCTTTCCCGTCTAGGATCTCCTCCCAAGTCCAGAAGTCCTGATTGCGCTGCTCCTCCTGCCGCTGCTTGGTCCTGTTTTGGTGGGTGATTCTGTCACGGCAGATTTCCTCTTCCTCTGAAGAGGTGTAACAAGGATCGGACCAATACGCGACGTGGTAAGTGTCCATGGTTTTTAATGTGAAAAACTGAACATCAACACATATACAAAATAACAAAGTGAACTGGCACTGAAACAGTCCCGTGTGCCACAGACACAGGAAACAATCACCCACAAAATACCCAAAGAATATGGCTGCCTAAATATGGTTCCCAATCAGAGACAACGATAAACACCTGCCTCTAATTGAGATCCAATCTAGGCAACCATAAACTTACATAAACACCTAGAAAGGGCACAGCCCCATAAACTTACAAAAAAAACCCTAGACAAGACAAAACACATAAATCCCCCATGTCACACCCTGACCTAACCAAAATAATAAAGAAAACAAAGAGAACTAAGACCAGGGCGTGACACCAAGCTGTTTAAAGGTACAGTCAACTTAGTGTATGTAAACTCCTGACCCACTGGAATTGTGAGACAGTGAATTATAAGTGAAATAATCTGTTAACAATTGTTGGAAAAATTACTTGTGTCATGCACAAAGTAGATGTCCTAACTGACTTGCCAAAACTATAGTTTGTTTACAAGACATTTGTGGAGTGGTCGAAAAACACGTTTTAGTGACTCCAACTTAAGTGTATGTAAACTTCCGACTTCAACTGTATAGTCACCCTTTCAAGCTGCTACTAGCTTTCACGGTTCCTAAGGCCAAAACTGAAATAGGATAAATATAATTTTCCTATAACGCTCCTTGGTCTGGGAACGAGCTGCAAAAGACTAAAACTGGAGGAGAGGGTATCAATTGTTGAGTTTAAAGCTCTGATAGAGAAATGTTTTTTAATTGTATTTTGCTCTTTGTATATACACTGTACACGCTGACTACTTCCTGCAGACCTCTTGGCAAGGTCCCTCTCGCAAAAGAGGTTTCTAACCACAAATGGTATTTTCCTGGTTAAATTAAGGTAAACAAATACAAAATAACACACACAGATTTGCTGCTCCTATACATTATATACCAGCAGTAATTGCCCATCGTAGTTGAAGTTCAGCAAGCCCCGCCTGCCATTGTCAGGTATTATTTCAAGCCATTTAGGTTAACTGACCAATTCCGAGCACTCTGATTGAATCCATCCAAGAACTACAATAAATGAGAGAAGCACACAGGCACATAAATAACGGTCACAGGCAGTATAGTTCATTCAATGCCAATATACTGTAACCAAAGATAGGCTACAGTAGTAACAGTGCATTAGGGGGATTTTATTTGTTTTAACAGGAAACAAAATGAAATATGACAATGTCAAATTGAGCAACACTTTGCTAGCATTGAGAAAGTCCTCCAGATCAAATTGCTGCTCCATGCGCATGCTAGGGAACAATGACTCTTCTCGTACAGCCACTGAAACAAAGAGCACAGACAAGGAGGTATGCATGAGTAAACCCAGAAACAGTGTACAAAAGCTGTAATTCAGTTTAAAGGGCTGAGACTCCTTGTGATTGTGACGGAACATCATTGTGGAATGTGGGGGCAGTAAAACAGAAAAGTACAGATGCTCTTAGAGCAGCAATGGAGAGGTCAATGGTATATTGCTGAGGTGCTGGGCTGAATTTAGTGGGTATTAAAGCTGGTCTCTTCAACTGCTGTTGAAGTTTTGACTGATGTTGAGGCTGCTGAAAATATCCTTCTTCTGTGATAGAAACAACAGCAGGGGACAGAATCATATGAATTAGTTGGGATGTGTATTTATTATTTTACCTATGGGTAAATAGGTTTTTACAATAGCCAAGTACCTAAAGATTCCCTATGCACAGATATTTCCCAGTCGCCATCACTCACCTCAAAGTTCTGTACATGGGTCCAGCTCTGGTAGCCTAGGGTGTGGGCCTTCCCCCCCCATAAAACAACCAGGCTGATGAAGGGCCAGCAGAATACGAAGTTCCCCACCACAGCACTGTGGAATGATGTCAGAAAACAGCATCAGTCAATACTGTCAGGAGATGTAATGAAATACAGGGCCATGTCAGAAGAGGACAGGATATGTAACCTGTGGGAAGATGCAGAACAGGGCCCGTATTCCTAAAGCATCTCATATTAGGAATGCTGACCTAGGATCAGTTTTTCATTTTACATCACAATGAATATGATTACATGGACGTGGGAATTAATCCAAGATCAGCTCTCCTGCTTTTTGCCGCTTTATGAATACGCACCCTGATTTTCTAAACCAGTTATACTTCGCTTATGCTTTGAACAGGCCAATTGCTGTGTGTTCCAGTTGAGCATCTGGGCACGTGGAGTAAATGGTAGGGTAGAAGATCGCATTCCCAGAGAGTGAGCAGCCACCATCAGAAGCACCATGACCAGCATCACCATGCTGTGTCACCACCACTGCCCACCTGCAGAGCACGCCAGAGAGCACACAGACGTCAATCCACATCATTGATATGTCGCAAAATGTATGTCAACGTCATTATTTTATAAGTGATGGAAAAATGTGTGTGCCACTATAGGGAAAGCCAAGGGAGACAGTGTTTACCCACAGACTTCTGTATACATCTATCATAATTGTATTTGTTTGTTTAAGTGACACTCATGAAAAAGTGCTACTGAATTACTAGGCTACTCATCACTACAACACAAAACCTGTTGGTTTTACTACTTGATTGCTATTGAGATGTGTAGTAAACCAGTAGTGATTTATGTAGTAATTTAAGTAGTAATAAGTGATAAATTGGGAGGTTTCACTACTGGTGAACACTACACTATTTCCTATTCAAATTACTACATAATTCTCCCTTAAATGACTACTGTGTAACTACTGAGCTTTTGGGTATATACACCACATAAAACCTACATACCTAGACAATTCTTACATGTTCACGATTGAATTACTACACAATGCATACCCATTACTGCTGTATGCCTACTCAGTCCCTATTGAATTACTACTGTAGTGTTCTGTCGCGACTGAATTGCTCCTGATCCTTTTTCAATTTCATACATAAACCCCTTTGAATTACTATTGGAAACTGAAACATTGAGGAAAATGTCCTTTTCCTTGATCAGTCTCCGGCATATCCTTGGTTTTCGACAGACACAAAAACTAGATTAGAGAAAGAGACCTGGCCTGTCCCCCAATGGCACCCTATGCCCTAAAAGGGTTATTTGGCTGTCCCCATAGGAGGACCCTTTGAAGAACCATTTTAGGTTCCAGGTAGAACTGTTTTGGGTTCCATGTAGAACCTTTTCCACAGAGGGCTCTACATGGTTCTACCTGAAACCAAAATAAGGTTATACTTGGAACCAAAAATGGTTCTCATATGGGGACAGCCGAAGAACCCATAGGAGAACCCTTTTTTCTATGAATGTAGGGTCAGGACTTCACAGGTGGGGCACTTTCCCAGAATCGTCAATCAGCTCTGTAGCTCCTGGAGGCTTTTCTGCATCATTGTGTGATTGGCCTGCAAGTCTGTCTGGTCGCCTGATACAACTGCAAGTTCTCAATGGTTCTAATAGCATCTGTGGCCATACAGAGAGACATGGGCCCATGTGGAAGAAAATGGAAGTCAACGAGATTCATCCACACTTGCATAAAACATTATAAACAACTGAAAGGCTGTGTATGTGTAATCCTATATATACACACTAACGATCAAAGGTTTGGGGTCACTTAGAAATGTCCTTGTTACTGAAAGAAAAGCACATTTCTGTCCATTAAAATAACATCAAATTGATCAGAAATACAGTGTAGACATTGTTAATGTTGGAAATGACTATTGTAGCTGGAAACGGCAGATTTTTTTATGGAATATCTACATAGGCGTACAAATCAAATCAAATCAAATTGATTTATATAGCCCTTCGTACATCAGCTGATATCTCAAAGTGCTGTACAGAAACCCAGCCTAAAACCCCAAACAGCAAGCAATGCAGGTGTAGAAGCACGGTGGCTAGCAAAACCTCCCTAGAAAGGCCAAAACCTAGGAAGAAACCTAGAGAGGGACCAGGCTATGTGGGGTGGCCAGTCCTCTTCTGGCTGTGCCGGGTGGAGATTATAACAGAACATGGCCAAGATGTTCAAATGTTCATAAATGACCAGCATGGTCCAATAATAATAAGGCAGAACAGTTGAAACTGCACGGCCAGGTGGACTGGGGACAGCAAGGAGTCATCATGTCAGGTAGTCCTGAGGCATGGTCCTAGGGCTCAGGTCCTCCGAGAGAGAGAAAGAAAGAGAGAATTAGAGAGAGCACACTTAAATTCACACAGGACACCGAATAGGACAGAGACGTACTCCAGATATAACAAACTGACCCTAGCCCCCCGACACATAAACTACTGCAGCATAAATACTGGAGGCTGAGACAGGAGGGGTCAGGAGACACTGTGGCCCCATCCGAGGACACCCCCGGACAGGGCCAAACAGGAAGGATATAACCCCACCCACTTTGCCAAAGCACAGCCCCCACACCACGTACAGAGGGCCAGTATCAGCAACCATCACTCCTGTGTTCCAATGGCACGTTGTGTTAGCTAATCCAAGTTTATCATTTGAAAAGGCTAATATTGATCATTAGAAAACCCTTTTGCAATTATGTTAGCACAGCTGAAAACTGTTGTTCTGATTAAAGAAGCAATAAAACTGGCCTTCGTTAGACTAGTTGAGTATCTGGAGCATCAGCATTTGTGTGTTCGATGACAGGCTCAAAATGGCCAGAAACAAAGACATTCTTCTGAAACTCGTCAGTCTATTCTTGTTCTGATAAATCAAGGTTATTTAATGCGAGAAATTGCGATGAAACTGAAGCTCTCGTACAACGCTGTGTACTACTCCCTTCACAGAACAGCGTAAACTGTCTCTAACCAGAATAGAAAGAGAAGTGAGAGGCCCCGGTGCACAACTGAGCAAGAGGACAAGTACATTAGAGTGTCTAGTTTGAGAAACAGACGCCTCACAAGTCCAGAACTGGCAGCTTCATTAAACAATACCCGCAAAACACCAGTCTCAACGTCAACAGTGATGAGGCGACTCCCGGATATTGGTAAATAAAAAGAAAAGATTAAGATGGGCAAAAGAACACAGACACTGAACAGAGGAACTCTGCCAAGAAGGCCAGCATCCTGGATTCACCTCTTCACTGTTGATGTTGAGACTGATGTTTTGTGGGTACTATTTAATGAAGCTGTCAGTTGAGGACTTGTGAGGCGTCTGTTTCTCAAAGGATAGAAATTTGTTTTTCAGAACATAACCGGCAAGATTACATCATAACTAGTGCACATTTCAAATAGCAAATACTTCATAACGGTCAGACTGGTTTTATCAATTGATGAAAATCTGAATGAGGAAATAATGATCCCTCAGTCAGGGGAGACAGGTTCACCTTTCTGAAAAGCATGCGTTGCATTATTTTAACCCCCATATTACCAGTGCGGGACAGAGGTTATGAAATTCTATTGAGCTGATATGATTGTAAAAGCTGGCCATTTGTCTTCATGTATCCTTGACACTGACAACAGTTACCAGTTAAGAATGATATCTAAACTGTCTACATCCACTGACTGGGGCCCATCAGTCCCTACAAAAGGGATGTCATGCAATTGGACTC
Organism: Oncorhynchus mykiss; assembly: GCF_013265735.2. Taxonomy (NCBI): domain Eukaryota; kingdom Metazoa; phylum Chordata; class Actinopteri; order Salmoniformes; family Salmonidae; genus Oncorhynchus; species Oncorhynchus mykiss. The sequence goes on from NC_048570.1 coordinate 37,004,167, forward strand.
AATGGGCATAATGGGTATAATCAATATATCTGAGGGCAAGGGAACATCATGGAGACAGACAATTTCATCTCCATAAGAAACACAAGCACATACTTGTAGAATGTCTAATTGTTCAGTCTTTAAAGCTGTACATATGATATCTGAAAATAGAAATCATATCATACTAGTGTCATTGTTTGTCCCTTGAATCTGCCACTAAAACATACCTTCTATAGGAGGGGATTGAGAACTAGTTGTACATGGTTATATCTGTTTGTTCCATGCAACATCTGAGTTGATTAATTGGCCCAATATTTTCATAGACTTTAAAATAAAGTATTCAGTTTAGAGTGATTAACACAATGCTTAGCATATGCATATATTTTCCCTGACTGTAGCTAGGTTTCGATCCAATTGGCGACAGATTGTCATGATAATATTCTAAAATCCGCATACAAACGATTTGAGCATTTTCCCACCAGAGAAGTGTGTCCATCAAATGGACTTGTTTTGCAGATAAAAGTTTGTGTGTGATGATGTAGGCCACATAAAATGACCTTTTGCGGTAAAATTCCCATGTACCAAATTTTAAAAAACTCAAATGGGTTTCCATCCCATTTTCAACTCTTCTGATGGTTCTCACAAAAAAAAGTGCATTATATAGTGAGCGCCCACTCTCTTATTGGCACGTACGCTCTAGGCGACAGCTTGCAGATACAGTGCAGATGGCCTATGATGAGATCATTATGGACAAAAAAGCTAGTTTATTTTTATTTGTCAAACGGCAGCCAAGCATGGGTGTGTCAAGTCAAATCGAAATCAAATGAAAGTTGATTTGTCACATGACATAATACAACAGGTATAAACCATACAGTGAATATTTTATATTTATACTTACACGCTCTTCCTCAACAATGCAGGGTTCAGTATATGAGGTATTGTGTGTGTGTGTGTGTGTGTGTGTGTGTGTGTGTGTGTGTGTGTGTGTGTGTGTGTGTGTGTGTGTGTTAAAGGTATTACATTTTATTTGGGGTATTATCATATAACAATTTTTCTCTTTTAGCATGTGATGTCTAGGGAAATAAACGTTTCATTGGTCAGGTGTATGCACAGTCGTCCTGAACAATACAGTGAGTGGCGAGGAGGAGCTTCACAGACCTGAAGTAATTTAGCCATTCATTGTTGCCATTGCGATCTGTAGATTGTTATTTTATAGAGTTATAGTGTCAATTAACTCGTAATATTCCTGGATTACTCATTATATTAATAAACCCTGATTTAATCAACAAATATGATAGGCAGTTGAAAATGTTTTAATGGTACTACAGTGTCACAGGAGGTTGGTGGCACCTTAATTGGTGAGAACTGGCTTGTGTTAATCCCTGGAGCGGAATTAGTGGAATGACATCAAATACATGTTTTCCAGGTGTTTGATGCTATTCCATGTGCTCCATTCCGGGCATTATTATGAGCAGTTCTCCCCTCCGCAGCCTCCTGTGATTACAATGTACATATCTGCCTGTGCTGGCAAAATCCCTACATATCCTATTGAACCAAGCATGGAGAGATTTTCTGTTGTCACAGTTCCAAAACCAGTCAGAAACGTCCAGTAAATGCAGCGTTCATGTGCTAGTCGGACCTACGATATTTGCTAACAGCTAACTGGTTTCACGCGGCACGTGAATAACCACAACCAGTTAGCAAGTCTACAATGTCTGAGTTTCTTAGTTCCGACTAGCACATGAACGCGGCATACCCCTACGCCAATGACGCCGGTGGAACTGATGCCGCGTTCACAACAACTGGAAACTCAGAAAATACGAGATCAAATCACGACGTCAGTAAAAGTGGCAATAGTTGGATGGCCGTTAAAATCTATTTTCCCAGTCGGATGTCGTTTTTTCGAGTTACCAAATGGATTGAACGCACGGAAGTCGGAGATTTTCGAGTTCCCAGTTGTTTTGAACGCGGCAAATTATATCCTTCGCCACGGTGGTTTTATGTCAGACATGTCGAACCATGAGTATTCAACAAAACAATACATACTTTAAACTTAATTCCAGCGAATTTCTTAGTTAAATGATTGTATAACTAGCAAAGGAGTTTTGAAGTTGAGGGTGTAGTATTTGGCAATGAGGACTACCCAACTAGTTTAGGTTTAGCCATAGAAAACCGGAGAAAACGAGCTCACGATGCAGTTATAATGCCCTGATATTAGGAACTGGTGGCGAAAAGTTTGATTAAAGAATTCAGAGACTGAAACAAATAAATCAGATGACGTATGTTTAAGGACAGCAGATCGACATACAATCCTGAAGTCAGCTGTAACCGTCGATAGTAAAATAAAGTTTAAAACGATATTTGAGTGACCCTGAATACATCCAATGAATGGTGACTCCTCATCACTATCTATGATCAAGGCCCGGCCATTGATAGTGATGTTGATGGTTAATGTAGTCCATTACGCGTTGTCCTTCATCCATTGTCTCGCAAAAAAACTACAGTTACAGTGTCGGTGCTAGAGTGGCACGCACGGTGGCGTGGGGCCCGAAATATTGTAGTTTTAAAGGGAAACCAAGGTTGTTGAGGTTCGTGGTGGGAGTAGCAGGATCTGGGGTATGTAAATAGTGATTTTCATGATATCTTTTTTTTTTTTTTTTACAGATACAATGTTGTGGACGTTTAACGAGCATGTGTAAAAACGTACTGTTCTTTTCAAAAGCTAACTAGCATAAAATAGCTTGGTGGGTCAAAACTAGCCAGCCAGGCAATATAGCCCCTCTTTTGTTCGATTGTCAGCCGGTAGCCAGCTAGCGGTCTAACTAGCTAATTGCTGTGTGGAAATTTGAGAAAAATGGCCACCTAACCGTTGTGCCATCTGAAACAATCTGGCTGTCTGAACACATTTTACATGTACTACCGCTCTAAAGTGTACCGGTGTCTTGTTAGCAGCACTGAATGTTGGCTAGCTAACAACTAGTTGGCCGTTGGTTAGCTTAGCTAGCGTGTGTTAGTCCATACACAATCAGTTTGAGATGTCGTTAGCTAGGAGGAAAGACGCACTGGGATAAAATGCACGAGATAGCTACCCAGTTTACCTGTCACATTTGCAGGCTAAAATGTAAACAATTTTAGAATATAGCTGTAATTAGCTAGCTAACACAGCCGGTGTTCTGACAATCTGCTGATGGTGAGTTGATAATCCATGCCAGCCACTGTTCAACAATGCATCATACATACATCAATTGTAGGTACCCCAAACCTTTTTGCTTGCTGCAGGTGGACCTCAAATAAACTACCACTAGTTAGCTTGATAGAGAGAGACCCCCGCCCTAGCCTTACAAAGTCAGATGCTGCAGTGGAGGGGTTGATTATTGTGAGACTTGAGAAGAGAAAGCCAGTTAAATGGGGAAATTGATCAAGCCTAGACAGGAAATAGGCCTAAACTGGCTTAGTATCATCAACCTGTATCTGTTCCCTGTGTAATTGTATAAGGAAACAATTGTCTCTCATTTGAGATGTGTTCACTGCCCAGCCCCCAAGATTGTAGGAAAACCTATTGCATACACCTTCACCTGTTATTTCTGTTATGTGGTTATGGAAAACAAGAGCTTGTTTTATTTGGAGCATTACAGTGGGATTTCCTCTGAAAAGGTCATTTTTAGTTCATTCTAGTTTGAGCAAAGGTCAGAGTTCTAAACTGCACACTGTGCAAAATCACCACTTTATGATGGCCTCTGCTTTTGGCCATTGAATTATCCTCATTCAACACACTCATTTGACCAATTACCTGTTGTCAGATTGTTTGTCTTCTGTAGGTAGGCCAACCTTTGTGAAAAATGCTTCTTTTATTGTTTGTTCGTAGGCCTAGGCTTATTTTATTGTTTGTTCGTAGGCCTGGGCTATCTGATTTTAGAATTCCTGAGGTGCCTGATTTTATTTATTTTAATGAAGGAATCTCAAAAAGTCAAGTCACCCTACTGAAAAATTAAACTAAATGCTAATCTTTGTCTCTTTCTTTCCTCCCTCTCTCTCTTCTCCCCTCCACCTCACATTTTACCTTTTCGTTCAACTCTCTTTCTTCCTGCTCTGTGGTAAAGACAGCTGCTGGTTGCAGGCACCGAGCGGTGCAACAGAAGCAGTGTGCCGTCCCCCTGTCCTACTCTCATGCCCCCCCTCCATGTATGTCCTCTCTGCCTGTTAGTGTCCCCATCTGGTCCCCTCATTGTCTCGCTACCTTCTCCAGCCTAACGCCCTCCTTTCCCTCATGCTTTGGACAAAGCCGGCATACTGCCAGCCCAATGACTGCCTGGATCGTCCTGCCTGTCAGCCTCTCTGCCTTCTCCATCACAGGGATATGGATAGTGTGAGTCCTGGCGCCCAAGCATGTATCACAAAGTGATTGAAATAGAAATATTCATAAGAAATTCATGATTTTGGGTTTGAATCATTGTTGATTTGTGTTTGTTTTTCCCCCACAGCTACGCCATGGCTGTGATGAACCATCACGTTTGTCCAGTGGAGAACTGGTGAGTGCTTCACTGAGAGTTTCATTAAAAGCAGTGGTAGTAAAGAAGACCGAGTTTTGTCTTTGGATTTATAGCCTACATTAACTTGATATACTGCAGTATATCACCTGCTTGAAAATAATAATAGCTAATTTAATTATTTTTCTGTCTTACCTGCAGGTCGTACAATGTTACATGTACAGAGGAGATAGCCAGGCCAGGCTTCCCAAAGACATGCTGCACCATACAGGATATCCCCCTCATCAGGTGTTACATTCATTTATTCTCTCGCTCTCTCTCTCTCTTTGCGCCTTCTGTCTTTCAATTACATTTCAATTTACAGTTTTTTTTGCATGGGGAACATATGTTTACATTGCTAAAGTGAAATATGTAATAAACGGACCGGGAGGTCCGTGGGGAGATGCACAATTGGCCTAGCGCCGTCCAGGTTAGGAAGGGGTTGGCCGGTAGGGATATCCTTGTCCCATCGCGCACCAGCGACTCCTGTGGTGGGCCGGGCGAAGTGCTCGCTAACCAAGGTTGCCAGGTGCACGGTGTTTCCTTGGTGCGGCTGGCTTCCGGGTTGGATGCGCGCTGTGTTAAGAAGCAGTGCGGCTTGGTTGGGTTGTGTATCGGAGGACGCATGCCTTTCAACCTTCGTCTCTCCCGAGCCCGTACGGGAGTTGTAGCGATGAGACAAGCTAGTAGCTCCTAAAACAATTGGATACCATGAAATTGGAGAGAAAAACGGGGTAAAATAAAAAATAAAATAAAAAATTAACAGTAAACATTACACACACAAAAGTTCCAAAATAATAAAGACATTTCAAATGTCATATTATGTGAAAATAGTTCAAGTACAAAATGCTAAATAAATAAACATAAATATGGGTTGTATTTACAATGGTATTTACAACAATAAGATGACTGATGCATTAATCTACAAAGTCTTAGCCTTGTAACCAGACCAGAAGGGAAATAGTAACAACCTTGTAATAAACCAGTGACAGGAAGGCCTTTTCCTAACATTTGAATCATGAGCATATATAGGCCTAGTCAATGTCATTCAATGAATTAAGTCTAGTGAGTGGATTTCTAATTAGTTTTGGGTGACATGTTGTTTCCTCCCTCATCTTGTGTCTTGTACAGTAAATGTGGCTCCTTCCCCCCTGAGAGCTGCCTGTTCAGTCTGATCGGAAATGTTGGAGCCTTCATGGGTAAGTAAGGCCTCTTCTCCATTCCAAATGGCATCCATAGGGCTCTGGTTAAAAGTAGTGCACTATGTAGGGAACAATAGGGTGCCATTTGGGACGCAGACCTCTTCTCCCATCACTCCACAGCCCACTCACTCACACTGACAATAAGCTGTGTCCTTTGTCTCACTCATCACTGATGTAGTGAAGAGCAAACTCAGTTTACTCACCTTTTTTATTTTGTGAAAAATGTTTAGTGTTTAAAGCTGAAATCCTTAATGTTGGAACTGCCATGTCCACTTGCGATATTACAACAACAAAGAAGTTACTGCAAACAATAACAAAATATGTCTCTCCTTCTGACATTATTGCACGCACGATAGAGCAGCAGATTGTGAATTTTCTTACCACATTGGCCGATGCTCCTCCCATCCGCTTCGTAAACAAAAACAATAACAACGTCCGTTTGGTGGACAGTGGCGCTGTTCATTTATCATTGAATCACAGCCTACTTCACCAAACGGGTGATTTAACAAGCTCATTCCCGAAACAAGCACTGTCGTTGCACCAATGTGTACCTAACCATAAACATCAACGCTTTTCTTACAATCAACACACAAGTATATATTTTTAAACCTGCATATTTAGTTCATATTGCCTGCTAACATGAATTTCTTAACTAGGGAAATTGTGTCCATTCTCTTGCGTTCTGTGCAACAGAGTCAGGGTACATGCAGCAGTTTGGGCCACCTGGCTCGTTGCGAACGGTGTCCTAACAAAGACAGCCAACTTCGCCAAACGTGGGATGATTTAACAAAAGTGCATTTGCGAAAAAAACACAATCATTGGACGACTGTACCTAACCATAAATATCAATGCCTTTCTTAAAATCAATACACAGAAGTGTATATTTTTTTAACCTGTATATTTAGTTAAAATAAATTCATGTTAGCAGGCAATATTAACTAGGAAAATTGTGTTACTTCTCTTGCGTTCATTGCACGCAGAGTCAGGATATATGGATATATGCAGCAGCTAATTTGCCAGAATTTTACATAATTATGACATAACATTGAAGTTTGCAACAGCAATATTTAGACTTATGGATGCCACCCATTTGATAAAATACGTAACCGTTCCGTATTTCACTGAAAGAATAAACATTTTGTTTTCGAAATGATAGTTTTCGGATTGACCATATTAATGACCTAAGGCTCGTATTTATGTGTGTTATTATATTATAATTAAGTCTATGATTTGATGGCCCAGTCTGACTGAGCGGTGGTAGGCAGCAGCAGGCTCGTAAGCATTCATTCAAACAGCACTTTCCTGTGTTTGCCCGCAGCTCTTCGCAATGCTTAAAGCATTGCGCTGTTTATGACTTCAAGCCTATCAACTCTCGAGATTAGGCTGGCAATACTAAAGTACCTATTAGAACATCCAATTGTCAAAGGTATATGAAATAGTCCTATAATAACTACAACCTAAAACTTCTTACCTGGGAATATTGAAGACTCATGTTAAAAGGAACCACCAGCTTTCACATGTTCTCATGTTCTGAGCAAGGAACTTAAACGTTAGCTTTTTTACATGGCACATATTGCACTTTTACTTTCTGCTCCACCACTTTTTTTTTGCATTATTTACACCAAATTGAACATGTTTCATTATTTATTTGAGACTAAATTGATTTTATTGAGTTAAAATAAGTGTTCATTCAGTATTGTTGTAATTGTCATTATTACATATATATAAATAAATTAAAATCGCCTGATTAATCGGTATCAGCTTTTTTTTGGTACTCCTATAATCGGTATCGGCGTTGAAAAATCATAATCGGTCAACCTTTAGTATTTACCCCCCCTGGCATTTTTCCTATTTTGTTGCCTTACAACCTGGAATTAAAATAGTTTTTTGGGGGTATGCAATCATTTGATTTACACAACATGCCTACCACTTTGAAGATGCAAAATATGTTTTTATTGTGAAACAAACAAGAAATAAGACAAACTGAAAACTTGAGCATGTATAAACTATTCACCCCCCCAAAGTTAATACTTTGTAGAGCCTCCTTTTTCAGCAATTACAGTTGCAAGTCTCTTGGGGTATGTCTCTATAAGCTTGGCACATCTAGACACTTTTTTGCCCATTCTCTAAGGCAACTCCTCCAGCTCCTTCAAGTTGGATGATCTTTTTAATCATACCACCGATTCTCAATTGGATTGAGGTCTGGGCTTTGACAAAGCCATTCCAAGACATTTAAATGTTTTCCCTTAAACCACTCGAGTGTTGCTTTAGCGTTATGCTTAGGGTCATTGTTCTGCTGGAAGGTGAACCTCCGTCCCTGTCTCAAATCTCTTGAAGACTGAAACAGGTTTCCCTCAAGAATTTCCCTGTATTTAGCGCCATCCATCATTCCTTCTATTCTGACTAGTTTCCCAGTCCCTGATGATGAAAAACATACCCACAGCATGATGCTGCTACCACCCTGCTTCACTGTGTGGATGATGTTTTCAGGGTGATGAGAGGTGTTGGGTTTGTGTCAGACATAGCATTTTCCTTGATGGCCAAAAAGCTCAATTTTAGTCACATCTAACCAGGTTACCTTCTTCCATATGTTTGGGGAGTCTCCCACATGCCTTTTGGCGAACACCAACCGTGTTTGCTTATTTTGATCTTTAAGCAATGGCTTTTTTCTAGACACTCTTCTGTAAAGCCAGCTCTGTGGATTTTATGGCTTAAAGTGGTCCTATGGACAGATACTCCAATCTCCGCTGTGGAGCTTTGCAGCCCCTTCAGGGTTACCTTTGGTCTCTTTGTTGCCTCTGATTAATGCCCTCCTTGCCTGGTCTGTGAGTTTTGGTGGGTGGCCCTCTCTTGGCAGGTTTGTTGTGGTGCCATATTCTTTCCATTTTTTAAATAATGGATTTAATGGTGCTCCGTGAGATGTTCAAAGTTTCTGATATTTTTTTAATAACCCAACCCTGATCTGTACTTCTCCACAACTTTGTCCCTGACCTGGTTGGAGAGCTTGGTCTCCATGGTGCCGCTTGCTTTGTGTTGCAGACTCTGGGGCCTTTCAGAACAGATGTGTATATATACTGAGATCATGTGACACTTAGATTGCACACAAGTGCACTTTATTTAACTAATTATGTAACTTCTAAAGGTAATTGGTTGCACCGGATCTTATTTAGGGGCTTCATAGCAAAGGGGGTGAATACATATGCATGCACCACTTTTCCGATTTTTATCGTTTAGAAATTCTTGCCCATTTTACTTCACCAATTTGGACTATTTTGTGTATGTCCATTACATGAAATCCAAATAAAAATCTATTTAAATTACAGGTTGTAATGCAACAATATAGGAAAAATGCCAAGGGGGGTGAATACTTTCGCAAGGCACACATATATACGAGTGTGTATGTTAGCCATTAGTTAGCAGCACGTGCAGAAGGGCTTCAAATAGGCTCTGAGATCAATAATGGATGTGGCCTTTCCTCCACTCCTCCCCCTCATCATCCATCACCTTCCTCCATTACTTCCTTTTCTGTCTTATTTATCACCACTCACTCTGACCCCTTTTCCCTGTGCTCCTCTTCACCTACCTCTCTGCCCTCCCCCTCTCTCACCATCCCTTCTTTCTCTACTCCTTCCTGCTCCTATCTCTCTTTCGCTCTCTCTGTCTCTCCAGTGGTGATGGTGTGCCTTCTGCGCTATGCCCAGGTGATTGAGCACAGCCACCGTTGCTGGATTAACACCAGCGCTCTGGTGTCTGGCTGCACCAACGCTCTAGGACTGGTCATGGTGGGCAACTTCCAGGTAATTCTTCTCACTTCATTACTCTACGTAAAGGCTGATTCCATGGGTGTGTCCAAAATGGTCCCATATCTGTCACTCTTGGCTCGAGCGACAATTACTAAGTGGTGGTGGGTTATATAGTCTATATTTTCCTCATTTGTTATCTCAACTTGGTGATTGCCTGTGTTTTCTAACATGTCTCCATAAGTTAAAAACAAGGGGTATGGGCAGATGTGGGTGGCCATGTGCATCGGAGTGGGAGGGTTCAGGGGGACGTCAATGGGATTTGGGTATTCGGAGTGGGATCACCTGTGCATTAAATGTATGTTTTCAATCACAGTAAAAAAAATGCATGAATAGATAAATACGATTGTTCCCTCCTTGGGCAGGTTGACCATGCCAAGTCTCTCCACTACGTTGGCGCGGGCGTGACGTTCCCCGCCGGTCTGCTCTTTGTGTGCCTGCAGTGTGTGCTCACCTACCGGGTGGCCGTCACTGCCCTTGACTACTGGATGGCACACGTACGTGTGGCGCTGGCCGCAGGAGCCCTCGTCTCACTGGTCCTCAGTATCCTTTTTTGACTCACTGGGATTGGTTAAGGGAAGGGTTGAGCGGCTGGGATGAGGGAAAGGGGTGGGGGCTGGGCATTAAACTGGTCGTGTTATTGGTCCTGATGGACTCCACCAGTTAGTATAAGGTGACTGATAATTTATCCTTAGCGTTATTTAATTTCAATCAGTCACAGTTAAAGATGGAATCCGCAGTAGGGGGAAACTGCGCCACTGGCCGCCCTACCACAGTTCAAATAGTTTCTGTTTTCGAGCTGAGGAGCGTAAAATTGCTGTATATATTGTGCTCTTCCATCGCGCAACGCTGTCTGAGGGGAATAAACAGTGTTTGTTGTTTGCAGTAACTTTGTTGTTGTATCACAAACGGACAACATTAACATTTAAGGATTCCAGTGTTAATGTGGAATGTAGTATTGTCATTTCTCTTCTGTAATGAAACCCTGTAATGGCTAGTCTGTGATACCACCAAACACTAGTGGGCCCCATGTGCTTCATATATATTTAGTAAGTCATAAATATGTTCTTCTTCTTGAACTGCACTGTTGATTAAGGGCTTGTAAGTAAGCATTTCACGGTAAAGTCTACGCTTGTTGTATTCAGTGCATGTGGCAAATAATGTTTGATTTTATGTTAATTCTCCTAACCTTCTACAAAAAGTAAACTCTGATGTTAATTTGACAAAAGCTGGATCCCTTCCAGCCATTACCAGTAGCTAGGGTTCTTAAAACATGATGACTCCTCAGAATTGTGAGAAGTTCTCAGGGACAAGGCTGATCATCCTCCTGCTGGAACTAAGTAGGGGTGAAGACTGCCTGGCAGGCTCAGCCATACTCTGAAGCTCTCATTAACATATTGATGGATGAAGAAGCATATTGATATATCCCTGCCTAAATATTTCCACAGCAACAGTACTGCACTCTGTGAACCGTGCACTCATTATTGACCATAGCATACTTTGCGTCCCAAATGGCATCCTATTCCATTTAAAGTAGTGCACTATATAGGGAATAGAGTGCCATTTGGGATGTAAGCATAGATTTCTTAATGTTGCCCTTCCTCCTCCATCGATGTGGCTGTTGTTTCTCCTTAACCGTCTTTCCCCAGGTGGTATTTTCTTCATTCACGAGAGCTTTGTCCTCCAGCATGCGGCGGCCATCTGCGAGTGGGTCTTCACCGTGGACATCCTGGTTTTTTATGGCACCTTCACCTATGAGTTTGGCACAGTCACCAATGACACCATGATGGTCGGCCTGCAGCAGACCCACCACCACTCGGGGGTCATGATGGGCGGCGCGGCCGGGGCCATGACGCTGGGCATGGGAGCCAAGGGCCTCAAGTCCCCTGGAGGAAGTAGCACATCCACCCATCTCAACTGCACCCCTGAGAGTATAGCCATGTTGTAGCTTAGTGGGGATCACAGGAGGTCACCATGCTGCTGCAGAGAGGAATCACCACACAGGCAGCGGACGTTAGGGCTCAATGATAGTACTGGCCGCCAGGGGAAGGAGGAAAGACAAGACATTGAAAATCACAAGATATGATTGACACACCGGGTCGGTATTGCTGTATTGGGTTTTCGTGTTGTAATAACCTGTCCGTTTCTCCACTACGGTCTAATTTTCTTTGCTTCATCAGCAGGAAGGAAGACTTACAGGAAGGACAAATATATGGGATGATGAGGGATGATGATGTTCTGAGTGTTTCCAAGATGACAGCTGGCACATGGGCCTCCCAGCACACTGACCCGATGATACCTTTTTTCTTTCTTAAAGATCAGTGTTGTTTGACCGGTCACTGAGGCTTTTGCCAGTGTTCATCCTTGTCATGTCGGGATGGCAGACACAAACGGTTTCTTTTATATGCCAACACAATATTGTTTTTTTTGTGGCACATTTTACAGACTTCCTCTACCTGGTGAATGAGAGTAGAGTACGTCGTTGGATTGATCAGACTTGGTTTGAGTTTTTCTTTTTGTGTATACTCTGCCAATGTTTAAGCATCATAGTAAAAACGATTGAATGTTTGAGAAGTGGAACTATGGATAGTATACTGTTATGTGCATGACAGGTTGTATGCACACGTCTTTTTATTTATCAAATCAAGTATGAATGAACTGTAAAAACGATTTGTGAACTCAGAAACATAATTTGACAAGACAATTTACACATTCTGTGCACAATATCTGCCCAATATCTCAAATAGCTGTCTCAACAGGGCAAGTGATATGAACAACTTTATTTTTGAAATATTGTTTAAAATGATATCTCTGTATGTTTAGTTATTCCCTAGATAACATTTTATAGATGTATGACATGCTATACAGCTAGATGACATGACCTGAGCATCGAATGCTCACACAAACCTGCTGGTCTGTTCTGCCCCTCTGTTACTGGGGCAAACTCTGCGTCTCAATCACTCTTGCTTGATTTGTTTTATATTTCCCATGTTGCCACTGAATTTCCCTCACCTGTTAGCCACTGGTAACATGGCTTATTGTGTTGTTTTTATGAGGTCACCTTTTATTGTTTTCCATCTTTGTTGGTGAATTAATAGCCATTTCATCTGCCAAAGTAAAGTACACTACAGAGTGTGTGTTTGAAGCCTTGCTTTGGAGAGTTTTGAACACATTGCTCTTTGTTATATGTCAAAGTACAACATGTAATTAAATATATGGTTATAAATATGTCAACCCTCTAGGCTACGATACATTTTAAAAGGTGCAAATATGACTAATTGAACAACAGCTGTCTTATCTGGGGGAAAAATACAGGGGTATCTACTGGTTGGATTCCAGGCTGGTTCCTTGGAAGCCTTATTTGGAGACTGTGGGCAACACAATCTCTGTAAGAAACGTCTCGTCAAAGCCTGTCATTAATGTTCTGAGTCAGATACTGTGTTGAGAACAGTGCTCGTATTTATAAAGCCTCAGAGTCGGAGTCCCCTTTAGTCCACCCCCTGTCCATGTAACCTTGTTCATTATGATAGAAGTGATCTTCGATAAGCACTCCTACTCTGAGATGCTTTATAAATACAGGCCCAGTTGTATTGACAGTAGGGAATAAAGGAGGATGCCTATATAGACCTTGTGCCATTGACCTGATAATGACGAGTGTCTGATGTGTGTCAACAGGTTTTGAGTATTGTTGAGATCCTCTCTGTCATGCCTCTGATGTGGAAATACATGAGGACATTTGTCATTTAGAGTTGAGAGGCTGCATGCATGTACTGTGTGGGCGATGGGGTGCAAAATTGTTAGACTGAAATAGATGTGTATGATATGTAGACCGTGACTTATGAATGACTTATTAAATTGTCTTTCTCATTGCCAAACATCTATAACTGAAATGGTACAGAATAAACCTCTCAACGTTGTGACTGACAACCAACCAAATATACCCCAGGTGAGAGTCACCAGGAAACAAATGTGTTTCTGTAACCAACCAGCGCCACCTTGAGGCCAATGATTGTCTCCACATGGAGAAATCAAATGCAAGTCAGCAGTTTGTATGCTATGCTTTCTCCCTCTCTCTCTCTCTGGCACTTCTTTAGTAGGCCCCAGGGTTGGACTTTGCTACGTTGAAGGGGTTTCAATTCATTGAAACTGTCCCCAGCTGCCCATGGGAACCCCACTGACTGTTATTTAACAACTTTTTATGGCCTATATATTCTGTGAAATAAATCTTTTCAATTGTGGGATAATAATCATATACGGTCATTTTCCATGGAAAAATGTCAGTTTAAGTCCGCCCCTGGTTGGCACTTTTAACATTAGTGATCTATGATATCACTTCCACGGTGTTCTCTATTGGGTCATTGTGTTCCTGGTAGAGTATATATTAAACTGTACAGTACAGCCACTGGATGGTTTTTCAGCCAACAAAACTATTTTCAACCGTGTTTTATAGTTTTCTTCATGTCAGCTACCTCTGTGATTGTGAGTGGACTTGATGTTATTCCAGAGAAGATGCATAGATTGTATTTCCTATTCCTATAGCTGGAAAAGATGAGAATCTACACTGGAATGTGATGGGTTGGCTCTGTTGCTATAAAACAGGTCACACAGAAAAGACAAGAAAATGAACGCACACTGGTGGTTTCTGTGTATGTTCACTATGTTCGATCTTTTGGCATTTTCCCCCTTATCCCGTACCAGCCAAAAAGTTTTTTCAAATATTTGATTTCAAATGACCTTATTTTCTGATGTATTTCAGCACACTGTAATTTAGTATCAAGGTTAGACTTCAACAGGCAGCTTTGATGAAAATGTACCTACATGGGATTGGAACTATTCTGTGTAAACATTTGTGTTCTCTTACAGTGGACATGGCCAAAACATGACAAAATGGAATTTCTATACATGATTGTTTTTGTTAAAAAATAAATAAATAGACTCATGCACTCTTTCAAGACGTGCGAGAATTTACAATTCCAGTAGCAGAAGACAGCCTGTATGTAAAATGATGTCTTGAATTCTAAATAACAGCAATGCACATCAAAGATGTAATAGTCATTTTATAATTTTTGAAAACTATGTAAAACGGGTGGTATGGGAGGGAAGTCGATTACCCCCTTCTGTAAATGTGTGATGTATCTATCATTTAGCTATTTTTCTTTTGTCAGAGATTTATATTCAAATATGAAATAAAATTGATGAATTATAAGCAAATTCTTTGCTCTTCGTATTGTTTATTCGTGGGCAGAAGATGGGTAAATCATGTTAGATTACACAAGCTGAAGGTTTGTTTCGACATGACTGATCTGGGACGAGTCTCAGCTGTATCCCCTCAGAGAAGGGAGTAGGCTGGCTTGGCAGACATTGACTTGGCAGACATTAGCCTACCCACTAAAATGATATTTCCTCAATATTGCATAAATTAACATTTGGCATACCTTTGAGCCCAGAACATCAACTTCTCTCTTCTGCTCCTCTGCTCTAGCCTTGTGAAACCACACTAACTGCAATGTGAGATATTGCAAGATTATTCAGGTTATTTACTATAATTAAACGTATCATGTGCTCTATACAAGACAGCCCTTTGTTGTAGACCGAGAGAAATATGGCAGAACAATTATCACTGCCTTGAAATAGTGTCTGTTCAGTACTGTCCGCATTTCACAGCAACTGTTAATTTTAAGTACTCACTCACAGGACTCAGCAGTTGTAGGTTATTTTGTCATATGACTACTGAGATACACTCATTGACATGAAGCACAAACCAGTTATGCCAGCCAGACCAACAACTGAATGCTATACATGCTTTATAACCACCCATTGGACTTGGTCTGTGTGTTAACAATGCTGGGTCATTCAACAAACTATTTAGTATTTGAGGAAATGCGATTGAGTGGACCTGAGAAAAACTACAGTTGTGAGATTGGTCCTTAATCTACAATGCCTTTAGAAATTATTAACACCCCTTTACTTTTTCCTAATTTTTTGGAATTAAATAATAATAATAATTTAAATTGAGATTTTATGTCACTGATCTACACACAATACCCCATAATGTCAAAGTGGAATTTGTTTGTAGAATTTTTTATTTAAATTAATACAAAATGTAAAGCTGAAATGTCTTGAGTGAATAAGTATTGGACCCCTTTGTTATGGCAAGCCTATATAAGTTCAGGAGTAAAATGTGCTAAACAAATCGCATAATATTTCGCATGGACTCGTGTTCAATAATAGTGGTTAACACACATTTTTTATGATTACACCATCTCTGTACCTCACACATTAGGTCCCTCAATCAACTAGTGATTAAACCACAAAGGCCAGGGAGGTTTTTCAATGCCTCGCAAAGAAGGGCACCGATTGATAGGTGTAAAAAAATATCCCTTTGAGCATGATGACGTTATTAATTAGTCTTTGGATGGTGTATCAATACAGAGTCACTACAAAGATACAGGCGTCCTTCCTAACACAGTTGCCGGAGAGGAAGGAAAATGCTCAGGGATTTTACCATGAGGCCAATGGTGATTTTAAAACAGTTACAGAGTTTAATGGTTGTGATATGAGAAAACTGAGGATGGATCAACAACATTGTAGTTACTCCAGAATACAAAATTATATATTTTTTTCATTTTACTAGGCAAGTCAGATAAGAACATTAAGAACAAATTCTGAATTTTACAATAACGACCTACCCCGGCCAAACCCTCCCCTAACCCGGACGACACTGGGCCAATTGTGTGCCGCCCTATTGGATAAAGTGAAAAGATGCCTGTACAAAATAAAAAATATTGTATCCTGATTGCTACAAGGCACTTAAATAATACTGCAAAAAATGTGGGATTTTTAAAACCTTTTTGTCCTAAATACAAAGCGTTATGTTTAGGGCAAATCCAACACATCACTGAGTGCCACTCTTCATATTTTCAAGTATCGTGGTGGCTGCATCATGTTATGGGTATGCTTGTCATTGGGAAGGACTAGGGAGTTTTTTTAAATATAAAGAAACGGAATACAGCTATAAGCACAGGCCAAATTCTAGAGGAAAACCTGTTTCATTCTGCTTTCCAACATACACTGGGAGATGAATTCATCTTTAAAGCAGGAAAATAATCTATTACACAAGGCCACAACTACACTGGAGTTGCTTAACAAGATGACATTCAATGTTCTTGAGTGGCATTGTTACAGTTTGGACATAATTCAGTTTGAAAATCTATGGCGAGACTTGAAAATGGCTGTCTAGCAATGATCAACAAATCAACTTGACAGATCTTGAAGAATTTCTAAAAGAATAATGGGAAAATATTGTACAATCCAAGTATGCAAAGCTCTTTGAGACTTTTTGAGGCTCTTTGAGACTCTTTGAGACCCTACAGCTGTAATCACAACCAAAGGTGCTTCTACAAAGAATTGACTCAGGGGTGTTTGCTTATGTAAATGAGATATTTCTGTATTTCATTTTTAATACATTTGCTACATTTTCTAAAAACATGTTTGCACTTTGAAATTCTGGGGTATTGTGTGTATATGTATTTTTATATTTAATCTATTTTGAATTCAAGCTGTAACAGAACAAAATGTGGAATAGTTTTTTTCGTTTTTTTTTCTGTGCACAGAGTGGTGTTCATGGAACTTTCTTCAATATCCTATACCAGGGTAGGGAGTTACTGCTGGTGCCAAAGCAATCAACACTATAAACAGATTGTTTTTAAAATCTGACAAATGTGAGGCCATCAAAACATATGCCATTTAAAAATCTCCTTTTCTTTCCCCCCAATATGCAATGTAATGACCAACATTATATTGCATATTGGGGGGAAAAGAAAAGGAAGAGACATGGTATGACATGTTAACGCAGGGAATGTAGAGAGAGTTCAAACTGACTGAACTGCCTCAGTATTCCTTTCATATTGTATAATGATCATCCATCATTTATATCTGTATCAAAAAACAGGATAAAACATAATAGCTAAACAATATTTTTTGCAGCTTTTGTCAATTCTCAATTATATTGCGACCCAATGCAATACATGTGAAATAAGTAATAAGTGTGCTCTGAGCTGCTATGTGTACATGGCAACATGTAGATACTCCAGTCTATGTTCCCTCTGTTTTCTCTTATCCTTTAACACACAAATACACGGTTTAGTAACAGGCTGACGCTGACCATTTCTGTGTCCCAAATCAGCCAAATGGCACCCTATTCCCTGTACAGTTGTGACCAGGGCCCATAGGACACTTAGGAAAGAGGGTGTCATTTGGGACATCCAAAGTCTCAACTCTAAATGAGACAAGCACGTTGATTATGATTTCCCATGCCAGAGTTCCACACACACATTGTCCTTCTTAAACTCCTCATACTCTGGATTGTCGGTTGGTAGCCAGAGTCGGCATAGCAGACAAGAATTGGCCTGTAAAGATACACAGCAAAGGTTAGGATTCTCCAAGGGTTATATATTGTTCAGGTAAATAGTAAATTCACATCATAACTGACAGAATTGATCCGTGTGTGTGTGTCGATTCAGTGGCCCTCACCTTCCTTAACCAGGGCAGGATACAACCAGAGTGAAAGGGGTGTTTGCCGGGCATCTCCCGCACTGTCTCCTGCTCCTCAAAATCCAGCAGACACACAGGACACTTCAGCCCTTTGCTGGATGATGGGAGAGAGGGAGTTCAATCACAGACAATAGACTACACTTACAGACTACATTGGTTGTCGTGCAAGCAATTATGATGAATTCAACTGAATATTTTTTAATAATCATAAATATTTTTTAACGGGGTGGATCAGCTTCAACATTGCAAATAGATTTCTTCTTCTATGAATGTAATATTCTGAATCATTTCCAATCCCACATATTTTTTAAAATAAATATATTATATTAAATATATATATTTAAAATGTTGATATTTAATGCAGGGCCGACAGACAAGTTTCTTACTTTCTCCCCCTTCTACTTGCTTTTTCCATTTTTTGCGGTAATGCTGCAATTAGTTGGTTGTAATTTTGGATAGAGCAGACATTTCCATATATTTTGTTAGCTTGCATGTGTGACATGCTGTAACTCCACCAGTCCTTTATATGATATAAGTTACCAAGATTACACCGTACAGTTTAACCATAATAGTTTAACCATAATATATGTTGTGTCTTTTTGTTAAGATATTTTATCAAGGTTTAAGATAAATGATTAAATAATTCTACCCATAAACTTAACCATTAGGATTATAGGTTATTAGAGTGATTTAAATTTAATTGGTTAATGACCACATAAGAACTAAATTCATCCAACAATTTGGTCCTTCGAGCGGATTTCCAAATCTGTCCCTGTCGCCCGAAGGTAGCATGCCGAAAACCGTGCACGGGCGGGTCGTTGACCCGTAAATTAAAGACCTGGCCCCTGAATTGGGGTTCAAAGAACAGGCCGGTATATAGCTAAGGTCGACAGACACGGTGACGGAATCTCACAAACATTGCTTTTCCCAGTCTTCAAGACCAGGTCATTTAGCCTCTATTCTCGAATTTGGGGGGAATGATTTAAGTTATCTTTGATTTGATGATCTAAAAATGTTTCGAATTTATCAATAATAGGAGCTTCGCTATTCCAAACTGGTTTTGTGGGTTACCTGTACGACCAATATACAATGGTTTGTGTGTGGCAGGTCCGGAAAGACCTGAGGTAAGGTGCGCTACCATAAATAAAATATGTTAATAGATTGCAAGCCATGAGGGTTATTAAGGGTGGGATATAGTAGGTGTTGTTAGATAGGACGGTCGTTTTGTACAAATAGGACAGCCATTAATTCAAAAGACATACCTAAATAAAGTCCTAACCTAAGTAGTAAAACAGGTGAGGATATAAACTAGGCTTGGTGAGAAAGAAAGGTAATTCTATGCGAACAGGATAACTGCACCTATTCAATACTGAAAGAAATAATATCCAAAAAAGGAGGAGAGGGAAACCTAATGTAGCGGAGTGAGATACGAGATATTGGGGTACTTTCTAAAACCACCCGAGGTTAACTAGGGATGTATGGCCCCTGGGTAATAGCTTATAGTTGTGCAAGTGAGATATAATGTCCGATCGACAGTCAACACTATAGATAAAGTTTCCAGAAAGGAGAAACACATAGAAATTCATACACATAGATTGTAACTTGGTAACGGTAAACAACACATACATAGATAATAGAAATATACACACCTAGATTGTGAGAATATACTGTAGAATATAACTATAGTAATTGGATAGCGGTAGAAAAGAACACACACATAAAAGGTAAAAAGTACATACACATAGAAGAAGACGAGACAGAAAAAGGATTGGGCGGCTGTAAAAGGAAAAGGGGAACCCCAGGACAGGGGGCAGCGGTGGTTTTACAGTGGGCTGTAGATAGAAAACGAGAGAGCGAGAGTAAGGAGAATCATCGCCGGAGAGATGCCTTGACCTTTAAGTTAGGGCTAATTTTTGGGAATTGTCTCAGTGCCGGAATTTGCAACTACAGACAATTATAATAATAGGGTTGTTGGCGGGGAGGCTCCGCCAATAGTGATGGTAGATCAGTGGTTAAATAGCTGCCTTCCAAGCTTGAGACCTGAGTTTGGTTCACGGTAAATGCTCTGACTGGAATCTGAGTCTTTCATTGTAATTAAACCATTTGTATGTTTTGCATGGAAAGATACGGTTGTTAGTGTTGGAATAAGATATAACTAGAACTTTCTTAATAGATTGTTTAAGTTAAATTGAAAGACCAATCCATTCTAAATAATAGCGGGGCGATGTCGTTGGAATACGCTGTCTTGCCTAAATGTCCCGCTGGAATAACGTATTGGGAATGGAGTCGTATTCAAAATGCTGAATCCCAGATGAGACAGTTACCTAAATCTAATGGATTCTAAATAATAACGAAGAGATAACTACTATAGAGTTGTGCCCATCGAAATGTTTTTTTAACATACGTTCTAAACTTAGCGAAGTACATGGTACTTTTAAAACTTTGGAGTAGAGAAGGTTGAAAAGTTTGGTTTTACTCTTACGATAGGATTAAAGCAGAACTCAGTTGGAGTAGGGGGTATATTTTTTCCTAGAGGCAGGAGTAAGAGAGTTAGTTGCTGTGTTGGCTACTAATTTTCAGGGTAAGTTGCTAGAGGCAGGTTGATTTGTTGTGTGATAACGTAAAACTGCGTCATTATGTTGAATACACGATAACGTTACTCAAATTGATTTGACCGTTGTTCAGGTACACTCTTTTCTGTACTTCTGGCAGTACAATTTTGATTTATTGATTGATGTTGTAAGTTCTATTCAAGATCCAACATTTGTGATTAATTGGGTTTGGCTTATCGAACCCGTACTACTGCTGCTGCAGTCAGCCAACAACGATTTGCAATTTGTTGAAGTTGCTGCGGCCTGGGCACGGGCTGAGCGCCTGTTGCTGACATCACTCACAATGCACTTTTGCAGCCAGGCAATGAGGTTGTGACTGAGGGTGACAGAGAAATTTGTTTGTGTCATTTAGAGGGAAAATGCGTGCATTATAGCTTTGAGTCACTTTTCAAAAGTTGCTAAAAGTTCCAAATACATTTTTAAAAGTAGCTGAATATTGTCAGGGTAGTCTGAAAAGACGGTAAAACTAGCAACAAAATTGCTAGGTGGCCATCACTGATTGGTGGCATTCACTGGGCTATATTTGGCTATAAGAGAGGCAGGTCTGAATAGTTGTATCGTACAAGTTTTGTAATAGTTCCCGGTTATTGATTTTGGTTTGATTGTTTAGGTAACACCAGTGAAATTTAACAGGAAGTTAAAGTATACTAACAATAGAATTATACAGGTCCAACAAGGGAATTTTATTTTAAGGGGACAGTGCAGGTTTATCACAGTTGTGTGTGTCTAATGGCAGGGTATTCCTATCAAGCATTTTGGGGAGACTATTTGGAGAAAGACTGAATGAGTTACATGAAACATTGAGGACATTTATAACTAATGATTGGAGGGAGTAGCTTTCCATTTTCCCAGAAACATGATATCTTAAAGGGGTACACTCACATATGAAATATTATAAGTTTTATTTTCTGAGTTCTAATTAAACACGTGGATTCTTTAGATAAAGGGTTCTTTAATATGTCTAATATAGTATGGAACATGACTGTAAAAGGGTGGTATAACCTTTGACCTCTATCATGGCTTTCCCTTGTGGTCTGATCAGCCTCAGGGGAGGGCCATTTGGATAATTAATTTGTGGTCATTTGGGATACTGGTTTTAAGGTAAATTAATTATGATGGAGTTTGTAGCTCTTGGACATAATTATAGTTTGAACCACAGAGGAGAAAGTGGAATTGAGGCAGGACAAATTATGGGGAGCGGGGGAATAAACTCTAGTGAGGAAGAGGAAGAGGTTTAGTGATTCTGTTGTGAACACTGACTGTGAAGGTTTCGAATTGGCTATTATTGATTTGGTATTACAACAGGAACAAAAATCCTATTTATCATCGATAATAAATAGGGGAAGATATGGTACATTGAGGTTTAGACAGGAAATATTTGAAGCCAATAGTGCAGGAAAATACATTGAGATAGAAAAATATAGATTTTATAAGCATTAAAATTATTTATGAAAATAAATAAGTTGCAGTTCTTAGGGATGGTAAATTACTGTATATAAGGTATCCCACACTATGCAACATATATACAATTATTGATGAGACTGATTTTAAGGTTAACCCATGTTATTGTTAGATAAAATACTGTGGACTCCTGAAGGAGAGAGCTCATTAGTGCAGAAAGGATATGATATTGTTAGCATTAGTTTTGGCTTTAGAGTAGGCAAGGTTGTTACCTGGGCAGAGCCAGGTATCAAAGGGGGGGTGGGTAAGTTGTGGTCTAGGATAGGACGGGGCCTAGGGGGCCTAGGATAGGACACTTTGTGGCCTATTGGATAATAAACTAATGTAAAAAAATCTAGCTAACAAGTAGGCATAGAAGTTAAAGATATAATCAGATAGAACAAATGAGAAACTGTTTGTTATCCAAACCTGTATGTCCAAGATTTTATGCACTACAGGTGAATTACAGGAGAAGGTGATTCACTCAATCCAGTCCCTGAGGAGAATAGACAGGAAGCAGCCCCATTGGGAGGGGCCATACCAAGTACTCCTGGTGACAGCCTTCGCGGTGAGAATAGCTGAAAGAGCTACTTGGGTTCATATCACACACTGAAAAAGGGTAAGACACACTGACACTGTCGAACAATCACAGTGTTAGAGAGGAAAATCATAACCAACAGGTTTCGGGGATCATCTCTCTAATGAAGATTCCCTGATCCAGTCTTGTCATCCCTGTGGGCGTTCATAGAAGTGAAAGTGTGTGCTGGCCTCTAGCTGAGGATATGTTCTCCGGGAAAGGGTGGGGCTTTACAGGAGTGCTGATTGGTCTGAGCTGTCTTATTGTGTGAGCAATATTCCTAAATACACCAAGACCCATCCGAGAAGGCCAAAGAGGGAAACTTGACACATAGTTAGACAATGAGGATTTTGTTGTAACTTCTTGACGCTACCCATCCCTGTCGCGGGATCATTTTCGTCAGCAACTGCTGAATAGCATAGCGCCACAGTCAAATACTATTACTAAAAAATATGAATATTCATGAATTCACAAGTGCAATATTGCAAAACACAGCTTTTGTTAATCCACCTGTCGTCTCAGATTTTGAAATTATGCTTCACAGTGAAAGCAATCCAAGCGTTTGTGTTTATCGATAGCCTAGTGTAGCATTATGTACACTTAGCATCAGGAAGCTTGGTCACAAAAATCAGAAAAGCAATCAAATTTACTGTTTACCTTTGATGATCTTCGGATGTTTTCACTCACGAGACTCCCAGTTACACAACAAATGTTCCTTTTGTTCCTTAACCTCTTGGTGTTAGGGGGCAGTATTTTAATTTTTTGAAAAAAAAGTTTTAAACGGGATATTTTGTCAGGAAAAGATGCTAGAATATGCATATAATTGACAGCTTTGGATAGAAAACACTCTAACGTTTCCAAAACTGTAAAGATATTGTCTGTGAGTATAACAGAACTGATGTTGCAGGCGAAAGCCTGAGAAAAATCCAATACGGAAGTGCCCCAGATTTTGAAAGTGCTGCGTTCCAATGACTCAGCTGTGAATGTACCATCAATCAGCTTACGCTTTCTACGTATTCCCCAAGGTGTCTACAGCATTGTGACATAGTTTTACGCATTTCTGTTGAAGAATAGCCGTAGGCAGCTACATTGCGTAAGTGGTCACATGGTGGCTCCAAGAGAGATTTTCGCGTAAAATACAGAGGTAGCCATTACTCCAATCGGTCCTAGTGAAAAACGAATTGTCCCGACGGATATATTATCGAATACATATTAGAAAAACACCTTGAGGATGGATTCTAAACAACGTTTGCCATGTTTCTGTCGATATTATGGAGCTAATTTGGAATATTTTTCGGCGTTGTGGCCGATTTCTCAGCCAAACGTGAAGAACAAATGGAGCTATTTCGCCTTTTGGGAAAAAATGAAAAATGGCTGTCTACCTGGGAGTCTCCTGATTGAAAACATCTGAAGTTCATCAAAGGTAAACGATTTAATTTGATTGCTTTTCTGATTTCCGTGACAAGGTTGCCTGCTGCTAGCAAGGCATAATGCTATGCTAGGCTATGCTAAACTTACACAAATGCTTGTCTAGCGTTGGCTGTAAAGCATATTTTGAAAATCGGAGATGACAGGGTGATTAACAAAAGGCTAAGCTGTGTTCCAATATATTTCACTTGTGATTTTCATGAATAGGAAGATTTTCTAGGAAGATTTATGTCCTTTGCGTTATGCTAATTAGTGTCAGATGATGACAACGGTCCCGTTCACGGGATGGGGTGTCACTACAGGTTAAAGATTATTTTTATACCTAAAATACCTTTGTTTGTTTGTCGCATTATGTTCAGAAATCCACAGGAAAGAGCGGTCACGACAACGCAGACGGAAATTCCAAATAGTCTCCATAATGTCCACAGAAACATGTCAAACTTTTTTTATAATCATTCCTCAGGTAGTTTTTAAAATATATATTCGATAATAATCGTGTGTTTAGGTTTTTCAATAACAGCGGGAGGAACAATGGCCGCTTTACTCTGTAGCGCAAAAACTCACTCTGAGAGACCCCACCTATCCACTTACGCAATGTGATCTTTCACGCTCATTTTTCAAAATAAAAGCCTGAAACTATGTTTAAAGACTGTTGACACCTTAGGGAAGCCACAGAAAAGGGAATTTGGTTGATATCCCTTTAAATGGAGGATAGGCATGCATAGGAACAGAAGGGTTTCAAAATAAGAGGCACTTCCTGATTGGATTTTCCTCAGGGTTTCGCAATATCAGTTCTGTTTTACTCACAGACAATATTTTGACAGTTTTGGAAGCTTTAGAGTGTTTTCTATCCTAATCTGTCAATTATATGCATATTCTAGCATCTGGTCCTGAGAAATAGGCCATTGACTTTGGGAACGTTATTTTTCCAAACATAAAAATAGTGCCTCCTAGCTTCAAGAGGTTAAGCTAGCGTAAGAGATCACTTGATCTGGATAAACCAGAAGTGAGAGTGGGATTGGGAAGGATGTCTCAGTGGAGTTCTATGTAGATCAAATGGGGTCTCTGACTCCTTGGCAGTCTAGGACTATGAGCCATTATGGAAGATATCTGTGCAAGTCCCTGTGTAGTTCATGGAAACAGGTTATAGCTCACACCGAGAGAGAGGGCTACATAAATCCACATACCCTGTATGGAAGAAGATGGAGTCTAGTGAAAGTAAGGGTTTCAGTTGATAACCTAGTGCCATTCCGGGTAGAAGAAGTTAGAGCAGATGATAGCTCTATAGTCAGCCAAAATAAAGCAGAGCCCCTGACAAAGCAGAAACTGACCGTGGAGTTGTCCAGAGCCAAGGGCCGGTGTGGATAGTTCAGATGAAAGATCTGAAGGAAGTGATTGAGGTGGACACGGGTTATGGGGATTCTAACCTATGGGTAGAATGGATTCAGTATAAAGCCAGATCAGTTGTGAAAGAAGAATGTTAGGCCTGTGCCACAGAAAAACCTCAGTTGATAACCATTCCCTTTCCATTTGATGGAATTGATTCACCCAGGGGAATGGCTTGTATGGTAAAGCTGTTCATGAAGGCAGGGAAACCAGACAATGACAGTTGCATTGATCTGCATTATCTTTATCCCTATGTGTCCATCACATTCAGATTTCCCCCTTTCACAGTTACCGGAGGACATTATTATTGCATGGCTCGCTACATCACACACGGATGGGATGTAGGGGAAGTAAGAATATGCAATAGGACAGAGAATGTTACAACCGACAAGACAATGAGGGACTTGACTGGCAGATGAAAAGGCCTGGAGTGGATGTCTGGTGATTTGTGGGGGTGTGAGACTGTGACCTAACCTGCCTACCATTTGAACCTGTAGTTGTGCACTAGCGCAACTAGGCATGCTCTTTACCCTTACCCAGAGCCAGGTAGAAGAGAGAGAAGGAGTGCTCAGTCAAGATCTTTTGACAATAGAGTTGACATTGATAGCATTGGTGTTCCACAGGGGGTGCCAGACGAGTTCAAAGCAAGAAATCAGATCCTAGCAGGATTAGAGTCAAGTATTTTCTGGTGGTCCACTCTCAATAAGAATGTGGACTGGATCAATTATATCTATTATAATCAACAGTGCTTCATCAATTATACCAGAGATGCAATAAAAGGATTGGCAGAGCAGACTGAAGCGCTCAGCCTGATGGCTTGGCAGAATAGAATAGCCTTGGATATGTTACTGGCTGAAAAGGGTGGGGAGTGAATGAGGTTCGGAGCAGAATGTTGTAATTTCATCCCCGATAACACAGCTCCAGACGGATCAGTGACCAAGGCCCAGGCAGAGAACTGGGTAGATAATGCTCTAACAAATTGGTTTGATAGTGTGTCTGGAAAATGAAACAATGTCATGATCACTGTGTTTTGCACAACCTTCACCTGTGTGACTGTGTTAGTTTTGTGCCGATGTTGTGAGAAAGGTTCTCATTTCTAGGACTCTGGAGAAATCGATGACAGAATAGATGGTGAGATACGGACCGATTCCAAGCTCTGACTAGTGGGATGAAGAATACAGACTTCCAGGTCTAAGAGAAGGCTCTGTGTCTTTTAATTATGAGGAGCCAATGTTGGATGAGACTGTTTTCAATTTTTTATTGAATGCTGTTCAGTTCATGAAGATTATGATGAAGATCCTAAACCGGAAGTGTTATAATTGGATATAGGCGTAGAACAGTCATTGATGAGGAATTGAATGTAAATACATGTATTGTTTTGGTATATTCTTGTATAAAAATGAATGTTTCCATATAGTGTTTGATATGTCAGTATGAATTATTTAGTCATTAAGCGTGGATTGTTAAGATATTTTATCAAGGTTTAAGATAAATTATTAAATAATTCTACCCAGAAACTTAACCATTTGGATTAGAGGTTATGTATCATGAACAAGGAGTAATTCATATTAATAAACACAGCTCCAACTACGTTGGAGGGGGGAAGAGAGGAATGCATGTGTGTGCCTAAAGTAAGCAAAGATAATCCTTAACCTATGTTTGAACCGACTCAACTATAACTCGATAAAATAAGACAGCGAGAGCCCCTCCAGGTTTTCCGTATCTGGGGGGGACTGGAACTGTCTGCTAAGTGGTATTAAACTGTGGTGAGACTTCAGGAGATAATCCAGATACAGTGTGCGTTAGTGGGTTGGAATGGACTTTTGAATCTGCTTTGTCCTTGTCGGAGGGGAGGAGGGTGTTAAGGGAATTTTTATCTATAATGATTAATTATGTATACATTTCAATCAGGATGTACTAATCAGAATACTATTATATTACTGTACATGTATGAATTTTCTTTCTTGATCCCAGTACTGAATATAATGTGTGTGAATGTGGTCAAGAGTTAGAATAATGACGGTCTGTTCCTTGGTACAAATGAATGAACTATATCTCCAGACTGACTAGAATGCTTATCTACACTGGCTGACCTTGGCTCTAGGCGAGGAGGGAAGGCTTGAGAACTATAGAGCCTTTCTACCAGTGTCAAGAAGAGATGGAACATTTAGAAAACGCTGACGTCATTTTCAGTTTATAACCTGTGGTAAAATGTGTAAGTACTCGGTACTCTCGAGAATAAACTCTGCTGTTTGATTTTGAGACTGGGCTCTGTCTATTATTATAGAATAAGGGTCTTACAGGTCCTTATGAATGGACAGAGTGTTTAATTTAATTGGATATTAAAACATAGAGTAATTTAATTCCTTTAACAGAGGGACATTTAAAACGCTATGACGTCATATGTGATATATAAACTGATGTACATGGTATTTTAACCAGCACTCTCGGGAATAAATGCTATTGGCTAATTTTGGTAGACTGGTCTCTGTCTATTTTATGCAAATAAGGATCTTACAAATTCTTAGAAACAGACAGAGTGATTTAAATTGAATTGGTTAATGAACACATAAGAACTAAATTCATCCAACACTTTTCTGGTGAATTGATCCAAAATTGCAACCGACTTTCTATGGCTTGTTTTAAAAACAGCAATATTTTGGAGAGGATATAATTTCAAATAACCGAAAGTGAGAGGTTGTAATCTGAATAAAGGGAAAAAGACCATTCTTGAACACGGGTTGAGCCATTCTTACTAATCTGCTAGAGAACTCATTTGGATGTAAGTATAGCTTTTGTATGACTATCATTTAAAAAACAAGTCATTAGGTGTAGGCCAATAAGTAAACTGGGATATAAATAAAGAGTTAATCAGGGTGATTTTCTTTCACAATAGACAACTATTTTCCATTCCATGGTAGCCAGATATGATCTATTTTTGCTAACTTTCTATAAAATGTATTGTTGTGAGATAATTTCTTTCTTTCGGAATATAAATACTGAGTATGACCACCATTTTATTGGTAATGTCTACAGTAATGTAAAAGTTTAATTTGTTTGTGATCCAATACCTAATATAGTACACTTATCATAATTTGGTTGTAATCCAGAGAGGTTAGAAAAATTATCTAGATCCTCTATGAGGCTATTGAGGGATCCAAATTGTTTATTTAAAATAAAACATGAATCATCTGTGTACAATGACACCTTTGTTTTTAAGCCCTAGATTTCCAGCCCCTTGATATTATTGTTGGATCTGATTTGAATAGCTAACATTTCGATGGCCATAGTAAATAGATATGCCGATAGTGGACAACCTTGTTTTACTCCTTTTGACAGTTTAATACTTTCTGAGAAGTAGCCAACTGAAATGTATTACCACATGAGACAGCACATTATTGTTGTCTCCTTTTTGAAGAGACAGTAGCCTATAATCCCCAAAGGTTTTTCACAGCTAAAGAGGGTAGTTTTTTGCAGGCAGCAGGATTCACCTGCTTGCTCTGGGGATATGACAACCACAGGTAAGGTTTGGACTGCTGTTTTAGCAGCTGGGGGAGGAAGATGCTGTAATATTCATATGTGTAAACATACTGAATTGTAATTGGATGCATTTTACCGCCATATCATACTGTGCTATGATTGGTTAAGACCACCCAAATGGTTAGGTCATGGTCAGTTTGATCCTGGTTAGCGATATGTGAACATGCCAGTTATAGCTAGCTAATAAAGAGCTACGTTAAGAAATATCCTGTAGTACTGCATTTTATTATTTTGTACAAAGTGTGCAAAACAAGACAGATGCTGGTCCCAGTCTGATAGGTCAAATGCTCCTGAGTCAATGTCCAGGCCCTGCATCAAAGACCTACACAGAGGTCAACAGGCATTCAGTGGCAGTGATGCAAAATACAGACTGGATTGTGTTTTGCCAGAAGATACAGACCCTACACATGTATACACTGCGCTATGGGTCGGCATGTACACACTGCACTATGGGTCGGAATGCAATCATGGTTACATTAAGACACTGCGGAGCTGGCGCGAGATATGTGTCGGAAAACTTACCTCGATGCAGGGATGTGCCACTGTGCTCTAAATGTTACCTTTATCCACACTGTTCCACCAGGAAGATTGAAATACTGCTAGTTTACCTGGAAAACTGCCATTTTCATCCTCATTCAAGCCAATAACAGGAACCACTGAAGCCATTTTGGAATGGCAGTGTCAGCCAATCAGTTGTTCTAGGTGATGTGCCATTTGATAATGGCTGCAGTGGCTCCTGCTAGCTAGCACGAAAAGGGCAATTTTCCAGGAAAACTAGCAGTATTTCAATCTTCTCGTTGGAGCAGTGTGGTTAAAGGTCAAATTTGGGGTACAGTGGCATATCCCATCACTGCATAGAGGTATGTTTTCCGACCCATATCGGTTTTCTGACCCAAAACGTAATTGATTTATATAGCTTTAAATGGCTTTTAATAGATTTTATGTATTTCTATCAAATCAAAACTGGAATTTCTATTCAAAGCAAAGGTTGTAAAAGTATACTAGACATGTAGAGAATAAATCACACCTAGTTTGATGTTTCTGTGAGAAACTGTGAATTAGTTATTGATTTATACCACTTTTAATGGCATCTTATAGATTTGATGTATTTCTATCAAATCAAAACTGGAATTTGTATTCAAAACAAAGGTTTTAAAAGTATGCTAGACATTTATAGAATAAACCATCTCTATTTTTATGTTTCTGTGACATTCAGTTAATGAGTTATTTATTTTTACAATTCTAAGAGGCTTTTGGCGATTGTCTGTTGAATGTCTGTTGAATGTCTGATTGTCACGGTCGTTGTGTGGAGGAGACCAAGGCGCAGCGTGGTGAGCGAACATAACTCTTTAATAAAAGAGAGAACACTGAACAAAACTAAACAAAACAATAAAACGTGAAGCAATATGGCTAGTGCAGAACAGGCAACCAGACATAGAATAACAACCCACAAAATAACCAAGGAATACGGCTACCTAAATATGGTTCCCAGTCAGAGACAACGATAAACATCTGCCTCTGATTGAGAACCAATCCAGGCAACCATAAACATATAAACCCCTAGACATACAAAAACCCCAATACAATACGAAAACCCCTAGACAATACAAAAACTAAACAAACCACCCTTGTCACACCCTGACCTAACCAAATAATAAAGAAAACAAAGATAACTAAGGTCAGGGTGTGACACTGACCAACTTCACCTTGGTAGATATTTTCTCCTTGTTCTATCTGTGCTACACCACTGTCATTCTACCGGGTACCGTCATGTAAAGTTTGTCCATCTGATCACAAATTATGTATGGGAGGGGTTGGTTTGGTATTTTTATTGATAGTAGTTGAAATAGGGACTTGGTTATCGAGGACTGACTCTGTTTGCAACTGTTATCCTGTCAGCTCTTTTTCTCTCTGTCTCTCACTCTCTGTCTATTTAACTTGTCAGCAGCTCTCTCTCTATCAAATACAAAGTAACTTTATGATGTCTAAATGTATATGTAAATTCACTCAATATGGGGCTACTTCATGACAACTTTCGTAACCCTGTCAAATGCTTTTTATGTACAGTACATTGGACCCCTTGACTTCCTCATTTTGTTTTGTAAAAGCCTTATTCTAAAATGGATCAAATAAAACATTTTCCTCATCAAGCTACACACAATACCCTATAATGACAAAGTGAAAACAGGCTTTTAGAATTTTTTGGAAATGTATTACAAGTAAAAAACAGAAATAGCCTATTTACATAAGTCTTCAGAACCTTCGCTATGAGACTCGAAATTGAGCTCAGGCGTATCCTGTTTCCATTGATCATCCTTGAGATGTTTCTACAACTTGATTGGAGTCCACCTGTGGTAAATTCAATTGATTGGACATGATTTGTAAAGGCACGCACCTGTCTATATAAGGTCCCACTGTTGACAGTGCATGTCAGAGCAAAAACCAAGCCATGAGGTCGAAGGAATTGTGTTCCGAGACAGGATTGTGTCGAGGCACACATCTGGGGAAGGGTACCAAAACATTTCTGCAGCATTGAAGGTCCCCAAGAACACAGTGGCCTTCATCATTCTTAAATGGAAGACGTTTTGAACCACCTACTCTTCCTAGAGCTGTCCGCCCGGCCAAACTGAGCAATTGGGGGAGAAGGGCCTTGGTCAGGGAGTTGACCAAGATCCCGATTGCCACTCTGACAGAGCTCCAGAGTTCCTCTGTGGAGATGGGAGAAGGACAATCATCTCTGCAGTAGTCCACCAATCAGGCCTTTACGGTAGAGTGGCCATACGGAAGCCACTCCTCAGTAAAAGGCACATAACAACCCGCTTGGAGTTTGCCAAAAGGCAACTAGAGGACTCTCAGACCATGAGAAACAAGATTTTCTGGTCTGATGAAACAAAGATTGAACTCTTTGGCCTGAATGCCAAGCGTCACGCCTGGAGGAAACCTGGCACTATCCCTACGGTGAAGCATGGTGGTGGCAGCATCATGCTGTGAGGATGTTTTTCAGCGGCAGGGACTGGGAGATGAACGGACCAAAGTACAGAGAGATCCTTGATGAAAACCTGCTCCAGAGTGCTCAGGACCTCAGACTGGGGGCAAAGATTCAACTTCCAACAGGACAGCGTCCCTAAGCACACAGCCAAGACAACGCAGGCCTGGCTTCGGGACAAGTATGAATGTCCTTGAGTGGCCCAACGAGAGCCCAGACTTGAACCCGATCAAACATTTCTGGAGAGAACTGAAAATAGCTGTGCAGCGAAGCTCCCCATCCAACCTGACAGAGCTTGAGAGGAACTGCAGAGAAGAATAGGAGAAACTCCCCAAATACAGGTGTGCCAAGCTTGTAGCGTCATACCCAAGAAGACTCAAGGCTGTAATCGCCAAAGGTGCCAAAGGTGCCAAAGGTGCTTCAACAAAGTACTGAGTAAAGGGTCTGAATATTTATGTAAATGTAATATTTCAGTTTTTTATTTTTAATACATTTGCAAAAATGTCTAAACCTGATTTTGCTTTGTCATTATGGGGTATTGTGTGCAGATTGAAGAGGGAAAAATACAATCAAATCCATTATATAATAAGGCTGTAACATAACAAAATGTGGAAAAAGTCAAGGGGTCTGAATACTTTCTGAATGCATTGTACACACTCAATCAAAATGCTCCACAGAGATAACTTATCAACTTATTTTTTATTTTACAAATTGTGCACTACAGTTTTACATGTATTTGAGATGGTAATAGCTCAAGGGTAAAAAACAATTGGGAAAGGAAAATCAGTAACAAATAGGGTAATCTCATCCACCAGCCGGCTAACAATTGAGCATGGGGATGAGGTTACAAATAGAGAGGACACCAAAATGACAAACTCATATGTTAAGAAGATAAGTGAAGATATGATGCAATTTCTCTGCAGCGGTTTTTGATACTGTACACATTGCTTACCTGTAGGCTAATGAATTACACATGTAACATAAGTACTCACACTGCATTGCCCACAGAAACAAACTTTCCTCAAACATAAGTGTTTTGTATACAAATAAAATTAAGTTCCTTTTCTTATATTTCTTTTGACCAGAAAAAAAGGAAGAATGACATGAAATGACTGACTCATAAAATGTCATGACAATTATAATTTTACAGCTTACATGGAATGCTGAAAAAAAGGATACACAACTCATCCAATGGTGATTTTTGCTTTTTAACAGACCAAAGGCACAATATGTTTTATTTGAACTGACCAAACATTCACATATACCAAATCCTATGGTAAGGCTGAAGCATTTCTGAGTATGAATGTTAAACTAGTGAGCCTGACCAACTACTACGGCCAGTTGAAGACGATACTGAATTGGGAAGCAGCTGAGCTAGTGATGGTACCATTTCATTCAACGATCTACACACTGAGCACGGAGCCTAAAATGCTTCTAAAAATAAACAATATCACAGATTAAAAAGTTAAGAAAAGTCAACCCACAAAACGTATATTGAGCTCAGGTGGAAAGCATGTTTGTGCTATCATTATACCAACTCCTTGTCGCTCAATGTCATGCCAAATGTTTGGTCCCAAATCTGGGACCAGGTTAATAAACCTATATATTCATCTACATGCACTATTCTTGTCTGATTGACTCCTTATTTCCGGGGAGGCCTCGATTGCCCCTGTCTCCATCTCCATCTTCCATCTTCATTTCCTCCATGTCCTTTGCTCTGACAGACAGTCTATGGTCCTAAGGCCCTGAGGTGGGCTGCTCTACAGCAGTGGAGCTGTTTGAGCTGCGGTCGTCAGGTTCAAACGCTTTCCATACAACAATCCCAATGATGATGGCTGCCACGACAAACCCTATACCGGACAGCAACACTTTCATTTTCATGTGTTCCCACCACTTCTGTTGTTTAACTCTTCCAGCAGACTTTGAGAAAGCCTTACTCTGAAAACACATAATAAGATGTTAATATTAAGATAGTAGGATGTTAATACCAAGACTCTATGCATCTATATCTGTCAGAATATGGAGGAGGGGGGGGTCTGCTTTATCCGTGCAATTGAGGTCATGGTGCATTGTACATATTTTAAAATCCAGAAAGAACTATTCTGTCATGATACTTGACATTTTCTGACAATTTGCTAGACAGAAGCCTTTAGTTACAGTGCACACTACTTTCCCAATGATCTTCCAATGAATCGAGACTGTTCGTTTTTCTTGACGCTTCTGTTTTATTTTTCCCAGTAACCGAGTCAGCCAGCCAGTCCTCAGATAACTATGGCTGTGTCCCATGTGGGCTCTAGTCAAAAGTAGTGGGATAGGGAATAAGGTGCCATTTGGGATGCAACCCCAGTCAGCCACCTAGCGAGTCCTCAGAGAACTATGTGGTTGTTGTGATGTAACAGCCTGGCTGGGGAGAAATGTGGGAAAGCTGTGACCTGGTTGGTTGACCCCAGGATGGACCATTACGGACATGCACCCTGTGGCACATCCTGGACACCCCTCTCTCTATACCGAGGGAGACTAGTGGGTTTAATTCATCTTACAACAATAGGAAATACCTTTCTAAAAATATCACCTTAAACCACAACCAGGATGTAAATTGTACATTATTTCCCCTCTCCAATTCCACCTAAAGTGTATTTGTAAACACCAATATGACATTTCCTGCCTATTCTCTGGACTTGTTTTGGACCATGGAACATTGGAAAACACTTTCATGAGACACCAAAGCTGGAGAATCCAAAGGAGAACCCTATTGTGCTATTTGTGTATGATAGCATTGGAATCATCAAAGTAAGACCTTCAAAGTCAGTGTCTTCATATTACGAATGCTTTGTTTTAAGTCATGATTTGGTTCCATTAAAGACATATATTATTACATCTAGGGTACATCCCAAATGGCACCTTATTCCCGATATAGTGGACAATTTTTCACCAGAGCTCTCTGAGAATAGGGCTCCATTTGGAACATAAACTTCAATCACCTTCTCCAGAAGTTCATCGGCCCTGTTCTCCAGTTCTCCCAGCTTGCCTGACCTCTCGTCAGCCTTGTTGAGATTATCTAGCATGATCACCTTCACCTCTTCCACCTCCTTCTGGGCCTGCTGCAGGCGGTTCTTCCCATTCTCCTGAACACACAAAACATTTTTTTGTAGAGATTGATGTATTTCTCGTAAAAGGAATTTCAAAGTGGAAATTATAAACTTTAGAAGCCTTTTTAAACCTCAAATACACTAAATGTTTTACATTTTGCAGGAAGGTTATCCTGCAAAAGGGTGATCAAATTAAGATAATTACAACTGTAGCTCACACATTTTTCTTTATAGATTTGTCCCTATCTTTGTGTCACCATGTTCAAGGTAATATTTTGTATTTACTATGTTGTGTAACCTATGCAATGCTTAACAGTAGTACATTGTTAACACAGTAACATTAATCATTAGTCATATTGGCTGAGATATTACATTTCCATAGAGCAAACAAGACAGAACAGGAATTTGACACCCAACAACTGAAGTGGGGCAGGTTTTCCTGGACATCTGGATTACTCTGTTTTCTGTAGCCTCTGAGTCTGTCTGGAGGAACATGGCGGCACCCTACAGCTCTCCAAACAAATGAAGCACTTTACCCTGGGGCAACGAAGGTTGAACAACCCACTGTGACAATGACACTATTGGAGGCCACCAAAATCTACTATAAACTATAAGGGCCGAATCCTAACTGAGATGTGCACACTTAAATCATGTATTGATATCAACGGAAGACGCAAATCTCAAGTTACTAAAAATGTAAACAGGATATTTAATAATAGGTTGTGCAGAGCTTGATTTATATCCTGATGGGACTGTCCGTGACCTTTTGCCCTCTGAGCCGGGCAGGGAAGTGAGTGATTCAGGAGTCAAGGATGCTGAGTGCTCTAACACTAAAGCTCAGACACACCGGTAGGATTGTCAAACGTTTTCCCGCCGACAGTACTTAGCACTTCTGAACAGAATGTAGGCAGTCAATCTCTTTTGTGTTCATCGTTAGCCACTCAAACCAGATGGTGTCAGTAGCATTGTTTGGCCTTGCATGTCCGTGTGTGTTGCTTAGTTTACGGTCTAGATTCCAACGTTAGCTAGCTAGCTAATATTGTTATTTTGTAAAAAGCCATTGTTGAAACTTTCCAGGTGGCTATAGCTAGATAACGACCTAGCAAGATAACAAAGAAACAATTCAATTCCCTCTCCATAATCCCAAATTGTCAGTGCCAGCCAATAGCCAAATGTTTATCTAGCTAACATTAGCATATCCATTGTGATTTAAATATAATGTCAATACTAGCTAGAGTGGTTAGCTAGCTTTGAGGAAGTATTTAGGTTTGTGTGCATTGCGGATGTATATTTATATTATATTTTTTATTTATATTGGAGAAGCAGTTACTGCCTATCTTCACACTGTACTGTCTTTGGTACCACTTTTGTTCTAGCAAGAGAAGGAATGGCCTCACACTGTGAGTACTTCTCTGCAGTGAGATTCTCTGTTTCATGCAGGAAACCAAGAGACTGAACAAAACAAGTGCAATCTCAGCGAATCTGATGATTTCATATTTCACTGTCATTACTTCCTCGACACCCTTTCATACACACAAACATAGTGGGATATGACGAGGTTAGAACACTAGTTCAGTGCCCCCAGTGACAAGTTAGGACTAGCTGTTATAAGTTACCGGTCAATGCACCATGAGTTATACAAGCTTTAGTAAAAGCTGCTTTTCTTTCCCATTTATATTCACTATTACAGCTGTCATATGGTGAATAATACTACATCTGGATTGTTGTAGTTAAATTGGATATGCATGGCACTGATTTAGTTCGCACCACCAGTTAAGTTTTAATAGCTGAACAATAGTCGGTTTAAAAATCAACTGGCGACAAAGTCTTCACACAGGAACTGTTGCCCCTTCCAGGAAATAGGAAATCTTAAGTCTTATTACATACAGCCGGGAAGAACTAATGGATATAAGAGCAACGTCAATTTACCAACATTACGACTAAGAATGCGACTTTCCCGAAGCGGATCCTCTGTTCGGACCACCACCCAGGACAATGGATCTAATCCCAGTAGCCGACCCAAAACTACGGCGCCGCAGAAGGGGCAGACGGAGCGGCCTCCTGGTCAGGCTCCATAGACGAGTACATCGCTCACCACACCAGACTATACTACTCGCCAATGTCCAGTCTCTTGACAACAAGGTAGACGAAATCCGAGCAAGGGTTGCCTTCCAGAGAGAAATCAGAGACTGTATCATTCTCTGTTTCACAGAAACATGGCTCATGGATATGTTGTCAGACTCAGTTCAGCCACCCGGCTTCTCCATGCATCATGCCAACAGAGATAAACACCGCTCTGGGAAAAAGAAGGGCGAGGGTGTATGCTTTATGATTAACGGCTCATGGTGTAATCCTAACAACATACAGAAACTCAAGTCCTTCTGTTCACCTGACCTAGAAATCCTTACAATCAAATGCCAGTCATTTTACCTACCAAGAGAATTCTCATCAGTTATTGTCACAGCTGTGTACAATCCCCCTCAAGCAGACACCAAGACGGCCCTCAGGGAACTTCACTGGACTCTATGTAAACTGGAAACTATATATCCAGAGGCTGCATTTATTGTAGCTGGGGATTTTAACAAAGCAAATTTGAGAACAAGGCTACCTAAATTCTATCAGCATATTGATTGCACGACACGCAGGGCTAATACTCTCGACCACTACTACTCTAACTTCCCCACCCTCCCTTCGGCAAATCCGACCACGACACCATCTTGCTCGTTCCATCTTACAGGCAGAAACTCAACCAGGATGTACCAGTGACGAGAACCATTCAACGCTGGTCTGACCAATTGAAAGCCACGCTTCAAGATTGTTTTGATCACGCGGACTGGAATATGTTCCGATCAGCCTCAGAGAACAACATTGACCTATACGCTGACTCGATGAGTGTGTTTATAAAGAAGTGCATTGGAGATGTTGTACCCACTGTGACAATTAAAAACTACCATAACCCGAAACCGTGGATGGATGGCGGCATTCGTGCAAAACTGAAAGCGCGATCCACCGCATTTAACCATGGAAATAGGTCTGGAAATATAGCTGAATATGAACAGTGTAGTTATTCCCTCCGCAAGGCAATCAAACAAGCAAAATTCTAGTACAGGGACAAGGTGGAGTCACAATTCAACGGCTCAGAGATGAGACGTATGTGGCAGGGTCTACAGAAAATCCCGGACTACAAAAACAGCCACGTCACGAACACCGACGTCACACTTCCAGACAAACTAAACACCTTCTTTGCCCACTTTGAGGATAATACAGTGCCACTGTCGCGGCTCGCTAACAAAGACTGCGCCCCCCCTCCCTTCTCCGTGGCTGACGTGAGTAAAACATTTACGTTTTTAAACTTGTTAACCCTCGCAAGGCTGCTGGCCCAGACGGCATCCACAGCCGCGTCCTCAGAGCATGCACAGACCAGCTGGCTGGTGTGTTTACGGACATATTCAATAGCTCCCTATCCCAGTCTGTTGTCCCCACATGCTTCAAGATGGCTACCATTGTTCCTATACCCAAGAAGGCAAAGATAACTGAACTAAATGACTACTGCCCCATAGCACTCACTTCTGTCATCATGAAGTGCTTTGAGAGGCTAGTCAAGGATCATATCACCGCCACCTTACCGGCCACCCTAGACCCACTTCAGTTTGCATACCGCCCCAAAAGGTCCACAGATGACGCAATCGCCATCACACTGCATACTGCCCTAACCCATCTGGTCAATAATAATAGCTATGTAAGAATGCTGTTCATTGACTAGAGCTCAGCATTCAACACCATAGTACCCTCCAAGCTCATCATCAAGCTGGAGGCCTTGGATCTCAACCCCACCCTGTGCAACTGGGTCCTGGACTTTCTGACGGTCCACCACCAGGTGGTGAAGGTAGGAAACAACATCTCCGCTTTGCTGACCCTCAACACTGGGGCCCCTTCTGTACTCCCTGTTTATCCACGACTGCATGGCCATGCACTCCTCTACCTCAATCATCAAGTTTGCAGACGACACAATGGTAGTGGGCTTGATCACCAACAACGACGAGACAGCCTACAGGGAGGAAGTGAGGGCACTTGGAGTGTGATGTCAGGAAAACACCCTCTCACTCAAGGTCAACAAAACAAAGGAGATGATCGTGGACTTCAGGAAACAGCAGAGGGAGCATCCCCCTATCCACATCGAAGGGACAGCAATGGAGAAGGTAGAAAGTTTTAAGTTCCTGGGCGTACACATAACAGACAAACTGAAATGGTCCACCCACACAGGCAACGTGGTGAAGAAGGCGCAACAGCGCCTCTTCAATCTCAGGAGGCTGAAGAACTTTGCCTTGTCACCCAAAACTCTAACAAACTTTTACAGATACACAATCGAGAGCATCCTGTCGGGCTGTATCACAGCCTGGTACGGCAACAGCACCACCCTCAACAGCAAGGCTCTCCAGAGGGTGGTGCGGTCTGCACAACGTATCACCGGGGGAAAACTACCTGCCCTCCATAACACCTACAGCACCAGATGTCACAGGAAGATCATCAAGGACAACAACCACCCGAGCCACTGCCTGTTCACACCGCTATCATCCAGAAGGCGAGGTCAGTACAGGTGCATCAAAGCTGGGACCGAGAGATTGAAAAACAGCATCTATCTCAAGGCCATCAGACTGCTAAATAGCAATCATTAACTCAGAGAGGCTGCTGCCTACATTGAGGTCCAATCACTGGACACTTTAATAAATGGATCACTAGTCACTTTAAACAATGCCAGTTTAAATAATGGCACTTGAATAATGTTTAGATATCTTACATTACTCATATCACATGTATACACTGTATTTTATACTATCTATTGCACCTTGCCTATGCCACTCGGCCATCGCTCATCCATATAAATATGTACATATATGTACATATTCTCATTCACCCCTTTAGATTTGTGTGTATTAGCTGGTTGTTGGGGATTTGTTAGATTACTTGTTAGATATTACTGCACTGTCGGAACTAGAAGCACATACACTCACATTAACATCTGCTAACCATGTGTATGAGACCAATAAAATGTAATTTGAGGGATAGTCTGCTTATGGACTTCAGAGATATTTAACAGAGCTGGGTCTATATCTGTTATTAAATAAGAGTAAATATAGTAATGTCATAAACAAACATAAAAATATCTAACCATTTAAATGTGGTTGATTGATAGGTTAATATCCTACACTAAATTATTACCCTGGCCCTCTGATGACATTCACAAACCATTTTCAGGTTTGTATGCAGGTTTGGGGAGTAACGGATTACAAATAACGGTAACTGTAATCAGTTACGTTACCAGCAAAAATGTTGTAAACAAGTCACAGACTACTATGATGACACGCTAAATGTGTTTGATGGATCGCGGGAAAATCAGGCATACGTTTTTGTA
Organism: Oncorhynchus mykiss; assembly: GCF_013265735.2. Classification (NCBI taxonomy): domain Eukaryota; kingdom Metazoa; phylum Chordata; class Actinopteri; order Salmoniformes; family Salmonidae; genus Oncorhynchus; species Oncorhynchus mykiss. The sequence goes on from NC_048570.1 coordinate 37,044,698, forward strand.
GGCTACAGTCCAAGCTATGTCTTCCAATGGTGCAACTGCTGTTGGCATCCAAAGATGATCCAATTTGAATAAACGCTTGGAGGTAAGGACGACAGCAGTGATGTAGTCTATGGCGATACAAATATCACTTTTTATTGATATCCACATAGCGCATTGATGTGAGTCACACTGCTGCTCTCTCATTTAGCTGGTGGTTGTTGTGGATGGCTGTTCACAAATATACATTTGTATTTGAACCCAATAATGGTTTAATTAAAGAATTTTAAGCTGCCTATCAATCATTGTTTTTGAAACCAGTGGACAGCCAGTGGAAAATGCACTCTTGCAACAGCTGAATAGTGCGGATCCCAGCCTATGGAATGAAAGTGGGGCTATGATTGCTCAATCTAATTCATTCTGAGAAGAAAAAATATCCATAGGCCTAATGGACACGTGCTCAAACTCGCACACTTTTGATAGATTTAAGGGGCAATCTGTAATTGCTACATCCATTTTAGAATAATAGTGAAGACAATAGAGTTATGAAATAACACATATGGAATCATGTAGTAACCAAAAAAGTGTTAAACAAATCCAAATATATTTTATATTTGAGAATCTTCAAATAGCCACCCTTTGCCTTGATGACAGATTTGCACACTCTTGGCATTCTCTCAACCAGCTTCACTTGGAATGATTTTCCAACCGTCTTGAAGGACTTCCCTCATATGCTGAGCAGTTGTTGGATGCTTTTCCTTCACTCTGCGGCCTGACTCATCCCAAACCATCTCAATTTGGTTGAGGTCGGGGGATTGTGGAGGCCAGCTCATCTGATGCAGCACTCTGTCACTCTCCATCTTGGTAAAATAGCCCTTACACAGCCTGGAGGTGTGTTGGGTCATTGTCCTGTTGAAAAACAAATGATAGTCCCACTAAGCCCAAACCAGATGGGATGGCGTATCGCTGCAGAATTCTGTGGTAGCCATGCTGGTTAAATGTGCCTTGAATTCTAAATAAATCACAGACAGTGTCATCAGCAAAGCACCCCCACACCATAACATCTCCTACCCCATGCTTTATGGCAGGAACTACACATGCAAAGATCATCCGTTCACCCAGAATGCTTCTCACAAAGACACAGCGGTTGGAACCAAAAATCTCAAATTTGGAATCCACACCAAAGGACAGATTTCCACCAGTCTAATGTCCATTGCTCATGTTTCTTGGCCCAAGCATGTCTCTTCTTATTATTGGTGTCCTTTAGTAGTGGTTTCTTTGCAGCAATTTGACAATGAAGGCCTGATACACAGTCTCCTCTGAACAGTTGATGTTGAGATGTCTGTTACGTGAAGCATTATTTGGTCTGGTAACTCGAATGAATTTATCCTCTGCAGCAGAGGTAACTCTGGGTCTTTCATTCCTGTGGCGGTCCTCATGAGAGCCAGTTTCATCATAGCACTTGATGGTTTTTGTGACTGCAATTTTGTTCCGTATTGACTGACCTTCATGTCTTAAAGTAATGATGGACTGCCGTTTCGCTTTGCTTATTTGAGCTGTTCTTGCCATAATATGGACTTGGTCTTTTATCAAATAGGGCTATCTTCTGTTTTTACCAAAACAAAGGCGGGGTGACAGTTTTGTTATTGTTTCATCTGTTTCATCTGCATATTATCAAGATATTAAAGTGTCACCAACAAAAAGGTAAACAATAGGCCTATAGCAAATGCAGAATATGGCATATATTTTTCACATATAAACAGCACTTTTCAATATGGCTCAAAGCACGTCATTCCATGAGCGCAGCATTATTTTTCAACTCAAATCAATGAGCCCAATCAGTCCGCCATGACAACAAAATCATAAACAACAGAGTAGGGCTGGTGGCTAATAAGTCCTTGATTTTGATATTTCCATATTTCCAAGTCCTATTCTTGAAGATCAAGGGGTATAACATTTATTGGAATGACTGGAATTCTGATAGACTTTGGTTTTTATTAATGTAAAGATATAACTTGTAACTTAATCGTTTTATTATGTGAAGTAGAAGGCGATGGGTTAGAAAAAGCCTAAATAACCAACCCATAAAGTAAAATGTAACATTCATATATGGCCAGCTATGTAAACTTCAACAAGTTAAGTTACTTATTACAATTTTGGACAGGTAACTAGTAACTGTAACGGATTACATTTAGAAAGTAACCTACCCAACCCTGTCTGTATGAAATAATCTATTTGCATGAATTTGTTTGAATTGTGTTTGATCTCTCATAAGTCAAACCCAAATCAAATAAAAACTATAAAAGGGAATATTTAAAAGTATAATTCACTGTATCACACGATGTAGGCTACATAACAGTCAAGTTCAATGTAGGAAAACGGTCTAACGCAATTCAAAGCCAGGCAGTAGCCTAATATAGGCTATACACATACAGTGATAAAGGAACGCTTCTTACAGGTCTGTGCAATATTGAGGTTAATAAACTAAATTATGAATACATAAACATATATAAATATAGTATTTCTTAATCCTTTATTTGTCCAAAAAAATAATAGAAACTTACCATTGCTTTCACGTTACTATCTCTATTCCCGTCGTAAACTGTCACTGAACACAATGCATTGCGTCTTGGCATAAACTTTGTGTTCAAACAAATGTTGTCTTTATCCAAGATGATTTTCCGATATGACAAACTTTTATTTTAACCTTATCTCATTTGCAGTTGGCTACAGTTCGTTGCAATCTTTCTTTTAGTCGATATTCTTTATTTTTCCTGATCTACTCTCTTCCACTTTCACTGAAGTCTACTGGTCGGGTCGGGTGACATCCACCCCTTTTCTGGAAGTCAGCAGAACAGACCCTGTGACGTCGCGGCCGTAATGTCACTGAATTTAAATGCTGATCGGTAATATTAGATGCGTGATACTACATAAGTGAAAGGGCAAAACCGTACACCTTCCCTATCATTTGAAAATCTACAGATTTTACAGGCTTTTGACGAGTGTTATAGTGCCTTCATTATATATTCATATTCAGCCATTGCCTTTCACTTTCACCTAGGCTTACAATGCAGTGGTGTAAAGTACTTACGTAAAAATACTTTAAAGTATTACTTAAGTCATTTTTTGGTCATCCCTACTGCCTCTGATCGGGCGGAATCACTAAACACAAATGCTTTGTTTGTGAATTAATGTCAGAGTGTTGTAGTTTGCCCCTGGCTCTCTGTTAAATAAAAATAAAAACTACAAATAAATTGTGCTGTCTGGTTTGCAGAAAATATTGAATTGGAAATTCTTAATACTTTTACTTTTACTTTTGATACTTAAGTACATTTTAGCAATTCCATTTTCTTTTGATACACAATTATACTTAAAACCAAATACTTTTAGACTTTTACACAAGTAGTATTTTACTGGATGACTTTCACTTTTACTTGAGTCATTTTCTATTAAGGTATCTTTACTTTTACTCAAGTATGACTTTTGAGTACTTTTTCCACCACTGCTACTATGACAGTAGCTAGTCTAATGAGTGGGCTATATGACCATGATTTGCCTTTTTAGTAGAGGGGATTGAAAACAAAAACTGCATTTTATGACAAATTGGCCCACATTCAACAGGCTCCAAAACTTAAACAATGGGTGCTTGTCTGTGTTCACTGTCAGTAACGGTCAGTAGCGTGGCTCTGAAAAAATTTAGTCATGGACTACCAACTTCCATCCCAAATTCCTTGTGCTTCTAGTGTACACCCTGTTCTGTTAATACTGTATTTCAATTATAGTTTAACTCACAGCCTTAATCTGTATTTATTCAGTTATAATACATAATAAATAACGCTCACCATAAGAGTTACAGTTGATGTAAACCTACATTCCACTTATGACAACTGACATAGCACAGTCATAATATGAAACTTTCATGCAAGACATCTAGGAAAGGAAGGGAGGAGTGGGGTGAGAGAGCACAAACCCCACAAAAAAAAAGAAAAAAGAAAATTGAAAGTGAAGTAATACATGCGAGAGGAAGTAAAACTTTTCTCACAGTAAAATAAACTTAAAAATGTATATTCCATTTTGTAGGGAATTCACAAGTTTTCAGTAGGAAAATGCAGTCTGAGTAATTTGATCACTGAGCTGAATGCACATTCTTACATTATTTCATCATTACAACTATTTCCATCAAGGTTTTGTGACATGAAACCAGCACAGAAACATGCATGTGAACGGAAACCACACTTTTTGTCTGAGTGCACTGTGTACCTGTATGCTTAGTATATTTGTAATTAAGGTCATGCAGGAATATCTGTTGTCCTCCATCTTACCAATATGACATTAAACCAACCAACACTAACGTCATGTTTTCATACATTTTCATTAACTGTCCTTTAACTGTAATAAAGAAATCATAAATGGGTTACCTGGGAAGGCAGGATTTTCTCTTTATCGCCTTCATCTGTCAACATTGACTTAATGATAAACATGAATAAGAAGTAAGCTATAACCCTGGTTGCCTGCCTTGGCTTTATCAGAGCATACTAGAGCTGTGCCCAGTGTTGGGGCCCTTAATTGTGTATGGGGGCAGGTATGGACTGGGACCACAAATCGGCTAACACATTGCCCATTTTTTTCCCTTGAGGCCCCTACATTTGGCAAATAATTATCATTCTGCACAAAACCCCCAATTTAGAACGGTCCACTGGGTTAAATATGGACAGGCCCATCCGGCATTTACCCAAACTGCCCCATTTCCAATCCATTTCTGTATGGGGGCAGATGACAGCCACCATGTGAGGCTGTGTCAGGTCGTGTGGTACTAACCAGACTCTCTCAGGCCTAGTTAACAATGGGTCAAGTCTGGGTCCGTTCCACACCAACACAAAGAACATATTCAGTCCACTCGGCCCTCCCTCCTTATCATTATGTAATATGGAGGAATGAGGACTCACATCCACATGACTTCCAATCAGAATCCGGACAGAATGCCTAGATACCATTTCCTGTCCAGTATAAATGGGCTCTTTTAGTTTCTTACATTGGAATCTGTTGTTTCAGGAACACATGGTTGGTCATAAGGATTGCAAATGTAAATTGTTATGTGAGAAGTACCTTGGTAAGATAAGATTAGCATTTTTCATGCTTTGTTAAAAACAATCACATTCATTCTTTGGGATAAACCAGAACTACTCTACTCAGTTTATTGTTTACCATATATCCTGATTCCTAGTCACCTTACCAATATACATATACCTTATATACCTTAACCCCTATACCACAGGAGGTTGGTGGTACCTTCATTGGGAAGGGCGGGCTGGTGGTAATGGCTGGAGCAGAAACAGTGGAATAGTATCAAATACATCAAACACACGGTTTCCATATATTTGATGCCATTCCATTTGCGCTGTTCCAGCTATTATTATGAACCATCCTGCCCTCAGCAGCCTCCACTGCCCTATACATATCTACCTCTATCGATCCAGTATCCCTTCCAATTAGTGGAAAAAATATCAGAATTGGATTTCCTGTGTTAACGCAGCCTAAGGAGATCAGATCCAAACAACCTGGACCCCCTTCCCGTATGTGAGATCTGCGCTGTGAGATATCACACATGGATGGAGATTGAGATGTCTTTGCATGGCGAGTACAAATTGCAAGATGTTAACACTGTTTATGCCCTCTGTGAAACCTAATATACAGTCCAAGTAAATACTGTTAATGCTTCCAAAGATATCAAATATTAGATTAAAACTCTGGGAACCTTGACTGTTCTGGTAATGGCTCAACTGTTCTTTTCTGTTGATTCAAGATAACGCCTTCACAAAGTAAACACTTAATCAAGACCCCCCCATTAGCGTATTGAGAGATCCCAGCAGTTAGAACACAGTAAAACAACCTTTGGGTTTTCCCCATGATCCTTTGAGCAACTACACCAACCTCTTTGTGTTAGTGTGATGTGTCTCCCTCTTGTGACTTTACGATCAAGCAAATATCATTTGAGACAGTACGAAAGAACAAAACTAAATCACTGAGTAGGGTAATACTATTTATTATATAACGAATCAGAAACAACATAGTTGAACTCTATCAATGAATGAAAAACAAATCATTCTCCAGCAATTGTAACTGGCCCAAATTCCCAATACATCCTACTGGTCTAAAATATCATATCTCTGGCCCGGCGCCCCACGGCTACACATATCTGACCTTTATGATCGGACTATAGCAAGGCACATTATGGTGGCAGCCTTATAATTTTTTAAATTTTTTAATATATTTTTTTATGTGCTCATACTTTTAATTAAGGGATTAAGGCAAAATTGTACTTCAATAATTTCCCATTATAAAAGGTGTCAGGCATTTTCTAAGTATGTAGACACTTTTTAATCCAAGCATGTCATATCATACTCCTTCATTGGTATTGTTGATTAAAAATAACATTAATACAGTAATATGAAAAACAAAAGATGTTCAGAAGAGATGACAAATAGCCTTAAATGAACCTCAATGTTACACTACTTGGATGGTTTACAAATGTACTAACAGGTGAAAAAACTAAACATGAACTATATACACGCATGGGAGTTAACCCCTTGACCTCTCCAAAGCTCAGATGGTATTGCACCATTGGAGTGGGCAGTGGGACAAGTTAAAAGGCTAAAGTAGCTAAAGAATACATGTACCAAAAGCTACTCTGCAATTTATCGTTTTAATGGAGTCAAGATTACATTACCAGAATTAATACATTTTGGGGGAATTAAGATTAAAGTGGGCAAAGAAATAAAGGGGAAGAAATAGGTAAGCAATGACTGAATTACAGTACATTACAATTGAAAGATAGTGTCTTCCTAAAACAAGGCAGTAACTAAGCCATGTCGTGACAGCAGTCATAGGAGCTTCAGACATTAGTTTAGACCAGCAGGGGACTTGTTAGCTGTTCAATCATCCCTCTCTCACAGCAGCTTGACTGGAGTTAGCCAGGGTTTCCAAGACCTGGGTGCATGGAACATGATAACAAGCATAGGTCCTGACAAGAGTTCCAGCAGGTTATGTATGATGGAGTATCAGAAGGTCATGGATAGAGGTGTAAAGACCTTTCACTTCTCCAGAGTCTCCCACCATTCTCTCTTTCCCTCTCTCAGTTCCCACCAGCCTGTGTCTCGTCTGTGGCCTCCGATGCTTTCTTTAACTGTAACATTGCAAGTAAGAAAATCTGTTCTCCCATCTTTCAAAACCAAAACACTGTGACAACCGTTCTAGTAACCAGCTCAGCTAAAACCCATTCAAATACGGTGAAAAAGTGAGAAAAGACTAACTATACAAACAATTTAAAATAAATATCAGCAACAATGACCATGACAAACACATCTCTACAGCACAAATCTTTTCATATCTCCCATGTTCACCCATTCAAATCTGTCCTGACCTTCGACCTCTTGGAGGCTTAACTCCTTACCCCTGACTGTGTGTGGATCACATTACATACCCTCAAAACACCAAATTAATAGAAACCATAAATGCCAAATAAATACCAGCATGAATTTAGAAATGTGTCACAAATAACATTATATAGGCTACAATGACAATATCTACCCCTTAATTAGTACTTTGGTCTTCCCTGAAAAATATTTGCGGCCCAGCATTAACAGAGATGGGGGAGTTAGTCGTTTTTTTTCTTCAAATGAACCATATGGTGTTTGAATGGCCAAAGACTGGTTAGATGGAGGGTGTGAAGCAGTACAAGAGTTGAGACTGATGTATTTAAGAAAAAGGGAGAAAATGTGCAAATAAGTGAGGGTTATTCATAAAAGCCAACATGCATCATTTCAAAGTGATGACGCATTGTTGAACTATAGAGTCAACAGTAGCTATTGATCATGAGCCAAGTTGGTCTCGAAGTTGGGCTTCTCTTGAAAGAAATTGCTCAGGTGGTAAGTAAGCTAACAAGTATGTGAGTGTGTATGTGCGTGTGTGTGATGTACTGTAAATATGTGTCTCCGCCATGGGGGGGTTATTGCGCTTTTGTGGGTGTGGGAAGAGGGGGAGCAGGCGAGCTAGTAGGGATGACTCCAGTGGCGAGCAGTACAATGATGAGGATTATGATGAGGACGATGACCACTATCACCACCCACAGCTTCATGTTCTTCCACCAGTAGGAACGAGCCACCTTCTGAGACGTGTGCTTGAAGTTCTGAGCCTAAGGGAGAGATGGGATGCTATTAGAAATATGCTAACAAAAATCATACCATTTGCATTGTTTTGCAGTAACCACTGCTTTGCAAACTGTGTGTGTGTGTGTGTGTATAATGCATTTTGTTTTACTGTAAAGTGTATTGCGAATTTTAAATGCAAGTTTGATTTCAATTGATTTGTACATTTCAATGAAACATGGTGAAGCCCCAAAATTGCCCTTGCTAGAAGCATGTGTTTCAGACATAAGGAAGTGGATGGCTGCAAACTTTCTACTTTTAAACTCAGACAAAACAGAGATGCTTGTTCTAGGTCCCAAGAAACAAAGAGATCTTCTGTTGAATCTGACAATTAATCATAATGGTTGTACAGTCGTCTCAAATAAAACTGTGAAGGACCTCGGCGTTACTCTGGACCCTGATCTCTCTTTTGAAGAACATATCAAGACCATTTCAAGGACAGCTTTTTTCCATCTACGTAACATTGCAAAAATCAGAAACTTTCTGTCCAAAAAATGATGCAGAAAAATTAATCCATGCTTTTGTCACTTCTAGGTTAGACTACTGCAATGCTCTACTTTCCGGCTACCCGGATAAAGCACTAAATAAACCTCAGTTAGTGCTAAATACAGCTGCTAGAATCCTGACTAGAACCAAAAAATTGTATCATATTACTCCAGTGCTAGCCTCCCTACACTGGATTCCTGTTAAGGCAAGAGCTGATTTCAAGGTTTTACTGCTAACCTACAAAGCCTTACATGGGCTTGCTCCTACCTATCTTTCCGATTTGGTCCTGCCGTACATACCTACACGTACGCTACGGTCACAAGACGCAGGCCTCCTAATTGTCCCTAGAATTTCTAAGCAAACAGCTGGAGGCAGGGCTTTCTCCTATAGAGCTCCATTTTTATGGAACGGTCTGCCTACCCATGTCAGAGACGCAAACTCGGTCTCAACCTTTAAGTCTTTACTGAAGACTCATCTCTTCAGTGGGTCATATGATTGAGTGTAGTCTGGCCCAGGATTGGGAAGGTGAATGGAAAGGCTCTGGAGCAACGAACCGCCCTTGCTGTCTCTGTCTGGCCGGTTCCCCTCTTTCCACTGGGATTCTCTGCCTCTAACCCTATTACAGGGGCTGAGTCACTGGCTTACTGGGGCTCTCTCATGCCGTCCCTGGAGGGGGTGCGTCACCTGAGTGGGTTGATTCACTGATGTGGTCATCCTGTCTGGGTTGGCCCCCCCCCCCTTGGGTTGTGCCGTGGCGGAGGTCTTTGTGGGCTATACTCAGCCTTGTCTCAGGATGGTAAGTTGGTGGTTGAAGATATCCCTCTAATGGTGTGGGGGCTGTGCTTTGGCAAAGTGGGTGGGGTTATATCCTTCCTGTTTGGCCCTGTCCGGGGGTGTCCTCGGATGGGGCCACAGTGTCTCCTGACCCCTCCTGTCTCAGCCTCCAGTATTTATGCTGCAGTAGTTTGTGTCGGGGGGCTAGGGTCAGTTTGTTATATCTGGAGTACTTCTCCTGTCCTATTCGGTGTCCTGTGTGAATCTAAGTGTGCGTTCTCTAATTCTCTCCTTCTCTCTTTCTTTCTCTCTCTCGGAGGACCTGAGCCCTAGGACCATGCCCCAGGAATACCTGACATGATGACTCCTTGCTGTCCCCAGTCCACCTGACCGTGCTGCTGCTCCAGTTTCAACTGTTCTGCCTTACTATTATTCGACCATGCTGGTCATTTATGAACATTTGAACATCTTGGCCATGTTCTGTTATAATCTCCACCCTGCACAGCCAGAAGAGGACTGGCCACCCCACATAGCCTGGTTCCTCTCTAGGTTTCTTCCTAGGTTTTGGCCTTTCTAGGGAGTTTTTCCTAGCCACCGTGCATCTACACCTGCATTGCTTGCTGTTTGGGGTTTTAGGCTGGGTTTCTGTACAGCACTTTGAGATATCAGCTGATGTACGAAGGGCTATATAAATAAATTTGATTTTATTTGATTTAATTGGATTTAAACTGAAGTACACTACACAAACCCAAACTGTGGGTCACAAACTCTAAGTCCATAGACTACTTTAAATCCAATTATGGATACCTAATTTGGATTAACTATGAAATATATATTTTTTAAAAACAGTAGAGGAGCACACAATAGGGGAAGAACAGTGTTGTAGGACTGACCCCAGCCTGCAGGTCCTCTGACTTGCCCATCAGGTCATCCAGCCTCTCACCCCGGGCCAGGATCCGGTCCACGTTCTGGGTCATTATGTCCTTCACCCCATCCACCTGAGATTGCAGGGTCTTCACCTTGTCCTGCTCCACCACCTCACCCTTCTCCTGGAGAAAAACAGAGACAGACAGTGATAGAACATGAGAGAAAGAAAGTAATAGAACACGAGAGAGAGAGAAAGAGCATGAGAGAGAGAGAGAAAGAGCATGAGAGAGAGCGAGAGAGGTCAATGAGGATAATACGCTTCTGCACATGTTTTTGGAAACTGGTAATATCTGCGTGAGTTCATTTGTATTCTCTTACAAAAGCTTTATCAAAAATCAATTTACAACAGTAGGCAGGGGACCCTGTGGAGCAGATTTACACCTGTATGTGCTGTATCTTTAGGTCATATCTACAAGTCATAACTGCCTTTTAATGATGACGTAAGACCTGCACACAAAAAACAGGTGTAATCATTGGTCCAAAAAGTTTTGCAAGGGCAACCGTTCACTCCAAATTGAGAACATTTTGCAACGAAAACGAGAGTTTCTATTGGACAAATTCAAATCCATTTGCTTCCGTTTGGAATACACCCAACGATCCAAGTCAGAATCAGGAACATATGCATCTTTCAACTAGGCCTATTTTATTGCCAGGAGGTGTACATGAAAGAAAGGCCCCTGTAACTGCATTGCCAGGAGGCGTATATGAAAGAAAGGCCCCTGTAACTGTTCATCACTCCCCATGTTTTTTTATTTGCATAGTAGTTTGTGCATATGTAATTTCCGTTCATATTTCAGACAGCTTGCTGTGTGAACTTTGACACCTTGAAGTGTAAAAGATGCTATAAGGCGTTGAAGTGTTATGCCAATACTATACGTACAGTGGGGCAAAAAAGTATTTAGTCAGCCACCAATTGTGCAAATTCTCCCACTTAAAAAGATGAGGCCTGTAATTTATCGTATGTACACTTCAACTACGACAGACAAAATGAGGGAAAAAAAATCCTGAAAAATCACATTGTAGGATTTTTTATGAATTTATTTGCAAATTATGGTGGAAAATAAGTATTTGGTCAATAACAAAAGTTTCTCAATACTTTTTCACACACTGTTGCTGGTATTTTGGCCCATTCCTCCATGCAGATCTCCTCTAGAGCAGTGATGTTTTGGGGCTGTTGCTGGGCAACACGGACTTTCAACTCCCTCCAAAGATTTTCTATGGGGTTGAGATCTGGAGACTGGATAGGCCACTCCAGGACCTTGAAATGCTTCTTAGGAAGCCACTCCTTTGTTGCCCGGGCAGTGTGTTTCATCTCCAATGCCCTTGCTGATGGTAGGCTTTGTTACTTTGGTCCCAGCTCTCTGCAGGTCAATCACTTGTTTGTAGGTGACCAGATACTTATTTTTCATCATAATTTGCAAATAAATAAATTTTAAAAATCCTACAATGTGATTTTCTGGATTTTTTTCTTCTAATTTTGTCTGTGTACCTATGATGAAAATTACAGGCCTCTCTCATCTTTTTAAGTGGGAGAACTTGCACAATTGGTGGCTGACTAAATACTTTTTTGCCCCACTATATGTGAGAGAAGGGGGGGGGGGGGGGGGGGTGTTGCACATTTCTTCCAAACCCCGTGAGCCCTCTGGCTCACAAACACAGGAATCTCTTCTTTCTTTCTTTCCACTCGGTGAGTCTCCTCGCTCTCTCCTTCACAACCTGCTCTCTCCCGGCACAGGGCTCTGCCTGCATGAGGCATACTGAATGGCAGACTGCTATCAAATGACAAGTCCCATTGAGAGCGAAACATTACATACTGATGAACAAAGGAAGTTCACTGATGATAGAGACACTAGTAGGCTACATGCAGTATTACACAGAATCTTACTCAAATATACTTGAGAAGCAAGCCCTTTTGAAGCTCGTTGAACATCTAATTATAAAATCATGGGCATTAATATGGAGTTGGTCCCCCCTTTGCTGCTATAACAGCCTCCACTCTTCTGGGAAGGCTTTCCACTAGATGTTGGAGCATTGGTGCGGGGACTTGCTTCCATTCAACCACAAGAGCATTATAATGGTTGCACACTGATGTTGGGCAATTAGGCCTGGTTCGAGGTTTGTATGTGGAGATTGCATGGCTGTGTGCTCGATTTTATACACCTGCCAGCAACCGGTGTGGCTGAAATAGCCAAATCCACTGATTTGAAGTGGTGTCCACATACTTTTGAATATATAGTGTATGTCTGTCTGCTCTGATAGAGAAAGTACATCCAACAGATAATCCCTTCGCTAACATAAATGATTAATTATGGATCTTAGGTCAGTAAATAAGTGCCAGTCTGTGCTATCATGCCAAACATGTTTGACAATTACAGCAACAAACAAATCTGGGACCAGGGCAAGCTATAGATAATAATGATGTTTGACAGCAAACTAATTCCAGTTTCCTTTCTCAGATAACCTTCACTAAATTAATCCCAGTCTGGTCAGAGGTTGCCATCAAATCATAGTAAATCTGTTTCAGAGAGTAGCTCATGTGTACATGAACCTGAACGAACAGTTGTTCATCTGGGATAACTACTGTGAACTAAGAATAAATTAATTTTTGTGTGAGAGTATAGGCTTGAACAGGGCTGAAGAATGTTATGTTCCATTGAACCTCTATCATAGATTGCTCTAAAATGTACTTCTAAATGCCAAGTCATTTCCCTAACATGTTGGTCAATAACATTGTAGCCTATAAGGTTTTAATTTCCCAACCATCACCAAAGATTCTGTTTTAAAATACATCTCAGGGACGTTGTGGATTTATGGAGCTACTGTAAGACATTGATGTTGAGCCTAGAGTGGTCCGTCTACAATGTACCCTTCACGACCATACAGACCTGGCAACTAACACAGTAAAAGTACCTACCAACTTCCTAAACTCCGGCCAAGATTAGACCGTTTGACTTTTTCCACATTTTGTTAGGTTACAGCCTTATTCTAAAATGGATTAAATAGTCCCCCCCTAATTAATCTACACACACAATACCCCAAAAGCAAAAACAGGTTTAGACATTTTAGCAAATACAGTGCCTTGCGAAAGTATTCGGCCCCCTTGAACTTTGCGACCTTTTGACACATTTCAGGCTTCAAACATAAAGATATAAAACTGTATTTTTTTGTGAAGAATCAACAACAAGTGGGACACAATCATGAAGTGGAACGACATTTATTGGATATTTCAAACTTTTTTAACAAATCAAAAACTGAAAAATTGGGCGTGCAAAATTATTCAGCCCCTTTACTTTCAGTGCAGCAAACTCTCTCTAGAAGTTCAGTGAGGATCTCTGAATGATCCAATGTTGACCTAAATGACTAATGATGATAAATACAATCCACCTGTGTGTAATCAAGTCTCCGTATAAATGCACCTGCACTGTGATAGTCTCAGAGGTCCGTTAAAAGCGCAGAGAGCATCATGAAGAACAAGGAACACACCAGGCAGGTCCGAGATACTGTTGTGAAGAAGTTTAAAGCCGGATTTGGATACAAAAAGACTTCCCAAGCTTTAAACATGTCCATAGGACAACAATCAGTCGTATATTGCACAAATCTGGCCTTTATGGAAGAGTGGCAAGAAGAAAGCCATTTCTTAAAGATATCCATAAAAAGTGTTGTTTAAAGTTTGCTACAAGCCACCTGGGAGACACACCAAACATGTGGAAGAAGGTGCTCTGGTCAGATGAAACCAAAATTGAACTTTTTGGCAACAATGCAAAACGTTATGTTTGGCGTAAAAGCAACACAGCTCACACCATCCCCACTGTCAAACATGGTGGTGGCAGCATCATGGTTTGGGCCTGCTTTTCTTCAGCAGGGACAGGGAAGATGGTTAAAATTGATGGGAAGATGGATGGAGCCAAATACAGGACCATTCTGGAAGAAAACCTGATGGAGTCTGCAAAAGACCTGAGACTGGGACGGAGATTTGTCTTCCAACAAGACAATGATCCAAAACATAAAGCAAAATCTACAATGGAATGGTTCAAAAATAAACATATCCAGGTGTTAGAATGGCCAAGTCAAAGTCCAGACGTGAATCCAATCGAGAATCTGTGGAAAGAACTGAAAACTGCTGTTCACAAATGCTCTCCATCCAACCTCACTGAGCTCGAGCTGTTTTGCAAGGAGGAATGGGAAAAAATGTCAGTCTCTCGATGTGCAAAACTGATAGAGACATACTCCAAGCGACTTACAGCTGTAATAGCAGCTAAAGGTGGCGCTACAAAGTATTAACTTAAGGGGGCTGAATAATTTTGCACGCCCAATTTTTCAGTTTTTGATTTGTTAAAAAAGTTTGAAATATCCAATAAATGTCTCCATGTCTCATAAATGTCTTCCACTTCATGATTGTGTCCCACTTGTTGTTGATTCTTCACAAAAAAATACAGTTTTATATCTTTATGTTTGAAGCCTGGAATGTGGCAAAAGGTCGCAAAGTTCAAGGGGGCCGAATACTTTCGCAAGGCACTGTATATATAAAATAAAAAAACTGAAATATCACATTTACATACGTATTCAGACCTTTTACTCAGTACTTTATTGAAGCAGCTTTGGCAGCGATTACAGCATTGAGTCATCTTGGGTATCTCCCAGTCCCTGCTACTGAAAAACATCCCCACAGCATGATGCTGCCACCAGTATGCTTCACAGTTGGGATGGTGCCATGTTTCCTCCAGACATGCCGCTTGACATTCAGGCCAAAGAGTTAAATCTTGGTTTCATCAGACCAGAGAATCTTATTTCTCATGGTCTGAGTCCTTTAGGTGCTTTTGGGCAAACTCCAAGCGGGCTGTCATTTGCCTTTTACTGAGGAGTGGCTTCCGTCTGGCCACTCTACCATAAAGGCCTGATTGGTGGAGTGCTGCAGAGATAGTGGTCTTTCTGGAAGTTCTCCCATCTCCACAGAGGAACTCTGGAGCACTGTCAGAGTGACCCTCGGGTTCTTGGCCATCTCCCTGACCGAGGCCCTTCTTCCCTGATTGCTCAGTTCGGCCGGGCACCCAGCTGTCGAAAGAGTCTTGGTGGTTCCAAACGTGTTTCATTTCTGAATGCTAGAGGCCACTGTGTTCTTGGGGACCTTCAATGCTGCAGAAATGTTTTGGTACCCTTCCCCAGATCTGTGCCTCGACACAATCCAGACTCGGAGCTCTACGGGTAATTCCTTCAACCTCGTGGCTTGGTTTTTGCTCTGACATGCACTGTCAACTGTGGAAACTTATATAGACAGGTGTGTGTCTTTTCAATTAAATTGACCACAGGTGGAATCCAATCAAGTTGTAGAAACATCTCAAGGAGGATCAATGGAAAGAAGGTGCACCTTAGCTCAATTTCTAGTCTCATAGCAAAGGGTCTGAAGTTATTTCTGTTTTTTATTTTAAATTGATTTGCAAACATTTAAAAAAAAAACTTTTCACTTTGTCATTATGGGGTATTGTGTGTAGATTTTAGAATAAGGCTATAATGTAACAACAATCAAGAGCTATGATGAAACTGGCTCTCATGAGGACCGTCACAGGAAAGGAAGACCCTTAGTTACCGCTGCTGCAGAGGATAAGGTCATTAGATTTAACTACATCTCAGATTGCAGCCCAAATAAATGCTTCAAAGAGTTAAAGTAACAGACAACTCAAAATTAACTGTTCAGAGGAGACTGTGTGAATCAGGCCTTCATGGTTGAATTGCTGCAAAGAAACCACTACTAAAGGACACCAATAATAAGAAGAGACTTGCTTGGGCCAAGAAACACGAGCAATGGACATTCGACTGGTGATAATCTGTCTTTGGTCTGATGAGTCCAAATATGAGATTTTTGGTTCCAACTGCTGTGTCTTTGTGAGACGCAGAGTAGGTGAACGGATTATCTCCAAATGTGTGGTTCCCACCGTGAAGCCTGGAGGAGGTGTGATTGTGCTTTGCTGGTGACACTGTGATTTATTTAGAATTCAAGGCACATTAACCAGCATGGCTACCACAGCATTCTGCAGCGATACGCCATCCCATCTGGTTTGCACTTAGTGGCACTATCATTTGTTTTTCAACAGGACAATGACCCAACACACCTCCAGGCTGTGTAAGGCTATTTTTACCAAGAAGGAGAGTGATGGAGTGCTACATCAGATGACCTGGCCTCCACAATCCCCCGACCTCAACCCAATTGAGATGGTTTGGGATGAGTCGGACCGCGGAGTGAAGGAGAAGCATCCAATAAATGCTCAGCATATGTGGGAACTCCTTCAAGACTTCTGGAAAAGCATTCCAGGTGAAGCTGGTTGAGTGAATGCCAAGAGTGTGCAAAGCTGTCATCAAGGCAAAGAGTGGCTACTTTGAAGAATCTAAAATATATTTTGATTTGTTTAACCCTTTTTTGGTTACTACATAATTCCATGTGTTATTTCATAGTAGAGGTCTTCAATATAATTCTACAATGTTGAAAATAGTCCAAATAAAGAAACACCCTTGAATGAGTAGGTGTGTCCAAACTTTTGACTGGTACTGCATATTTGACATTTGTATCTTAAAGCTTAATTGAGGAATAATCAATTGAAGTTGGAACATTTGTAACATTTTGGTCTTACCCAGACATTCTCTAAAGCTGAGATCCGCGATAGGCGCAACAGCGTCACCCCAAGCGCATTTGTTATTGTTTTGAGGGAATGAGCATTCAGCATCATGGTAAAATATGAAATGTGTACTCTGATGTTCTGTTATAGGTGCAATGATGTCCGACGGGGAAAAAAAAACAGTGTTTGTTGTTTGAAGTAGCATCTTATTTGTTGTCATACCGCAAACGGACGTGGCAGTTTCAACGCTATGAATTCCAGATCTAATGTTTCATCTGTAGGTGCTACAAAGCAAAAATTGTTGTCATTTGAATCTTTATTGCTTGCTCTGTAATAGGAGTAGTATTTCATTTCAATAACAATTGTCTTACATTAATTTATGAATACTGAAAAATATACACGTGAATATTGTTGAACATAATAAATTGATCTATGGGCATATCAAAGTTCCAGTGGGATCTCTGCTAGTTTTAAGGTTATGGCCCATTTTATAGAGAAATTGGCATAGTAAGCAATGTAACCAATCACAGCACTTCTTTTACTTGTACCATTGCACACCCTGCAAATAACCAGCAGAGAGCTAGCCTTTTGAATCCATTTATACATTCACTATGTTAGTAACGCTTACAAATTGGACCATAACCCTAAAAGTAGCAGGAATACCACTCAGGAACTTTGATATGCCTGTAGAGTATATTATGTTAAACAATATGTAGAACATTTGCAAAATCATATTTTATCCATGAATATATTTTCAATATTCAATATACTACTAATATTACAGAGTCAGCGGTAAAGCTTCATATGACACACATTTTCGCTTTGTAGCACCTACAGACAAAAAATTATGTAGTCTTAAAGGGTAAAGCCAAAATGTCACAAATATACCTCTTCAATTTATTATTTTTTTCAATTATGCTTTAAGGTACAAATGTCAAATATGTCAACAATCTTTCCTCCAAAAGGACCCTTCTATGGATTATATTTAATGGAAATACAAAAAAAAAATGTTCCTTTTAGGAATCATCCCTTTAGTCAATTGTACACTGAACAAAAATATAAATGCAACATGCAAAAATTTCTAAGATTTTACTTGAGTTACAGTTCATATAAAGAAAATCAGTCCATTTCAAATGACTGGGAATACAGATATGCATCTGTTGGTCATACATACCATAAAAAAAGGGTCATGGATCAGAAAGCCAGTCAGTATCTGGTGTGACCACCATTTGCCTCATGCTGCCCGACACATCTCCTTCGCATAGAGTTGATCGGGTTGTTGATTGTGGCCTGTGGAATGTTGTCCCACTCTTCTTCAATGGCTGTGCGAAGATGCTGGATATTGACGGGAAACGGAACACGCTGTCGTACACGTTGATCCAGAGCACCCCAAACATGCTCAATGGGTGACATATCTGGTGAGTATGCAGGCCATGGAAAAACTGGAACATTTTCAGCTTCCAGGAATCGTGTACAGATCCTTGTGACATGGGGCCGTGCATGAAACATGCTGAAACATGAGGTGATGGCGGCAGTTGAATGGCACGACAATGGGCCTCAGGATCTGGTCACTGTGTCTCTGCGCATTCAAATTGCCATTGATAAAATGCAATTGTGTTCGTTGTCCATAGCTTATGCCTGCCCATACCATAACCCCACTTCCAACATGGGACACTCTGCTCACAACGTTGACATCAACAAACCGCTCGCCCACACAACGCCATTTTCTGCCATCTGCCTGGCCATCTGCCTGGTACAGATGAAACCAGGATTCATCTGTGAAGAGTACACTTCTCCAGTGTGCCAGTGGCCATCAAAGGTGAGAATTTGCCCACTGAAGTCAGTTAGGATGCCCAACTGCAGTCAAGACCCTGGTGAGGACGATGAAACAGTTTCTGACAGTTTGTGCATAAAT
This sequence comes from Oncorhynchus mykiss, assembly GCF_013265735.2. Classification (NCBI taxonomy): domain Eukaryota; kingdom Metazoa; phylum Chordata; class Actinopteri; order Salmoniformes; family Salmonidae; genus Oncorhynchus; species Oncorhynchus mykiss. The sequence continues at coordinate 37,063,588 of NC_048570.1, forward strand.
TCTATGGTTGTGCAAACCCACAGTTTCATTAGCTGTCCAGATGGGTAGTCTCAGACGATCCCACAGGTGAAGAAGCCGGATGTGCAGGTCCTGGGCTGGCGTGGTTACATGTGGTCTGCGATTGTGAGGCCAGTTGGATGTACTGCCAAATTTTCTAAAATGACATTGGAAGTGGCTTATGGTAGAAAAATGAACATTAAATTCTCTGGCAACAGCTCTGGTGGACATTCCTGCAGTCAACATGCCAATTGCACGCTCTCTCAAAACATAAGACATCTGTGGCATTGTGTTGTGTGTGAAAACTGCACATTTTATAGTGGCCTTCTATTATTCCCAGCACAAGCTGCACCTGTGTAATGATCATCACGTTTAATCAGCTTCTTGATATGCCACACCTGTCAGGTGGATGGATTATCTTGGCAAAGGAGAAATGCTCACTAACAAGGATGTAAACAAATGTCTGCACATAATAAGAGAAATAAGCTTTTGTGCACATGGAACATTTCTGAGGTCTTTTATTTCATCTCATGAAACCGACACTTTACATGTTGTGTTTATATTTTTGTTCAGTAAACTTCAAGACTTTATTACATCCTCTCCTGAGGAGGAAGCACAGTAAAGTATTCCACAGTAAGTTCATACGGGGTTTTCCAGTATTCTCCCGTAGAGCCCATAAAGAGTAAGGTGTAGTATTTGAGTTAGCCTTGTATATTTGACTATCATATCCTTCAAATTTACACAGTTGAAGCTTCATGCTGAGGTTGTCTTTGAGGTGTTAACTAATTACAGTTTTCTTGTAATATTGTCCAAGATATTGTTTCAAGCTTTATTGTTATTGTTGTTTTTATTGTTGTCTAATAAATAGATTTGGCTACATTCAAGTGTGATTATCAAATCAAACTATACTACCCAAAAGTAACAACTGTTGCGCAGGCGCCAGTAGAGAAATGTACAATTTTAACACTTTGGTCCATTTCCTCAAAAACGACATTGCCACGACATCTTGGTCAGAAAGAATTTGCGGTGAGGGCAAAACAGAACCTTTTCATTACATAATATGAAGCCCAAACAGGAGACGAAATTATCAACCTGATACATTTAGATTCTCAAGTGAGAAGGATAGACTGTGTGGACTCGACTGAGACGGGTTATAACGCTGTAATGTTTTGTTTTCTATACAAAACAAAATATTTCAAGCACATCAGAAAATAACGACTGGTCCAGCACCTACCATATCATTAGACATGTTGTTGGAAAATGGAGTCCTTTGCCACCCGAGCGATAACTTATTTGATCCTGATGCATTAAATGTGTCGAACTTTTGTATTGAGTTTGTGGTCCCCGTTCAACAGCCGATTACGTTACCTACTTCCTGGGTTGTTGTTTTCTCCCTCAAAGTGAATCGCTTCGCTTTGACCCTGCTCGAATATTTCGCTTCCACTTGCATCCTCGTGAGGGCGTAAAACGCGGCCTTCTAAGGTACACCTGCCGCAAGTAAGAAAAAGTAGACCCAACTCAGGAGAATGTCGTTGATGCTGGTTGACCCACACACTTTCACATCAGCATTCTTGATAATAGTTATGTGTTCATATGCTGGGGCCTGGAGATTACAGTAAAGAACATTTTCCTTTTTACCTGCAATTTATCTGTGTGCATGCACTGTATAATATACAGCAGCAGGTGGATTGACATCTCACCCCTATCAGCTGTCATGCCCATAGGGGGCACAGGGGTACGTGCCCCATCAGATTTGTCCTGTTTCAAAAAATAAAAAAATATGTACATTTTTGCTTGTTTCTCTCAGGGTTTGGAACCAAAAATATTTTTGAGGTTTTGTTCCACTGTTTCAACTAGCAAAATAAAGTTCTGAACTGGTTTCCAAACCCCCAAAAAGTACTGGTTTATATATATATATCCTTCCTTTCTGTTCATTTTTTTACTTGTGAAATCAACAGTTTTTACATTTAGTTCATTAAATTACTTCACCAGTTGGTGAGGATAGAGCAGGCAAGCTAGTTGTTTAAATGCGTAAACAAAAATGTTGTAGGTGTGGAGAGAATGAGTGTTGAGAAGAAAGCTTGAAGCTCTGGGCATCTTGTTATGACATGCATTACATGAATTAGTCAGTGGAGGAAAAAGTACTAAATTGCCATACTTGAGTAAAAGTAAAGATACCTTAATAGAAAATGACTCAAGTAAAAGTGAGTTACCCAGTAAAATACTACTTGAGTAAAAGTCTAAAAGTATTTGGTTTTAAATATACTTAAGGATCAAAAGTAAATAGAATTGCTAAAATGTACTTATGTATCAAAAGTAAAAGTATAAACCATTTCAAATTCTTTATATTAATCAAATCAGATGACATTTTTTATTGGCGGATAGCCAGGGGCACACTCCAACATTCAGACATAATTTACAAACAAAGCATTTGTGTTTAGTGAGTCCGCCAGATCAGAGGCAGTAGGGACGACCAGGGATGTTCTCTTGATAAATGTGTGAATTGGACCATTTTCCTGTCAAAATGAAATTAGTAATTTTGGGTGTCAGGAAAAATGTATGGAGTAATAAGTGCATTATTTTCTTTGGGAATGTAGTGAAGTAAAAGTTGGCAAAAATATGAATAGTAAGGTAAAGTACAAATACCCCCCCAAAAACTACTTAAGTAGTACTTTAAAGTATTTTTGCTTAAGTACTTTACACCACTGATTACAGTGCATTCGGATAAGTATTCAGACCCCTTCACTTTTTCCAGATTTTGTTACGTTACAGCCTTATGGATTAAATAATCCCCCCCACCCCACCCAATCAAACAACACACAATACCCCATAATGACAGAGAAAAAAAATGATTTTACATTTTTTTAGCAAATGTATAAAAATACTAAACTGAAACATCACATTTACATAAGTGTTCAGACATTTTACTCAGTACTTTGTTGAAGTACCTTTGGAAGCTATTACGGCCTCGATTCTTCTTGGGTATGACATTACAAGCTTGGCACACCTGTATTTGGGGAGTTTCTCCCATTCTTCTCTGCAGATCCTCTCAAGCTCTGTCAGGTTGGATGGGGAGCGAAACTGCACCGCTATTTTCAGATCTCTCCAGAGATTTTCGATTGGGTTCAAGTCCGGGCTCTGGCTCAGCCACTCAAGGGCTCACTCAGAGACTTGTCCCGAAGCCACTCCTCCTTTGCTCCGTAAATTTTTCCCTCGATCCTGACTAGTCTCCCAGTCCCTGCCGCTGAAAAACATCCGCACAGCATGATGCTGCAAGCACCATGCTTCACCGTAGGGATGGTGCCAGGTTTCCTCCAGACGTGCCGCTTAGCATTCAGACCAAATAGTTCAATCTTGGCTTCATCAGACCAGAGAATCTTGTTTCTCATGGTCTGTGAGTCCTTTAGGTGCCTAACTAGCATTGAAAAAGTTATTCCATTCTTCTCTAGCTAATGAAAAATCTCTCCCTATCTTCTGAATCAAGCGTAAATGTAATGTCAGTGGCCTATGCTTCAGAGGGGGGAGGGGCAGGTAGCCTAAACACATACCGGCATAGATTTTCAGCTTGCAGGCAGAGACTGGAATACATTTTTGAGTGAGGGCTTTGCAAAGGCAGTTTGTTTGCCGGGAATGTAAAATACAATTATTAACTGTTTCCCATGCTTTTAAAATAAAGGCTATTTTCCGGAACAGTATGGATCACTTTCTTTCAAGGTTCCATTTCTGTTCCTTGAATTAAACATTTATTTATTTTTCAGATTTTCAGTTCTGTTCCATGAACCGGCTTCAAACCCTGGTTTCTCTGTAATACTACGAGCCACCTAGAAATTGTATGGTATTAGGTTCCCAATCTAGGCTAGCTAAAGCTATCTCCCAACTAGCTACCAAGGAGCTATTTCAGGTTATCAATCAAGTTAGAGTAGCTAGCTTGTCTAACTATATTAGATGGCAAGGTTGGTATATTTCAGAAAAGTAAGCAATTACTAAATGTACTAAATAAGACTCACATTCCTTTCAATCTTTTACCCAGATTTTTAGCAGATGCAGAGAAGCATATTTAGTAAAAATAAAACAAAACACCAGTCAGGAGGATACAGACAGCTCAAGAGGTATGCTTAGACATGCAGGTACATTTACATACATATATATATTCTTTACATACAATTAAGCATGATGGTTATGGCTTTAGATTGCAGTTAAACACGGTTTCAGGTGTTTGAAAAAAGCTACATTCTACAATTTACAGACGGAGGGCCTAGCCCTCTGGACCACCCCCCAGTTATACTCACATATTTGTGCCCCCTCTGATTTTCTGGGGTGCATGACTCCCCTCTTAACATCCCAGTGATAAAGATGGATGTTGTCTAACAGGATGGATCTCACATGCTGAGATGGGCTACTATATCTGACGGCGGTTCAGACAAGCTTTTAGGTCGACAGTCTTGTGCTGCTACTGGTAGGCTGTTTGCTGTAAGCTTTTGATGCTTATAGACAAGTGTCAAGCTAAATCTCCTCATACAGCACGTTATGTGATACCCCGTTAATGCTGAGTGGGTCTATGGAAAGCAATTATTGCATTTACATTTGTCCTTTAGCAGAGGCTCTGATCTAGAGTGATTTATAGTAGTCGCATGCATACATTTTTGCAGTGCACTTTCAGTCATTATCTGCTTTTAAATTCCAAATGTAGTGTGTCAGTCAAGGTATGGAATGCGATGCCCTGCATTCATCATTCAGAATGATATATGGAATGATGCATTCATCATTCCATATAGAATCATGTTGAATAGAGTTTGAGGCAGTGTAACATGTATACAAAATATTCTCAGACTATAACCTTGCAAACATCCCTCTACAGCCAGCCATGTGTGCGTGATTGGACCCAGCCCAGTCGCACCTGCTGTACCAGTCATGCTGATGCAGTATCACCCAGCCCATCTGCACTGCTAACCCTGACCAACCGGTTTTAACCATGTGTCTGCGTAACAAATGGCACTTTATTGCCTTAAGGCTCTGGTAAAAGGTAGTGCACTATGTAAGGAAAAGGGTGCCATTTGGGACACAACCTCTCTGTGACAAGGCTGCAGGGAGTTCGCTACAATCCAATGACGTCTGTTTACTGTAGAATAAGGTGCAGCATAAATAACCATTCGCTAAAAAAGGGCTACCCTGCAGTTTGCTTTTGTTTGTACACAGGAAACAGGTCATTTAGAAAACAAATGTTTTATTTGTTTTGGTATGTATGTACATTCCACCGTTGTGAGGAAGGCAGGAGTGAAGGATTTATATTATCTACACACAATAGACGTAGAGGGGGGGGGGAAAAGGACAGATTAAACAAAGTACAGGTAAATGTTTAAAACACTTCAGGTAATAAAATAGATGAGTCATTTTAAAAGGGCCACTTATTATACATTTGAGAAATAACATCTTTCACAGGCTCAAAATCTAAATGTGAGGGTGCCTTTGCTTGACATGAATGGCCCATAATTCATCATATACACATAGAAAAAGTGAAATTGTCCCATTGTCTATCCCTTTTCATTGACCTTGCTTGATGATGATATCTGACATGTCGTCCACCTTGATGAGCTCCAAATTCTGTTGAATGAAACAATGAATGAGTGAGTGCTGTGATGAACTCTTCACACTCAACAAAGTGATAACAGTTGATACCGATGACTATCTGAAATTAAAGACTAATTTCAAGTTTATTTGGCTGCGTTTACACAGGCAGCCCAATAATTGTATTTTTTTTGACCAATCAGATCAGCTCTGAAGAAGATCTGATATGAAAATCTCATGTGATTGGTCACGTGAAGACCAATTAGTGAATATCAGAATTGGGCTGCCTGTGTAAACGCAGCCTATTTAGCACAGCCAAGATCAATTAAAGTACACCATGATTCCTTCCAAAACCCCTCTCAACTAATAAAACCTCTAAATATTTGGTTTGTTTGTTAATAATGTAGCTTTGTACAACTACATGTTATATGTCAACATAATAACCATGTCTAGAACCAAATTATTTTAGGAATGCTATGATGCTGGCAGTCAGAGGAGTAGCTACTCACCTTCTCATTGGCCAAGTGCAGCAGGGCGACGAACGCCAGGGGCACGGACAGGTTCTGAGCCATGTTGGGGGGCAAGCTTAAGTGACAGGAGAGGAAGGAGAAGACATGGGGTTTATTACATTATTTATCAGCACGCATGTCCTATCTACATCCATTTGAGCAAGTGAATGTTTGGACCATCCAAAGGCCCTCAGTTGGCAGCAGTCTAAATAAATTATTCATGTCCATCTAGCTACTAGTTTAAGAAAAAAATAAGAAGCAAATCCACCACAATTTCCAAGTTGTTCTCCAATGGCAGCTGAGAAAGAACACTAGAGCCATTTGAGAATGGGCCCAGTGCTGATATTAAGGCTGGGTACCTTTGACGCAGGGTCTGTGTGGTCTGGCTGAAAAGCTTCTCCCCAGACACTTCTGAAGTCTCCACATTTTCAACCTCCTGCTGAGAACACAACACTGTTAATCACAAGGAAGCAGTCCTGGGTTCAAATACTTTTCAAAATAATTTCAAATACTTCATCTGAGCTTGATTGCGCTTGCCCGTTACAATGGTACCAATAGTAAAATGCAAACACTGCCCACCTGGCACTCCAGGCAGACTTAAGCAAACACTTAAAGTATTTGAACAATTTTAAATAGTATTTGAACCCAGGTCTGTAGGGAAGAGGCATTGAGAAAAAACAACAAAAAACATTTGCAGACCACATAATACAATCAATGAGACCTGGTGGGAAAGAAACACGGAAAGACTTCAAATTAACTAACCTTGGCTGGTTTTTCCAGACTGTCAGTCAGAAGATTCCACATGGTGTTCTTGAGCCTCTTCATGTCCATCTTCTTGGCTGTCTTGGCGTAGTTTATCTCAATCTTGTTCACCTGAAATGAAAAGTAAAGCTAGGCTTAACATTTAAAAGGGATAATTCAGCCAATTTAGAAAACAAGATGTTGGTTCCCATGCCATGTAAGCAGTCTATGGACAAGGTAAGACAGCAAAACATGCTTTGGTCTTGTTTATCTGGCCACGGTCTTCAAATGCAAACTTTTCAAAAACACACTTGCTAAACATTGGCTTCCCCTTCCCTCCAGTCTTACCCTGTATGGCTCGGGCACCAGGTTATCCTCCCCATAGGTGGACACGTCGTCATGGTCTTGTGAGGAGGCGGGTTTACCATCCACAGAAGGCTGGGCGTCATCTGTACCCCCACTGAACCCTTCACCATCATCATCACTTTCACCACCCTTATATATATTATATATATAGATTGATAGAGATGTAGAGAGAGATTACCCCATTATTTGAAGCAGCTACTAAACAATTGAGGGTCCAAAATGTGGCATTTTATGAGGGATAAATAATGCTGTTATAATGGCTACTTATTACAAAGGTGAAATAAAGGTATCCGAGGGAAATGAAACGTTGAAAAAGACAGTGTGAGATTAACAGTCGGGTGGTTTCAGACCTGCAGTCCGGGGCAGAAGTTGGCTGTGTCATTGGCATTGTTGTAGTCATAGTCTCCGATGCCTTCCCCCAGCTCTCCAGACAACCTCTTCTGACCCTCTTTACATAACTGACGTAGAACACACAAGTTAACTGACATAGAGCACATCACGTGTGTGAGTGGCATCACAATTCTCACTTCTAATTGGTCAATGTTCACCATCAAGGTTCTACATTAAATGTGTCATTTTCCCCTCTTTGTGTGTGTGTGTGTGTGTGTAAGAACAGTGAGAGAAAAAGAAAAGGATTGAGGGGGATAGGTCAAAGGGGTAATAAATAGGGCAGAGAGAAAGTGAGAGAAGGCGTGCGAATCAAAACTGTTAATAGTACAATGGACAACATTGTAGCAGCATATCAGTTCCAGTCAGCTACGGTGATGAGGGTCTGATTGGTGGCGGCTGCACATAGTTTTAAGCACACCACTGTCCCCCTGTATCGCCATAGACACGCGCGACAGGGTCAACTGGTGTGGAGTTACATTTATTTCTATGCTGTTTATTCCTTGCTGGTTGTTGGGATAAAGAGAGTGGAAGGGAGACCGTACTGTGCTGGCGGGCTTAAGGCTGAGTTGGGACAGGGTCTCAGGGGGGAACTGGAAGTCTGCAGCCAGAGTGTTCTTCTTGTTTCTTGTGCTGAGGGCTGACTTGGTGTTAGTGGTAGCGGCCTGGGAGAACAGAAAGGAACATAAGACAGAAGTGAGAGAACTGTTTGAGTCCATTTATGAATGGTGGGAAAACTCCATCAGCAACTACAATCACACTTCCTCTGTTGCAGTGACTAACATGAAACTGCCTCACACATAGCCTGGGATTGTTAAGACACTTGACCCACGTATTAGCATCAAAACAAACGTACACAATTGTCACAATGGCAATGCCTCAGAAAACTGGCATTTAGTGAGTGATATTCTTGGGTACGGATCAAACAATGAGGATAAATTGAGAGGGATTGCATCAGCGAACTACAGGGGCAACCAAGGGCTTACTCTAGTGGTGCGGAAGTAGGTGTCAAAGTTGACATCGTCATTAAAGTCGATTTCAAAGGCCTTCTTTGGCTTTCTCTTGCGACCCTCCTTCTCAGGCACGTTGTCCTCTAAACACACAGAGCGAGACAAGAGAGCAAGAAGGGAAGAATTCAGATATATTTGGAGGGCAATGCTGTTAAGGGAATATCCCAAACATAGGTAAACAACATCTACAACATGGCTCTCTGTGTACAACCACCACTCACTTTTGTGCAGAGGTTTGAAGCGCCAGTAGCCAGGGCCTGCCCAGGTAGCCATGGTCCTGGGGCTGAAGTAGGAGTACTCTCTGGGCTGATCGGACAGCTGCAGACACATGGTGGCTATGTCCCCCTCTCCGATGGGAATCACATCCCTGTGAACAGTCATAACATCACAGAACCATGTTCAAATTTATTTGAGATGAATTATAATAAGAACTGATGTTTTGTCTTTTTAAGTCTAGGCTGAAAAAAATGAACGGCCCCATTTGTGTAAAATAACAAATTAACTAACTTACTAACACATCATCAGTTCTGTAAGACAAATTACTTCTGCTCTGATAAGTAACTAAATTCTAAAGCTTTATGTCTGGACTGAAGTTCAAATCAAAGTTAAGTAGCTCATAGCCAGTCGTAGATCTGTTTCTATCCAGAGTCATCCTGACATCTAAACTGGATATTTAAAAGGGGTAACTTTTTTCCCCTTCTTATAAATGAATGATATACACTGAGTGCACAAAACATTAGGAACACTTGCCCATTTCATGACAAACTGACCAGGTGAAAGCTATTATCCATTATTGATGTCACTGGTTAAATCCACTTCAAATCAGTGTAGATGAAGGGGAGGAGACAAGTCAACAACAAAAAAGTTCAGCCTTGAGACATGGATTGTGTGCCATTCAGAGGGTGAATGGGCAAGACAAAATATTTCAGTGCCTTTGAACGGGGTCAGTAGTAGGTTCCAGGCGCACTGGTTTGTGTCAAGAACTGCAAAGCTGTTTTCAAAGCAGTTTTCATGCTCAACAGTTTTCAGTGTGTATCAAGAATGGTCCCACCACCCCAAGGACATCCAGCCAACTTAACACAGCTGTGGGAAGCATTGGAGTCAACATGGGCCAGCATCTCTGTGGAACGCTTTCAACACCTCGTAGAGTCCATGCCCCGATGAATTGAGGCTGTTCTGAGGGGGGGGGGGGGGGGGGGGGGGGGGGGCTGCAACTCAATATTAGGAAGGTGTTCCTAATGCTTTGTACACCCAGTGTATACCCATTGACTCTTGAAGAACGTAACTTATAAATGCCTCATGAGCTAAGTTCAACGGTCATAGCCCATCAGAACATTAAATATACGCTTGTTTTACTCCAATGTCTGTAAACAAAATAGCCTCCAAACATGGTTAAAACAAATGTTTCTGGTCAGTCCCTGCATCCATAGCTCTCTCTATGAATTTGAGAGTGGTTACATTTCTCCAGCCTCATCACTCAGCTTTTTGTTATCGTTTCAACTGCTGACAGACGCTTTACTGGGTCTGAGTGTGTTACTGCCATAAAAAATGTTTTAACACTCAGGAGATCATGGTAAAAACTCAAGACAGATCAAAGTCACTTCAAGCTACCTGACCCATTTAGAAATGGAATAACCCTTGGTGCCTCATGAAACATCCCTGGGATCCTCTACAGGGATAGACAAGCAGAGCACCAAAAAAATAAAAGTACTCAGTACATTACCCCTAGGTTGTTAACACCCTGTAAAAAAAGAAAAGAAAAAAACTCAATATCCTCACCTTCCTCTCCCGGGCCCTCCAGCCTCACAGCGATCCTTGTGTTCCTTGGAGCCGTCGCCACCGTGTTCCTTGGAGCCGTCGCCACCATGGTCCCCCTGACCCTCCTCATAGTCTCCATCAAAATCATCCCCAAAGTCCTGACACTCCTCCTCGTCTGCCTCCGCGTTCACGTCAAACACGTGATCCCCCTGCTTTATCTTCTCCAGCATCTGGTTTATGGTCTGTATAGGACAAGAGTTTATATAGAGACTGTGGTTAAGATACTCTGAGGCTGTATAGCTACCGTTTCAAACTATACATCCAATCTGACCATCTGTATCATTTCCAAACAAAAATAAAGACATGTGTGTCCCAAATGGCACCCTATTCCCTATATAGTGCACTACACTACTTTTGACCAGTGCTCTATAGGCCTTGGTCAAAAGTGGTGCACCATATAGGTAAAAGGATGCCATTTGAGACACAGGCTGTGTATATGTTGCTCTGACCTGGTCAGGGTTCCAGCTGGTGAAAGAGAAGTCTGCCAGGGAAGGGCAGATAGAGCTCTTCTCCTGGATCCGCTGGAGACCACCTGTCAATCACACAACATCTTTACATGCTTGATACTATTATCGGAACATGTAGGCCAACTGCCAATACCTTAGCTTACAGCATCACTCAATGATCAGTAGAACCAGATGTGTCTGCTAAAATCAAGAGATACTATGCTAGTCCATTAGGGGGTAGTACACAACAAAAACAGCCCAGGAGCTGAATTTATCATGCATATAAGATTAGAAGTGCTGATGATATCAGGCTCCCCTTATTCATATTATTTAAAAGGAAAAACTGATCCTAAATCAGCACTTCTACTCTGAGGCGCTTGCTATATATGGCTCAAAGTGTGACGACACGGTCAGTGTTACCTGTGAAGGGCGTTGCAGGGACGTGCTGCGGTGGAGGCTGGGAGTAAGCGGGCCTGGAGTGCAACAGGGTCATGTGGGAGGGAAAGAGGAGCTCACAGCGACTGTCCTCACTGAACAACACTGACAGGAAGACACCTGCCGTGCTGCTCTCATCGAAGGACGACGCCATGCGCTGGAACATGGGGTCCACCTGGAGTTGGAGGGACGATAACGAGGAGGGGGATAATATGTGTGAGTTTACCATGAATGAGCTTTGTAGAAACTCACAACCCAGACTGGATCCATACTCTCAGTAAATATGATAATAAGGCCTCACATTAAATCAAGGCATTCCTAATCAATTCCATCTCTATTCAGTGTCTGGCTATCAATCTCAAAGATTTCCAGGTGAATCCACAATGAACACAAGCGTAGCCTGGGTTGCATCCCAAAGGGCACCCTATTCCTTAAATAGTGCACTACTGTTGACCAGATCCTTCCCTATATTGCAGGTGTAGCATTTTGCTAGACCAGCAATATACAGTATGTGTATGTGAACAATCAAATGTGATATAGGGAAGAGGGTGCCATTTGGGACTCAAGCACCGTTTGGCTACCAGTCTCGAAGACCCTTACCTCACACTTCCTCTCAGACTCAGAGCTGTTGATGTTGCTCAGGTTCTGCTCCACAGTCTTCTTGGGAGGCCTCTTCTTCTTCACCACCTGCTTAGCAGCCAGCTCACCTTCAGCCCCCTCCTCCATCTCTCCTCCTGCCCCTGCTCCATGCTCTACACACAGACAGACAAGGTTCAAACAGAAGCTGTTGATATTTTATTAAATTACAGAAAGTCAGTGTTGCACCCTATTCCCTATATAGTGCACTATCCTATGGACCCTGGATAAATGTAGTGCACTATAGGGGGAATAGTTTGTCATTTGGAAAAAACGGGACAGTTTATAGATGTTATAGTTAAGAGGTGATCACCTTCCCCAGGCTTGGTCTCAGCACCCAGTCCTCCCAGCACTCTGTAGGCATCAGCATGGACAGCATCCACTCTGACCGCGTAAATCTTAGTGCTGGCGTCCAAGGTACCCGCTGCCACCTTGGCAAGGACAGATAGAAATAGTATGAGATGGTTACTCTCTCATACAGCCAACAGACACTAGGCCAGTAAAGTTAAATGAATAGTCTATCATAAGCTTAATTATTTTGGAGTAGGCCTATAAAAACAATGACTATCTTAAGTGGTTGGGCTATAAGTGCATTTCTTCTCTCTCGATTACCAGATTATACTTTCATCTCCTGAACAGTAGCACACATCTGAAGAAAGTCTTGTGTAAAAAGGAAATTCAAAGAGACAAATAAACAGAAACTACAATGGAATAATTTTTGTCTAAAGCAATACCTTGAAATTTGTGAGCTCAGAATCTTTCTGTTTGAGGATGTCAGCCATGTAGTCAATCAGGTGGAGACCAAATGCATTCTTGGTGGTAATTTTCTACAAAAATAGAAGAAGGCTTTGTACATCTGAGATGCCAGTTTCTAATAACTTGCATGGTTGGAGATATGATGTAATTTTTTTATTTATTTTATTTTACCTTTATTTAACCAGGTAGGCAAGTTGAGAACAAGTTCTCATTTACAATTGCGACCTGGCAATAAGACATGAGGAGGGAGAGCAACAACATTTCCTTGGGATGGATTCTGACCCTCTTAGAAGTGGCTGTTAAAGATAGTAAATATGTGAATGGACATTCTGCTTACATTTTCAGTGGAAAGTTTGATGCAGGTGGAGTAATGCTCTGAGATCTGTGCATTTGACAGCTTAGGCACAGCGGCAGGGGTCCCGGTGGTGCTGAATACAAACACGGATTGAATCTTATACAAAGGTCTAACAAATCAATATGACACCTGTAAAGATCGAGTTAACTTGATTACTAGCAAAAAGAGGGTCTGGGGTGCCCTACCTATGAGAGGTAGATTCATTAAACGAAGAGTCAGAAGCGGCTTGCAGATCAATGACCCGGGATCTGCGCCTCTGACGCCGCTCCAGCTCATCATCGTTGCCCGGGAAAGATGCGAGGAGCGGTGTGCTGATGGCGGCAGGAGAGGCGCCCTTGTGCTTCAGGGACGGTGAGGCCCACTGACGCACCCGGGAGATGGGTGTGGAGGATGCGCTCATCGTGACTGTCCGGGGGAGAAACGGACACAGTGATGCACTTTCAGTTCTCTATTCCTCTCTGCTTCCAAAAGTTGCATGTAGACAAGTTATACTGTAACTAGCTACCGTTGCCATTATCTGTTAAATTCAACAGTTAAATGTAGGAACCTAAGCTAACACTACCAATGCAAAGAAGGTTTGATTTGACCATCAAAGCAGTAATAACATTTTGTTGTTGGCAAGTAACCGTAGCTAGTTAGCAGGGCTGCAAGCAAAATCCAGCCTAGCTAGCTAATGTTAGCTAGATAGAGCAAGGTATCGTTTGTTATTGTTGTTACGGTTAGCAGTGATACCATCGTTAACTAACCAACGATGTAGCTTAAAGACATGACACGCTGGATTAGTTTGCTAAATTGCTATAGGTATCTGACATCTTTGAGTGAACTAGCTAACGTTAGCTAACTTGCTATCCTACAAAACATGTTTTAGCTTACGCTAGCTAGCTACGAATGCTGGATGAAAACAAAAAAGCTGTAGCTCGATTTCATACATTACCTCGATTATATCCAACGCTTCTGCAACAGTGAACGTATCTTTCTTAATATAAAGATTAAACTGCCTAAATTAACATAAAGCGTGTTTTACTTTGTACTGATGCACTTTTCTTCCTGAGAACATTTGAATTTTTGCGCCGAACGGTTTACGTAACGACAGTATACGTCACCACGTGGAATCAAGAACGTAAACACTCAACTCCGCCCATACCCACATTTTGGGCAGAGAGGTTTCTTGTGCATGCCGCGACCTACTGTGCTGGCATGTACGATCAATCACGAACTGCCCCTATACTACCATTCTGTACTACCATGAAAATAAATTCAAAACCAAATAAATCCCTAACTTCTACCATACCCTCCCCCAACGCAATTAAACGTTATCTATATCATGCTGAAACACTCCACCCTTAGGATTGCTAAGCATGTCAACAACAATTTCTTTTTTTTTTGTACTTTGTTTATAGATTTTCAGATATAACAACAAAAACAGCACAACCCCAACCCCTCATCCTCCCATCCATCCATCCCCTCCCTCCCACCAAGGCATCTATAAACACAAGTTAAATAGGAATGAAAAACAGAAACAAACAGTAATAGAAACAAAAACAATGGGGAAAAAAGTTAAATAAAAATGCTTTTCTGCACAAATGGCTACTAGAACAGACATTACTGCTTACCAAACTATGCAAGTTACACTAAGTAGAAAACAGACTCTCCACGTATTGTATTAATGGGGACCAGGTTAAGCCAACTCTAAACGGCATGAGAGGACCTTAGTGAGAAAGTTATAATCGCAGCACAAAAGGCTTATAGGGCGGTATGAGCCACAGTCTAGGGGATTCTTGTCTTTTTTAAGCAAAACCGAATTAGTCGCCCGGGTAAGTGTCTGTGACAGTTTCTGACTAGAAAGGATTTCATTGTACATTGAGCTGAGGATAGGGGATAATTTAGAGAATGGTAAAAAAAATGTAATAGGGAAGCCATCAGGCCCAGGGGCTTTACCGCTCTGCATGAACTGAATTGCCAGAGTAGCTTCCTCATCACTTATTGAGGCATCCATGTTGGTTTGTTCATCTGAATTGAGACAGGGGATGTCCAGATGTGTCAGGAAGAGCCTCTGACGAGTAAAGAGCAAAATAGAATTGCTTAAATAAATTATTTTTTACATTTTATTTTATTTCACCTTTATTTAACCAGGTAGGCCAGTTGAGAACAAGTTCTCATTTACAACTGCGACCTGGCCAAGATAAAGCAAAGCAGAGCGACACAAACAACAACACAGAGTTACACATGGAACAGTCAATAATACAATATGGTTCTGCTATCGTCCGAGATCCCTAAAGATTGGAAAGCTGCCGCGGTCATCCTCCTCTTCAAAGGGGGTGACACTCGAGACCCAAACTGTTACTGACCTACAGTTGAAGTTGGACATTTACATACACCTTAGCCAAATACATTTAAACTCAGTTTTTCACAACTCCTGACATTTAATCATAGTAAAAAAATCCCTGTCTTAGGTCAGTTAGGAACACCACTTAATTTTAAGTATTTGAAATGTCAGAATAATAGTAGAGAGAATGATTTATTTCAGCTTTTATTTCCTTCATCACATTCCCAGTGGGTCAGAAGTTTACATACGCTCAATTAGTATTTGGTAGCATTGCCTTTAAATTGTTTAACTTGGGTCAAATGTTTCAGGTAGCCTTCCACAAGCTTCCCACAATAAGTTGGGTGAATTTTGGCCCATTCCTCCTGACAGAGCTGGTGTAACTGAGTCAGGTTCATTGGCCTCCTTGCTCACACACACTTTTTCAGTTCTGCCTTCAAATCTTCTATAGGATTGAGGTCAGGGCTTTGTGATGGCCACTCCAATTTCCTTGACTTTGTTGTCCTTAAGCCATTTTGCTACAACTTTGGAAGTATGCTTGAGGTCATTGTCCATTTGGAAGACCCATTTGCATCCGAGCTTTAACTTCTTGTAACGGCTGAACCCCTAGACAAGACAAAAAAAACACATACATCACCCATGTCACACCCTGACCTAACCAAAATAACAAGGAAAACAAAGAATACTAAGGTCAGGGTGTGACAATACCCCCCCCAGACTCTCGTCCGCACACCTAAACCTATAGGTGAGGGTATGGGTGGGTGCCTGTCCATGGTGGCGGCTCTGGCGTTGGACGTGGACCCCACCATAGTCTTTGTCCGCTTTAGTCTCCTCCTAGGAACGGCGACCTTCGCCGTCAACCTAGGATTGGCAACCCTACTAAATGGCCCCACTGGACTGAGGGGTAGCTCCGGACTGAGGGGCAACTCCGGACATGAGGAGCAGCTCGGGACTGAGGGGCAGCTCGGGACTGAGGGGCAGCTCCGGACTGAATGGCAGCTCCGGACTGAATGGCAGCTCCGGACTGGCTGACGACTCTAGCGGATCCTGGCTGACTGACGACTCTGGCGGATCCTGGCTGACTGGCGACTCTGGCGGATCCTGGCTGACTAGCGGCTCTGGCGGATCCTGGCTGACTGGCGGCTCTGGCGGATCCTGGCTGACTGGCGGATCCTGGCTGACTGGCGGCTCTGGCGGATCCTTGCAGACTGGCGGCTCTGGCGGCTCCTTGCAAACTGCCGGCTCTGGCGGCTCCTTGCAGACTGGCAGCTCTGGCGGCTCCTTGCAGACTCCTTGCCACTCTAGCAGCTCTGGACAGGCGGGAGACTCTAGCAGCTCTGGACAGGCGGGAGACTCTAGCAGCTCTGGACAGGCGGGAGACTCTAGCAGCTCTGGACAGATGGGAGAATCTAGCAGCTCTGGAGAGACGGGAGAATCTGACGGCGCTGGAGAGGAGGAAGGCTCTAGCAGCGCTGGACAGGCGAGGCGCACTGTAGGCCTGGTGCGTGGTGCTGGCACAGGTGGTACTGGGCCGGGGACATGCACCTCAGGGCGAGTGCGGGGAGGAGGAACAGGGAGTACTGGGCTCTGGACACGCACAGGAAGCCTGGTGCGGGGGGCTGCCACCGGAGGGCTGGTGCGTGTAGGTGGCACTGGATAGACCGGCCCGAGAAGGCGTACTGGAGGTCTCGAGCACCGAGCCTGCCCAACCTTACCTGGTTGAATGCTCGCCGTAGCCCGCCCAGTGCGGCAAGGTGGAATAGCCCGCACTGGGCTGTGCAGGCGAACCGGGGACACCATGCGTAAGGCTGGTGCCATGTATGTCGGCCCAAGGAGACGCACTGGAGACCAGATGCGTATTGCCGGCTTCATGGCACCTGGCTCGATGCTCAACCTAGCCCCTCGGTGCCTGACCAGTATGACGCCCTCTCTCACTCCGGTAAGCACGGGAAGCTGGCGCAGGTCTCCTACCTGCCTTAGCCACACTCCCAGTGTGCCTCTCCCCAAGAAATGTTTGGGGCTGCTTCTCGGGCTTCCAGCCCTGCTTCCGTGCTTCCTCTTCAAACCACCGCCTCTCCGCTTTGGCTGCCTCCACCTCTGCCTTGGGGCGGCGATATTCCCCCGGCTGCGTCCAGGGTCCATCTCCATCCAGTGTCTCCTCCCAAGTCCAATAGTACTGATTGCGTTGCTCCTCCTGCCGCTGCCTGTCACCACGCTGCTTGGTCCTGTTTTGGTGGGTGATTCTGTAACGGCTGATTTCCTCCTCTTCGTCTGAAGAGGAGGTGTAGCAGGGATTGGACCAAAATGCAGCGTGGTAGTGTCCATAGTTGTTCTTAATGAAATAAACCAAAACACAAAAAAACAATAAACAAAACGTGGATAACCGAAACAGTACCGTGTGGTGAAACAAACACAGACACGGAAACAATCATCCACAAAGTACCCACAGAATATGTCTGCCTAAATATGGTTCCCAATCAGAGACAACGATAGACAGCTGCCTCTAATTGAGAACCAATCTAGGCAACCATAGACATACAATATACCTAGAAAGGAAACAGCCCATAAACATACAAAACCCCTAGACAAGACAAAAAACACATACATCACCCATGTCACACCTTGACCTTGTCACGTTCTGACCTTTATTTCCTTTGTTTGTATTTATTTAGTATGGTCAGGGCGTGAGTTGGGTGGGCAGTCTATGTTTGTTTTTCTATGATTTGGGTATTTCTATGTTTCGGCCTAGTATGGTTCTCAATCAGAGGCAGGTGTCATTAGTTGTCTCTGATTGAGAATCATACTTAGGTAGCCTGGGTTTCACTGTGTGTTTGTGGGTGATTGTTCCTGTCTTTGTGTTTGTTGTCACCAGATAGGCTGTTTAGGTTTTCTCACATTTATTGTTTTTGTTAGTTTATTCATGTATAGTTATTTTTAATTAAAGAATCATGAATAACCACCACGCTGCATTTTGGTCTGACTCTCCTTCCCGTCTGCCCAGCGCCATCTGAGCCACCCGTATGCCCAGCGCCGCCTGAGCCACCCGTCTGCCCAGTGCCGCCTGAGCCACCCATCTGCCCAGCACCGCCAGTGCCGCCAGTCTGCCCAGCGCCGCCAGTGCCGCCAGTCTGCCCAGCGCCACCAGTGCCGCCAGTCTGCCAGGGGCCGCCAGTGCCGCCAGTCAGCCAGGGGCCGCCAGTGCCGCCAGTCAGCCAGGGGCCGCCAGTGCCGCCAGTCAGCCAGGGGCCGCCAGTGCCGCCAGTCAGCCAGGGGCCGCCAGTGCCGCCAGTCAGCCAGGGGCCGCCAGTCAGCCCAGAGGCGCCAGATCCCCTCAGCCCAGAGGCGCCAGATCCCCTCAGCCCAGAGGCGCCAGATCCCCTCAGCCCAGAGGCGCCAGAGCCCCTCAGCCCAGAGGCGCCAGAGCCCCTCTGTCCCGAGCAGCCGCCAGAGCCCCTCTGTCCCGAGCAGCCGCCCCTCTGTCCCGAGCAGCCGCCCCTCTGTCCCGAGCAGCCGCCCCTCTGTCCCGAGCAGCCGCCCCTCTGTCCCGAGCAGCCCCTCTGTCCCGAGCAGCTGCACCTCTGTCCCAAGCTGCCCCTCTGTCCAGTGGGGTCATTGAGAGGGGTTGCCATGGTTAGAGAGCCACGGAGGCGGACAATGAGGCGGACTAAGACAATAGTGAAGTGGGGTCCGCGTCCCGCGCCAGAGCCGCCACCGCGGACAGACGCCCACCCAGACCCTCCCCTATAGGTCAAGGTTTTGCGGCCGGAGTCCGCACCTTTGGGGGGGGGGGGGGGGGGGTACTGTCACGTTCTGACCTTTATTTCCTTTGTTTTGTATTTATTTAGTATGGTCAGGGCGTGAGTTGGGTGGGCAGTCTATGTTTGTTTTTCTATGATTTGGGTATTTCTATGTTTCGGCCTAGTATGGTTCTCAATCAGAGGCAGGTGTCATTAGTTGTCTCTGATTGAGAATCATACTTAGGTAGCCTGGGTTTCACTGTGTGTTTGTGGGTAATTGTTCCTGTCTTTGTGTTTGTTGTCACCAGATAGGCTGTTTAGGTTTTCTCACGTTTATTGTTTTTGTTAGTTTATTCATTCTTTATTAAAGAATCATGAATAACCACCACGCTGCATTTTGGTCCGACTCTCCCTACTCTTCACCGCAAGAAAACCGTTACAGACCTAACCAAAATGACAAGGAAAACAAAGAATACTAAGGTCAGGGTGTGACACTTCTTGACTGATGTCTTGAGATGTTGCTTCAATATATCAACATAATTTTCCTTCCTCGTGTTGCCATCTATTTTGTGAAGTGCACCAGTTCCTCCTGCAGCAAAGCACCCCAGCTACCCCCGTGCTTCATGTTTGGGATGGTGTTCTTCGGCTTGCAAACCTCTCCCTTTTTCCTCCAAACATAACGATGGTCATTATGGCCAAACAGTTCTATTTTTCTTTCATCAGGCCAGAAGACATTTCTCCAAACAGTACGATCTTTGTCCCCATGTGCAGTTGCAAACCATAGTCTGGATTTTTTATGGCGGTTTTGGAGCAGTGGCTTCTTCCTTGTTGAGCGGCCTTTCAGGTTATGTTGATATAGGACTCGTTTTACTGTGGATATAGATACTTTTGATCCCGTTTCCTCCAGAATCTTCACAAGGTCCTTTGCTGTTGTTCTGGGATTGATTTGCACTTTACGCACCAAAGTATGTTCATCTCTAAGAGACAGAACGCGTCTCCTTCCTGAGCGGTATGATGGCTGCGTGGTCCCATGGTGTTTGTACTTGCATACTATTGTTTGTACAGATGAACGAGGTACCTTCTCGCGTTTGGAAATTGCTCCCAAGGATGAACCAGACTTGTGAAGGTCTACATTTTTTTTCCCCCCACAATGTCAAGCAAAGAGGCACTGCGTTGGAAGGTAGGCCTTGAAATACATCCACAGGTACACCTCCAATTGACTCAAATTATGTCAATTAGCCCATGAGAAGCTTCTAAAGCCATGACATAATTTTCTGGAATTTTCCAAGCTGTTTAAAGGCCCAGTCAACTTAGTGTATGCAAACTTCTGACCCACTGGAATTGTGATACAGTGAATTATAAGTGAAATAATCTGTCTGTAAACAATTTTTGTAAAAATTACTTGTGTCACGCACAAAGTAGATGTCCTAACCGACTTGCCAAAACTATAGTTTGTTAACAAGAAATTTGTGGAGTGGTTGAAAAACAAGTTTTAATGACTCCAACCTAAGTGTATGTAAACTTCCTACTACAACTATAGGTCAGTGGATAATGACTCCACCTTAGCCAGCACAGTCTGTTCAGATTTAATGATAGCCGCCATTACCATGGCTAGTTCAGAGGGATCAGAGTCCGTGTCAGGTGAGCCCGAAGCTTCAGCAGAGACCTGCTCCTTTGTGGCCCGTGGCCATTGTTGTCTCAACATTTTACAATTAAAAGGCCAAACATTTCAGATTAGTAAATTGGGTTTGATTCCAAATGAAATGTTACAAAATTAACACATGGGGAGGTGTTGGTCAAGTATTAATATTAAATTGTTCACCCTGGATCAGAGCACAGAGAAAACGCAGCTTCACATGTTGCTGCTCACCAGCGTCCCCGTCAACAACCATTTATACAGTAACATCTGTTATTCCCAACATCTATTTTGCCGTCTCCACAATAACCTTCAACCTGGCATTTCTGCTTTCCACAAGCCCTTCGTACATCAGCTGATATCTCAAAGTGCTGTACAGAAACCCAGCCTAAAACCCCAAACAGCAAGCAATGCAGGTGAAGAAGCACGGTGGCTAGGAAAAACTCCCTAGAAAGGCCAAAACCTAGGAAGAAACCTAGAGAGGAACCAGGCTATGTGGGGTGGCCAGTCCTCTTCTGGCTGTGCCGGGTGGAGATTATAACAAAACATGGTCAAGATGTTCAAATGTTCATAAATGACCAGCATGGTCGAATAATAATAAGGCAGAATAGTTGAAACTGGAGCAGCAGCACAGTCAGGTGGACTGGGGACAGCAAGGAGTCATCATGTCAGGTATTCCTGGGGCATGGTCCTAGGGCTCAGGTCCTCCGAGAGAGAGAAAGAAAGAGAGAATTAGAGAGAGCATATGTGGGATGGCCAGTCCTCTTCTGGCTGTGCCGGGTGGAGATTATAACAGAACATGGCCAAGATGTTCAAATGTTCATAAATGATCAGCATGGTCGAATAATAATAAGGCAGAACAGTTGAAACTGGAGCAGCAGCACAGCCAGGTGGACTGGGGACAGCAAGGAGTCATCATGTCAGGTAGTCCTGGGGCATGGTCCTAGGGCTCAGGTCCTCCGAGAGAGAGAAAGAGAGAAGGAGAGAATTAGAGAACGCACACTTAGATTCGAATAGGACAGGAGAAGTACTCCAGATATAACAAACTGACCCTAGCCCCCCGACACATAAACTACTGCAGCATAAATACTGGAGGCTGAGACAGGAGGGGTCAGGAGACACTGTGGCCCACTCCGAGGACACCCCCGGACAGGGCCAAACAGGAAGGATATAACCCCACCCACTTTGCCAAAACACAGCCCCCACACCACTAGAGGGATATCTTCAACCACCAACTTACCATCCTGAGACAAGGCTGAGTATAGCCCACAAAGACCTCCGCCACGGCACAACTTAAGGGGGGGGGGGGGGGGGGCAACCCAGACAGGATGACCACATCAGTGACTCAACCCACTCAGGTGACGCACCTCCTCCAGGGACGGCATGAGAGAGCCCCAGTAAAGCCAGTGACTCAGCCCCTGTAATAGGGTTAGAGGCAGAGAATCCCAGTGGAAAGAGGGGAACCGGCCAGGCAGAGACAGCAAGGGTGGTTCGTTGCTCCAGAGCCTTTCCGTTCACCCTCCCACTCCTGGGCCAGACTACTATTGATAACCTTACCAATAAAAGTTATGAAGTCAACTTTATTCATTATCAAAGTGTCCTTTGAAACCACACCTTCATGAGCACAAGATTTCTGAACAGGCCTCGAAACTCTGCCAGGACCATCAGAAGCACCACCTACACTTACTACAGTTACATCTATGTAAGCTCCTCGCTCCTTGCAAACTTAAGTTTTCCTTTTTCATTGGCAATCTGAAGTGCTGCTGTGTTTAGGAAAAATGCAACAAATCCTCATAAAAAGTTGTGAATGGATGAAAACCTTGAGATATCACAAATAAAAAGGGACACGTTACAGTTCTCTAAAGGAAGAGGACTAAACATTTCCCATTGGTCAATGGGAGGGGCAGGTCCATCCTGGCTGTTCTTAATGTTCTTAAAGTGGAAGTTGATCTAAAATGAAAACATTTCCCAAGTGATTCCATACATTGAAACTAGTTAGGTGGAATTTGCCTTTTCCCCCTCTCTCTCCCTTTAGTCTAGAACTGGAAAGCTGCAAAAACAGGGTCACGTGACTCGTGATGTTTCTTTGTGCACTGCTAGCTCTGCTCCATTGTTAGTCAAAGAGTGATTGGGAAATATGCTAATTAGAGACAAATTCTTTGTGTTAATGGCGTACGGCCAAATTCGCTATTTTTATCAAAAGTACTATAGGTCAGGATTTTGTAAACTTTTCCACATAAAACAAATGCAATTATTTTATATCATAATTTTATGTGGCCAACCGCAACAACAGCGGAGATATGTAACAACTGTGCATGTGCGTGCTCGTGGGGAAATCCCTTTACGTAAAAACTGCACGTAAGGCCCTTATTCGAACCATAGGTCGGCTGACGTCGACGGCAAGTCAGAGGAAATGGCGACTGTGCTTGAATTACGAAAGTGCGGCAAGTGAAATGTGTGATGATGAATGGTAAATAGTCAAATCAAAGAATGGAACAAAACAAGAAAAAGTCGTAGTAGAAGACAAGGGTCGGTCCAATAATGCATTTCATATTGGGGTGCGTTTTTTGGACGAGGAGATTCAATTGGGAAATGCATTTGTAATATCGAGGACTGTGAAGAAAGCAGTGGGAAAGATGGATTCAATCAAGGTGATGGGCTTGTTATGGTTAATTGTGTTGATGAAGAACAGAAGAAGCGTGTACTGGATCTGACAAAATTGTTCACTTCGGAAGTAACATGTATTGATTTTCGGAGCAGGGTGCCTGCCAAAGCAGTTATAGCTGGAGTCTTGTTGGATATAGTTGATGAGTACCTTAATCAGAAAATCCCATTAGTGGTCAGTGTACGTCGTAAATGGAAGAAAGGAGAAAAGCCTGTCGATATTATTGTTGTTTGAAGAGACTCTACCTGTGAGGTTTGTGGTGAGAGCATTTGTGTCCAAAACCATTACAGTGTAGACATTCTAAAGGATATGGTCACATGTCAAATGTTTGCAGACGGGAGAAGTATAATATTGAAGAATCTGTGAATGGAAAATGTTGCAACTGTGGTGGGGATCATCCTCCAGACTTCCTTGAGTGCCCTGTTAGGGTGAAGGAGGTCGAGGTGTCAAGGATCAGGGCCACACAGTGGATCTCTTATGTGGAGGCGGTGAAGAGAGTTGAAGGGGCAAGAGGCAACAGTGTTGAAAATATGGTGGTGGATGGATTGCAACCTGTTGATAGTGTTTTAAGTCAATCGGGTGATCTGGATACACTCATTACTTATTAAAAACTTAAAAATAAAAATTATACTCATTGTGAAGGTGGATTTTGTGGCATTTATAGCCACAGTGATTCATTGTACAGCACAAGTGTCTAAGTCAAAGAATCTGGATATCATTATATCTGCAGCCAAGAAGTTTTTGGGACTCCAAGACCTCACGGCAGAAGCAAGGACTTTTGTTGATAGGAAATGGCTTCTGAGGCTATTTTGGGACCTGATTAGAATGAGATTTTTACAGAAAAGCAGGTTGATTTAATATGGGGAGGGGCGCCGATGGTGTCGTCGAACTGTATTTGAGCCTGAGTATTCTGACAAAGAATTTAGGGAAATTGAGCTTCAGATGGCAGCCACTGCTGTAGCCACCGAGACCCCAGCCCCAGGATGAATGCAGATCGGTGGTGCAGTTGTGCTAACTGGGCTCCAATACTGACAGAGAATTTAATTACATGACAGGAACTTATTGATGATGAAGAGCAGTTTGTTTGCTTTCACGACCACAGGGATTTGCCCACATCAACTCTGGTGTCCTGTAAAAAAAAAATCTGTATCCCAAAAAGAAATTGGAGACGTTCCACCATTTGGCCCAATTCCACCTGGGCCAAATGGACAATTATCAGACGACTAAATATCTGAACTTTACTTTATTGAATGATCGCTTATCATAATCCTCCATGAGCTGGACCGTTGTGGGTTTATGTTTTTAGATTAGCCCAAACACTGCCCTGATATGTTTTTGGCATATTTTACTTCAGTAGGATATAGAAAATATAGGCCTACACACTGAACTTGAAATAACAGCAAAATCTAAGAACAGAAAATAAGAACCTAATTTCGTCAAAAAATAAAATGTATGTCTGCTGCCTCAGATTCTCAAATCTTTAATCTACACGGAACAAAATAAAAACGCAACATGTAAAGTGTTGGTCCCATATGTTTCATGAGCTGAAATAAAAGATCCCAGAATTTTTCCATCAAAAGTATTTATCTCAAATTTAGTTTACATCCCTGTTAGTGAGCATTTTTCCTTTGTCAAGATCATGTATCCACTTGACAGGTGTGGCATATCAAGAAGCTGATTAAACAGCATGATCATTACACAGTTGTAATAAAAGGCTACTAAAATGTCACACAACACAATGCCACAGATGTCTCAAGTTTTGAGGAAGCGTGCAATTGGCATGCTAACTGCAGGAATATCCACCAGAGCTGTTTCCAGAGAATTGAATGTTAATTTGTCTACCATAAGCCGTATCCAATGTCGTTAGAGAATTTGATAGTACATCCAACCTGCTACACAACCCCAGACCACGTGTAACGAAGCCAGCACAGGACCTCTATATCCGGCTTCTTCACCTGCGGGATCGTCTGTGACCAGCCACCCGGACAGCTGATGAAACTGTGGGTTTGCACAACTAAAGAATTTCTGCACAAACTGTCAGAAACAGTCTCAGGGAAGATGTCCTCACCAGGGTTTTCACCTGACTGCAGTACGGCGTCGTAACCGTCATCAGTTGGCAAATTCTCACCTTCGATGGCCACTGGCATGCTAGAGAAGTGTGCTCTTCACGGATGAATCCTAGTTTCAACTATACCGGGCAGATGGCAGCGTGTATGGTGTGAGCAAGTATGTGAGCAAGTGGTTTGCTGATGTCAACGTTGTGAACAGAGTGCCCCATGGTGGGGTTATGGTATGGGCAGGCATAAGCTATGGACAACGAACACAAATGCATTTTATCTATGGCAATTTGAATGCATAGAGATACTGTGACGAGATCCTCAGGCCCATTTTCGGGCCTTCATCCGCCATCACCTTATGTTTCAGCATGATAATGCACGGCCCCATGTCGCAAAGATCTGTACACAATTCCTGGAAGCTGAAAATGTTCCAGTTCTTCCATGGCCTGCATACTCACCAGACATGTTTTGGATGCTCTGGATCGATGTGTACGATAGCATGTTCCAGTTCCCGTCAATTTCCAGCAACTTCGCACAGCCATTGAAGAGTGGAACAACATTCCACAGATCACAATCAACAGCTTGATCAACTTTATGTACTGCATATGGCAAATGGCGGTCACACCAGATACTGACTGGTTTTCTGATACACACCCCTAGCTTTTCTTTTAAGGTATCTGTGACAAACAGATGCATATCTGTATTCCCAGTCATGTGAAATCCATAGATTAGGGCCAAATTAATGAATTTCAATTGACTGATTTCCTTACGAAGGGAAATGAAAGGGAGATACCTAGTCAGTTATATATTAACTGTAACTTGGTGAAATCTTTGAAATTGTTGCATTTATTTTTATGTTCAGTGTATAATTGTCATTCCAGACAGTTCTTATACCTCATAATTTTGGAGTGGGTCCTCCGCGGTGAGACACTGGGTCTAGGAGTCAGGATTATTTTCCCATCCTGCGTGGTAAACGCCATCTGAGCCAAATATCCATCACCTACACTTGTTTTCAGGAAGTGGAAGACTCCCAGCACTTGTGAATAGTCAGTTACAGATTTATGCTGCTTCCAGCCTGTGATGTGTCAGTTTAGGTACTGTGACTGCAAAAATAATTAATTCAGAGTGCAGTTAGACATCTTTACATGGCAGACACACATTCTTATTCTCAAATTTTATGTTTCACAAATTACAGTTAATTTATGTTGTATCAGGAAAGGTGGTTCTTAATATTATGATAGACATAATGTATTCAAAGTGTGATGTACATGTCTGATACAGTGCCTTCAGAAAGTATTGACACTCCTTGACTTTAAAAAAATGTGTTACAGCCTGAATTTAAATGGATTAAATTGAGATTTTGTGTCACTGGCCTATACACAATACCCCATAATGTCAAAATGGAGTTACGTTTATTTGACAAATTAATATAAAAAAATATATATATACAAGTATTCAACCCTTTTATTATGGCAAGCCTAAATAAATTCAAGAGCAAAAATGTACTTAACACATAATATAAATCTATTTTTTTCATGTGCTTTATGCTATTTACCTCATGACTCCTGCGGGCTTTGTTGACTATGAACTTGCTTGTTTACCCGACCGTGGGACAGACTATGTTTGCTCCCACACTCGGGACTCTGACTCTCTATTGGTTTCACGGACACTTGGCCTCTCATCCTATTCTAACCACCTCTCGCCGGCTTTGTATTCATGTTACCTGATGAAATTACTGTACAATATGATCTTGTTGCCATCTAATGCACATTCCAATGTCATAAATCAACACTGCAGAGCTCTACCTGTCCTCTGCCGTGCCATGATTGTATTACTGTTGATATCTGGAAATGTGCATGTAGACCCTGGCCCATCTACTGTTGCTAGCCCCAATTCTGACTTGTGCTCGGATATCGGCTTCACTGATTTCTGCCCTCGTAAAAGCCTGGGTTTCTGCACCTTAACACTAGAAACTTATCACCTAAAATTGATCAATTGAAAGTGTGGGGTCACAAATCCAATCCAGATGTGGTGGTCATTACTGAGATGAGGTTATTAAGAAAGAGTGTTTTGAACACTGATGTTAACCTTTCTGGTTATAAACTTTTTCGGCAAGACAGATCTTCCAAAGGTGGTAGATTGGCAATCTTTACCAAGGAACCCCTTCAGTGCTTGGTTGTCTCCACCAAGTCGGTCCCCAAACAATTTGATGGTTTTAAGCATTAAACTTTCAAATAGTTGCAGGGGTGTTATCGGCCACCAGGGTGTTATCGGCCACCATCAGCTCCGGCCTGTACCCTAAATGCCTTAAGCTCTCTCCTGGCCCCTTACACTAAGTCTGAATTTGTCCTGCTAGGTGACCTAAACTGGGACATGCTTAGACCACCTGACCAAATCCTTAAGAAATGGGACTCCATAAATCTTTCTCAGATTATTACCAATCCCACAAGGTATGACTCCAAACACCCAGAAAGGGCTACTCTCCTCGATGTTATGCTCATAAATAATCCTGATAGGTATCAGTCTGGTGTTTTCTGTAATGACCTTGGTGATCACTGTTTTACAGCCTGTGTTCGTAATGGCTGCTCAATGAAATGACCTGTCCTGATTTGTCATATGCTAAAAAACTTTAATGAGCAAGTCTTCCTTCATGACCGGGCCTCTGTAAATTGGTATAGAATCAGCTTGACCCCCTCTGTCGAAGGTCCTTGGACCTTCTTTTTCTATATTTTCAGTGGTATCGAATCCTTGAGGTAAGGTAAAAATCTGTCGTTCTGCCCCTGAACAAGGCAGTTAACCCACTGTTCCCCAGTAGGCCGTCATTGCAAATAGGAATTTGTTCTTAACTGACTTGCCTAGTCAAATAAAAATAAATAAAATTGTTAACAAACACACCCCCATAAAGAAATGAGAATTAATAACAGGTTCAGCCCCTGGTTCGACCGTGATCTTGCAGAGTTACTCCACCTCAGGAATTGCATTTGGCGAAAGGCTCAGCACATGAATACTCAGGCTGACTGGCTCTCGTTCAGGCAAATGAGAAATAAATGCACTCAGGCTATCTATCCGGAAGGCCAAAGTTAGTTACTTTAAGGAGCAGTTCTCGCTATGGGTCTAACTGCTAGAAGTTCTGGAAAAGTGTTAAAGACCTGGAGAATAAACCCTCTTCCTCATAGCTGCCCATGTCCCTTAATGTAGAGGATGTGGTTGTTACTGACAAGGAGCACATGGCTGAGCTCTTTAATCACCACTTCATTAAGTCAGGATTCCTATTTGACTCAGCCATGACTGTCCAATATTTCCTCATCTCCCACCCATTCTAATGCGACTAGCCCCAATGCTCCTCCCTCTTTTTCTATTGCCCCGCTACAAAGTTTCTCCCTGTAGGACTCCCTGAGTCCGAGGTGCTAAAGGAGCTCCTGAAACTTAACCCCCAAAAAACATCTGGGTCAAATGGTTTAGACCCTTTCTTCTTTAAGGTTGCTGCCCCTATCAGCACCAAGCCTATCTCTGACCTTTTTAACCTGTCTCTCCTCTCTGGATATGTTCCTATTGCTTGGAAGGCAGCAACGGTGTGTCCTTTATTTAAAGGGAGAGATCAAGCTGATCCTAACTGTTATAGGCCAATTTATATTTTGCCCTGTTTATCAAAAGTGTTGGAAAAACTTGTCAATAATCAACTGACTGGCTTTCTTGATGTCTATTGTATTCTCTCTGCTATGAAATCTGGTTTCCGCTCAGGTTATGGCTGTATCCCTGCAACCTTAAAGGTCCTAAAATATGTCACCATTTCTCTTGATTCTATTGTGCAATGTTGAGCTGCTATTTTTATTGACTTGGCCAAAGCTTTTGATACGGTAGACCATTCCATTCTTGTGGGCCGGCTAAGGAGTATTGGTATCTCTCTGAGTGGTCTTTGGCCTGGTTTGTTAATGAGTGTTCAACAGGAATCTGTGTGTGTGGCCTCACATGGTGCCCACACTAAGTAGCTGCAGAGTACTTTATGCTGAAAAACATGAACGGACACACGAGGACAAACAATATAGCGTAGTTATAGAAATAATGAAGTGTCTTACTATTCTCCATGGTTGGCCCTCTTGCCTGTTCTTTGAAGGTGGAAGGAGTCACAGTTATACACCTGAGCCTGCTTACTGCACAACACAATCCATCAATCAGATTGATACATGTGTGTGTGGGTTATAGGGTGTCTAATTGTTCTAAATTTTTTCAATATGGGTGACTTAAAATAGCCTATTTTGTTTTTCTACAGACATCACACCCTTATCTAAACAGCACCCTCACCTGAGAAGTAGAACTCAAAGGGAGGGAAACTGGGAATTGAATAACTGCAGTTGACATAGCTAAGTAAATTGAAGAAAATTCTTATTGCAATGTGGATGGCTCTTAAAATAGCCTTTAGTTGTGCATAGTGTAGTCTATGGTGTTGCCTGGGAACAGCACCCTTTTTGAAGAAGTAGGAGGTGAAGATCCCCCGCACACGGATTGCCTCTCATGCTGCGTTGCTGGACCCCAACCTTGAAACATCCCGCAGAGCACCAGACTTCTCCTCTGGCACACTCCGGCAAGCTGCATATCCCCTCCTGGCCCTCGTGTCCATCCTCATGAAGTTATGCAGGACACAGGTAGCCTTCACATGCCTGAATTTCTCCAGGAGGCAGTCCCAGATGGCCCTGGTCACCCAACCTTGCAGTGCCCTACACGGTAACTGTAGGCAATCGTTTTGAAGGAATCTCCAGTTACAAGGTATCTAGGAATATGGAAAATAATGTTATTATTAGACTTTTACATCACCAGGTAATTGTGGATTACTAAAGTATAATATCCCTTATAACAAATCATGATAACATTGGATTGAAAGATGCATTGGCACACATATGTGAATGTGTAGCATGTGACAATAACAGGATCATATCAAGGATAGCATCACAAATGAATACATAAATACCACTTGAAGATTGATGATGAGTTGATCATTTGAATCAGCAGTGCAGTGCTAAGGCAAAAACAAAAATGTGCACCTCTTTGAGTCCACAGGACCAGGACTGAGAACCACTGCTCTTCATTGAGGCCTCTTCATCTGTAGACAGGCTTTCATAACTCTCTTAATCTGAGGACAGAAAACCTCACAAGAAACAGACTTCATTATACTCAAATTACACTGCACTGAATATTATATTACTATTATCTTCCCCACTTCTAGGGACTGGAACTACACAAAAGTACCTGCCCTATCAAAAGTACCTGCCCTAGCAAAGTTTGTCACCAGAACGTTTTAGAGCATATTACTATTGAACTATTTACCTATTTAATAACCAGACCTTCATACAAACTTGCTATGCTGAATTCTTGACGCACAATCAAACATGCATCTATTCTGCCATATGCTGCCAGCACACCCACAAGCGAGTCACAATGGGCGGCCTAAGTGGCACGCTGCAATTTACCGCTTGCTAGTGAACATGCCACGTCACCCGCACTCTCCGCTCCTCACCACTTTCCTCCATTGAAAATGAATGGGAAGCAGTGTTTCACCACGTGCTAGTGTACACGGGGCATCAAAAGGCAAACTCCAACTACATAGTTTCAATGAATGGAATCGCTTGGTAAATTTCGGTACACTTCCCCTTTAACTAACGTCCCCATCAGTCAGATCCTCTGAAGACAGGGATGCTCTATGTCTTATTTGAACAGGCCGAGGGCCGGAGCCCGGAGCACACGCCTAAATATCCTCCTCGTATTATCAAGCAATAATTTGAGGACGTGTTTTGGCTCAACACAGGCAACATGACGTAACACTGCTCTTAGCAACATGCTACTGAATGTGGGGATAAATGTCATACCGAGTCATCTGCTCCAGTTCCTTTCTGACAGGTGCCTTTGTCTGGGTGGCAGAATATTTTTTCTGCGGGACAGGTGCCTTTTTTGGAAGGGCAGAATATTTTTTTCTGAGAGGCAGAAGACCCACTCTGATCTTCTGTTAAATCCTATTTGCCTGCTCCCTTTTCACAATATCTATTAGAAAATAATATAATTGTTGCCCATGTCATGATTAAATGCACTGTAACCTCTCTTTATTTAAACTGAATGAAAGTAAAAACCTATTGTAGAAAGCCAAAGCAGAGAGGTTTCCCTGGCCCCTACCACAGGAAATAATCTGGAAATGCAAGAGCCATGAGTCTGCTCCTCTCTGCAGTCAAATGTCTTATCTGAGGCCACACACTGCATGGAGTGTGTGGCCTCAGATAAGATGTGAGACTACAGAGACGAGCAGGCCATTATGCTGCCCATCATATATTGGATAATGACATTATAGTTTTGAATAACCCATGGTATGTTAGATTTTCATACAGAATACTGAATCAGGCTTTCATGACATTTATTCATTTTACATTTTAGGCAGACAGTCCAGAGCGACTTATAGGAGCAATTTGTCACACCCTGGCCACAGAGAGGTTTTTATTCTCTATTTTGGTTAGACCAGGGTGTGACTAGGATGGGCATCCTATGTTCTTTATTTCTATGTTTTGTGTTTCTATATTTTGGCCGGGTATGGTTCTCAATCAGGGACAGCTGTCTATCGTTGTCTCTGATTGGGAATCATACTTAGGCAGAATGTTTTGCCACCTTTAGGTTGTGGGATGTTGTTTTTTGTTAGCTCTGGGTAGTGTACGGAACGTGACGTTCGTTGGTCTTTTGTTTGGTGTTTGGATTTAATAAAGAATCATGAACACTTACCACGCTGCACCTTGGTTCACTTCTTCCGACGAGCGTTACACAATTAGGGTTAAGTACATTGCTCAAGGGCACATCGACAGAGCCTTGTCGATGTGCCCTCAGTTACTGTCCCAACACTCTAACCGCTAGGCTATCTGCCACCGTACAACATCACATTAGTCTTGTAAGAATTTTCTTGTTAGTTATTTCACAATGTTGTGGGAGACATTATCTTGCACCACCAGACTGTAACATTTAAAAAAAAAAACTTAACAGTACCTGTTAAAAGTTTGGACACACCTACTCATTCAAGGGTTTTTCTATATTTTTACTCTTTTCTACATTGTAGAATAATAGTGAAGACATCAAAACTATGAAATAACACACATGGAATCATGTAGTAACCAAAAAAGTGTTGAACAAATCAAAATATATTTTAGATTTTTTCAAAGTAGCCACCCTTTGCCTTGATGACAGCTTTGCACACTCTTGGCATTCTCTCAACCAGCTTCATGAGGAATGCTTATCCAACAGTCTTGAAGGAGTTCCCACCTATGCTGAGCACTTGTTGGCTGCTTTTCCTTCACTCTGCGGTCCAACTCATCCCAAACCATCTCAATTTGGTTGGGTGATTGTGGAGGTCATCTGATGCAGCCCTCCATCACTCTCCTACTTGGTCAAATAGTCCCTACACAGCCTGGAGGTCAGTTTTGGGTCATTGTCCGGTTGGAAAAAAAATGATAGTCCCACTAAGCACTAAACCAGTGCGAATGGAGTATTGCTGCAAAATGCTGTGGTAGCCATGCTGGTTAAGTGTGCCTTGAATTCTAAATAAATCAGTCTCACCAGCAAAGTACTCCCACACCTCCAACGTCCTCCATGCTTCACGGTGGGAACCACACAGTGAAGGAAAAGCAGCCAACAAGTGCTCAGCATAGGTAGGAACTCCTTCAAGACTGTTGGATAAGCATTCCTCATGAAGCTGGTTGAGAGAATGCCAAGAGTGTGCAAAGCTTTGAAAGGTCTTCCGTTCACCTACTCTGCATCTCGAAAAGGAACTAAAAATCTCAAATTCGGACTCATCAGACCAAAGGACAGATTTCCACCGGTCTAATGTCCATTGCTCATGTTTCTTGACCCAAGCAAGTCTCTTCTTCTTATGGGTGTCCTTTACAGCCAGCAGCATATCATCCTGCATCCCATTGCTGGCTTGCTTCTGAAGCTAAGTATGTTTGGTCCCTGGATGGGAGACTTGGGGCATTGGGCACCCTTTCCCAATGCCCCAGGTCAGTGATTGGGGACATTCCCCTGTGTAGGGTGCCGTCTTTCAGATGGGATGTTAAACGTGTGTCCTGACTCTGTGGTTACTAACGAGCCCATTGAACTTATTGTAAGAGTAGGGGTGTTAACCCTGGTGTCCTGGCTAAATTCCTAATCTGTCCCTCATACCATCATGGTCACCTAATCACCCCCAGCTTACAATTGGCTCATTCCTCTCCCCTGTAACTATTCTCTAGGTTGTTGCTGTAAATGTGTTCTCAGTCAACTTCTGGTTAAATAAGTAGTGGTTTCTTTGCTGCAATTTGACCATGACTGACCTTCATGTCTTAAAGTAATGATGGACTGTCGTTTCTCTTTGGACTTGGTATTTTACCAAATAGGGCTATCTTCTGTATACCACCCCTACCTTGTCACAACACAACTGATTGGCTCAAATGCATTAAGGAAAGAAATTCCACAAATTAACTTTTAACAACACACCTGTTAATTGAAATGCATTCCAGGTGACTATCTCATGATAGTCACCTGGATTTTGATTACTACATGATTCCATATGTGTTATTTCATAGTGTTGATGTCCTCACTATTATTCTACAATGTTGAAAATAGTACAAATAAAGAAAAACCCTGGAATGAGTAGGTGTGTCCACACTTTTGACTGGTACTGTATATATTAATTAAAATCCCATTCACAGAAATGTTTGGTTTCTTGGAAAATAATAGGATAACAATTGAATCAAGGATAAAAGCTAGTTTATTCAAGTTTATATTTCATGTAGTAAGCTATTTGAATGTACAATGTGCAAATGAAAAAAACAAACCATCCCACAGGTAAGACAGTTATCATTTCTAAAAAGACATGGCACATTTTTCAATACTTTTAAAGCCTGAGTGATTGATTCACTACATTATTGCTATCTGAAAGCGTGATTCCCTTTATACTTGATAATTCAGAACATATACAGGTACAACAAATCAATAGCAAGTATTCATATTGCATAATCGTTGCTTAATGCCTGCCTTCCCCCATTAAAAATGCATTCTCTTTGGTCCAACATCATGCCTTTTAGGCCTCCGAGTCCAAGGTATATCGAATCAAACCTTTAGCTTTCTCTTTAAGACTTAACCCAAACAGAATACAAGTATTTAAATTTGTATCCACTTAGAAGTAGTGCTGAGCAATTAGTGCTTTTTGAGGCCGGTTCGGTTTCATTTAAATTCTTAAACAATAATCCCAGTTTTCGATTTCGATAATACATTAAATGCATTATGTGGGTTGAATGCGGTAACACAAAATAAAACAATCATTAAAAGTCCCATGATGGTAGTGACTGCCCATAACTGCTTATCACTTATTAACCATAATTTATTCACATTACTTTAAACAAATATTTGCATTGTGTATATTACATTTGTTTTATTTTGATTACTTATAGAGCTTCTGCCTATGCTGTCTGACAAAATCAAAATGTTAGTAGTTCTTCAAAGTAAATAAGACATAGAGAGCAACTGCTCTCTACCCCTCTCGATCGAGTGTTCTTCTGTCTCAAGTAGGATTCTGGTCATGGTAGTTAATTACCACGTTTTCTGCACTAAACTACGTAGAATTTTGTCCTGTTGGAAACTACAACTCCCTCCTACTTTGCAGTTCGGCATGATCTGGTTTATCTCTAGAGAAAATGTGCATAAAGGGAATTCAAAATATTGAACCGACATAGGTAATTTAGAAATGTTGTGTAAATGCGCAGCACTACTTAGAAGTCCAGTAAACATTGTGCACATAGCTAAAAAGGTCCCACAGGATACACAATCAAGTCATAGTAATGTCTAGACAACAATATCAAATCAATGTGGAAAGTAGAGATCTTTGGTCAACATAGACACAATGCAAGGGATCTGCTTTTTGGCAGTAAAGCCAGGCATGTTGGACATAGACTCGAAGTCAAGTGCCACCATGTGGTTGACACGTGTCATGATCTGCATGATCTCCAGCTGTTTGCCGTACCTTTGTAACATCTCACAGAGGGCCTGCACGAACCAGGAGCCTTTCTGGGTGTTCCTCCAGGAGTAGTAGCCTATGGAGAGGCATGGACGTCACAAACCAATCAGACCAACCAATCACTAATCTCTCTAAAGCACATACATGGTCGTTTTTGTACATGGTACAGTGCAATTACCATACAATGGCTATAGTAGTAGGCTTATAGTCTACTGTCATACCCGTTTGCAGTTTGTGTGTAAAAGTTATAACATATATCAGTACTATGTAACATACCAATGTACCATGTAAATGTAACATATGTAGTATGCACGACTGCAGACGTTTTTTTCTCAATACCAAATAATTTCTTGGTAACAATTAAGTAACTTACTGCGATTGTTTTCAATTAAAATGGTGATGTCACTAGGCTGGCAAAACTCTATCCACCAAAACTTTTCAAACAGCTCTTACACTAAAAAGGCATTATCATTTCCACAATTTCAATTATTACAACCTCAGTGTGGAAATAAATATAAAGAAATCACATTTTTGACTGCCATGGGCCTTTAAAGTATGTCAAAGTGGGGCATTAATAAAACAGGGTTTATTACCTGGAGCTGTAGA
Organism: Oncorhynchus mykiss; assembly: GCF_013265735.2. Classification (NCBI taxonomy): domain Eukaryota; kingdom Metazoa; phylum Chordata; class Actinopteri; order Salmoniformes; family Salmonidae; genus Oncorhynchus; species Oncorhynchus mykiss. Next base: position 37,099,648 of record NC_048570.1, read on the forward strand.
ATAAGCGTAGAGAAAGTCTGCCTCAACAGGAATCCTCTCTGGAGAGTCATCAGCAACGGAGTCTGTCTCTATGCCACCATCCAGGTCATTGCCACGGCACGCCTACTCACCAGATCCACAGAAAGGATCAGGGGTTAAGGGCCAGGGGACGATAGGCTACTCTTAGCAATGTACCACTGAATATCAGTCACGCAAATACATGTTCATCACTTCAATACAGAAAGTTTGAACAGGCAGCTAAAACCTTACAGTACCTGGATGAAGAAGAGTTTGGGCTTGCCCACCAGCGTTTTGCAGCGGTCGCCCCTAAAGAGACCAGTGAGCTTCTTGAGTTCTACGTTGCCATCTGTGCCATAGAAAACCCCCTCGTCTCCATGGCTCAGCATCACACACACAAAGGAGGCCGACTGGCTGTGGTCGTCTTGAGACACTGAAAATGTCACACGCACGCACACACACAGTGGCTCTTGAAGTCAATCGAACTTAACATTAAAAAGAGATTTCCTTCAGTTGATCAAATTTTGCCAGATGTCACATCACTACTACCAACACTAGTGCAACTTATTTGTAGACAATCAGAAAGAAACTTCTCAAAGGACTCCACAAAGAAAGACAATCTAACTCGGACACTCACATCACAACTGCTGAGCTTACCTTTGCAAAGCAGCTGTTGTATCTGTTGCACAGTCTGGTCATTGGCAACCTTCACTTTGTACCCCAAACTCGAGAACACTTTGATCGCATGTCCTGCATCCACATCTGTTCCATTGCGAAAGCTCATTCCTTTAAAGGGAAACAACCAATGAAGTGTATATAACAAAAATCGGACATTCCATCATAACCTGAACAAGTGAAATGGACAAAAATACATCGTACAAACTTAGGCCTACCTGTGTGCTTGTCAAAGTTCTTGTTGTTGATGATGACACACTGTCCAAGGCTGGGGTAGTTCATCTTATATGTGTACATGTCAGCCGGAGGCTTAGCGTCTACTTCAGGATTCTCTGTCGTAAACCTTTGCACTGAGGGACTGCCCAGCCTGGAGCAAAAGGAAAAAGTTCCTTTTAACACTGAATCGGCTGCGGCACAGTGGGCAGACAATAACACATTGCAGAAGTCCTTGCACAGTGATTAAAACGTCTACATTCACTTTTCACTGTCCATGTTAAACTGGCTCCACAGGTACGTTGAAAATGCATGTTGTTTGGCTAATGAAGCCAGCTGACATGCTTGAAGGCACAATGACAGCAGGTTTTAGCTTATGATCAGACACGCAATGTCACATTGCATTCTAATGCAGATGAGAGGATAATTTGTCCGACCCTATTCAGGGATGAAATTACGTTAAAAGATGCTTTCACAGAATGTGACAGCTGATAGAACTATGTAAAAAGAGGCTCACTCGCCCCGTGCATGCCACCCAAATGGGTATCTAAATAAAAAATCTGAGTGCAAACTAATAGAATAAAATACAGTGCCTTCAGAAACTATTCACACCCCTTGACCTTTTCCACATTTTGTTGTGTTACAGCATGAATTTAAAATAGATTGAATTGAGATGTTTTGTCACTGGCCTACACACAATACCCAATAATGTCAAAATAAAATATGAAAAGCTGAAATGTCTTGAGTCAATAAGTATTAAAAAAATGTGCTTAACAAGTCACATAAGTTGCATGGACTTACTGTGTGCAATAATAGTGTTTAAAATGATTTTTTTTTTTTTAAATGACTGCCTCATCTCTGTACCCCACACATACAATTATCTGTAAGGTCCCTCAGTTGAGCAGTACATTTCAAACACAGATTCAACCACAAAGACCAGGGAGTTTTTCAATGCCTTGCAAAGGGCACCTATTGGTAGATGGGTAAAAAAAAGTAAAAGCAGACGATGAATACAACACATTACTGAGTACCACTCTCCATATCTTCAATCGTAGTGGTGGCTGCATCATGTTATCGGTATGCTTGTAACGTTAAGGACTGGGGAGTTTTTCAGGATAAAAAATAATTGGAATGGAGCTAAGCACAGGCAAAATCCTAGAGGAAAACCTGGTTCATTCTGCTTTCCACCAGACACTGGGAGAAAAATTCACATAATCTACAGTGGAGTTACTTACCAAGAAGACAGTGAATGTTCCTGAGTGGCTGAGTTACACTTGACTAAAATCTGCTTGAAAATCTATGGTAAGACCTGCAAATTGTTGTCTAGCAATTATCATCAATCAATTTGACAGATCTTGAAGAATTTAGAAAATAATAATAGGCATATGTTGCACAATCCAGGTTTGGAAAGTTCTTAAGATGTAGCCAGAAAGATTCACAGCTGTATTTGCTGCTAAAGGTGCTTCTACAAAGTATTGACTCAGGGATGTGAATACATATGCAAATGAGATATTTCTGTATTTCATTTTCAGTAAATTTGCAAACATAAAAAATAAAGTTTTCATTGTAATTTTTGGGGCATTGTGTGTAGATGGGTGACAAAAAATTAAACATTTTAAATTCGGGCTGTAATACAACAAAATGTGGAATAAGTCAAGGTGTATTAATACTTTCTGAAGGTAATGTACATTTGATTTTGATGCCCACCCTCTATTCTTTGGGTAGATGATAGGGTTGACAGGAGAAATGCATTGCCTTACCCTTGTGCAGCTATCCCTTTGGCATCCACCAAATCAGACATGGTATCAGTCTCAGTAGCGCAATCACTCATACAACACCTATAGTTGTACTGAAAGAGAAAATAATAAGTTAATCACACACACACAAGTTCCAAAGTTGAATCCACACAGGAGACAAGCCATAATCTAAGTCAACTAAATTAGTTAACCTACTATCAACTGTGGTTCAATAGTGAATGTAGCTAGCCATTTATTTTTACAGTAGTACTGTTAGATATTATGACATGTAACACCAGCTAAATAACTAGCTAGTATGCTAACGTTAATAGCTAGCTAACGTTAGTTACCAAAGTCTGTTTAGCTAACTTTCAGTTAGCTAGCTAGCTACTCTTATCAAATTTAGCGGATACGGTAGCTAGTACAATATATATATAACGTTATGAAGTAGCAGTAACCTCGTAAATTAATGTTAACGTTACCAAGTTGAATTTGAAAGTGAAACGTCTCCTGTTCTTGTGTATATTACAGTACATTACATAAGGTATCAATGAAAGGTGTAAAAACTTTAAACATAATTACTTCGCATTAAGGCGTTGAAATACACCGGTGAGGGAGTAAACCTGAAGACTTCTCTGCAACTAAACGAGGTTATCTGATACTTGTTCATGTGGTGTCAAAGAAAAAACGTATCATTGTGCAAAGCAGCCAATCAAACACCGTAGTTTATTTCCTGTGTGGGCGGCATAAAGGACACACCTTGACCAAAGCCGGTCATAAAGTTTCCAGAGTAGTGTGACTTTCCTGAGAATGAGGCAGGCAGGTAAAGACAAGCGAAAGATGGCGGTAGCGGATGAGTGGGTTCTGAATAGAATTGTGGTAGAATCAAGGAGAATTGGAGTGTTGTCCAAAAGAATGGAAAACGGAGCAAAGTAGTGTACAGTGATGAGAATGACCTTTCGTATCTAGTAGGAGTACGGTTTGTTAATGAGGAGCAATTGAGCAGAGTACCAATCTTGAAAAAAAACATTTGAGTTATCTAACTGGTGGAGAGAGTGCTGGGTAAAGTGAAGGCTGTAAGGATCTTGAGAGGCGGGCTTGTTTTGATTTTTGTTGAACTTCTGCGGATCAGAAGGAACGTGCCTTTTGTGTCTTTTGATACGTTTAAAATGTCGTGTGTGTCTCTTCGGAACTGGGCACCCCTCAAGGGGGTTATATCTGGCGTCTCGTGGGCTGTCGAGTTTTGAAGAGATTCAAAATATTCCTGGAGTGATTGAAGCACGTCGGGCGAATCGTGTGGTGAATGGTGAAGAGTCTATCTGTTCTGTTCTTTTGTTTTTGGATATGGAGTCTCTCTCTACTCAAGTGCAGTTATCATATATTAACTACAGAGTCCGAGCATTTATCCCAAGACCAATGCAGTGTGATCTGTGTAAAGCTGTTGGCCATGTCGCAAATGTTTACAGAAGGTAGAAGCAGAGATGTCCAAGTTGTGGAAAGGATCATATTATATGTTATAAAAGTGATGAATATGTGACTTGATGCCATGTCTTCTGAATGCCCCATAAGGGTGAAAGAGAATCAGATGGCCAAAGTCAGGGTTTTACAGAGCATTTCATATGTAGCAGCTGTGAAAAGGGTTGAGGGTTTGAATGGCGCACCAGAAGAGTCCATGGTAGTGGATAGGCCTACACTGCAGGATACAGGGGTTGACATTCACCAGCAGGATCCTGACATTTTAAAGATTACGAAGGTGGACTTTGTGGCATTTATAGCTATGGTAGTTAATGGCACTGCCAAGGTGGAGAGAAGGTCCAGGAAGATAGAAATCATTGTGATTGCGACAGAGCGTTTCCTGGAGCTGAAAGATTTCTCAGCGAAGGACTTGCATGCAATATTGGCACAAGCCGTTACCACCCTCTCAGTTCCCACAGCCTGAGAAGGGAGATATGGAGAACTAAAAGTAAGAAGAGGTGGTAGTTTTGTTTGTTTTGGCAATGTACTATTTTTATTAGGGTGGATTAAGTTAGTTTCACTATTACGTATGGATTTATTTATATACCTAACAGCTAATCAAAGGGCTACCCAGACCACTCTTTTACGTTTCTGCTACATGTACATATTACATCAATTACCTCGACTAACCGGTGCCCCCGCACATTGACTCTGTACTGGTACCCCCTGTATATAGCCTCGCTATTGTTATTTTACTGCTGCTGTTTAATTATTTAATTTAAAAACAAATATTATCTATTTTTTACTTTTTCCTCAAACTATGTTGTTGGTTAAGGGCTTGTAAGTAAGCATTTCACTGTAAGGTCTAACTACACCTGTTGTGTATTTGGCTCATGTGACAAATAACATTTGATTTGATTGTAGTGAAGAAAAATTAAAGTACAGATACCTCAAAAACGACAAAAGTATTTTTTACTTAAGTACTTTACACCACTGGATAAGGTACTCATTACTCAAACATATATTTCAAAAACCATAGGCCGACCGTACTTGAGAAATCTTATATACATTCTCAAAAGGACCATTTATAAATGGTGAATAATCACAATTTTTAACAACTGTAGCATAATTCAAATCTGATACAACCAATAAAGTATCTTAAACTTTTATGAACATGCAGTATAACTGGAGAACATAGAGTATCAAACTACTGTACTTGATAAGTGCATTTATATCTACCCCTCTCAAAGTTTCATTGCCAGGATTATTAATTTACACCAGGAATGGACAACTTTGATGAGGGTGGTTGCACAAAATAATCTGAACTCATGAGGGGCTGCAGTGGCCGGAGGATCTGCATACCCACACATGCAGTCAGAGCCGTCCATAGCCTTTTGGGGACTTTAAGCAACATTTTGTTGGGGGGCACCGCACCTTTCAAGCTAAAATGTTAGTCCCCCCACACCTTTGAAAGCGGGAAGAAAAAAATATTTTAGAGTTAATTTCTTGAAATTCTACAAATTTTGCCATGTGGCTTTGATAAAATGTTGTGGTTTTAAAGCAAGTTTGCTGCAATTCTACACATTTTGCCATGGGCTCGGAGAGGAGATTTAGCAATTTTATAACTAATTTCATGCAATTCTACTCATTTTGTATTTGTATTATGGATTCCTATGGATCCTGGGGTCCAGCAAAATGAAGGCAGTTAAATACCATTTTTTTTTAAAATTACTATACATTTCACAACACATTAAGTGTGTCCCTCAGGCCACTACCCTACTACCACATATCTACAACACATAATCCATGTGTACCTGTGTGTATTGTTACGGTGCGTGAATGAGGACCCAAAAGCGAATCAACTTAAACAGAGCTTCTTTAATTACCAAACATAGGTAGGCTCAGATGGACCGGCAGATTCCGACAGGACAGGACAAGGTTACAGCAAACATGACGACAGTCTGGTTCAGGCATGAATGACACAAACAAACAAGAATCCGACAAGGACAGGAGCAGAAACAGAGAGAGATATTGGGACCTAATCAGAGGGAAAAAAGGGAACAGGTGGGGAACGGGGTGAATGGGTAGTTAGAGGAGACAAGGGACAGCTGGGGGAAAGCGGGGGAGAAAAGGTAACCTAACACGACCAGCAGAGGGAGACAGGGTGAAGGGAAAGGACAGAGACAAGACAACATGACAGTACATGACAGTACCCCCCCACTCACCGAGCGCCTCCTGGCGCACTCGAGGAGGAAACCTGGCGGCAACGGAGGAAATCATCAATCAGCGCACGGTCCAGCACGTCCCGAGAGGGAACCCAACTCCTCTCCTCAGGACCGTACCCCTCCCAGTCAACTAGGTACTGATGACCACGGCCCCGAGGACGCATGTCCAAGATTTTACGGACCCTGTAGATAGGTGCGCCCTCGACAAGGATGGGGGGGGGGGGGGAGACGAGCGGGGGCGCGAAGAACGGGCTTAACACAGGAGACATGGAAGACCGGGTGGACGCGACGAAGATATCGCGGAAGAAGAAGTCGCACTGCGACAGGATTAATGACCTGAGAGATACGGAATGGACCAATGAACCGCGGGGTCAACTTGCGAGAAGCCGTCTTAAGGGGAAGGTTCTGAGTGGAGAGCCAAACTCTCTGACCGCGACAATATCTAGGGCTCTTAGTTCTACGCTTATTAGCAGCTCTCACAGTCTGCGCCCTATAACGGCAAAGTGCAGACCTGACCCTCTTCCAGGTGCGCTCGCAACGTTGGACAAAAGCCTGAGCGGAGGGGACGCTGGACTCGGCGAACTGAGATGAGAACAACAGAGGCTGGTACCCGAGGCTACTCTGAAAAGGAGATAGCCCGGTCGCAGACGAAGGAAGCGAGTTGTGGGCGTATTCTGCCCAGGGGAGCTGTTCTGACCAAGACGCAGGGTTGCGAAAAGAAAGACTGCGTAAGATGCGACCAATAGTCTGATTGGCCCGTTCTGCTTGACCGTTAGACTGGGGGTGAAAGCCGGAAGAGAGACTGACGGAAGCCCCAATCAAACGGCAAAACTCCCTCCAAAATTGAGACGTGAATTGCGGACCTCTGTCCGAAACGACGTCTGACGGAAGGCCATGAATTCTGAAAACATTCTCGATGATGATTTGTGCCGTCTCTTTAGCAGAAGGAAGCTTAGCAAGGGGAATGAAATGAGCCGCCTTAGAGAACCTATCGACAACCGTAAGAATAACAGTCTTCCCCGCTGACGAAGGCAGTCCGGTGACAAAATCTAAGGCGATGTGAGACCACGGTCGAGAGGGAATAGGAAGCGGCCTGAGACGGCCGGCAGGAGGAGAGTTACCGGACTTAGTCTGCGCGCAGACCGAACAAGCAGCCACGAAACGACGCGTGTCATGCTCCCGGGTGGGCCACCAGAAACGCTGGCGAATGGAAGCAAGCGTACCCCGAACGCCAGGGTGGCCGGCTAACTTGGCAGAGTGAGCCCACTGAAGAACGGCCAGACGAGTAGGAACGGGAACGAAAAGAAGGTTCCTAGGACAAGCGCGCGGCGACGGAGTTTGAGTGAGTGCTTGCTTTACCTGCCTCTCAATTCCCCAGACAGTCAACCCGACAACACGCCCCTCAGGGAGAATCCCCTCGGGGTCAGTGGAGGCTACTGAAGAACTGAAGAGACGAGACAAAGCATCAGGCTTGGTGTTCTTAGAGCCCGGACGATAAGAAATCACGAACTCGAAACGAGCGAAAAACAGCGCCCAACGCGCCTGACGCGCATTAAGTCGTTTGGCAGAACGGATGTACTCAAGGTTCCTATGGTCAGTCCAAACGACAAAAGGAACGGTCGCCCCCTCCAACCACTGTCGCCATTCGCCTAGGGCTAACCGGATGGCGAGCAGTTCGCGGTTACCCACATCATAGTTACGTTCCGACGGCGACAGGCGATGAGAAAAATACGCGCATGGGTGGACCTTGTCGTCAGAGAGGGAGCGCTGAGAAAGGATGGCTCCCACTCCCACCTCTGACGCGTCAACCTCGACAACGAACTGTCTAGAGACGTCAGGTGTAACAAGGATAGGAGCGGATGTAAAACGATTCTTGAGGAGATCAAAAGCTCCCTGGGCGGAAACGGACCACTTAAAGCACGTCTTGACAGAAGTAAGGGCTGTGAGAGGAGCTGCCACCTGACCGAAATTACGGATGAAACGACGATAGAAGTTCGCGAAGCCGAGAAAGCGCTGCAGCTCGACGCGTGACTTAGGGACGGGCCAATCAATGACAGCTTGGACCTTAGCGGGATCCATCTTAATGCCTTCAGCGGAAATAACAGAACCGAGAAATGTGACGGAGGAGGCATGAAAAGTGCACTTCTCAGCCTTCACAAAAAGACAATTCTCTAAAAGGCGCTGGAGGACACGTCGAACGTGCTGAACATGAATCTGGAGTGACGGTGAAAAAAATCAGGATATCGTCAAGGTAAACGAAAACAAAGATGTTCAGCATGTCTCTCAGGACATCATTGACTAATGCCTGAAAGACAGCTGGAGCGTTAGCGAGGCCGAAAGGAAGAACCCGGTATTCAAAGTGCCCTAACGGAGTGTTAAACGCCGTCTTCCACTCGTCCCCCTCCCTGATGCGCACGAGATGGTAAGCGTTACGAAGGTCCAACTTAGTGAAAAACCTGGCTCCCTGCAGGATCTCGAAGGCTGAAGACATAAGAGGAAGCGGATAACGATTCTTCACTGTTATGTCATTCAGCCCTCGATAATCTATGCAGGGGCGCAGAGACCCGTCCTTCTTCTTGACAAAAAAAAAACCCCGCTCCGGCGGGAGAGGAGGAGGGGACTATGGTACCGGCGTCAAGAGCTACAGACAAATAATCTTCGAGAGCCTTACGTTCGGGAGCCGACAGAGAGTATAGTCTACCCCGGGGGGGGGTGGTTCCCGGAAGGAGATCAATACTACAATCATACGACCGGTGTGGAGGAAGAGAGGTGGCCCTGGACCGACTGAACACCGTGCGCAGATCGTGATATTCCTCCGGCACCCCTGTCAAATCACCAGGCTCCTCCTGTGAAGAAGAGACAGAGGAAACAGGAGGGATAGCAGACATTAAACATTTCACATGACAAGAGACGTTCCAGGAGAGGATAGAATTACTAGACCAATTAATGGAAGGATTATGACAAACTAGCCAGGGATGGCCCAAAACAACAGGTGTAAAAGGTGAACGAAAAATTAAAAAAGAAATGGTTTCACTATGATTACCAGAAACAGTGAGGGTTAAAGGTAGCGTCTCACGCTGAATCCTGGGGAGAGGACTACCATCCAGGGCGAACAAGGCCGTGGGCTCCTTTAACTGTCTGAGAGGAATGTCATGTTCCCGAGCCCAGGTCTCGTCCATAAAACAGCCCTCCGCCCCAGAGTCTATTAAGGCACTGCAGGAAGCTGACGAACCGGTCCAGCGTAGATGGACCGACAAGGTAGTGCAGGATCTTGAAGGAGAGACAGGAGTAGTAGCGCTCACCAGTAGCCCTCCGCTTACTGACGAGCTCTGGCCTTTTACTGGACATGAAGTGACAAAATGACCAGCGGAACCGCAATAGAGACAGAGGCGGTTGGTGATTCTCCGTTCCCTCTCCTCAGTCGAGATGCGGATACCTCCCAGCTGCATGGGCTCAGCACCCGAGCCGGCAGAGGAAGATGGTAGTGATGCGGAGAGGGAGGCGACGGAGAGCGCGAGCTCCTTTCCACGAGCTCGGTGACGAAGATCAACCCGTCGCTCAATGCGAATAGCGAGTTCAATCAAGGAATCCACGCTGGAAGGAACCTCCCGGGAGAGAATCTCATCCTTTACCTCTGCGCGGAAACCCTCCAGAAGACGAGCGAGCAAGGCCGGCTCGTTCCAGCCACTGGAGACAGCAAGAGTGCGAAACTCAATAGAGTAGTCTGTTATGGATCGATTGCCTTGACATAGGGAAGACAGGGCCCTGGAAGCCTCCTCCCCAAAAACAGATCGATCAAAAACCCGTATCATCTCCTCCTTAAAGTCTTGATACTGGTTAGTACACTCAGCCCTTGCCTCCCAGATTGCCGTGCCCCACTCACGAGCCCGTCCAATAAGGAGAGATATGACGTAGGCGACACGAGCAGTGCTCCTGGAGTAAGTGTTGGGCTGGAGAGAAAACACAATATCACACTGGGTGAGGAACGAGCGGCATTCAGTGGGCTCCCCAGAGTAACACGGCGGGTTATTGATTCTGGGCTCCGGAGATTCGAAAGCCCTGGAAGTGGCCGGTGGATCGAGGCGGAGATGGTGAACCTGTTCTGTGAGGTTGGAGACTTGGGTGGCCAGGGTCTCAACGGCATGTCGAGCAGCAGACAATTCCTGCTTGTGTCTGCCTAGCATCGCTCCCTGGATCTCGACGGCTGAGTGGAGAGGATCCGAAGTCGCTGGGTCCATTCTTGGTCGGATTCTTCTGTTACGGTGCGTGAATGAGGACCCAAAAGCGAATCAACTTAAACAGAGCTTCTTTAATTACCAAACATAGGTAGGCTCAGATGGACCGGCAGATTCCGACAGGACAGGACAAGGTTACAGCAAACATGACGACAGTCTGGTTCAGGCATGAATGACACAAACAAACAAGAATCCGACAAGGACAGGAGCAGAAACAGAGAGAGATATTGGGACCTAATCAGAGGGAAAAAAGGGAACAGGTGGGGAACGGGGTGAATGGGTAGTTAGAGGAGACAAGGGACAGCTGGGGGAAAGCGGGGGAGAAAAGGTAACCTAACACGACCAGCAGAGGGAGACAGGGTGAAGGGAAAGGACAGAGACAAGACAACATGACAGTACATGACATGTATAGTGCATATTTTATTATGTTTCTGTGTATGCGTATCTGTGCCTGTGAGTGTCTCTTCACTGTGTGTGAGTCACTTCACAGTCCCCGCTGTTCTTTAAGGTGTATTTTTTATCTGTTTTTTAAATCTGATTTTACTGCTTGCATGAGTTACTTGATGTGCAATAGAGTTCCATGATGTCATGGCTTTATGTAGTATTATGTGCCTCCCATAGTCTATTCTGGACTTGGGGACTGTGAAGAGGCCTCTGGTGGCATGTCTTGTGAGGTATGCATGGGTGTCTGAGCTGTGTGCTAGCAGTTTAAACGGACAGCTCTGTGCATTCAACATGTCAATACTTCTCACAAATACAAGTATTGATGAAGTCAGACTCTCCTCTACTTGGAGCCAGGAGAGATTGACATGCATATTGTTGTTATTATCTCTGTGTACATATAGGGGCTATCCATGCTGCCCTGTTCTGGGCCAATTGTAATTTCCCCAAGTCCCTCTTTGTGACACCTGACCACACGACTGGACAGTAGTCCAAGTGCAACAATACTGGGGCCTGTAGGACAACGTTTTTAGTTTTTGAAATATTTAGGACTAAGTTATTTATTGCCACCCATTCTTAAACTGACTGCATCTCTTTGTTAAGTGTTTCAGTGATTTCTGTGGATGCCAAAGGGGTTACTATGGTAGCTGGCCTGGATATGGTTGAGTCATCAGCATACATAGACACACAGGGTTTAATCAGAGCCAGTGGCAGGTAGTAAATATTGAAAACAGTAAGGAGCCGAGACTCTGACTCTACCCGATTATGTTTGAGAGGCTTCCATTAAAGCACACTCTCTGTGTTTTGTTAGAGAGGTAACTCTCGATCCACAATATAGCAAGGGATGTAAAGCCATAACACATAACACAGCAGCAGATTATGATTCATACTGTCAAAAGCTGCACTGAATTCTAATAAAACAGCACCCACAATCTTTTTATTATACATTTCTCTCAGCCAATCATCAGTCATTTGTGTAAGTGCCGTACATGTCGAATGCCCTTATCTATAAGCGTGCTGAATATCTGTTAATTTATTTACTGTGAAATAGCATTGTATCTGGTCAAACACTGTTTTTTCCTAAAGTTTACTAACTTTTTTACGAGTAAGTTCCAAATATCTATTTTTTCATGCGCGTGATGTCAGAATGCTCTCACTGTTCCAAAATATGAATGTTATGCAACAGGACAGTTACCCACCCTGCCCACAAACCAAGGCACGCTGCCTGCTGATTATCTATAGGCTATGTTTCAACTTGTCAATTTCAAATTATTTTCTAACAAGTTGTATTTTCTAACAGTTTGAATTGAGGTGTGTTCCGCCTCCTCGTTAATTCACGTAAGAAGTAGCCCATTTCACTGTTGTGGATCATATATGTTTGAGGCTTTACTGAGCCAGACAAACTTCGAGAGCCCAAGCACTTCCCTAGTTTTTCCCGAGATCAAGATTGAAGATATTGCGCATCTCTAGTCAGAACAGGCCTTGCACAAAGGTTTTCCCCCTTACAAGTTGGACTTTGGATATATGTGCGTTCCTATCAAAGTAAGTGGCTTATTTTCTGTATATTGTGTTGTCGTTTCTGCTGTAGCAAACCGTATGTATGTATGGATCATAATGTCACGTTCTGTGGCACTCCGCAGAAGGAGCAGTCATCCATGGGAATTAATGGAATTCTACAATATTTCAATGAAATGTTTCAAGGACAAAATTACATATATTTAAAAAAAAAAAATTGTTCTAGAGGGGAAAGTAACTTAAGTACTCTAACATTTCTACTTGATGAAAAATGTTATTGTTATGTTTACCTCACACAATATAATAAGTATGCATTAATGTGTATGTAGTAGAATAAATGTGGCATAAACAAATGTAGACATTAGTAAATGCATTTCTATGGCTTCCAAAATCTTTTATACAATGGAGGAGTAGTACAAAATGGAGGTGCAATGGCTTTAAAACAGTGCCTCTTGACAGCCATCTAGTGTATCATTGGGTTCAACAAAGTTTTTTTTGCTGTGAACTATCTAAATGCTTTGTTGTGAAGAAGTGGTTTGTTTTACCCACATTCATATATGAAGTAAATGTTAATAGAAAACATGAGCTGGCTCAGAGTAATAGCCTATTTTTGAAAATACAAGGTTATGGCCTCTACCCAGGGACCTAACCTATCCTTTGTAGCGAATTGAATTTAGGTTAGCCTATTAAAATAATTTCTCTATTTCCATCATACAAACATATGGTGGTAACCTGTGAAAGAATTGCTCAATTAATTCAAACATTCTCAAATACAGTACTGATATTAAATATTTTATCCATATCTTACACTAGATGGCAGTATTATAAGAGAACAGAATCCATGCATTGCATTGGGTAAGTTTGTGGCCCATTCCAATATGTGTATTTTAGAGTTCCGTATTAAATGGTGATCAGGACTGTGTATTAGGATGCTGTAAGTGTTGTTTGACAGTGAAATTGTCTGCACAGATATTTGGTTTGAACTTTTCTCCGCTTATGAATAAACATACAACCATTTCATATGTGTACTCTTTCAAAAAACTTTTATTTCCTGTCTTTGGGTCTCACCATTATGTAGTCTATTCTAATTTAAATTGTATCTATGCTGACTTGGCCTAGTGCCCATGACCTCTCTTTATGTTTTTCTTTCTCTGCTAAAGCTTACCTATTCCTTAAATACCTGCGTTGAGAACTCTGTTGTTCACTCCCATGTTCAGTCTAAATGCCCTGGCCTGCACTACTTTCCCCCTGTCCTTGCTCCTGTATTGATGTGATGTATCATCTGGCTAATGCTTCTGCAGAGAAGTGCCCCAATGATATATGGTTATGGTCTATAGAGGAAACCGGAAAATAAACACACACACACCATGAGTAGAAAACAGAAAGAGTGCCTGGGAGGATGGATTGAGGGGGAGAAAATAAGCCATTTATCTTTCTAACAGGAGGACCACCAAATTTGAGTCTACCCCTATTGTTATTATTGGGTGTTGTTGTTCTTTGTTGGGAGTTTGTATAGTGATTACATGCAACGATAGGTATGTCGACCATCCCTGTCTGTGTACAACTCTTTCATCACAGTAGTTCATCATTTTGACATCGTTCACTGACTGCCCCCCAAACAGGTTAACCAACAGCAACGGGGACGCTGGCACTTTACTCTATTACTTCCAATCAAATTTAAAAATTGGCCTGGACTATGAATTGGTAATGACTTTGTACTGTGTATGTATTGTAAGTTGAAGGTCTGGGAGCTGTTGTGGGTGTTGTGAGGGCGGCCATAGGAGCAACAGTTTGTTGCGCCCCAAATGTGCACTAATTTTATGGGCCCTGGTAAAACAAGTAATGCAAAATATAGGGAATAGGGTGGCATTTGGCATCTCAGAAATGAAACTGGATAAACATCAGAAATAGAGGAAGGCCAGGACTAAAAACAAACTAAATATAACTATTTTAAAATGGATTGTGTCCGTGAAATGTATAAAGTAGGTATAAGCTGGAAGTAGAAGCCTAAATGTTATTGTTTATTAGTTTACTCCAATTAAGGGAGGGTAGTAGAGTTTGCAGGGATGAATGAAGGAAATACTATTTAAGAAAGATGTGTGTGTGTATATACAGTGGGGCAAAAAAGTATTTAGTCAGCCACCAATTGTGCAAGTTCTCCCACTTAAAAGGATGAGAGAGGCCTGTAATTTTCGTCAATGGTACACTTCAACTATGATAGACAAAATGAGAAAAAAAAAAAATCCAGAAAATCACATTGTAGGATTTTTAATGAATTTATTAGCAAATTATGGTGGGAAATAAGTATATACAGTTGAAGTTTACATACACTTAGGTTGGAGTCATTAAAACTAGTTTTCCAACCACCACAAATTTCTTGTTAACAAACTATAGTTTTGGCAAGTCGGTTAGAAGCTTCTGATATGCTAATTGACATTGTTTGAGTCAATTGGAGGTGTACCTATGGATGTATTTCAAGGCCTACCTTCAAACTCAGTGCCTCTTTGCTTGACATCATGGGAAAATGAAAAGAAATCAGCCAAGACCTCAGAATTTTTTTTAGGTCTCCACAAGTCTGGTTCATCCTTGGGAGCAATTTCCAAACGCCTGAAGGTACCACGTTCATCTGTACAAACAATAGTACGCAAGTACAAACACCATGGGATCACGCAGCCTTCAAACCGCTCAGGAAGGAGACGCGTTCTGTCTCCAAGAGATGAATGTACTTTGGTGCGAAAAGTGCAAATAAATCCCAGAACAACAGCAAAGGACCTTGTGAAGATGCTGGAGGAAACAGGTACAAAAGTATCTATATCCACAGTAAAACGAGTCCTATGTCGACATAACCTGAAAGGCCGCTCAGCAAGGAAGAAGCCACTGCTCCAAAACCGCCATAAAAAGCCAGACTACAGTTTGCAACTGCACATGTGGACAAAGATCATACTTTTTGGAGAAATGTCCTCTGGTCTGATGAAACATAAATATAACTGTTTGGCCGTAATGACCATCGTTATGTTTGGAGGAAAAAGGGGGACACTTGCAAGCCGAAGAACACCATCCCAACTGTGAAGCACAGGAGTGGCAGCATCATGTTATGGGGGTGCTTTGCTGCTGGAAGGACTGGTGCAATTCACAAAATAGATTGCTTATTGAGAATGAAAATTATGTGGATATATTGAAGCAACATCTCAAGACATCAGTTAGGAAGTTAAAGCTTGGTTGCAAATAGGTCATCAAAATGGACAATGACCCCAAGCATACTTCCAAAGTTGTGGCAAAATGGCTTAAGGACAACAAAGTCAAGGTATTGGAGTGGCCATCACAAAGCCCTGACCTCAATCCCATAGAACATTTGTGGGCAGAACTGAGAATTTGGCACCAGAGTGCCAAGTCTTGGACAAAAAGGCTTCTCAACAGTTTTTACCCCCAAGCCATAAGACTCCTGAACAGGTAGTCAAATGGCTACCTGGACTATTTGCATTGTGTGTGTCCCAACCCCTCTTTTTACGCTGCTGCTACTCTCTGTTTATCATATATGCATAGTCACTTTAACTATACATTCATGTACATATTACCTCATTTGGGCCGACCAACCAGAGCTCCCGCACATTGGCTAACCGGTCTATCTGCATTGTGTCCCGCCATCCACCACCCGCCTCTTTTACGCTACTGCTACTCTCTGTTCATCATATATGCATAGTCACTTTAACCATATCTACATGTACATATTACCGAAATCAGCCTGACTAACCGGTGTCTGTATGTAGCCTCGCTACTTTTATAGCCTCGCTACTGTATATAGCCTGTCTTTTTACTGTTGTTTTATTTCTTTACTTACCTATTGTTCACCTAATACCTTTTTTGCACTTTTGGTTAGAGCCTGTAAGTAAGCATTTCACTGTAAGGTCTACTACACCTGTTGTATTCGGCGCACGTGACAAATAAACATAGATATGATTTGAAAAAAGGTGTGCGAGCAAGGAGGCCTAAAAACCTGACTCAGTTACACCAGCTCTGTCAGGTGGAATGGGCCAAAATTCACCCAACTTATTGTGGGAAGCTTGTGGAAGGCTACCCGAAACGTTTGACCCAAGTTAAACAATTTAAAGGCAACGCTACCAAATACTAATTGAGTGTATGTAAACTTCTGACCCACTGGGAATGTGATGAAAGAAATAAAAGCTGAAATAAATCATTCTCTCTACTATTATTCTGACATTTCACATTCTTAAAATAAAGTGGTGATCCTAACTGATCTAAGACAGGGCATTTTTACTAAGATTAAATGTCAGGAATTGTGATACTGAGTTTAAATGTATTTGGCTAAGGTGTATGTAAACTTCTGACTTCAACTGTGTGTATATATATATATATATATATATATATATATTTACCCCAAGTATATAGGAGATTGGAAATTATGCAGACAATTACATTGATGGAAGCTACAATCTATCTGCAATATTAAAGCTGATCCACCCCCCTATACATATGCAACAAAAAAGGTCTCAGTGGAGCTTGGTGAAAACCATGAATTGACTACCAGATACTTGTTATCTCCATTAAATCAATTTCCATCCTCTTCTCTCCTGTCATTGTTTCATCTGTAACAAATTACCCGTGGAACACTCCAATCACCTTTGTTGACCGTGTAAAGGTTGACACACAGATAATATTGGGTATTTTTGTGGCGAATATATGAATACTGATAGCTTTTACTGAGCAGGTGGGACTTGAAATATTGATTTAATTGACAGATTAGTTAACATATGTGTGATTAGCATGACTGACATCCACTTATTTACTATGGGAGCCCAGGAAAGCACACTAGATCTTCCTTATTGGCTATCTCCAGGCTAGAAGATATGGGCCTTCAGGGTGTCAGAGTTGTTGATTTTATGACAGACGTGATAGAAATCAATACTCTATATTGGATATAAAGCCTGTGTCTGTACTCTGTGAGGCTAAATCCTCTTTTAGCCGGAAAGTCCTCAGCGTTGATTGCCTCCAGACCACTCCATCCACACTGACATGTTTAGGTTATCATCGATGTTATCATGTCAACATAATCATGTAGTATCAAAGATAAACAGCTGTTTTACTTAATACTCACATCAGAATGTAGCCTAGCTATCCTGCTACTCTATGTTGCTCTGCTAAGATCCATAATTGCACACTAGGAATCTGACTCCCCTGCCTGTTGGTTTTGGAATTTAACAATGATTGAATGTATTTCACAGCTGAAGAGGAGGTAAAGAGAGAGAGCGAGAGAGAGAGATAAGGAGGAGAGAGAGAGAGCGAGAGAGTGATAAGGAGGAGAGACAGTAAGAGAGGGGGAGAGTGAGCGAGGGAGAGAGGAGATAGGGAGGAGAGAGCAAGAGAGAGAGAGGAGATAAGAAGGGAGGGAGGGAGAGAGAGACATAATGGAACAGCTGGCTTGTGTGGAGCCACAGCCTTGGACAAAAACAATGCCTTTGTCTTGTTCGCCAGAGAGCAGTTTTAATCACAAAAGGGCTTGCAAGCATTGTTGTGTTGCTACCATTACAACTTTTATACTGTGTTTTATTTCTGTAGAGCGGGCTGCAACCACCAAAAACTTGCTCTGTCTTGGCTACCTGCACTAACCTGCGCTGTCTAGACTGCCCCAATAATTACTGTTGTTGTCACGTTCTGTTGCATAATTAAACAAGTGTGTCAACAGCAGGATACCCTCGGATTAAAATTCAACACGCCTGGCGTGTTACACCTATCTATACATATAGACTATATATTACACCTATCTATACATACTTTGCATTGTTTGTGAGATCAGACATAATATCACTATTTCAGCCGATACCCAGTGGTGTAAAGTATGAAAGAAAAGTATGTACTTTTTACTCCATACATTTTCCCTGACACCCAAAAGTTTTTGATTACATTTTAAATGCTTAGCAGGACAGGAAAATTGTCATATTCACACACTTATTAAGAGAACAACCCTGGTCATTCTTATTGCCTGTGATCTGGCGGAGTCACTAAACACACATGCTTCATTAGTAAATTATGTGTTTAAGTGGCTATACATTTGTGCTTTCTAGTTTGCTTAATATAAGGAATTTGGAATGATAACCAGTTACCAGTGAACATATACCCAAAGCCTCCAATGGCAGTTTTGTTTCCATTTAGGTAGTACACCCAGAGAGATTGACAGTCAGGGATGGACTGGCCATCTGGCATTTCAGACAAATGCCAGATGGCCTGGTCCAGTTTTAGCCCAGTGATCCTGTCTCACTTGGGTATTTTATGCAAAATGACCATTATCTAGCTAATAATGGGGGCCTCAGGGGAAAAAATGCGGCAGTGTGTGGGCCTCGAGGGAAAAATTGGCCTCGTGTGTTAGAAATGCCAGGGCCATTTTTGGTCCCAGTCCGCTCCTGTTGACAGTGGTTGATTAAGCTGTGTGTGTGTGTGTGTGTGGTTCCTCAAGTATGGTTTCTTCAAGTATGGTTTCCTCAAGAGAATAAATTACAGCACAAATTGCCTTGTAAATAAGAGTAAATAAGCATCAGCCTCTGTCAGCAGCATCAGCATTCAGTGGGTGTCAGATTAATTCAAAGTGGGATTTCAGGTCTTGATCTTTTAATGGTGCCTTCCCACCTCCAACAATAAGTTTCAACAAATCAAAGGAGCTTTTGCTACAGACATGTTTAACTATGCCATCATAGCTCTATTGAGCTAGGCTACGTCCCAAATGGCACCCTATTCCCTAGTGCACCACTTTTGACCAGGACCCATGAGGTTTTATTTATTTA
This sequence comes from Oncorhynchus mykiss, assembly GCF_013265735.2. NCBI lineage: Eukaryota > Metazoa > Chordata > Actinopteri > Salmoniformes > Salmonidae > Oncorhynchus > Oncorhynchus mykiss. The sequence goes on from NC_048570.1 coordinate 37,118,934, forward strand.
GTCAACCTCTCGTATTAACTTTGCGACACAACCAAACAAAGCAGTTATTTACAGCGGAGATTCTCTTTGGTCTGTTGTGTAGGTAGGCGACCGTCGGTTTAATGTTCTGCCTGCCATGTATTCATGAAAGAACGTGTCATGTTGTATGTAGCCTATGTGCTATGTCCGCTTGCCTGCGATTCTGTTTTGGAAGGACAGAGTATTTGAAGCCTAGTATGAATATCCCATCCTTCACCTCTAGATCTCAGGCCGTGGTTAATGGATAGACGAACCAGAAGACATCCTTTATACTGTAGAGAGGTCTATTGCTTATAGTTTGAGAGAGGATGAGGATGTTAAATCAAATCAAATCAAATGTTATTGGTCACATACACATATATAGCAAATGTTATTGCGGGTGTAGCGAAATGCTTGTGCTTCTAGTTCCGACAGTGCAGCAATATCTAACAAGTAATCTAACAATTCCACAGCAACTACCTAATACACACAAATCTAAGTAAAGGATTGGAGTAAGAATATATCCATATAAATATATGGATGTGCAATGACCGAGCGGCATAGGCAAATGCAGTATAAACATATGAGATGAGTAATGAAAGATATGTAAACATTATTAAAGTGGCATTATTAAAGTGACTTGTGATCCATTTATTAAAGTGGCCAATGACTTCAAGGCTGTATGTACAGTCAGCAGCCGCTCTGTGTTAGTGATGGCTGTTTAACAGTCTGATGGCCTTGAGATAGAAGGTATTTTGATGCACCTGTACTGCTTTGCACCTGTACTGATGCACCTGTGCTGCTAGCTTTGATGCACCTGTACTGACCTCGCCTTCTGGATGGTAGAACAGGCAGTGGCTCAGGTGGTTGAGGGCAGGTAGTTTGCCCCCGGTGATGCGTTGTGCAGACAGCACCAGCCTTTGGAGAGCCCTGTGGTTATGGGCGGTGCAGTTGCCATACCAGGCGGTGATGCAGCCCGAAAGGATGCTCTCAATTGTGCATCTGTAAGAGTTTGTGAGGGTTGCGCCTTCTTCACCACACTGTCTGTGTGGGTGGACCATTTCAGTTTCTTTCACATACGTCTCGTGTCTGAGCTGTTGAATTGCGACTCCACTTTGTATCTATACTGACATTTCGCTTGTTTGAGTGCCTTGAGGAGGGAATAACTACACGGTTTGTATTCTGTAATATTCCCAGTCACTTTTCCATGCGTAAATGCGGTTGTTCGCGCTTTCAGTTTTGCGCGAATTCCGCCATCTATCCACGGTTTCTGGTTAGGGTACGTTTTAATAGTCACAGTTGTTACAACATCTCCTATGCACTTCCTTATAAACTCACTGACCGAATAAGAGTATAAATTGATATTATTCGCTGAGGCTACCCGAAACATGTCCCATTCCGCGTAATCAAAACAATCTTGAAGCGTGGATTCCGATTGGTCAGACCAGCGTTGCATAGTCCTTATCACGGGTACATCCTATTTAAGTTTCTGCCTATAGGAAGAGAGAAGCAAATGGAGTTGTGGTCAAATTTGCCGAAGGGAGTGTGGGGGAGGGCCTTGTATGCATCGCGGAAGTTATAGTAGCATTGATCCAGTTTTTTGCCAGCGCAAGTGCTACAATCAATATGCTGATAGAATTTAGGTTGCCTTGTTCTCAAATTTGCTTTGTTAAAATCCCCAACTACAATAAATGCAGCCTCAGGATATATAGGTTTGCATAAAGTCCAGTGAAGTTCCTTGAGGGCCGTTGTGGTATCAGCTTGTGGGGCGATATACACGGATGTGAGAATAACCAACGAGGATTCTCTTGGGAGATAATACGGTCGGTATTTGATTGTGAGGAATTCTAGGTTAGGTTAACAAAGGGACTTGAGTTCCTGTATGTTGTTACAATTACACAATGAGTAATTAATCCTGAAACATACACCCCCGCCATTCTTCTTCATGGGGAGATGTTTATTTCTGTCGGCGCGACGCACAAAGAATCCTGGTGGCTGTACCGACTCCGACAGCATATCCCGAGAGAGCCCGAGAGTATGTTACAGACCCTGATGTCTCTCTGGAAAGCAACCCTTGCCCTAAATTTGTCTAGCTTGTCACCTAGAGAATGGACATTAGCGAGTAATATACTCAGAAGCGGTGGGTGGTGTGCGCACCTCCGAAGTCAGAGCAGATGGCCGCTCTGTCTACCTCATCTGCGGCGACGTTGTTTTTGGTCAGCCTCTGGAATCAGCTCAAATGCCTTGGGTGGTTCGCACACAGGATCTGCTTCGTGAAAGTTGTACTCCCGGTCGTAGTGCTGGTAAGTTGACGTCGCTCTGATATCCAATAGTTCTTTCCGGCTGTATGTAGTAACACTTAAGGTTTTCTGGGCTAACAATGTGAGAAATAATACATAAAAAAACAAAATACTGCAAAGTTTCTTGAGGACTAGAAGCGCCATTACACCATAAATGTAATACACACTAATCTAATAGTAAAAGAATGGAATTTAGAAAAATATAAATATTAGATCGAGCAATGTCAGAGTGGCATTGACTAAAATACAGTAGAATAGAATACAGTATATACATACTGTATGAGATGAGTAAAGCAGTATGTCAAATTATTTAAAGACTATTAAAGTAACTCGTGTTCCATTATTAAAGTGGGTAGTGATTCCAAGTCTATGTATATAGGTGAGCAGCCTCTAAGGTGCAGGGTTACGTAACCGGGTGGAAGCCGGCTAGTGATGGCTATTTTAACAGTCTAATGGCCTTAAGATGGAAGCTGTTTTTCAGTCTCTCTGTCCCAGCTTTGATGCACTGTACTGTACTGACCTTGGGTGGTGATGTCCATGATGATCTTTTTGGCCTTCCTGTGACATCGGGTGCTGTAGCTGTCCTGGAGGGCAGGTAGTTTGCCCCCGGTGACTCGTTGGGCAGACTGCACCAACCTCGGGAGAGCCCTGCGGTTGTGGCGGTGCAGTTGCTGTACTAGGTGGTGATACTGCCCGAGAGGATAGTCTCAATTGTGCATCACAAAGTTTGTGAGGGTTTTAGGGGCCAAGCTTTCTTCACCACACTGTCTGTGTGGGTCGACCATTTCAGATCGTCAGTGATATGTACATCGAGGAACTTGAAGTTTTCACCCTTCTCCACTGTGGTCCCATCGATGTGGATAGGGGCGTGCTCCCTCTGCTGTTTCATGAAGTCCATGATCAGCTCCTTTGTTTTGTTGACATTGAGTGATAGGTTATTTTCCTGGCACCACACTCCCAGGGCCCTCACCTCCTCCTTGTAGGCTGTCTTGTCATTGTTGGTAATCTGTTGTGTGGTTTGCTTTCCAATGGTGCCTGGCAGCTTTTTGTGAAGCAGCTGATCAAATCATATCAAAGTTTATTTGTCACGTGCGCCGAATACAACATGCCTTACAGTGAAATGCTTACTTGCAGGCTCTAACTAACAGGGCAATTTTAAAGTAAAAAATATGTATTAGGTGAACAATAGATAAGTAAAGACATACAAGGCTAATAAATAAGAGGCTATAACAGTAGCATGGTTGTATACAGGCACTGGTTAGTTGGGCTAATTGAGGTAGTATGTACATGTAGGTATGGTTAAAGAGACTATGCATATACGATAAACAGAGAGCAGTAGTAGCGTAAAATATGGGTTGGCGGGTGTTCAGTAATTTTGTAATCAATGTTCATAAATTCCAATGATCTTTATCTGTCTGATACCCAGAGGTTGTAAAGTTCTGGTCTTAAATAAAACAGACAGAATTCCCAGCTCACAATTGATCAGATCCAGGTTTATTTGCGAGAGCTCTCACGTGCATACACAAACACATTCCTTTTATACCATCCTAACCTACGCACATACATACACACCAACATAGGGATTTTCTCATGAGTCTCACCACAGTTTATAACCACTCAGCTGACAGTTCCAGTCTCCCCCAGATACTAAAGCTCTGGAGGGGCTCTCCTTGTTCTATCTTATCTCTCCAGAATTACAGCCAGGTCGGTTCAAACATAGGTTAATGCACCTCTTCATTCTCTTTCTACACCCACATACAGTGCCTTGCCAAAGTATTCGGCCCCCTTGAACTTTGCGACCTTTTGCCACATTTCAGGCTTCAAACATAAAGACATAAAACTGTATTTTTTTGTGAAGAATCAACAACATGTGGGACACAATCATGAAGTGGAACGACATTTATTGGATATTTCAAACTTTTTTAACAAATCAAAAACTGAAAAATTGGGTGTGCAAAATTATTCAGCCCCCTTAAGTTAATACTTTGTAGCGCCACCTTTTGCTGCGATTACAGCTGTAAGTCGCTTGGGGTATGTCTCTATCAGTTTTGCACATCGAGAGACTGACATTTTTTCCCATTCCTCCTTGCAAAACAGCTCGAGCTCAGTGAGGTTGGATGGAGAGCATTTGTGAACAGCAGTTTTCAGTTCTTTCCACAGATTCTCGATTGGATTCAGTTCTGGACTTTGACTTGGCCATTCTAACACCTGGATATGTTTATTTTTGAACCATTCCATTGTAGATGTTGCTTTATGTTTTGGATCATTGTCTTGTTGGAAGACAAATCTCTGTCCCAGTCTCAGGTCTTTTGCAGACTCCATCAGGTTCTTCCAGAATGGTCCTGTATTTGGCTCCATCCATCTTCCCATCAATTTTAACCATCTTCCCTGTCCCTGCTGAAGAAAAGCAGGCCCAAACCATGATGCTGCCACCACCATGTTTGGCAGTGGGGATGGTGTGTTCAGCTGTGTTGATTTTACGCCAAACATAACGTTTTGCATTGTTGCCAAAAAGTTCAATTTTGGTTTCATCTGACCAGAGCACCTTCTTCCACATGTTTCGTGTGTCTCCCAGGTGGCTTGTGGCAAACTTTAAACAACACTTTTTATGGATATCTTTAAGAAATGGCTTTCTTCTTGCCACTCTTCCATAAAGCACAGATTTGTGCAATACAGTGCCTTGCGAAAGTATTCGGCCCCCTTGAACTTTGCGACCTTTTGCCACATTTCATGCTTCAAACATAAAGATATAAAACTGTATTTTTTTGTGAAGAATCAACAACAAGTGGGACACAATCATGAAGTGGAACGACATTTATTGGATATTTCAAACTTTTTTAACAAAGCAAAAACTGAAAAATTGGGCGTGCAAAATTATGGTGTTTAGGTGTTTAGTCCCATGGTCCTTAGCTTAGTGATGAGCTTTGAGGGTACTATGGTGTTGAACTCTGAGCTGTAGTCAATGAATAGCATTCTCATGTAGGTGTTCCTGTTGTCCAGGTGGGAAAGGGCAGTGTAGAGTGCAATAGAGATTGCATCATCTGTGGATCTGTTTGGGCAGTATGCAAATTGGAGTGGGTCTAGGTTTTCTGGGATAATGGTGTTGATGTGAGCCATTACCAGCCTTTCAAAGCACTGCAAAAGTCTGACGTGAGTGCTACGGGTCTGTAGTCATTTAGCCATGTTGCCTTAGTGTTCTTGGGCACAGGGACTATGGTGGTCTCCTTGAAACCTGTTGGTATTACAGACTCAATCAGGGACATGTTGAAAATGTCAGTGAAGACACCTGCCAGTTGGTCAGCACATTCCCAGGGCACATGTCCTGGTAATCCGTCTGGCCCCGCGGCCTTGTGAATGTTGACCTGTTTAAAGGTCTTACTCACATCGGCTACGGAGAGCATGATCACACAGTCGTCCGGAACAGCTGATGCTCTCATGCATGCCTCAGTGTTGCTTGCCTTGAAGCGAGCATAGAAGTGATTTAGCTCATCTGGTAGGCCCTTTGTAGTCTGTAACAGTTTGTAAGCCCTGCCACATGAAACGAGCGTCGGAGCCGGTGTAGTACGATTCAATCTTAGCCCTATATTGATGCTTTGCCTGTTTGATGGTTCGTCAGAGGGCATAGCAGGATTTCTTATAAGCTTTCGTGTTAGAGTCCCGCACCTTGAAAGCGGCAGCTCTACCCTTTAGCTCAGTGTGAATTTTGCCTGTAATCCATGGCTTCTGGTTGGGGTATGTACGTACAGTCACTGTGGGGATGACGTCCTCGATGCACTTACTGATAAAGCCAGTGACTGATGTGGTGTAGTGTGGTGTACTCCTCAATGCCATCGGAAGGCATTAAGGAGTACACTGATGGTCTTGCTCTATAAGAGTTGAGGGTCTCAATGAATGAAGAGCAGTCAGTCTCTAGACACTATTCGGAAATGACAGTAAACATTCTTAATAGACAGGTCTGTTACAGTCTGCTCTGTGTGGAGCACCAGACATTTTCTCAGCTTCTTAATCTTTCAATGAGAGATCTTTACTGTCCCAAATGGCATCCTATGCCCTATATAGTACACTACTTTTAACCAGGGCCCATAGAGTGCTCATGTACTGATTAATGAATTTGTGGGAAATAAAATAGTGTGTGTCTCTCGTTTCTTTTTGCTAGCAGCAGGGCTTAATTTTTGTAACTCATCCTCTCTGTTAATAATAACACTCTGTAAGGGAAGAGAGATGGTTGGTCAGAGGACTGCTGTTGCTCTGTACTTTCTGAAACATTCACCTTTGCTTTCTCCTCAAAGATGCTGAGGAGTCTCTCCGTCTCCACATCTGTGTCCCAAGTGGTACCCTCTTCCTTATATAGTGCACAAGTTTTGACCACAGCCCTATGGGTTCTGGTCAAAAGTAGTGCACTACATAGGGAATAGGGTGCCATTTGGGATGCATACCATACCTGCTCATGTAGTTTTCTTTCCAGTTGTGCCTGGCTGGAGGGGAGCTTTTTCAATGTTCTTTGATTACAGTGGGTGTGTGGATAGGCTTCTCACCTCAATCACTCCCATGGTCAGACCAGTGGAATTCTCCGGAATGTGAGCGAATCGAGTGGCAGAGCAGACTGCATTTAGGCCAGAGGTTAGGTATAGAGAGGTCCTCATGCGTGCACCCATCAAGTTCTCCCTACTGCTGAGCTGACCAGTAGATTAAACTTTAGTATGCAATTCTTGAACCTTGGGGTTGCGGGAGCACATACAGAAATCAAGAGAAGGAACAAAGTCCTTCATCAAATCTACATAAGATGTTTTCTTTATAGATCTGAGCTACTTAATGGAGGGCAATGAGCTGAAAAAGACCCTGATTTGAGCTCCAGAGAGCACACGTGATGAGAGATGTGATTATAGAGAGTTGGGGGCTTGTATGGGTTATTGACCAAAGCTAATCATATGATCTGCTCATAATAACACCACTGCCCCCTCTTTGTGTATCTCTCTTACCATAAGGTGCATCCTAAGGATGGCTGCATTTGACTGTCTCATCCTTCTCTCTCTTATCCCTCTCTTGCCCACTACCTACTTATCAGGTATTGGATTCATATTGGGGTCTGGTTATTAATGTGAGAATATCGCGGCCCACCCTGTCGACATTTGTGCTGGCTGCTTGTGAATGCAATCGCTCATCTCTCATTATCCATCACCCTCTTTTTTACTCCCTTTACTCCCTGCGCCTCGGGCTCTGTGGCTGGTTTGTCTTGGCTGATGCATTTATTTGTCAGCGGCCCTACTTTTCATTTGTGAAGGCTGCTCTGTTAGACTGGAGATGGCAGGACAGAGACACCTCACCCTGCTATAATCGCTTCCAGGAGCTGTCAACTTGATCACACAGAAGGAAAAGTGTTCTGTCAAAAGGAAAGATGAGGAGGATTCCACCACTTTTCCCCTGCAGTGATGCCAAATGTTGCCCACTGGGTTTGGATTATTGGCTAATGTGAGTTCACTTTGCAGGGTTACCCTGCTTTGAGGGGAACCATGCCTGTTGCTGTGATAAAGAAAGCTATTGACATGGTTCTTTATACACATAAGCTGCAGACACTCTGATTAGGCAAACTGTTGTACTCTAATCAGAAATTGGCTTGGTTCCCAATGACTTCAACAAACAAATTCACACACTGGCTCTCAAATTCTCCAATGAATTGGCAACCACACATAGTCACTGTGGTGGTCCACTGAATCCTATATCCCTAGATTCTCTGCTGTCCCTTCAGCCTAATGTGCATGTTTTTCATGATATTATCTCTGAGCTATCCTACTATCTTACCATTCGTTCTCATGCTGAGTGTAATTTCTCCCATCCCTTCTGGGTGCTGATGAAATCCGGAGTGGTGTCAGGTGTGCATCCCAAATTCTACTCTATTCCCTACATAGTGCACTATTTTTGACCAGAGCCTTGGTCAAAGGTAATGCGCTACATAGTGAATAGGTTGCTATTTTGGATGTTCACAGGAAGAGTGTATTACACAGATAACAGGGAGAGCCCGTATAAGTAGCCTCTTCACCTGCATCATGACTGACAGGTGCTAAGTGTTATGGATGGCCAAGGCTGATAGAGTCTGATGGATGGCCAGGCTCACGTCAGGCTCATGGAAAAGATTATCTGAAAACAAATTTACCGTTCTCATTCTCTCTCCCTCTCTGTTTCTCTCTCTCTGGTTTTCTCTCTTCTCTCAATATCTGTCATTATGTCACTCACTGTTTCCCTGCCTCCTCTTTCTCTCTCTCTCTCTCTCTCTCTCTCTCTCTCTCTCTCTCTTTTTCTCTCTCTCTCTCTGTCTCTCTCTCTGTCTCTTTCTCTGTCTCTCTCTCTGTCTCTTTCTCTGTCTCTCTGTCTCTCTCTCTTTGTCTCTCTCTTTCTCTGTCTCTCTCTCTCTCTCGCTCGCTCGCTCGCTCGCTCTCACTAATTTGCTCTCCCTCCCACTCATCTTCCACCAGTTAATCTCTGCTGCCCAGACAGCCAGTCCATAACAACGTCAAGATTCTAATCTAGTCATCTTCAGCATCTTGACTGATCCAGCTCATAATGAGAGGTGAATAGCCCATCTCCCAAAGGCAAAGCACATCCATCTTCTCACCAATTTTTGTTTTACCCTACCTGCCCATGTCATGAAGCGACCAGTGGTGTCATTAGGCTTCCGGGGCTTCAGTCCCGGATGTTTTTGGTCCAGCCCAAACATTTTCATGGTCCCCCAAAAAATAACATTATTATTACTTTTATTATATGAATTTTTTTCCGTCTGATATGAGTCTCCGTAACCAAACATCACTCGGTGTGTGCTCAGTGCAAGGCTCCTAGGCACCTGCCCAGAGGGAAATTACAACCCCTTCCCGTTCCTCAGCGGCCTTGGTCACACCTGTTGGTGGACTTCCTGACCGATCTTCCTCCGTCACAGGGCAACACCACGATCCTGGTCGTTGTGGATCAGTTTTCTAAGTCCTGTCATCTCCTCCCTTTGCCCGGTCTCCCTACGGTCCTACAGAGGCCCTGTTTACACATGTGTTCCGGCACTACGGGGTGCCTGAGGATATAGTGTCTGATCGGGGTCCCCAGTTCACGTCCAGGGTTTGCAAGGCGTTCATGGAGCGTCTGGGGGTCTCGGTCAGCCTTACCTCAGGTTTTCCCCCCGAGAGTAATGGGCAGGTGGAGAGAGTAAACCAGGATGTGGGTAGGTTTCTGCGGTCGTCTTGCCAGGACCGGCCAGGGGAGTGGGCGACGTTCATCCCATGGGCAGAGATGGCCCAGAACTCACTCCGCCACTCCTCTACTAACCTATCACCCTTCCAGTGTGTGTTGGGTTATCAGCCGGTTCTGGTACCGTGGCATCAGAGCCAGACCGAGGCTCCTGTGGTGGACGAATGGGTGAGGCGCTCGAAGTAGACCTGAGAGGCCGCCAACGGGCACCTTAAATGGGCCGAAGGGTGGCAGAAGGCGAGCGCTGACCGTCACCGCAGTGAGGTCCCAGTGTTCGCACCGGGGGACCAGGTCTGGCTCTCGACCCGGAACCTGCCCCTCCGCCTGACCTGCCGGAAGCTGGGTCCGCGGTTTGTGGGGCCATTTAAAGTCCTGAGGAGAGTAAACGAGGTGTGTTACAGGTTACAGCTTTCCCCTGATTACCGTATTAACCCCTCGTTTCATGTGTCTCTCCTCAGGCCGGTGGTGGCTGGTACGCTTCAAGAAGCTGAGGTGCGGGAGGTTCCTCCGCCCCCTCTGGACATCGAGGGAGCCCCGGCATATGCAGTTTGGTCCGTACTGGACTCGAGGCGTCGGGTGAAGGGCCTTCAGTACCTCGTGGATTGGGAGGGGTACAGCCCGGAGGAGAGATTCTGGGTACTGGTGGAGGACGCATCGATGCTGAGGGAGTTTCACCGCCTCCATCTGGATCGCCCTGCACCTTGTCATCCGGGTCGTCCTCGATGCCGGCGTCGGTGCGCAAGGAGGGTGCACAAGGAGCGGGTACTGTCACGAGGACCTCTATACCAGGCGGTGTCAGAGGAAGGCCCTAAAAATACCTACATGTACATACTACCTCAACTAAACGGTGCCCCCGCTCATTGACTCTGTATCGATATAGTCTCGCTATTGTTATTTTACTTGTTACTTTTATCTCTTATTCTCATCCGTATTTTTTGGGAACTGCATTGTTGGTTAAGGGCTCGTAAGTAAGCATTTCACTGTAAGGTGACTAATAATATTCTATTCGGGGCATGTGACTAATAATATTTGATTTGATTTGGCTGGACAATAATCAAGATCAGACAAAACATGAGCCTGCAGGACATGCTTTTTGGAGTGTGGTGTCAAAAAAACGGATAATCTCTTTATTATGGACAGAACTCTCCCCATCTTTACAACCATTGAATCTACACAGAACGAAAATATGACCACAACATGTAAAGTGTTGGTCCCAAGTTTCATGAGCTGAAATAAAATATGCCAGAAATTTTACATATGCACAACATGCTTATTTCTCACAATTTTTGTGCACAAATTTGTTAACATCCCTGTTAGTGAGCATATGTCTTTTGCCAAGATAATCCACCCACCTGACAGGTGTGGCATATCAATAAGCTGATTTAAACAGCATGATCATTACACAGGTGCACCCTGTGCTGGGGACAATAAAAAGCCACTCAAAATGTGCAGTTTTGTCACACAACACAATGCCACAAATGTCTGTGGCGGACAAATGTCAGATGTCTGCGGCAAACAAACATCTAGGCAGTAGGTACGCCGACCTCTTCCTCCTGCTCGGGGAAGAGCGGGGACTGATGCCTCAGGGAACACTCAAACGGAGATGAGAAGGGAAGGGTGTTGCGGGCGTATTCGACCCACACCATCTGCTGGCTCCAGGAGGTGGGGTTGTCAGAGACCAGGCAGCGCAGAGTAGTTTCAAGATCCTGGTTGGCTTGCTCCGACTGGTCATTGGAACCCAGAGGACAGGCTGGCCGATGACCCAATGAGGGCGCAGAACGACTTCTAGAACCGGGACGAGAACTGAGGTCCCTGGTCGGAGACCATGTCCACGGGCAGTCCATGGATCCGGAAGACGTGCTGCACCATGAGCTGGGCCGTCTCCTTGGCCGAGGGCAGTTTGGGGAGAGGAATGAAGTGAGAGGCCTTGGAAAACCGGTCGACCACAGTCAGGACGGCAGTGTTGCCCTCAGACGGGGGAAGATCTGTGACAAAATCCTGGGATATGTGGGATGGTGACGGACAGGCAGTGGTTGCAGGCGACCAGCCAGAGCTTGCCGAGGAGTCTTATTCTGAGCACAGACTGTGCAGGCGGAGACAAACACGGCGACATCTGTAACCATCGTAGGCCACCAAAAGGTCTGGGTACGATGAGAGCCTGGGTGGCAGGCAAGTCTGGAGGACTCTACAGGACCGTAGAGCTGACAGCGTTAGGCACAAACATCCGATTATCAGGGCCCCCCCAGGGTTCTGCTGGGACCGCTGTGCCTCCTGGACCTGTTTCCCTATACCCCAGTTGAGTGTCGTCACCAGGCACGAGTTGGGAAGGATGGTCTCGGGCTCCGGGGTGGTACCCCTTGGGCTATAGCGGCTGGACAGTGCATCCGGCTTGACATTCTTGGATCCCAGCCGGTACGAGAGGGGGAAGTTGAACCGTGTGAACAGCAGGGCCCATCTGGCTTGCCTGGAGTTGAGGCGCTTGGCGGGGGGGAGATACTGCAGGTTCTTGTGGTTGGTTCACACGATGAATGGATGTTCATAGTTATTTTCTGGTTGAGGCGGTGGGAGAAGAAGGCACAGGGATGTAGCTTGATGTCCAGGGCAGAACGCTGGGACAGGACAGCCCCCACTCTGACATTCGAAGCATCGGCCTCCACCACAAACTGATGGGAAGGGTCCAGATGAACCAAGATGGGAGCTGTGGTGAAGTGATGTTTGAGGTCCCGGAACGCCCGGTCAGCACCTGGAGACCACGTCAACGGAATCTTGGGCGAGGTGAGTGAGGACATGGGGGGAAGCCAGTTTGCTGTAACCCCGGATTAAGTGGCGATAGAAGTTGGCGAACCCCAGGAAGCATTACGGGGCGGCAGGGTAGCCTAGTGGTTATAGCGTTGGACTAGTAACCGAAAGGTTGCAAGTTCGAATCCCCGAGCTGACAAGGTACAAATCTGTCGTTCTGCCCCTGAACAGGCAGTTAACCCACTGTTCCTAGGCTGTCTTTGAAAATAAGAATTTGTTCTAAACTGACTTGCCTAGTAAAATAAAGGTAAAATAAAAAAATTTAAAAAAAATTACAACTGTACACTGGAAGTAGGCTGGGGCCAATCCACCACCGCTCTCACCTTCCCGGGATCCATTCACTCCCTGCTGCGATGATGAAACCCAGAAAAGGAATGGTAGAACAATGGAACTCGCACTTTTCTGCTTCTCTGCCAGGAGGCGTTGGCGTTGGACATGTTCTTGGGTGGAATGGGAGAAGATGAGGATGTCATCTCGGTAGACAAAGATGAACCGGTTCAACATGTCACGGAGAACATCATTGACCAGAGCCTGGAACACGACAGGGGCATTGGTAAGGCCAAATGGCATGACCAGATACTCGTAGTGAACGTGATGATGAAGGCGGTCTTCTACTTGTCCCCTTCACTTATCCGCACCAGGTGGTAGGCGTTCCGTAGATCCAGCTTGGAAAACACGGTGGCCCCCTGGAGCGGCTCGAAGGCCGAGGAGTTGAGTGGTAGCAGATAGCGGTTCTTCACCATTATGCCGTTGAAACCCCAGTAGTCAATGCATGGGTGCAGGGTTTTGTCCTTCTTCTTCACAAAGAACCCTGTGCCGGTGGGAGAAGAAGAAGAATGGATGAATCCTGCAGGAAGGGAGTCCCCAATGTAGGTATCCATCAGCCTTGGTCTCTGGTCCCGACAGAGTGTACAGTCGTGCTAGAGAGAAGGTCTATCGTGCAGGCATAAGGTCAGTGCTGCAGGAGTGCCCTGGGCCTTGCTGAACACCTCCCCGAGGTCCTGGTACTCCGCAGGAATGGCTGAGCGGTCCAGGGCACCTTCTGAGCCCCCTGGAAGAAGTCCTGGGGCAGGTTGTGCTGACTTCAGGCAATGGGCGTGGCAGAACAGGCTCCAGCCCATGATGGCACCAGTAGACCAGTGAATGAGGGGATTGTGTCGCTGGAGCCAGGAGAATCCCAATGCCATGGGAATCTGAGGGGACTTGATGAGCAGGAACTGGATAGCCTCGCTGTGGTTTCCTGATACATGCAGGTTGATGGGAGTGGTGTTGTGGGTGACCGTCGGGAGCTGACTCGGAGGCAAGGTGGGATCTCTGGGCATGCGAGCGAAATCCAATTTCCTCTCCCACTGTCGTTTCCGTAATCGCCCATCGATACAGATGGTCAAAGCTAATAGAGAATCGAGCTCCTTAACGAACTCCCGGGCAGCGAGCTCGTCCTTGACCTCCTCCGAGATGTCGTGCAGGAACATATCTTGGTTCAAAGCACTCTCTGCTGCCAACGTGCGGAAATCCACCGCATAATCAGCTACACTGCGGATTTCCTGCCAAAGCTGGATTAGCTTCCGGGCGGCCTCTCTCCCAGAGAATGGGGCATCAAAAATCTTCCTCACTTCACCCAAGAACCCCTCCAGACTAGAGCATATGGTCGGCTGTTGTTCCCACACTGCAGTAGCCCAGGTGAAACACCTCCCAGACAGCAGTGTGATGAGGTAGGCCATCTTGGAGTAATCTGACGGGAAGGAGGAGGGCTGAAGCTCGAACGAACCTCCGACAGGTGCTCGGCTCTCCATTGAAGCGTACCGGAGGAGGTAAGTGGGTCTCCCAAGAAGATGAAGTGACCGATGAGACGGCGCTGCTAGCAGCTTAGTCGCTGTGGGGTTATCACCATGGTAGGCGGCCTCCCAGACATCCCGTGGAATTGCTCCAGCAAACTGTCAAACATCCGGTCATGGCATTCAGCAAATGTTTGGACCCCCTCCATATGGCCACGAAGCAATTCCTCGTGCCCACCGATGGTGGCTCCTTGGGTTGAGATGGCGTTGCGCAGCTGGCCCGGGTCTGCTGGGTCAGTCATGGCTAGTTTGTACTATCAGGAATCAAGGTAAGACCCAGATACAGACACGTCGAATTAACAATGGTTTAATAATCCAACAGGGGCGGGCAATGCACAGGTCAAGGCAGGGAGGGGTCTGTAAACCAGAGGTGGGGCAACAGTAATGGATGGCAGGCAGGCTGTGACAGCTTCAGGATTATTTATTGTGTTTTATTGTGATAAGACACTCAATGGTCAGACTTTTGCAGAACACTTCATCAAAATATTGTCATTTCATGGAATTATTTAAAAAACACCACTCACGTGTATGACGGATGCATATTTTGCATATATTTACAGATAAAATTACACTTAAAATCAAAACAACACAAGATATCAAAAAAGCATCTGTAAAAGTCTGACTATAAGACCTAAGAACCTGTGTGTGGAATAATGTGAATGTACGTCCTTTGAAGACTGAGAAAAATGAATTGGTGCACGGGAAACGTCATTTTGAGAAAATGGCAGATTAAAGACAGGCTAATGAAATTCAAATGTATTTTCCATAGATATGACCATTTATGTCACATTAATGAATATCTTATTCACATATCACTTCTAAACTGACAAAGAAACATCAAATATACCTTTTACAAATACATTAGCACATTTAATACATTTATTTCATGCAATAGAGCATATGCTTTATATACTGGTCTGTTAGGCAAATCTGCTGTTTTGGGCAAATTATCATATCACTTTGCTAAATTTTTCACATACAAGGCTTTTGTATGTTGTTGAAATGTGCAGAACATTAATCAGCTATGCCTACCCCATATGTAAGGCCCTCTTTGAGTTGTTGCTGGTGCCGTTTACTTTCTTTTGACTGTGTAGTGGGACCTGCGCCTACGCTTGGCACACTCCATTGAAGCAGCATCAGGTCTCACAACACACCTCGCATCCTTCTCTCTGATTGCTTCCAGTGCCACCAAAGTGCTGTCAAAACCACAATTTGTCCATCACATTTGATATAGCAGTGGCTCCCTCATTGAACGTGGCTACTGCCATACTGACTGCTACAGATACCCCCAAAAACTACTTAAGTAGCACTTTTTTGGTAACTTGCAACATAACCGTGGCCCCGATATGCAATGTCTCCAAACCCCCTCTGATTTTAAATCTACATCTGGTTTTAGTATTTTTCATTTAAATGTACGCAGCCTGTTGTCAAAAATTGACAGGGTTAGGATTTGGGTTAAATCAACTGATGCTGATGTAATTGTGTTTTCTGAAACCTGGCTCAGCAAGTCCGATCTTGATAAGGATATTTGTATAAATGGTTACAATATGTATAGCACTGATTGTGTTAAGAAGAATGGGGGTGTGGCTATATATTTAAAGACTAAATTCCTTGTGAGAGTGGCAAAGTCTGAAACTATTTGTAAACAGTTGGAATTTCTTGCTTTGAATATTAAGGTTTCAAAGGGTCTCTCTATCAAATCAAATCAAATCAAATGTATTTATATAGCCCTTCGTACATCAGCTGATATCTCAAAGTGCTGTACAGAAACCCAGCCTAAAACCTGAAACAGCAAGCAATGCATGTGTAGAAGCACGGTGGCTAGGAAAAACTCCCAAGAAAGGCCAAAACCTAGGAAGAAACCTAGAGAGGAACCAGGCTATGAGGGGTGGCCAGTCCTCTTCTGGCTGTGCCGGGTGGAGATTATAACAGAACATGGCCAAGATGTTCAAATGTTCATAAATGACCAGCATGGTCAAATAATAATAATCACAGGCAGAACAGTTGAAACTGGAGCAGCAGCATGGCCAGGTGGACTGGGGACAGCAAGGAGTCATCATGCCAGGTAGTCCTGAGGCATGGGCCTAGGGCTCAGGTCCTCCGAGAGAGATAAAGAAAAAGAGAATTAGAGAGAGCATGCTTAAATTCACACAGGACACCGGATAAGACAGGAGAAGTACTCCAGATATAGCAAACGGATCCTAGCCCCCCGACACATAAACTACTGCAGCAGAAATAATGGAGGCTGAGACAGGAGGGGTCAGGAGACACTGTGGCCCCATCCGATGGTACCCCCGGACAGGGCCAAACAGGAACTGTTCTATAACTGTGATTGGCTGCTTTAGACCCCACTCTGCTCTCGGTGATGCATTTTCTTCTCTGATGCACCTTATGTCTAAACTTCTTTACAGTGAAATTCTCTTGATTGGTGATCTCAACTGGTGTTGGTTAAAGCCAGTGTCTGATGATTTAAAAATGTTTTGTAATTCTATGAATCTTACCCAGTTGATTAACTCACCCACTCGCCCAAATCTCAAATGTCCAGAGAAATCTACCCTGATTGATTTGATATTGACAGATTTTCCACATAAATATTCTGCGGTTGGTGTTTTTTGTAATGATTTAAGTGACCATTGTGCTGTTGTTGCTATTAGAAATACTAAGGTTCTTAAGACAAACCCACATATGATTCGTAAGAGACATTTGAAGAGTTTCGATGAGCAGGCTTTCTTTCATGATTTGTTTTATTTTGACTGGAGCAAGATTGAGCTTATTCCTGATGTAGAAACTGCCTGAAAATTCTTTCATTATGTTTTTCCCGAATAGTAAACAAACATGCCCAATTCTGCAGGTTCAGAGATAAAGGGCAGGATAATCCATGGTTTTCTTCTGAGCTGTCTTGTATTAACAACAAACGTAATCTAGCCTGGGCTAAAGCTAGGAAATCATGTTCTGACGCTGATTGGCTTATTTTTAGGCAGTTATGAAACAAGTGTTCTTTTCTTCTCAGAAAGGCCGAGTCTGAATATTTTATGTCTGATAATTATCATTCAGATAATCTGAATGATCCTAGAAAGTTTTGGAAGGCCATTAAGTCTATGTCTGGAAACAGTAATGTTAATGAATTACCGTTGTGTGTATTGAAGGACTTTGTTGCTGTGTATGACAAAACTCAAATGCTGAATTGTTTCAATGAGCACTTTGTATCATCTGGTAGGCTGTTTGATTCCGTGTCTTCTGTCTCTGTACAACCCTGTGTGGATGAACCAGCGAGAGCTGGTGCTGGAGCCCTGAAATCCTTAGATCAGAGAAAGCCTGCAGGTCTGGATTTTCTTGATCCCTGCTTTTTAAATCTGGCATCTGATTTCATAGCTGAAACACTTACATGTCTGTTCAATCTAACGCTGGAATGTAATGAATTTCCAAAGATCTGGAAATCAGCATTTGTCCTACCACTTTTAAAAGGGGGAGATCCAATTCTTTGAAATTATTATAGGCCAATCTCAAAGCTGTCAACCCTGGTAAAAATACTTTAAACCCTTTTGAGTGAACAGCTAAAAGGCAACGAGGCAATGTCAATGTAAAGAGACTAGCACGGGAGGAATAAGATCACATTTTTTGGTTCTAGTCAGGATTCTAGCAGCCGTGTTTAGCACTAACTGAAGTTTATTTAGTGCTTCATCCGGGTAGCCGGAGAGTAGAGCATTGCAGTAGTCTAATCTAGAAGTGACAAAGCATAGATTAGTTTTTCTGCATCATATTTGTACAAAAGTTTCAGATTTTTGCAATGGTAGGAAGATGGTAAAAAGCTGTCCTTGAAATATTCTTAATATGTTTGTTAAAAGAGAGATCAGGGTCCAGAGTAACGCCGAGGTCCTTCACAGTTTTATTTGAGACGACTGTGCAACCATCAAGATTAATTGTCAGATCCAACAGTAGATCTCTTTGGTTCTTGGAACCTAGAACTAGAATCTCTGTTTTGTCCGAGTTTAAAAGTAAAAAATGTGCCGTCATCCACTTTCTTATGTCTGAAACACAGGCTTCCAGGGTAGGCAATTTTGGGTCTTCACTATGTTTCATCAAAATGTACAGCGATGTGTCGTCCGCATAGCAGTGAAAGTTGACATTGTGTTTCCAAATGACATCACCAAGAGGTAGAATATATATATAGTGAAAACTATAGTGGTCCTCAAACAGAACCTTGTGGAACGCCGAAACATACAAATGATTTGTCAGAGGACAAACCATCCACAGAGACTAACTGAGTTTTTGGGCTAGAATAACCATCCTCACATTCATATCAAATGGCACATCTCCACTGGAGCACTCCTAGAGCCTGAAGGAAGTGTAAACACTCCTCCTAAATGCATCACTATCATCTTCACAGCATGCACATTCTATCATGACAGAATGCCAGAATCCCTAGTTGGTGGGGTCTATGGTGATTTTCAGTCCAGTGTTTAGATACTTATGGCAAATCAAATCATATACAAGTTGGTTTATTTGTGACATGGAATAAAAGCCACTGTTGGCTGTCTGCTGTCTGGTTGATCGCTGGTAGCTCTCATCTTCATCTCAACTAATTTGCTTCTCGACGCGCTGCTGCCAGCTACCTCATTTTCCTCCTCAACCTGTACTGCCACTGGCTGCCTTGATCAGTAGATCAAGCATTTTTTTGTTTCATTCACTGCTTTTCTCACATTGGCTAACTGAGTTTGCTTATTTTTATTCACATACTGTAGGTATATTCTTCAAGATTTTTCATTTTGTCTCTCTTTACGGGGATTCTTCACAGGAGATATTTTCAAACAAGGAAGTGCATTTGAACCAATCAGGTTGCCGGAAAGGGCCTTTAAATGCCAGTAACCAATCAGATGTCAGGACATTACTAATCATTCAGCACGAAGCACTACATCTACAAATAGCCATGTATGGACTAGCTAACAATATGCTCTGGAAAACAAGCTTTGAATGATATATGATTCAACATGGAGAGTTTTAAAAATAGCGGTTGAAGTTCTACATTAAACATGCTAACAAGAACAAAATGTATGATAGGTGTAGCTGACAGTTGGGATACAATTATACAAATCAAGTATTTATATACATTATTGTTGATTTAATTGTATATTTTATGAAAATAGGGAAGTTATTTTTGCAAAATAGACCAAAATTGAAAAAATTGACAGATGGAAGCAAAATCAAAAATTTTGAATGTGGTGTCTGGCCTTAAAATAAATGGCTACATCAAATGGTTTTGTATTGAATAAGCCATCTGATTGGATGAAAGATGGAGTGTTTCTGCCCATAATTTAATTTAAAGTACTCCAAAGTCCCCCCCCCCCCCCACATTCTTTACATCATTGATCTTGGCTTCATAATATAGTTTCTTCTTCTTTTTGTAGAGTTTAGTCACATCATTTCTCAATTTGCAGTAAGTCAGCCAGTCAGATGTGTAGACAGACTTATTAGCCACTCCTTTTGCCCCATCTCTTTCAACCGTACTGTTGTTCAATTCCTCCTCAATCTATTGAGCCTTAACAATTCTAACACAGTTTCTTAACAGGTGCATATTTATCAGTAATTGGAAAAAGCAATTTCATGAATTCATCAAGTGCAGCATCTAGATGCTCCTTATTAATCACACCAGACAAACAAATATTTGAAACATCATCAACATAAGAGTCACAGCAAAATCTTTTTATACACTATTTTTAGGCCCAGTCTTTGGAACTTTGGCTTTCCTGGATATAGCCACTATATTGTGATCACTGCATCCAATGTATACAGCTTTATAACAAAGTTCTACAGTATTAGTAAAAATGTGATCAATACATGTGTATGATCTTGTTCCTGTAATGTTTGCAAACACCCTGGTAGGTTGATTAATAGCCTGAACCAGATTACAGGCACTGGTTACAGTGAGATGCTGTCAAGGTGTGGGTGTAGCTGGTGCATTGGAAGTCAGGCGCAGGAGAGCATAGGTGAGTGGACAAGGCACTTTACTGAGGCAATATATTAATAGAACGCAACCACATTCTTGTCACAAAAACAAATGGCCACAGAACAAGTGAGGCAGCACTAAGTACAAAAATAACAAGGTACAAAGTATAGGCTGTCAAAAAGCACGGGTGTAAAATATAACCCAACGCAAACCAGCCGGAAGAGTGCCGACCTGACAATAAACAATTACACACACAGACATGGGGGGAACAGAGGGTTAAATACACAACATGTAATGAGGGAATGAATACCAGGTGTGTGGGAAAACAAGACAAAATAAATGGAAAATGAAAGGTGGATCGGCGATGGCTAGAAGACCGGTGACACTGACCGCTGAACGTCGCCCGCACAAGGAGAGGGACCGACTTCGGTGGAAGTAGTGACAGATGATTCCTCTTGAGAGGACAGCTTTATGAGAGTCAGTCAATATTCAGGTCCCAAAGAAAGAATAACTCTGTTTACATCACATGACTGTTAGCACTTGGTGGCCAATAGCAACACCCCAAAATAATAGGCTTTAGATGAGGTAGGTGAACCTGGAACCACAGCACTTCAATAACACTTGACATAAGATCTTCTCTAAGCATTACAGGGACATGGCTGTGAATATCTATAGCAACACCTCTCCCATAAGCAGTCCTGTCTCTTCCATAGGTGTTATATCCTTTTATTGCCACTACTGTATCATCAATGGAAATATCCAAGTGAGTATCATAAATGGCTAATACAGTATATTAATGTTATTTGATGTTAGGAAGTTATTGATTTCATAAACCTTATTGCTAAGGCTACATATATTATTATGAGCTATTTTCAGCCATTTCCTGTAACGACGTTCGTCTGTAGAAGGAGAAGCGGACCAAAAAGCAGCGTGGTGGTTACTCATGTTCTTTAATGGAAAATGAACGATACATGAAATAACTTAAATCTACAAAACAACAAACGGAACGTGAAAAACCTATACAGCCTATCCTGTGACAACAAACACAGTGACAGGAACAATCACCCACAAACACACAGTGAAACCCAGGCTACCTAAGTATGATCATCAATCAGAGACAACTAATGACACCTGCCTCTGATTGAGAACCATACTAGGCCGAAAACATAGAAATGCCCCAAAACATAGAAAAACAAACATAGACTGCCCACCCAACTCACGCCCTGACCATACCAAATAAATACAAAACAACGTAAATCAAGGTCAGAACGTGACATTTCCTGTGTAGCTTCTCAGAGATAGACATACAGTAATATGGAATAGAACAAACAAAGCAAAAACAAAACATTCAG
Source organism: Oncorhynchus mykiss (assembly GCF_013265735.2). Classification (NCBI taxonomy): domain Eukaryota; kingdom Metazoa; phylum Chordata; class Actinopteri; order Salmoniformes; family Salmonidae; genus Oncorhynchus; species Oncorhynchus mykiss. Next base: position 37,140,388 of record NC_048570.1, read on the forward strand.
CAGGCCATTAATCAGTTGGTGTGTGTAAGTGTGTGTGAGTGTGTTGCAGGGTTGAAGCTATGAACCCATAGGCTTGGCTTGCTCATCCCTTCCAGGTTTTTGGGCGGGAGGGTGGACAATGAGCCTGGCATAGTGGATGTAAACAACGTCCCCATGCGCTCTGGCAGTTTCATTGCCGGGATAAGTTATTTTCTCTTCTGGCACACATCTTCAGGATAGTCCTTGTTGAGGAAAATATACCTTCCTTTCAAGTTCTTTGCTTTTTCCAGAACAGCTACCTTGTTCTTGAACCTCAGGAACTTGACCACTATTGGCCTGGGCATGTCACCTGGGCCGGTGGTTTGTTTTCCAGTCTTGTGGACACATTCCACCTCAATCTTCCTGTGGTCCATCATTAGTGTTTCCGAGATCATTTCCCTAATTTTGTCCTCACGTCCAGGTATCATGTGGAGATTCTGCAATTCCGTCCTCAGCAATGTTGTTCCGCCTTGATTGTCCCTCAAGATAATTTGATTTATTTTTCATTGCTATAATGGTTTCACATACAGAACTGATGTCCTCTCTCAATGACCTACAGATTGTAAGCTTATCAGATCCTTGGTCGACAGCATCCCTGGACAGAATGCAGCGGTCCCAGCAACTGATGCCAACCGCGTCACATGATCCAAATTTAAAAGTAACCAAACTTTTTCAATAGAACACTTTTTCAGAAACGTTCAAAACATTCCAAAGCAAATAAACCAAGCTCTCGCTCGTTCCGAGTTTAATAGGGTTCCCCAGTGGCGCAGTAGTCTAAGGCACTGCATCTCAGTACTTCAGGTGTCACTACAGCCCCTGGTTCGATTCCAAGCTGTATCACAACCGGCCGTGATTGGGCGGCACACAATTGGCCCAGCGTTGTCCGATTTTGGGTTTGGCCTTAACTGAATTGCCTTGTTAAATAAAAATATGGGATTACATGATATGACAAATAAACAAACTTGAACCTAGAAGGGAACACATGCTAGAAAGGGAGGAGAAAAGATGGCCAGTTTTGTGGTTAGATTGTTATGTAATCTAAAAATATACCATTAGCTGGTAGAACTGATGAAATGAAATTAATCATAGACGTCTTTTAACTTATTCCATTCTACAGGTCCATTTTTTGGGCTCTTGCATCTTCATTTCTGTATAGGCTAGAGGCTATGTATCTTCTTATCTGTGGAGTTGTGTTGCTCTGTTATGAGACAGTTGGATTTTTCTTTACAGTTGAGTTGCCCTGGTCGTGTCAGTGAACAGTAACTTTCAAACTAACTAATGACATGTTGCATGTCGACCCTGCACCAGAACATGTGTTTGTATAGTTCATTGTGTTCTCCTGCGTGCTCCTTGTCCTTTGACCAGGCTTAAAAGAGATAAGTCTGAGCTTTTGACTACTTCTGGTCTGAAGTAGTGCACTATGTAGAGAATTGGGTTCCATTTGGGACATAGATCAGCACAGATCTGCAGAGGACAAAGTTATGATTTGAAAGTTCTGTTTGATTGTTTGAACATTCATTTTATGAGGCTATTTGCATTCTTATTCACCGTTCCAAGCTACTTTGACTTTATCCCATATTACTCACTCTGTATTGCACTCTCTCTCTCTCTCTCTCTCTCTCTCTCTCTCTCTCTCTCTCTCTCTCGCTCTTTCTCTCTCACACACACTCTCGCTCTCTCTCTCCACATAGACATACACAAACACACACCCACACATTATACAAATACGTAATCCAGTTGAGATTTTAACAATGCAGTCTTTTAAACCGAAGAGTAATTGAGCAAAATCTGTTTAATCCATTTTCACTGCACCATTGTGTCAGAGCTAAAACATTGTCATGGGTGTTAAGCCTCATATCTATAAGAGAGCACACAGACAGCGAGACATACACACAGGGGCGGCGGATATCCTAGCGGTTAGTGCATTGGGCCAGTAACAGTCACTAGTTCGAATCTCCAAGCCGACAAAGTGACAAATCGGTCGATGTGCCCTTGGGCAAGGGACATAACTCTTATTGCTCCATGGTCGCAGTTGATAATGGCAGACCCTGGCCGTGACCCAACTCTTTGAGGGTGTCTCAGGGGGGGTTCACACATGTGTATAAACCACACTTGTACATGTGTGAAGTAGAACAAATATAAGCACACACTCAATTATTATTATTATTATTTGTTTATTTATTACAAACACTTGAATCCTTACCTGACTCTTTCGTCTCTGATTAGCAGTTTTTCTTTGCGGCCCAATCTATATATCTAATCTAAAATAAGAACGACTTCATCAGGGGTGGTGTGTATTATTTGGAAATTAGGAGGAGAACACTGTGTAGAAATCACCCCCAGCCGTCAGCACAGGACACCAGGACACCCACCGTGCTGCTCCGCCAGTTCACACCTGCTGCATAGACCACTGAGCAGGCAACATACCAATTTCCCACCTGTCAGTCTAAGAGCAGTACACTGAGTATAGAAATGGTGAGGGACCGGCAGTTACCAAAACCCGCTGTCCCCTTTGCCCCCACAAACTGCTTCTCTTCCCAATCTGTCTCCTATACATACTATGAAGACAGTAGATGGCACCATTTAAATCAAATCAAATCAAATTTATTTATATAGCCCTTCGTACATCAGCTGATATCTCAAAGTGCTGTACAGAAACCCAGCCTAAAACCCCAAACAGCAAGCAATGCAGGTGTAGAAGCACGGTGGCTAGGAAAAACTCCCTAGAAAGGCCAAAACCTAGGAAGAAACCTAGAGAGGAACCAGGCTATGTGGGGTGGCCAGTCCTCTTCTGGCTGTGCCGGGTGGAGATTATAACAGAACATGGCCAAGATGTTCAAATGTTCATAAATGACCAGCATGGTCGAATAATAATAAGGCAGAACAGTTGAAACTGGAGCAGCAGCACGGTCAGGTGGACTGGGGACAGCAAGGAGTCCTCATGTCAGGTAGTCCTGGGCATGGTCCTAGGGCTCAGGTCCTCCGAGAGAGAGAAAGAAAGAGAGAATTAGAGAGAGCATATTTTGGGTGGCCAGTCCTCTTCTGGCTGTGCCGGGTGGAGATTATCAGAACATGGCCAAGATGTTCAAATGTTCATAAATGACCAGCATGGTCGAATAATAATAAGGCAGAACAGTTGAAACTGGAGCAGCAGCACGGCCAGGTGGACTGGGGACAGCAAGGAGTCATCATGTCAGGTAGTCCTGGGGCATGGTCCTAGGGCTCAGGTCCTCCGAGAGAGAGAAAGAAAGAGAGAAGGGGAGAATTAGAGAACGCACACTTAGATTCACACAGGACACCGAATAGGACAGGAGAAGTACTCCAGATATAACAAACTGACCTTAGCCCCCCGACACATAAACTACTGCAGCATAAATACTGGAGGCTGAGACAGGAGGGGTCAGGAGACACTGTGGCCCCATCCGAGGACACCCCCGGACAGGGCCAAACAAGAAGGATATAACCCCACCCACTTTGCCAAAGCACAGCCCCCACACCACTAGAGGGACAGGATGACCACATCAGTGAATCAACCCACTCAGGTGACGCACCCCCTCCAGGGACGGTATGAGAGAGCCCCAGTAAGCCAGTGACTCAGCCCCTGTAATAGGGTTAGAGGCAGAGAATCCCAGTGGAAAGAGGGGAACCGGCCAGGCAGAGACAGCAAGGGCGGTTCGTTGCTCCAGAGCCTTTCCGTTCACCTTCCCACTCCTGGGCCAGACTACACTCAATCATATGACCCACTGAAGAGATGAGTCTTCAGTAAAGACTTAAAGGTTGAGACCGAGTTTGCGTCTCTGACATGGGTAGGCAGACCGTTCCATAAAAATGGAGCTCTATAGGAGAAAGCCCTGCCTCCAGCTGTTTGCTTAGAAATTCTAGGGACAATTAGGAGGCCTGCGTCTTGTGACCGTAGCGTACGTGTAGGTATGTACGGCAGGACCAAATCAGAGAGATAGGTAGGAGCAAGCCCATGTAATGCTTTGTAGGTTAGCAGTAAAACCTTGAAATCAGCCCTTGCTTTGACAGGAAGCCAGTGTAGAGAGGCTAGCACTGGAGTAATATGAGAATTTTTTTTGGTTCTAGTCAGGATTCTAGCAGCCGTATTTAGCACTAACTGAAGTTTATTTAGTGCTTTATCCGGGTAGCCGGAAAGTAGAGCATTGCAGTAGTCTAACCTAGAAGTGACAAAAGCATGGATTAATTTTTCTGCATCATTTTTGGACAGAAAGTTTCTGATTTTTGCAATGTTACGTAGATGGAAAAAAGCTGTCCTTGAAATGGTCTTGATATGTTCTTCAAAAGAGAGATCAGGGTCCAGAGTAACGCCGAGGTCCTTCACAGTTTTATTTGAGACGACTGTACAACCATTAAGATTAATTGTCAGATTCAACAGAAGATCTCTTTGTTCATTTATAGTGCACTATAGGCCCTGGTCAAAGTAGTAAACGACTGTATGTAGGGAATAGGGTGCCATTTGGAATGCAACCAGTGATGACAGTCTGTATCCTTATGCAAATGACTCTATGTGCCATAAGTGTTGTGTTATGAGGTGGTGAGTGAGTGGCACAGGTAGATATGGGTTGGAGGGAGGGAGGGTTAGTGTGAAATTTCCAACCTACTAGGAACTGAGTGAGAGACCTCCTGCGGCTCCCTGACATCTGCACTCCCAATCAAGACCTTTCTCCCCTTCCTGCCTCTCTCTCTCTCCACCCACACACTCTCTCTCCCTTTTCTCTCTCTCTCTCTCTCTCTCTCTCTCTCTCTCTCTCTCTCTCTCTTTCTCTCTTTCTCTCTCTCTCTCTCTCTCTCCACCCAACACATGCTCTCTCCCTTCTCTCTCTCCACCCACACACTCTCTCCCCCTTTTCGCTCTCTCTCTCTCTCTCTCTCTCTCTCTCTCTCCCTTTTCTCTCTCTCCCTTTTCTCTCTCTCTCTCTCACTCTTTCTCTCTTTCTCTCTCTCTCTCTCCACCCAACACATGCTCTCTCCCTTCTCTCTCTCCACCCAACACATGCTCTCTCCCTTCTCTCTCTCCACCCACACACTCTCTCTCCCTTCTCTCGCTCTCTCTCTCTCTCTCTCTCCACCCAACACATGCTCTCTCCCTTCTCTCTCTCCACCCAACACATGCTCTCTCCCTTCTCTCTCTTTCCACCCAACACACTCTCTCCCTTCTCTCTCTTTCCCACATCCCCATTCTCTCACTATCGCTTAATTTTTTTAGCTCTCTCTTTCCCTCTCTCTGACACAAACACACACAACCATTCTTCTGCATACAAACATTCTCCGTCTCGTGACTCCTCTTTGTGCTCACACTAGTCCAACAACAATTACACTAACTCATACACAAATTCATAGTTTTTGTTTGGATGCATCCTCAATACAAATATACTCAGCCCGTGGTTGATGCGATCCTGTAGTTCCAAACCAACTCCCCGTCAGAGTGTAATTGGCTGGGTGACTGATGTTGATGCCTTCCTCTGGCTGGTCACCTAAACCACCGTGCTCTCCCTGTGAGCCTGTTGAGCCTGTCATTATTCTGAGACCCACAGATCCGGGGACAATTAATCGGAGGCCAGTAATGGATAATGACTGGGGCTGCTATGACATTCAATTTGCGTCCCAAATTTCATCCTATTCCCTATATAGTGCACTACCTTTGACCAGAACCCATTGGGTTGAATGATTGATCCTGTAATTTCAATGGCTGACTGATTCTTTCAATACGGTCTCTTTTTTGTTTGAGGCGCGGCTGCCCGGGGGAAGGTGCAGGTAAGAAGGAAGTTTCCATGTGCTGGTTGGTAGTGTTTGACTGTCTGACTAAGTTGAGAGAATGTATTTTATTTATCTTGATTTGAAAATGAAATAATTGTCACAATGTTCGTAATAATGGTCGGACCAATGCGCAGCGTACGCTGAGTTCCACATAATTATTTATTAAAGAAAGTGAAACTTAGAAAAAACCAACACAATCAACGAACCGTGACGACAATGCAGTGCTAACAGGCAACTAAACATAAACAATATCCCATCACCCACAGGTGGAAAAATGCTATTTAAGTATGATCCCCAATTAGAGACAGCGATAACAAGCTGCCTCTAATTGGGAATCATACAAATCACCAAAATAGAAAATCAAACCTAGAACCCCACATAGAAAATATAAACTAAAACAACCCCCCAGTCATGCCCTGACCCACTCTACCATAGAAAATACAGGCTTTCTATGGTCAGGACATGACAGTACACCCCCCCCCCCCCCCCCCCCCCCCCCTCTGCAAAACCCAGACCGCAAAACCTGAAACAAAAAGGGAGGGTTAGGGGGGTGTCTAGTGTCGGTGGCGGCTCTGTTGCGGGGCGATAAACTCGCTCATCCTGCGGATCCAGCCATGGACCCAAGCTGAACACTGTGCCTAGACTGGACCTAGATGCTGAGGAAGGCTCCTGCCTTGGAGCATGACTGGACGCCGTGTCTGGACTGAACATTGGCGCAGGGGAACGCTCCCACCATGGAGCGGGACTGGACGCTGTGCCTGGACTTGGCACCAACGCCGGAGAAGACTCTGGCCTTGGAGCTGGACTGGACGCCGTGCTTAGACTGGGCATCGGTGCAGGGGAAGGCTCCGGCCATGGAGTTGGAGGTTCCGGATCGTGGACCATCGCAGGAGATTCCGGACCGTGGACCGTCTCAGGAGGTTCCGGACCAGGGACCGTCACAGGAGATTCCGGACCGGGGACCATTTCAGGAGGTTCCGGACTGGGGACCGTCTCAGGAGGTTCCCGACCGGGGACCGTCTCAGGAGGTTCAAGACTGGGAACCGTCGCCGGAAGCTCTGGACTGGGAACTGTCGCCGGAAGCTCTGGACTGGGGAGGCCACTGGAGGCCTGTTGCGTGGGGCTGGCACAGGTGGTGCACCTGACTGGAAGCTCTAGACCGGAAGCTCTGGACTGGTGACACGCACTTCAGGGCGAGTGCGAGGAGCAGGCACAGGACGTACCGGGCTGTGGAGACGTACTGGAGACCTTGTGCGTATAGCCGGCATCAATAGTCCCGGATCATTAACACACTTCGCACAGCAAGTGCGAGGAGCTGGCACAGGACGTACTGGGCTGTGTTTGTATATTTCATCGTTTTCTCCTGTGTGCTCCTTGTCTTTTGACCAGGCTTAAAAGAGATAAGTCTGAGGTTTTGGCTAATGGTGGAGAAGGAGAAAATAAAACTTGTAAACTTGCAACCTGTTGTTGACTTCTTTATTTTTCCACTCAACCTAAACTTCAATAAACTGTATGTATGTTAGGCAGAGCTCCTCATGCTCTTGTTTAAACCTGGGGTGGCGTAGGATTTGCTACACTTATTTCTCTACTGCCTTACAATAACCACAAACCTCTAACTGAGAAAATGACTGATTACTGCTAGACACAACAGCAAATAATCCACCAACAAAATGATGATATTAATTCTATATAGTTATTGTCACTGCATGGGGCATAGCTTTAATCTATTTAGCTGCCGTCCCAGAACCCGTATGTCATGTTGAGATAGAGATGGAAAATTGCTTTGCAAACAGACAGTTCCTCTATTTATATAACACTGTGTATATATGTGTGTGTGCATACGTTTGTGCGTGAGTTTACATTGCAAACAAACTTACAGTTCCTCTATTTATACAACACTGTGTGTATATGTGTGTGTGTATGTGTTTGTGCGTGAGTTTACACAGTATGTTCTGACCTGTAGTTAGTTGGCATTGGAGATGTGGGGATGGACGTTTGTGGGGTTTGCAGAGTTTTCTTAGTAATAGGATTGTATAGATTGTTTTGAAATCATTTCTGTTTTTCAAAAATAGACAAGATAGGATTCCTGCAACATTATTTTGTTCAACTATAATTTGATCTCTGCGAAATTCAGCTAATTGATTGCAACCAAATTGGCCATTTTAATGTGTAGGATTCATATAATATTCAATAAATATAGCACCTAACATCTGATTTGGGAATTCTTTAAAAATAATCACCTAATAGCAGGAACAGCACCATCTACTGGTCAGAACCTGGTAATATCAGGATGCAGGATGTAACATAAACCTAACAACTTCAATCACTAATTTCTTTGACAGGGGAGACTAAACATAACCAAATTCAATGAGAAGACATTACATAGGATAAGGAAACAACACTCCGAGCTCCATACAATTTCTGAAACATAGAGAACTGATACTGTATACTTGTTGTTGGGGTTGGATTGTCGTGGGGTGTGGGAGGTTTGTGGATGGATTTTGACCCCTTCTTTGGATTCCTTATGTCTTACTCATTGTTAGAAAAAGGTTTGGTCCAAATCGAATGTTAGGTACTATAATTATTGCATATTATATGAATCCTGTGAATTAAAATGGCCAATTTAGGGGCAGTCATTTCTCAGATAATGTTTCCGGGAATGCTTATCTTATCTGTTTCTAACTACAGGAACTTTTTCATATTAATCTGAGATGGTGGTTGTAATGGCTTGCTGAAATGACATGGAATGACCCTCCTATGTCACTATCCATTAGATTTCGATGAGTCAGCACCGGGAGAAAACACATACAAAACATGACATTGACTTAGTGCTGCCCTGCCAATGCTGTGCCAGTGCCTTGCAGGGCAGAAATAAACTTCTTGGATAGAGCCTGCAGCAGCCATGAACACACAGCACAGCAGCACCAGGCCCTGTCGCTTTCAGGTTGCTCACTCAGACAGACAGACATATTGTAGCCCACCATGCTTTTGTGACTTAATGGATGCATCGCAAATTGCATCCTAATCCCTATTTAATGTAATACTTTTATCCAGGGCCTATATGGCACTGTGTAGGGAATAGGGTGCCATTTGTGAGGCATCCTTTGTGATTCTGATTCATAAGTCAATAGGTCTTTCTTGGGAGGGAGTGCAAAGAACGAACAGCTCTGCTCTGCAGCATGGCTGCTCTGCTCTGTAGCATTGCTGCTCTGTAGCATGACTGCTCTGCTCTGTAGCATGGCTGCTCTGTTGAGCGTGGCTGTTCTGCTGAGCATGGCTGCTCTGTAGCATGGCTGCTCTGTAGCATGGCTGCTCTGTAGCATGGCTGCTCTGTAGCATGGCTGCTCTGCTCTGTAGCATGGCTGCTCTGTAGCATGGCTGCTCTGTAGCATGGCTGCTCTGTAGCATGGCTGTTCTGCTGAGCATGGCTGCTCTGTAGCATGGCTGCTCTGTAGCATGGCTGCTCTGTAGCATGGCTGCTCCGTAGCATGGCGGCTCTGCTCTGTAACATGGCTGCTCTGCTCTGCTCGGTAGCATGGCTAATCTGCTCTGCTGTGCATGGCTGCTCTGCTCTGTAGCATGGCTGCTCTGTAGCATGGCTGCTCTGCTGTGCATGGCTGCTCTGCTCTGTAGCATGGCTGCTCTGTAGCATGGCTGCTCTGTAGCATGGCTGTTCTGCTGAGCATGGCTGCTCTGTAGCATGGCTGCTCTGTAGCATGGCTGCTCTGTAGCATGGCTGCTCTGTAGCATGGCTGCTCCGTAGCATGGCGGCTCTGCTCTGTAGCATGGTTGCTCTGCTTTGCTCTGTAGCATGGCTAATCTGCTCTGCTGTGCATGGCTGCTCTGCTCTGTAGCATGGCTGCTCTGTAGCATGGCTGCTCTGCTGTGCATGGCTGCTCTGTTCTATTGCATGGCTGCTCTGTAGCATGGCTGCTCTGCTGTGCATGGCTGCTCTGCTCTATTGCATGGCTGCTCTGTAGCATGGCTGCTCTGCTCTGCTCTGTAGCATGGGTAATCTGCTCTGCTGTGCATGGCTGCTCTGCTATGTAGCATAGCTGCTCTGTAGCATGGCTGCTTTTCTCTGTAACATGAGCATGGCTACTCTGCTCTGCTGAGCCTGGCTGATCTGCTCTGTAGCATGGGCCAAGTCATCTAGTAGTTATCACTCTAGGTCCCTGAGGTAATTTATCTGGGGACAAGTATGAGGGGGTACTAGAGAAATTATTTTAAACAGAGAATAAAATGGTTGTAATAAGTAATAAGGAAAACTAGTCCCCGGCCCGAAAAGCTAGTTGCTGACAGTGATGCATGTAGATGGGGATAATAAGATACAATGATTCCTAATTAGAGGGTATTACCGTGTTGTAAAAATAGTTTGGAGTGAGGCTGGTGTATGGATACTGATTATGGATACTGACAGTCTCCAAGTTGATGTGGGATATGCTGTTATTTGTATACTGATCTCCATCTCTGTATGGGCACTGATTGGGTGCATCCCAAATGGCCCCCTATTCTCTATATAGAGGGCCCTGGTTAAAAGTAGTGCACTATATAGAGAATCAAGGTTGGGTAGATTGCTTTCTAAACGTTATCCGTTACTAAACTTTGGGACTACCCACAAGTTAACTTTCTGTTACTTTTTGTCATCATAGTGTTCAGACTTGCTCAGGCAGAACTCATTTAAGATTGTGCCTTTTTTCAATGCTGAATATTATGTCATTGAGAAAACAGAAAGGTGTTCATTTATTTTTTCCTCAAAATCCTTCCTGAATTTAAAAGTAATCCAATAAGTAATCATCTAGTTGTTCAAGTGTCTGTACTCTGATTACAATATTTTTGCTGGTAAAGTAACTAATTACAGTGACAGTTAAATTTTTTTTATATCTGATGAATCAGTTACTCCCTAACCCTGTAGGGAATAGGATGCCATTTTGGATGCACTCTCTGTTTCTGTTTGGATAATGATCTGTCTCTGGGATGATGACTTGGAATATGCTAGACCGTTAGGATATTTTATGACGTCAACTGGCTCTGGCAAAACTCTGGCATTGCCATACTAGATTCCAGCAATCCAGTAATTTAATCATAACTATGACTAGTTGTGGCTCTTTGTGTAATATGTTGTGGCTCTTTGTGTCAAAATATTTGAAGGGAAGGTGGATTATTGGCAGCATGTGGACTCACTATGCTCATTGAATTATCCTCTCACCAGGGTATGTTTGTTTCTTTGTTTGTTTGCTACATAGCTTTGATGAAGTTCTTTTGAATGGTTTGATTGAGATTCTGGTCACCGTTGTCTGAATGGAGGAGAACATTGGCTGATGGCTATTCTATGAAATGTTGATTGTGTTTACTTAGTCTGAAAGAAAGAACTTCACTTGACACAGGATTACAAAGCCCTACACACACCCAGAGAGAGAAGTCCAAGTTTAACTCTGAATAGTTAACTGCTGTATAATTTGTCTGTGTGAGTACATGCACGTGTGTGTGTGTGTGTGTGTGTGTGTGTGTGTGTGTGTGTGTGTGTGTGTGTGTGTGTGTGTGTGTGTGTGTGTGTGAGTACATGCACGTGTGTGTGCAAGCGACCCTGTTAGTTTTAATGGGATAGATGCTTCTGCTGGTATTTGCTTGTTCATAAAGTTTGTGCAAGTTTACATGAAGGTATATTTACTTTGCTCTTTCTGCACTTATTGTGCATGCATGTGTTTGTTTAAACACATTTAAACTGCTTTTCTATACTGAACAAAAACTATAAACGCAACATGCAACAATTTCAACTATTTTACTGAGTTACAGTTCATGTAAGGAAATCAGTCAATTTAAATTAATTCCTTAGGCCCTAATCTATGGATTTCACATGACTGTGTAGGGGCGCAGCCATGAATGGGCCTGGGAGGGCATAGGCCCACCCACTGGGAAGCCAGGCCCAGCCAATCAGAATTAGTTTTCCCCCACAAAAGGGCTTTATTACAGACAGAAATTCTCCTCAATTTCATCAGCTGTCCGGGTGGCTGTCCGAGTGGCGTGGTTACACGTGGTCTGTGGTTGTGAGGCCAAATTTTCTAAAATGACGTTGAAGGTGGCTTATGGTAGAGAAATGAACATACAATTATCTGGCAACAGCTCTGGTGGACAATCCTACAGTCTGCATGCCAATTGCACGCTCACTCTAAACTTGAGACATCTGTGGCATTGTGCTGTGTGACAAAACTGCACATTTTAGAGTAGAGAAAGAGAAACAACAAAAAACAAAACAAATATATTGTCACGCCCTGACCTTAGAGAGCCTTTTTATGTCTCTATTTGGTTTGGTCAGGGTGTGATTTGGGGTGGGCATTCTCTGTTTTGTTTTTCTATGATTTTGTATTTCTATGTTTTGGCCGGGTATGGTTCTCAATCAGGGACAGCTGTCTATCGTTTTCTCCGATTGGGAACCATACTTAGGTAGCCCTTTTCCCTCCTTTCTGTGTGGTAGGTTGTCTTTGTTTGTTGGCACTATAGCTTCACGGTTGGTTTTTGGATTGTTTATTGTTTTGTCGACATCATACAAATAAAGGAATATGTACGCTCACAACGCTGCACCTTGGTCCTCTTCATGGCCGTATGTTTGACACCCCTGCTCTAGAGCATCTTATTGCATTTAAAAGGAAAACAGCATGGTATATCAAACTGCATTCCTTTGGTGGCAGAGAAATTGATGGCAGAGAGAATAGACATCACAATCCGCGACCACAACCTCTTATTTTCCTGACAAACATCCCTCATGACCTAAGACTCATTCTGCTTCAAGATGTCTGTCTAAAACACTGCAACTCTGTTGGAATCTGAATATGGGGGAAACAGAGATGGAGTCACACAATATCAACAGACACAGACAGACAGAAACCCTCTAAGACAGAACAAAGAGAGGACAAAATTAGAAATTCAAGAAGAGTAGATCAAGGAGGATGTACAGATGTCGGATATTAATGTGACCCATTTCTTCGTCGTCGGGAAAATAATCCTGCAGCAGGAGGATTCTAATAAATATTTAATCGCCACCAGGGGGCAGCTGGAAGCGGTGTTTGTAGGCTATACAATGCAATACTGTACCTAGGGGGCTATGGTTTGGGCAAGGCTCTGCAAAACAACTGGCCTCATACCATCAAGCAGTGGCGACCCGTCATTCAGGGCCGGTGGGGCACCTGTTTTGAGCCCCACACTTTTAGGTTAATTTATATACTGTATATACATTTATTTATTAATACAAAAAATTGGGGGGGCTTGCCTGTTTTGCTTGTTATCTTGGCATTAATACATGTCACTCATCTCAGTTTGCAAACAATGTAAAAAAATTCAATAAAGCCGCATACAAACATGGTCTCTTTTTTGCTTTCTTGAGTAAGGCAGCTCCAAAATGCAGGTGGTTCAGTGTTTCAGCCTAGCTCAGTGCTTTCTGTGGTGGTGGGGCTAGCCAACAGAAAATACGGAGCATTGCGCCTGATTGGCTAAGTTTTCTGTCATGAATGGCTCAGTTTTCTGTCACTCATGGGACAGTATGTCATCCCCAATTCTAAGGTTAAAGCTCTAAAATTTTAGCCCCTCGGGTTCTGCCATATAATTATTTTAGAAGTGCCCATCCAAGAAGGCTCAAGGTCATTGGCCACATCGATAGAATGACATAAAATGACATTATATGTACAGTAGTTTTGATTGGACTGACATTGGTCAACATCATACTTCAAAATCTTAGCTAGCAAGCTAGCAGTCGTCACCATGAATCATGTCGACAATCAAATCCATTTCAATCCTTGTCATATGAAGAGAAATTAGAGATAAAACGTCTCCGTGCTCATCGGCCATTGGACATAAACATTACACAACAAGTTGGAAATCGCGAAATTCAACAATGAGTGGTTTGGGAAGGAATCAGTGGCTAACTGTGAGTTCAAGACAACTGGGAACGACTGGGAAAATACGTTTTGAGAGGTCATTCAATTTGGAATTGTAAATCCGGCATCTTTCTCTTTGATGACAAAATTTGCCCACGAAGAACCCCCACGCCACTTTTCTGTTCAAGCACATCACAACGTGAGTCCAAAAATGTCTTATGCTGCTTCACAAATTATATAGGATGCCAGAGAGATATGTATACTGTAGATGAAGTAATACTAGTGTATGTTGTGTAGTAAGCTGTTAGTTGCCCATGTGCCTCACCCTGCCTCACCCTAATAATTTGGTTTATTTTCACCAACGCGGTATTGTAAACACATCGTTCGTGGCTTGTTTGCCAATAAACTGTTTTAGAGAAATGTAATCATCGAATATTGTAAGAACTTTCATTGTCTGTTTATATGGAAGAACGGCCCATGTTCTGAATTCTGTTGCTGTACATTTCAAAAGGGCTGAACAAATAGTTATATTGACTACGTCCGTTGTCTCTCGCTCATAAATGTCTTAATCAAAATGACGGATTGCCTCTTATCCGCTTGTCATCCCCTTATGCCATGGTTTGTAGTACATCTCAATTGTTAGTGGAAAGCACATTTGTTTAAGCAAGTCAGCCATATCAGCTATGTTTTTTTGAAAGGCAGTACATGAGGCTGAATGAACTGTAGCATTGGTAAGGTGTTGGGACTGCTGTTGGGCCCTAACAGTTTGTGGGCTCCGTTTGTCACCGTTGTAGTTCAATTAATGTATTGTTTAGTGTTGTGTTGTTGCTTTGCTGGCATGCATCCCACATTTTTTTTGTTTGCCCCACAAAGATTTACATGTTAAAATCGCCACTGCTATCAAGTATCATCAAGCATTCTCACGGCTTGTGAGAGCATTGTGAACTGCTGTAGCACAGTTGTCTGAGTTCGCACCCAGTGTTGGGCAATCGTTTTGTGTGAATGGAAACTAATGTTGGTGTAGCATACTGTTATTATTTAACCAATCCAAAGGCTGCTGCCTACCTGCCTCCAAAGGCTCCTACCTTAGTAGGATGGGATTTGAAAGCAGCATTATGTGATAACGCATTGACATTCCACGCAACTATCCCAAAATGGAAATATCTGACATGAATAACAAGTAACAGAATCGATCTCCTCAGTACTTAATGATGGTGTTAGAGTTGTGTTTGGCCACGCAGTCATGGGTGAACAGGGAGTACAGGATGGGACTAAGCACACACCCCTGAGGGGCCCCAGTGTTGAGGATCAGCGTGGCAGACGTGTTGTTGGCTTCCCTTACCACCTGGGGGCGGCCCGTCAGGAAGTCCAGGATCCAGTTGCAGATGGAGGTGTTTAGTCCCAGAGTCCTTAGCTTAGTGGTGAGCTATGAGAGTACTATGGTGTTTAACGCTGAGCTGTAGTCAATGAACAGCATTCTCACATAGGTGTTCCTTTTGTCCAGGTGGGAAAGGACAGTGTGGAGTGCGATTGAGATTGCGTCATCTATGGATCTGTTGGGGTGGAATGCGAATTGATGTGGATCTAGGGTATCCGGGAGGATGCTGTTGATGTGAGCCATGACCAGCCTTTCAAAGCACTTCATTGCTACCGACTTGAGTGCTATGGGGCGGTAATCATTTAGGCAGGTTACCTTCGCTTCCTTGGGCACTGGGGCTATGGTGTCTGCTTGAAACATGTTGGTATTGCAGACTCGGTCAGGGAGAAGTTGAGTACACGTCCTGGTAATGCTTTGAGTACCCGTCCCGGTACTCCGTCTAGCCCTGCGGTTTTGTGAATGTTGACCTGTTTAAAGGTCTTGCTCACATCGGCTACCGTGAGCGTTATCACACAGAACATCTGTTGCTCTCTTGCATGCTTCCGTGTTGCTTGCCTCGAAGTGAGCATAAAAGGCATTTAGCTCATCTGGTAGGCTTGGGTCACTGGGCAGTGGTGTTTCACGCTAATATTACATTTGAAATGAGTTGGCTTGCATTGTGACTAATTCATAAAACTATCAACCCTGTGCATTTCTTATCAAGATCGGGGGTAAAATAACCCTGGACATATTTGAAATGGGTAACTACATCAAGTCCATTGGAGGATTGAGTTATTTGTGCCTGGAGTCCATAGGTTAGAATCAAACCCATGTCAACACAGTAGGCCTATATGTGCACACTGAAGGCAGCGGCCTTAACTGCTAGACCACGCCAGGCCATGATTGAACTACGAACTAAGGGTCGTAACCTTAGGATACACTAGAAACTTGTATGTCCTAGCCTAGTGCAGACCAATATCTATCTTGCATTATTAAGCTGTATGAAATGACGAGTGGTCAAGTTAAGAGCTGACATCTGTAGAGAGAGCCAAGGAAGGAGAGAGAGGGAGTGGAGTGAAATAAATAATGGTTGAAGAGACAAAGAAACAGACAGAGAAGCACCAGAGAGAGAGGAGAGTACACTTTATTATTCTGCGGGCTTTGCCTACAAGAGGCAATTTAATCTGTCATGTTGAGCATGTTTGCTGTTGGCAGAGAAGAATGCATCATTGTTTTTATTATTCAAGCAGGTCTGCAGAGCTGCTGCTGTTGTTGGAGGAGTGTGTGTGCATGTGTGTGTCTGTGTGTATGTTTGTGGGTGTGTGTGCGTGCATGTGTGCGTGCGCGTGCGTATGTGTGTGTGTGTGAGTGAAGGAGCAGGGGGATGCACGCTCAGTTAAAAAAGAGCAACGGGAGGCTTCGCTTCCCATGCCTCTTCACACTTGGCTCCATCTTTGTTTCTGACATCCACTCTCCCTAGAGCAGAGTTTGGAGGACATTTCCCAAATAGACATTCTAAAACAGTCACTCTCTCTCTGCCACTCATGGGGTTACTTCCTTCCAACTTACTTCTGCTGATAACAACTTAGCACTCCTCTTTCTCTTTGCACTGTAGTAGCTAATTGTCTCCACTGCATAGTATATGTGACCCAACACCTCTATGTAAGCACATTGTCATTTTATGTGAGAAGAATCTGACAGCGTAGGAAATGTTAAGTTTGTCAGACCTCTACCCATTCAGAGGCAGGTGACTGATACATATAGTGTATTATTATGGTGTTACAAATAATAATGTAACCTTTATTTAACTAGGCAAGTCAGTTCAGAACAAATTCTTATTTACAATGACAGCCTACACCAACCAAACCCGGACGACGCTGGGCCAATTGAGTAGCGCCCTATGGGACTCCCAATCACGGCCAGTTGTGATACAGCCTGGATTCGAACCAGGGTGTCTGTAATGACGCCTCTAGCACTGAGACGCAGTGGTCTCTTGGGAGCCCAAGTGGTAGTAGTGAATGTTATATATATATATATATAGTCTAATATTACGGTAGCAGTGAATGAATATATGTCTCTGCATGTTTATGTTAGAGAGGGAGATCAAGAGTCCTTGTATCTGCTTCCTATGCATGCCCTTAGGACAGATGGACATGTGAGTTGGACCTTCTCAGACAACTGCCCGGTGTGACTCACCCTCTCTTTATTCTCCTCTATCCAAAACTGCACTGCCCACTAAGGAAGGGGGACATGTATCTCGGAGAGACCTTGTCAGAATGCTATGGTAATTTCAGTAATAGTGAAAGAGGAAGAGGAAATGCTAATGAAAGCAGAAAGAAAGCAGAAAAAAGAGTATAAATAAATCCTCAATAAGATACAGTATATAAGATCAATAGTCATACTTAATAACAGACACAGTTTCTCTCAACAAAAGGAGCCTTTATTGGTGGTTGTTTCATTTAAATACAGTTTGTACATTGTTTGAGGGAACCACAACAGCACAAACCTTTACGACAATCAGAGCAGAACATCTGAAGAGAGACATACGGTACCGTCTAAGGGCCCTCAGATCAAGTCCCTTCTTATGCACATCAAGATGAGACAGAGAAAGAAAGGAAGAACACAGATACGAACATAGATCCACTTACACTGCATGATCACACGATAATGTATGATAATGAAAGATGTGCTTGATAAGGGAACGAGGGAAAGCGGAACCCCTACCGCTCTCCACCACCTGCCACTCAGGGCTCTAAAGTGAAACCATTTTAGTCGCATATGCTCCTAGATATTTTGCTTTGCGACCTGACATTTAGTTTGCGAGCACCAGTGTGACCACGAAAATAAATCACCCCAGATAATAATTGTTGTGCCCTCGAGAAAAAAGCAAGTGAATATTAGTTCAATCCAAAGCCTACATGTAAAGAATATTAAAGAATGCATCAGCGATTTGTATTTCTTGCAACTTTCTGAAGATGTTAACCGCAAACTAGGCACACCGACACTAATCACTGCACGGACGCTCAGGCCACTAGAGCCACACACACCTGTTCTCTGGGGAAGAATCTAGCTTCTAGTCTGTCTGTTGCCAGCCTCTCTCACATTTCTCTGTGAGTGGGGTGATAGGCTTCTGAGAAGAAGTGAGATAAGTGAATGAGGAAATCAGGATTTATTTACATGAGCTGCAGATCAGTCGGACTTTCGAACAGAGAGGGTGATCCAGACGTGATAATCAGTCTCAGTATGGGTTCCTTTATACTCCCCCGTCGCCTTCTCTCCTCAGTCAGTCTCTCTGTCTCCATCTTCTCTATCACTCTCTTCATGCTGTCAATATCATTTTGTATCTCCTCATTGCCTATTCTGTTCATCTGTCAACTTCACTTCTGTCTCCTAATGCATTCGCAACTGAGGCAATTCAAGGATCGGGCTGCGGTTCGCTCGCTCTACAACCAACACATTCCTCACAAAAACACCATACAATGCTGTAAAAAGTATCATCAGGAACATTCAGGTATATCATATTTTTTATATTTTCCTTGAAATAGGATAGATTGTTACGGTCAGATGATTCTTAAATAGACTGTCTGAGATTTGCACTCTATTCCCTTTATAGAGCTCTGCGTTTGACCAGGGCACATATGGCTGCCATTTGGAACGTATCCCAATTTACAGATAAAGTACATGGCCTGTGAGTCACTGCTGTTCTGGCAGGTCTACAGAGACATGGACAGACGCACTCTGTCCAGACCCATGCAGTTGGACTGGTGTTTAATATGCACAGACTGCCCTCTGCTCTCCTTTTACAGGCAAAAAACAAAGGTCCAGTCCAAACACAAACACGCTTCATCTGACACAGGGCTCTCCGCTCGCCGATCCCTCTCCTCTCCCTCTTCTCTCCTTTTATCTGTCTGGTGAGGTCTCCACTGGAGGTCAGGAATTATCATGAGACCATGCCAATCCCAGAGCGAACTGTTGTCTGTGTTCTTTTAGTAATTCCCCGGCATTATTTAGCACTATTTCTCTGCTGAGTTCTGCAGGGGTGCTCCTCCATTCACTCTATATATTTTAACATGGTTTAGATTCTTTGTTTGAAGTCATACTAAATACTATAGGCTACAATATTCTCGACAAACTGATGTTGGATTAAAATAGTAGCAACAATATGAGCAAACGTATTCAAAACATTAACACAATATTGAGATTTGCATGAAACCAACGAACAACATAGCAATGTGTTAAAAGGCGAAAGAAACCCCAGAAAACACCTGAATATGTACATCAGAGATAGTGGGTTAGTGTAAAGCAATACTAACACTGTAAATACCTTTGCTCTTTCTACATTTTTTTTTTTTTACTGATGAATCCTGCTAAAATAAATATCTTGACACGACTGCAATAAGTGCGTTCACAATGTCGACGCAAATCTCTCAACAAGAGTAACAAATACATATGAAATACACATGTCTGAAATAACACATAATAACACTTATGAAAGCATAACCCGAGAGAGTAAGTGGTGTAACAGAGGTGGTTTGGGATAGTGGCTGATAATGGCCAATGCAGGGGACTCAGTCAGGTAGAGGATGCAATGTGGAAACTGGACAGTAATACATGCTGCTCTGTTGAAAACAGAGATCTTCCACCAGGGATGCTGCATACTGGGCTAATAGTTCAGTCCTTCAGGGTAATTGTCTGACAGAGTGTTCAGAAATGGTCAACAGTGCCTCAGACAAGTCAGCAGCAGGACAAGTGAAGTCCATTTGATAGATCAGTGCAATACAAACAACAAAGTTGTTTTGTTCAATGGTTCATCTTACCATTTCTCTCATCCTGGTCTCATAGACACTAAAATTAGTATGATATGTAACGTTTTGTATGGTTCAGTGGAGGCTGGTGGGATGAGCTATAGGAGGATGAGCTCATTGCAATGGCTGGAATGGTATACATGAAACGGAGTCTAACATGTTGTTTCCATATGTTTGATACCGTTCCATTAATTCCATTCCAGTCATTACAACCAGCCTGTCCTCCTATAGCTCCTCCCACAATACTCCACTGGTATGGTTACATAAGACAAAAGGTTAATTAAGGCAAAAATAACGCAAATGTCTAGCAAACCAAAAGTTGCGTTTTCGAATCTCATCATGGACAACGTAAGCATTTGAGCTAATTAGTAACTTTGCAACTACATCCTACTTTCAAATACTTAGCATGTTAGCTAACCCTTCTCCTAACCTTAACCCTTTAACCTAACTCCTAAACCGTAACCCTATAACCTAACTCCTAACCTTAACCCTAACCACTCACCCATAGCCTAGCAAACATTAGCCACCTAGCTAATGTTTGAATTAGCTACCTAGCCACCTAGCTAATGATAGCCACAACAAATTGGAAATCGTAACATATCATACATATTGCAAATTCTTAATATATTGTATGAATTGCAATGGGTAACTTATAACAATTGTAATTCATAACATATCACACGAAATGGATAATAGAAGTCCACAAATGAATACATACATACGAACATACATACGTAACATATTATGCTAAATGGAGTGTCTCGTATAGAATAATTCGAAATGCTCTGAGACCAAGTTGCAGCATTTCTCCCTCCAGCAGCTTGTAAACCACTTCAGCTGCAATAGTTGGATATGTTCAATTGCTTTCATGTGCTGTTTAGCGTGACAGATGTATTCAAAACAAAATGTACAACAGAGACCAACACAGACCACACAAGCCAAGCCATGTGCAGTAGCAGTAAATGAGCAAGTGTTTGTAACGTTGCAGCATGGCAGCGGTAGGCAACTAGATTCAGCCGTGGGACAATTTTTGCCGAAGCGTATGGTTGGAGGCCCGGAACCTAATAATAATAATCTGTATGCTGCAAATTGACCACAACTAAGCCCCAAAAGAGGTTGTATTTGAAAATAGCATTCATTTCATACCTTAATTGTGGGGGGAAATCACTTGTGGACAGGTTTTGGCCCGTGGCTCACCTGTTGCCGACCCCTGCAGTATGAGTTCATCTGGTATGCTTAACAATGACATTTCAAAGAAACAACAAAGTTATACAGAGAACCAACCAAACATAACTGTACTATGTACAAGGAGGTCCACACAAGAGATTAACTGATCCTTCAGCACTGTATCAGAGAGCATTGTGTGTGGCACCCTATTCCCTATGAGCCCTGGTCAAAAGAAATGCACTATATAGGGAATAGGGTGCCATTTGGGGCGCAACTGTGACTGTGGTAAACTACAAGCAGTGTGTGAGCTGCTGTCCAGCAGTACTGCTGTAATCTTTGCTAACCCAGAAGTAAAATCTCACGTGATTTGGTCAGCTGCTTTATAAACTTCTGTGTTCGTGCGTGTTCGAAATGGAGAGTTCCGGCAAAAACAGTCTCCACCCTCGCAAAAGCAAGCTCTCTGTCTTTGCCCAATCCTGATATGTCCAAATGACCAGTGACGAAAAACTGGAACTGATGCTGCTCGGCTCCCACCCATCCCATTCAGTCATGGCAGATTCTCTCGATCTAAACGCATCAAAGCAGTAGCCACTCAGATCACTGTAGCAGAGATAAGCACATCTCATGGTGCGTTGCACCAGCCAGAATCCATCATGTAGATGGTAGGCTCATACATACAGGTAAGTGAAAAACACATCACATCATTAAGGCAAAGGAGAGATCTGCTCGTTTTACCCTGTGTGTGTATGTGTGTCTGTTTGTGTGCATTTGTGTGCATGGATGTGTCTGTATGTGCCTATGTCTTTGTGTGTGCTTCTTTCTGTATGTGTGTGTACAGCTGTTCTGTCTCATTCCATTCCGTCTCTCTCCCCTTGTGGGTAATTAGTGTGATTGGAGAGAGATGGCGTTGATGAGGACATTCACCCAGTTGAGTAGACAGCATGGCGCCAGCTCTCTCCCAACCCACGGGAACAAGGCCAGCCTATTGTCTCCATCACTGCAGTGATCAAAACCAACACTGCTTTCTGAAATAAGCAACCATACATCCTGCAACATTGTCAATTAACAAATATTTTTTGAATGAGGTTGAGTACACATTCAGCTGCCTCTCTTTGGCATAATCTTCTCTTGAACCTGCCATCTGAAATGTAAAAACATTCTATTGAATTTAGACATTGAGTGTTTGGTCTATTTTTGGTTTCAGTATTCATTTCAACTGTATGGGAGCTACCAACCTTTTGGTTTAGGAGGGATGCCTTTTTGGCTAAACTAGTGTCTGCCTGAGAGGGTTTGTTTGGAGAGAAAAATAGGCTATCTGGTTCCCCATGTTAAATGAATCAGTTGCAAGGCGTGTTTCTTGAGGAGAAATGCAATGTCTGAGTGAATCCTGTCCTCCTCCTTACAGACTGTATCCACTGAGACGTGTCTCACTCACTCACTCACTCACTCACTCACACACACACACACACACACACACACACACACACACACACACACACACACACACACACACACACACACACACACACACACACACACACACACACACACACACACACACAATTAACTCTGAATGAATCTTAGACGTCTACCAGACACAGTAACATAGGAGTGGCAAGGCAGAAAGAATAGGTATCTAATTACAACGGGATAGGTAGGTATTCTACACCTCTAATGATTTACGTTTTTGAATTCAGTACTCCCCAGATTCAGATTCAAAACAACATCCTGGTACTTTGCCAACCAGGAAAGGTAGAGGAGGACCGATAAAATCAAACACTCTCTGTGGTGAACAGAAGCTAGCGGTATCAAAGGAGCAGATTCTGTTGGTTTCTGAAGCCATTGTGGTATGTTGAATTTATTGTCTTCCTAGAAATTTGGCTCTAGGGTTTTAATCGTTTGGGCAATAAGCTTAGCCCATTTCTGAAAGCTAATACTCTCCGGAACATGCATGACAGAAGACTGTGTTAGCCCACATAGGCATATGTTCAGGAAGTTAACGTAAAGGATGAATGCAGTACTGTATCTACCATATTGACACTGAATATAAATATAGAATATGGAATTAAATTGAAATTTAATTTTAAAACTTAATGCAATATTCATTCAATTCCGTTTCAAATCATCAAATACAATTTGAATTGATGAATTCAATTATTCAATAAGGCATTACAAATGCAAAAATATTGATCTAAAATGTTAATACAAACGTAAAATTGGGGAATTTAAATACATGTGTGTGAACAGCTGTGGGTGTCTTTGGGTCTGTGTGAGAATGTGTGATTATGTGTGTGCTGAACATCATACATACATAAGTGTACTCGCTAGGTTTCAGATGGTTGCATGGCAAAGGGCACCCTCTGGTCAAAATGCACTATCTAGGCAATAGGGTTCCATCTGAGACCCAGAGGTTTTATACAGAGATAATTGCCTCAAAGCTGCCTCCCTTCCTCCCTCCCTCAGCGCCATTATGCTAAGTATCCAAACCCATGTTCCCTTCGCTAGTTACAAGAACTAACAAAAGCCTCGCAGTGCAGTTTCTCTTTGTTCATGTAATCACACTACACTTCTCCACTGTCGGATGTCCTGCGAAGTACACAGCTGACTAGCACTCTGTTCAGGTCTATCCCACATTATTCCACTGAAGTCATGCTGAAAAGGCCACCAGCTAAACACACATCAGCCCCAGTAGTCTAATTTAGTTTCCCAGTAGTCTAGTTTCCCATGGAGTGCTGGCTTGTTAACCCCGGGCTTCGTTTCAGGGTCTTAGGCTATGCAACCGGAATACCAAGCTTATCATAAACATGTTCATGAGAACTGACTGTGCTCCCAGCAATCACACACTAATGCATCATTCAGAAGTACTGGTGGTAATATGAACATTAGAAGCAACTGATAATATGCTAGGTAAGTTTTAGGTAGATTCTGTTAATTGAAGCTTTGTGGACAGTGTAAAGGTTCTAGGGTTCAGTTAGGGCTGGGTCCTGTATTAAGATTGTTTTCTGTATTGATCAAGTCTTGTGACCCAGTCTTGAACCCAGCCTTTAGCTCTGCGGGCTATAGACGGGTTGGCTGTTTAGCAACAAAACCGACACGTGTGCAACTAATGGGGCAAAACAGACAGGGTTGGTTTCTGACAACATGTAAACTACATTTTGTCTCCAATGTTTATTGAAAACATAAATAAAGTTGCACAATGAGTACATGTTGTCTCTCAAATACATCCTTACATTTCTTGGTTAGCTAGCAGGCGAATTTGAGCCATTTTAGCATAGACGTGACAGCAGTCAAAAACCTCAAAAAAGAAGGTAAAACTGGCTGAAACGAGCCACTCACGATTCCCCACTTGTCATTGTTGCTAGCTACCTGGCCATCCAGAATCCCAACAATACACGGCTTTCTGCCCCATTGAAGCGTGCGCATCGTTTTCGTGACGTTCTCAGCTAACTCGTGTACAGCAGGTACCAGGTAGTGTGGGCTAGGTATGCCTTATGGCCTTAGTGTCTACTGACTCCTGTTTAGTTTGAATCAGGGCACACTGGAAAGCCCTCTGAAGGGGAACCAAACCAAGCCTTAGTCACAGGCGGTAGACTTGATGCCCAACATTCAATGAAAGGACATCATCCACATACATGGACGGAACCCACACACCAACTCAAATGTACACTCACACACAAACACGTTCACGGCCACACACACACAAACACACATGCACACGGTCCCCATTGGCAGATATTGTGAGAGAGTGTTCAGCGGTGCTTGACTCTACTCTCCCCTCCCTACTCAGGCAGGTTGTTGTAGAAGCTGGAGGTCTCCGAAACGGTCTTGGAGATGCTGCGGGACGAAGAGCCATTGGAAGTCAGGTCCAGAGAGGAGCGCCTGGGTGCCGCCGCACACAACCCCACGCCCCCTACGCCAACCCCCCGCGCCCCGGCCTCACACCCGGCCCCAGATAGGGCCCCGAACCTGGGAGGCTCCAAGTCGTCGACCACGTGCGGCACGGCGGACACAGCGGTCTCCATGCGACTGGTCTTATACATGCTGGTCTGGGTCTGTAGGTAACGTGTGGACTTGAGCTCCAGACCCTCGTAAGAGCCAGCGGGAACACAGGGACAGCATCGGAACGCCTGCTTGAAGCCAGCTCGGAACCTAGGGAAGGACAGAGAGACAGATAGCACAGGACAGACAAACAGACAGACAGACAGACAGACAGACAGACAGACAGACAGACAGACAGACAGACAGACGAGAGACCAGGAGGACAGATTTTATTTTAAAGGGGAATGTGAAAAAGCTGAGGATATAGTAAGAAGAAGAGGAAAGAGTTTGATGGAAAATGAGTGGAGGCAGATGCGGAGAGGAGAGGGATGCTGCAGAATGTTTCATGACTTAGACCCTGGCAGTTCTCTAGCAGTGTAACTAACTCTCACATTTTTGTTTTGTACTTTAATGACACTCAGCCATAACCTAGTGTGAAATAGGCATCTTTCAGAGACACTAGACAGCCGGCAGGTGGTTGATAGGAAAACCAATGGGAGGTTGGTTCTTCATAAAATGTACCACCACAGTGAATTAAACATATTTACAATTGCAAGAAATGTAAGATACAGGATTCAAAATTGCCATTTGAATTAAGTATGCTACAGTACTGTAAATTACAGCACATTACACTGTTTTCACATTTGGCAATACACTGGTGCTCTCGTGCATGCTTCAGTGTTGCTTGCCTCGAAGCGAGCATAAAAGGCATTTAGCTCGTCTGTTAGGCTCTTGTCACTGGGCAGCTCACGTTTGGGTTACCCTTTGTAGTCCATAATAGTTTTCAAGCCCTGCCACATCCGACGAGCGTCAGAGCCATTGTAGTAGGATTTAATCTCATGTGTGATCAAAGCTGTGATCATTGAAGACATCTTTCACAATGTAATCAAATGAAAGACACGAAATAAACAATGTTTAGATGCCACTAGTTTGCATCAAGCCTGTCTTGAGCATTTGGCCATAGGTTCTCCTTGAAATTGCAGTAAATATCTTCATTGTTCATGCACTTAGGGAAAAACCTTTTGGCATGGCGAATCCAAACCTGACATAGGTCTGGATTGAAATCTTTGTGTGCCTCAGCGAATACTACAGTAAAGTCTGCAAAAACACTACAGTGAATATTATAGTATTCCTCCCACAGTACACACTATATTATTTTTTCATGTGGGCTTGTCAATATCAGATAAAATAAAAATCATAATAGTCATCATCATAGTATTACGCATCAAGCATATCATACTTTTATGTTTCTACTTTACAGACATACATATTCATGATCTAGCTCTCAAAATCTGCAGTAGACAAGCCAGTTTACATCTATAGGTGTTACCAAATGTGTAAGTGATCATCAGTCAAATGAAGTAATAGTAAAATGTTTTCAAAATAGAAGAGAATCATATCAAAAGTAATGTGAGCATTGCATTGTGAAAGGCAATTACTTTATATGAAAATGTATTGCAACGTCAAACATATATTTCTAGATGAAACACTGATTAAGTTTGGTGAAAAAAGTTTGGTGTGTTTAGAGTTTTGAAACAACTGCCTTTTTGATGATCTGTTTTGAGTTTTGTACCACACAATTGTGAAAATTGCACCAAAGCGATAAAAAAACTGAAACAAGTCACATTATAGCAAGCTGTTGTTGTTCATGCAGGAATTCGTTTTGTTTTTTCATTTTGCCTTCACCACACAAGTAAAGGTTATGAGTAATATGTGATGAATGTTCCTCAACATATAAATAATGCAGTGAATAAATAATCTACCTAATAAAAAACAGGTAAGAGAATTGTAAACCATTTTGATTTACCCATTGTGTGTGTGTGTGTGCCTGCATGCGTGCCTAGGTGCCTGTGTGTGTTCCTCTGTAGTGTACCTACCTGTCGTTGAGACAGCAGTAGATGATTGGGTTGTACATGGTGGAGCTCATGGCCAGCCACATGACAGCCAGGTAGACTTGTTGGATGTAGAGCGTCTCAAACAGGAGGGGGAAGAACAGATGGAGCAGGAAGTACACGTGGTAGGGCAGCCAGCAGATAGCAAACGTGCACACCACCACGATCATCATCTTCACCACCTATCACAGACAGAGTCACAGATCAACCGCAGGATTGGGGTTCATTCAAATTCTAATGACAGAGATCCTATTAAATTAGTTCTGTAATTCCGAGTTCGGTTCAGTCATTTCATGAGGCATTTCCATGGTATACATGGCACTTCTCCATTGTTGAATCAAAATGTAATTTTAGATTGTGGGGTCAAGACAACAGGAAATAAAGTGGAATAGGGTATGTGTGAGAGACATAAGAAAGTTCTCCCTGGCTGGACTTGGAGGTGATGAAGCCAAGTTCAAGTTTTTCTCCCAAATTACACCATGTTCTCTATAAAGTGCGCTGCCTTTGACAAGGGCTCATACAATTGTGCTTTTTTCGAACATTGGGCAAACTATCAGAGTTGGGATGCCTCTGTAAATGCAGCCATAGATATACAGCTAGCCCCATAAACTCCACATACTCTTACTGATACTTGGGTCATTTTGATGTACAGTAGCTAGCAGAGCATGTACACAATAGGTTACCATGGTGTAAACCCATGCATACTTACTGTACTCAATTCTGACATAATCTAATCTTTCCCAGAGCCCCACAGTAAATATTTACCCTACAATACCCCTGATTTGTTAGTGTACAGATATATGATCTTCATTTGAGCCAGTTTGCTACAGCAGGAAAATAATCCTGCAGCAACAGGACATGTGAATTATTATGTGGATTATAATTAATGGACATACAAATTAAAAACTCAAATACACTACAAGTTTAAAATGTCCTGCAACAGGGTGATCAATGAAGATCCTACTGTACCTTGCATCCATGATATAATACTATGGTCAACGCTATTTCTTTAAACCTAGTGTTACTGTATGGTACCTTGTGGTTAGGGTTAGGTTAGGGTTAGTGTTAGGGTTAGGGTGAGCTGGGCTGGTGTAACCCAGGGTTACTGTGCTGTACCTTTAATTATAGTGTGCTGCACCTTTTATTATAGTGTGCTGCACCTTTTATTATGGTGTGCTGCACCTTTTATTATGGTGTGCTGTACCTTTTAATTATAGTGTGCTGTACCTTTTATTATAGTGTGCTGCACCTTTTATTATAGTGTGCTGCACCTTTTATTATGGTGTGCTGCACCTTTTATTATGGTGTGCTGCACCTTTTATTATAGTGTGCTGTACCTTTTATTATAGTGTGCTGCACCTTTTGTTATAGTGTGCTGCACCTTTTATTATAGTGTGCTGTACCTTTTATTATAGTGTGCTGTACCTTTTATTATAGTGTGCTGCACCTTTTATTATAGTGTGCTGTACCTTTTATTATAGTGTGCTGTACCTTTTATTATAGTGTGCTGCACCTTTTATTATAGTGTCCTGCAACTTTTATTATAGTCTGCTGTACCTTTTATTATAGTGTGCTGCACCTTTTATTATAGTGTGCTGTACCTTTTATTATAGTGTGCGGCACCTTTTATTAAAGTGTCCTGCAACTTTTATTATAGTCTGCTGTACCTTTTATTATAGTGTGCTGTACCTTTTATTATAGTGTGCTGTACCTTTTATTATAGTGTGCTGTACCTTTTATTATAGTGTGCTGTACCTTTTATTATAGTGTGCTGCACCTTTTATTATGGTGTGCTGTACCTTTTATTATAGTGTGCTGTACCTTTTATTATAGTGTCCTGCAACTTTTATTATAGTCTGCTGTACCTTTTATTATAGTGTGCTGTACCTTTTATTATAGTGTGCTGTACCTTTTATTATAGTGTCCTGCAACTTTTATTATAGTCTGCTGTACCTTTTATTATAGTGTGCTGTACCTTTTATTATAGTGTACTGCACCTTTTATTATAGTGTGCTGTACCTTGCGTTTGGCAGTGAGCTGCTCTTTGTAGCGATCAGAGGAGTCTCCAGGTATGTTACTGGCCCAGAGAGTGAGGCCCACCACCAGATAGGCACAGCCCATCACCAGTAGAGGCAGGAAGTAGATCAGCACTGTCACGCACATGTAGTACCTACAGGGCACGACAGGGAGGGGAAGACAAGATCAGCATGCAGCACTGCTACAATTGTACCTACAGGAAAGGGGAAGAAGATCGGCACAGTCACACACACATACAGATAACCTCATATAAATATCTTGGAATTTTAATTGATGACGGCCTCTCTTTTAAATGGCATATTCAACAACTTACAAAACAATTGAAGCTGAATTTGGGATTTTATTTTAGGAATAAGGACTGTTTTTCTTTTGAAGCCAGAAGGAGGCTAGTATCAGCTACATGTATGCCTTTACTAGACTATGGGGATATGTTATATACAGTGGGGCAAATAAGTATTTAGTCAGCCACCAATTGTGCAAGTTCTCCCACTTAAATAGATGAGAGAGGCCTGTAATTTTCATCATAGGTACACTTCAACTATGACAGACAAAATTACATTTTTTTCTCCAGAAAATCACATTGTAGGATTTTTAATGAATTGATTTGCAAATTATGGTGGAAAATAAGTATTTGGTCACCTACAAACAAGCAAGAAGTAACTTATTCTTTAAGAGGCTCCTCTGTCCTCCACTAGTTACCTGTATTAATGGCACCTGTTTGAACTTGTTATCAGTATAAAAGACACCTGTCCACAACCTCAAACAGTCACACTCCAAACTCCACTATGGCCAAGACCAAAGAGCTGTCTAAGGACACCAGAAACAAAATTGTAGACCTGCACCAGGCTGGGAAGACTGAATCTGCAATAGGTAAGCAGCTTGGTTTGAAGAAATCAACTGTTGGAGCAATTATTAGGAAATGGAAGATATACAAGACCACTGATAATCTCCCTTGATCTGGGGCTCCACGCAAGATCTCATCCCGTGGGGTCAAAATTATCACAAGAACGGTGAGCAAAAATCCCAGAACCACACGGGGGGACCTAGTGAATGACCTGCAGAAAGCTGGGACCAAAGAAACAAAGCCTACCATCAGTAACACACTACGCCGCAAGGGACTCCTTGCAGTGCAAGACGTGTCCCCCTGCTTAAGCCAGTACATGTCCAGGCCCGTCTGAAGTTTGCTAGAGAGCATTTGGATGATCCAGAAGAAGATTGGGAGAATGTCATATGGTCAGATGAAACCAAAATATAACTTTTTGGTAAAAGCTCTACTCGTCGTGTTTGGAGGACAAAGAATGCTGAGTTGCATCCAAAGAACACCATACCTACTGTGAAGCATGGGGGTGGAAATATCATGCTTTGGGGCTGTTTTTCTGCAAAGGGACCAGGACGACTGATCCGTGTAAAAGAAAGAATGAATGGGGCCATGTATCGTGAGATTTTGAGTGAAAACATTGAAGATTGAAGATGAAACGCATTGAAGATTGAAGATGAAGATGGCATTGAAGATGAAACGTGGCTGGGTCTTTCAGCATCACAATGATCCCAAACACACCGCCCGGGCAACGAAGGAGTGGCTTCGTAAGAAGCATTTCAAGGTCCTGGAGTGGCCTAGCCAGTCTCCAGATCTCAACCCCATAGAAAATCTTTGGAGGGAGTTGAAAGTCCGTGTTGCCCAGCAACAGCCCCAAAACATCACTGCTCTAGAGGACATCTGCATGGAGGAATGGGCCAAAATACCAGCAACAGTGTGTGAAAACCTTGTGAAGACTTACAGAAAACATTTGACCTCTGTCATTGCCAACAAAGGGTATATAACAAAGTATTGAGATAAACTTTTGTTATTGACCAAATACCCATTTTCCACCATAATCTGCAAATAAATTCATTAAAAATCCTACAACGTGATTTTCTTGATTTTTTTGCTAATTTTGTCTGTCATAGTTGAAGTGTACCTATGATGAAAATTACAGGCCTCTCTCATCTTTTTAAGTGGGAGAACTTGCACAATTGGTGGCTGACTAAATACTTTTTTGCCCCACTGTATGAATGCTTCCGCTCAGTGTTTGAGATCAATAGACACCCTTTACCATGGCACTTTGAGATTTATTTTAAACTGCAAAACCCTTACGCACAACTGCACTTTGTATACCAGGGTTGGCTGGCCTTCTCTAGTCACTCATAGACTCAGGCACTGGTATACTTTTATTTTCAAAGCCATTTTGGGTTCACTACCTTTTTATTTGGGCATTTTTATTGTTCAGAAATGTGGTGGGTACTCTCTTCGTTCACTGGACTTTATCCTGCTAACTGTTCCAAATGTCCGAACTGAATTTGGTAAAAGGGCTTTTATGTACTCTGCACCATCGTCTTGGAACGCCTTACAAAATACTTTTAAACTGGAAGAACTTGTCCATATTGGTATTTTTAAATCACTGATGAATGGTCTTGAGACTGATTCCCTGACCTGGCAATGTTTTTAATTTGCTGTTTTTGATTTTGTTATAATCTTGTGAATTCTATGGTTTTTACTAGATTACTGGTAATTTTTCATGTTGTTTGTCTGTAATTTTTGTAATGACTTGGTGCTGTCTATCTTGGCCAGCACGCTCTTGAAAAAGAGATTTTAAATCTCAATGAGCCCTTCCTGGTTAAATAAAGGTTCAATAAAAATAAAATAAAAAATAAAAACTGCCAAAATAATGGAAACACTTTACTAAATCATGAATAGAAAATATATTGAAAGCAGGTGCTTCCACACAGGTGTGGTTCCTGAGTTGATTCAGCAATTTGATGATTTGATGAGCATGATAGCGTTGTAAACCATATGCCATGGCCGTCTCAGTCACCAGATCTCAACCCAATTTAACACTTATGGGAGATCCTGGAGGGGTGCCTGAGACAGCGTTTTCCACCACTATCATTAAAACACTAAATTATAGAACTTATCATGGAAGAATCCCCCCAATAGAGTTTCCCAAACGTGGTGCATGTTCTTGTTTAGGCCCTAGCAATACAAAGCTGATTCAAATAATCAACAAACCATCACTCTTTGATTATTTCAATCAGATGTGTGGTGCTAGGGTGAAAACCAAAACGTGCACCCCTTTGGGAAACACTGATCTATGCCAAGGTGCATTGAAGCTGTTCTGGGTCATGATGGCCCAATGCCATATTAATACACTTTGTGTTGATGTTTCCTTTATTTTGGATGTTACTTGTAAACAACAGGGAGCTGGAAGAAAAGAGGAGACAGGGAGGACATCAGTGAACGATGAAATAAGAGTCAAAAAAAGGGATCAGGTAGGTGTGTGGGTTCGAATGGGATACTTATCAGGTCTTATCAGTATCTTTACGACAGGTGCAACAGTAATAGGGTATGAATAAGGGCCTCCTTATCGAGCAAACATGTCTAATACAACTATTCTGAGAACATTCTTCTATATTTACATGGCAAAGGAACTAACTCCCCCCATAATTAACTTTCCAATAATAAATAACAAATTAAGACAGCTCAGATTCAGTTAATATGAGTTAATGGCTTGGTTATCAGACACAGTAGCCGGTCTCTCCTCCCCAGAGACTTGTTTTTTATTTATTTTTAAACAATGAAAATTCTGACAATTATTATAATCAGATAGAATGCCCAGGAGGACAGAGACACAACACCAGACTTCAGGCCCTCATACCGGCCTACTGAGCAAAATGCAGGTGCACCAGAGGATCAAACCTGGCACACACAGTACACAAGGCATAAGAAATGAGTCCAAAGAGAGAGCAGCTGCAATTCAACCAATTGACTTGAAGGCTTATATTTTTTTTGCATCAATGGTTTTCCTCCCCAAAAGCTCTGTTGTACCTTTTTGTTCTTTAGTGATGCATGCAGTGCTTTAGTTTTTTGGAAATAAAAGGTAAGACGACTGTGGAAAGCATCTGTTTGTGTTTGCTGAGGAACCAAATATTCAAGATATACTTCCGAATTGTGTCAGTGAAGCCGTTTATCTACTTCCCTAGAGTCTGATAAACTCGTGGACACCATTTTTTTTGTCTCTGTGTCCAGTATTAAGGAAGTTATAGGTAGTTTCGCGAATCAATGCTAACTAGCATTATCTCAATGACTGGAAGTCTACAGGAACAGCTAGCATGCTAGCTGTTCCAGTCAACAATAGTTAGCAATTACGCTAACGCAACATAGCAACTTCCTCAGAGAGAGACATAAAAATGGTATCCACGAATTTATCTGACTCTGGGGAAGTAGAAAAAGGGCACTGCCAACATCCTGAAATATCCCTTTAATGGCATTCACAGTCTGTTACCAGTGATTATTACAGTGAAATGTTTGGGAACTGCATGAGAGAGTACATGCAGCAAATTGGTAATGGGTGGGCTCCTGTACAGACTTCCACTGACTTTTTTTGTCTGAGATGTGTGAAATTAACGGTCACAGCTCCCTAATACTGTCACGGTGAGTGAATGAGGACCCAAAAGCGAATTAACTTAACAGAGCTTCTTTAATAACCAAACATCGGTAGGTTCAGACAGACCGGCAGATTCCGACAGGACAGGACAAGGTTACAGCAAACATGACGATAGTCTGGTTCAGGCATGAAACACAACAAACAAGAATCCGACAAGGACAGGAACAGAAACAGAGAGAGATATAGGGACCTAATCAGAGGGAAAAAGGGAACAGGTGGGAAACGGGGTGAATGGGTAGTCAGAGGAGACAAGGAACAGCTGGGGGAAAGCGGGGGAGAAAAGGTAACCTAATACGACCAGCAGAGGGAGAAAGGAAAAGGACAGAAAGACACAACATGACAATACATGACAAATACTTGCTTTTTGTAAATAATATGATAGGAGGAGGGAAATGAATTAAATGCAAAGGAGAACACAGAGGAGCAACATCGCGAGACTGCTGGTAACACGTGTGAAACAGACCAAGCAGACCAGGGCAGGGTTTGAGAAGTATATGAGAGAAGTTAAACAATCTTCCTTACTTGTTCATTTTCTTGGTTCGAGCAAATGTCTTAGTAAACAACCTTGTTAAAGAGATAAACTGATGTCATTTTAGTCAAAAACAACTTTATATCGAAGAAGTGCCTTTGATTTGATGGCCTGACCACACGCAGTTCGGCGCGAGACAACCGTTAGACCCGAAGATGTGTTTCTGCACATGAGCTTAGCAAGCCAATGACGCCATGACATCGCCTACAAGTGTGATTGGGGATTTGTATTGGAGAAGGCGGAGAAGCCGTTTTCTGCCTATCTGCATACTGCACTGTCTTTGGAGAACAGGTAGGCAGTACTTCCTCAGATAAAGTCTTGTTTTATAGTAAAGAGAAATATAAAAGCAACATGTAAATTGTTGGTCCCTTGTTTCATGAGCTGAAATAAAAGATCCCTGAAAATGTCCATATGCACAAAAAGCTTGTTTCGCTCAAATTCTGTGAACACATTTGTTTGCTTCCCTGTTAGTGATGAAACTGTGGGTTTGCACAACCAAATCATTTTGGCAGAAACCGTCTCAGAGAAGCTCATCTACGTGCTTGTCGTCCTCACCAGGGTCTTCACCTGACTGCAGTTCGGCGTTGTAAACAACTTCGATTTCCACTGTACAGAGCAGATAGCGTGTATGGCGTTGTGTGGGTGAGCAGTTTGCTGATGTCAACGTTGTGAACAAAGTGCCCCATGGTGGCGGTGGGGTTATGGTATGGGCAGGCATAAGCTACGGAGCACGAACAAATTGCATTTTATCTTTGGCAATCTGAGTGCACAGAGAGACCAGGACACAATCCTGAGGCCCGTTGTCGTGCCATTCATCCGCCACCATCACCTTATGTTTCAGCATGAAAATGCACGGCTCTATGTCGCAAGGATCTGTACACAATTCCTGGAAGTTGAAAAGGTCCTAGTTCTTCCATGGCCTGAAAACTCACCAGACATGTCACCCATTTCCCACCAATATCCAGCAACTTCACACAGCCATTAAAGAGGAGTGGAACAACATTCCACAGGCCACAATCAACAGCCTGATCAACCTTATGTGAAGGAGACTCTATGCATGTTGCACTGATCCATAGATTAGGGCCTAATGAATTTATTTCAATTGACTGATTTTATTATATGAACTGTAGTTCAGTAAAATCTTTGAAATTGTTGCATGTTGCGTTTATATCTTTGTTCAGTGTATTTGTAACAACAGAGAAACCAATAACAACAGTGCCATATTTTCATCCCTCTCTCTCAACATGAAAGAATTCTCAAATCGCACCCTATGGTGCACTACATAGGGTGCACTACATAGGGAATAGGGTGCCATTTGCGACGCAATCTGAGGGACTTCCAAATACGGACACATAGAAAGAATGTGTATATCAGGCCAGCTTTTCCATTCTTACCTCCCTATGACTCTGTCAGCAAAGCATGTGTTTAATTTCTCTGACAGTTTTCAGGGTTGTTGTTGTCACTAGGATAACTATTTTCTTCAGGGGAATATTTCAAAAGGTAGCAGGGCTTGTCAGTGTGTTGTGTTTTGGCAGGCTGAGGATCTGACTGTTTGCAGGTCCTTATCAGGGTCACTTCACTTGGAGACTGTGAGTCAGACAGCATTTTAGTATTTTGCAACACCCATCACAAGCAGCTGAGGAGCTATCATATGTCGTTGACGCACTCATGCAGACACACTCGCCAGGCAGACCCATGCATTTGACACACATACATGCCATAGACATACACAGAGAAACACACACAAATGCATGCACACAAACTGGCAAACACGTACAGTTACACACATACACTAGTAGAAAAAAAAAGGTGCTATTTACAACCTAAAAGGTTTCTTCAGCTGTCCCAATTGGACAACACTTTGAAGAACCATTTTTGGTTCCAAGTAGAACCATATTGGTTCCAGGTAGAGCCCTTTTTGGTTCAATGTTGAACACAGGAGGTTGGTGGCACCTTAATTGGGAAGGACGGACTCGTGGTAAGGGTTGGAGCGAAATAAATGGAATGGTATTAAACACATGGTTTCCATGTGTTCGATGCCATTCCATTTGCTCCATTCCAGCATTTATTATGAGCAGTCCTCCCCTCAGCAGCCTCCTCTGATGTAGAACCCTTTCGACATGGATCCCAAAAGGGTTCTACCTGGGTTCTACCTGGAAGTGTACAGATGTAAGATCTTTTAGCCAGTTTGCTACAGCAGGAAAATAATCCTGCAGACACAGGAAATGTGAATTATTATGAGGCTTATAATTATTGGACATCTTTGTAGGGGTTGATACATATTTCATAAGGGAAAATTAAGTCTGAGATTACAAAGTGGAAATTAGAAACTTCAGAAGGTCTCCTGCAACAAGGTGATCAAATTAAGATCCTACAAATGAAGATGCTTAAACACACACACACACACACACACACACACACACACACACACACACACAAACACACACACACATGCACAGTTTGGTGGGAGTTTGTAGAAAAATGTACATTTGGTTATAAAAACTATTGTCCGTCTAAAGAACTGTCAGTACTTCCAGGAGAGCCTGTTGTGGGTATAAGGCAATTTACAAAAATCAGTGCGGCCTTGAGCAAACTTCCCCGGAATACGTAATGAGCCCGGTGGCTGCCTGCATCCTGCCTCTCCTCTCCCATCTTCTCATCTCCTCTCCTCCTCTCGTCCCCTCTCCTCTCTCTCTCCCCCATCCTCTCGTCTCCCTTAAGCCTCCTGCCCCCTGCCTCCTGCTCGCTGGGCTAGCAGAAAAGAGAAGTGAGTGTCTGTCACCTAACTGTCACAGCACAGTTATCAATAAACATCCTGCCAAATAAAGTGACACTGGGAGGAATGATACATCAACTTTACAGTTTACAGTTACACCCAGCACATCAAGGTCCAATAGCCCATCCAGAAAATATTCACCATATACAGTACTTGCTGCTCATTATTTTTCTGTCTTCTCTTCCTGCCTGACTGTCCAGCCAAGCTCTAGACTGCATCTCAACGTTTGTCTGTGTTCTGTTGCGCCATGTGTGGGCCGCTGTTGCTGTTCTTTTGACATTGCTGGGAGAAGAGAATGAAGCCTGGGCGTCTGCAGAGGGAGATGAATGTAGTGGCTGAGGTAACATGACACCCTGCACAATGCTGCTGGTTTACTGGCATAGGTCAAAGACAAGCTCTTTAGGTACCCAATTTAGGGGACAGGGGGAACAGAGAGAACGGGATGTGCTTGCGCAGGATGGTCTGTGTGTGTCACTTTGTGTGTGTCTTTTTCTCTTTCTCTATTACTCACCCTCTCTTCCTCTCTCTCTCTCAATGTATGTGTGTGTGTGTGGGGGGGGGGTCACTGTGTGTCTAACTATCTGTGTATGTGTGTGTGGGGGGGGGGGGGGGGGGGGGGGGGGGGTGGGAGGGGGTGTAACTGTGTGTCTATCGCTCTGTATATTAGTGTGTGTATAGAAAAGGTCTGTGCACAGCTGTGTATGCAGCTGTGCTCAAACCCGCACACGGGAGTGTGTGAAGGTCCAGCCTACTTGTCTGAGTGTGTGATCATACTGTTGGAAACTGAATCTTCGGTAAGTTTGTGACGTTGCTATTTATACCCTCCCCGTGGCCTTACTCCCTAATTCCTGCTCACTGAGAGGGGGCCATAGCGACGGTGGCAGAGGGGCAGCATACACACACACAACCACACACTCACACCATCCCACACATTGCTTGGACTGGAGGGTCAGCCATAATCAAATGTGTCAATTACAGCAGCGGACGGGCTGGCTGAATTACAACCACACCAAAGCTCCGCTCACTTAGCCCTCATGTGTCAGTGATTACAGTTTCATTGAAAAAGTAATAAGTGCCACAGCGATTCCTACATGAACATTCTAATTGCCATCGTGCTATTCATGACAAATGGTCACAATGTAGAAGTGTGGGAGCCTGGACAGCCAGACTGAATGACAATGGCATTTGGAGACAAAGAGAGCAACCCAAGAAATGCTGTAGTGTTGATGTGCTGAGAGCAGAGGGGCTGCTGTTGATCAGATCAGAGCTGGAGGCTGTGCGTTTATCAGCTCACTGGATGTCGGAAGGTAACGACTGGAGTCAAACAAATACATTAATGGCCACAGGGGTGGGGAGCACTTTCCCACTGTTAATAGTAAATGTGCCT
The DNA here is from genome assembly GCF_013265735.2 of Oncorhynchus mykiss. Classification (NCBI taxonomy): domain Eukaryota; kingdom Metazoa; phylum Chordata; class Actinopteri; order Salmoniformes; family Salmonidae; genus Oncorhynchus; species Oncorhynchus mykiss. The sequence continues at coordinate 37,178,524 of NC_048570.1, forward strand.
TACGCGTGCTAGAATCATCCCTTGAATCTCCAGGTCTCAGGCCTCTCTCTTTGTCACTCTCTCTCTATCGCACTCTCTACAGTGTGGCCATCAGAGGATTTCAACCTCCAGCTGAAGCTGCCATACACCTTCATGGCTTTAACACACACACACACACACACACACACACACACACACACACACACACACACACACACACACACACACACACACACACACACACACACACACTGTAATACATTTTCACAGCAGTGGCGGTCGGTGACGTTTACAATTAGGGAGGACGATTTATTTTTGTTATGAGCATGGCCTTATTTCTATTACATTATATTGGATGACTGTCATTCATATTCCATTCACCCAGCTCAATGTTACATCGATGGGTTTAGGCTATGTGCTAAATGTTCCCTATACCCATCATGAGTTGCTACAACCTAGCCTATGAATGAACGTTTACAACGTAGATGCACAGGTCGAAATAATTTTTTTAGTAATCAAGGTGACAGACAGTGACACATTCAATACTGCCTTGCACACTCTTGCCTGCATCTAGCTCATCTAGGCTTTAATTATTAGTCCAACAGTTGCAAACAAGAGGTTCCATTGGACAAATTCAGGTATGTTTATCCCTGTTTTATTCCGTTTGCTTACATTTTAGAAAGGTTTTTAAACAAAATCGGCGGAATTAACACACCTCTTATCACACGCAAACACAGTTCACTTTAATAGCAGCCACATACAAACAGCATGATCATTTTGCTCGTTGTATAATTCCTTCTCGCATCTACTCGCTCTCCTCCTCTAACTTTTCCCCTTCGCTTATGGACTTCAGTGCACAACACATCATCTGTCTGTGGCCAGGCAAAAATAACTTTCCAAGACAAACCTTCATATCATAACCACTAACTGCTACACACAGCCTATATAATTGTCACCATATTAGCACATTACCATATAACGTCATAGTCAACATAACTACTAGAACTAATGCATTAGTAAACCCGCTACAATCACACAGTACAGTCAGCAAGCAGTTTAGCAGTTATACCGGCGGGACCTGGTGGCAATAAATTAATAAAACCAAAAGATTACCTTGACTTGGAAGAGTTCCAGTGTTGGATAGGCATAGCCAGCTAGCTAACATAGCATCCCTCTCTGTTTGAGCCGGGTGTTTGAGTAGGCTAAACTAGCAATTTGCATTCGCTAGCTTAGTGAAACTAAAAGTGAAAAAATAAATGCTACGAAATATCTCTCTCTCTCTCTTTCTTTCGCTCTCTCTCTTGCTTCTCCTTCATTTTTAAAGAAATGTAATTGTTCAAAACTATTGCCTTTCTCTGAGTCACTTACTCACCACATGTTATGCACTGCAGTGCTAGCTAGCTGTAGCTTATGCTTTCAGTACTAGATTCATTCTCTGATCATCTGATTTGATTGACAAAATGTCAGTAAATACTGCAAGAGCTCGGAGGATGTCCTCTGAAAGTTGACATAATTACTGTGTAAGTCTATGGAAGGGGGTGAGAACTATAAGTCTCCTCATTTTTCTATTGAAATCAACGTACCCAGAGGAGCAGGGAAACTAGCTGTCCTCGGGCTACACCATGGTGCTACGCTGCTGAGTGCTGTTGAGGCTGCTGTAGACCTTCATTGCAAAACAGTGTGTTTTAATCAATGATATGGTGATGTAAATATATTTAGCATAGTTTTATCTAATAAGGATAACTTTTAATATTTCACAATTTTTATTTGTGTGAAATTCACTGAGGAGGATGTGCCTCCCCTTCCTATTCTGAGGAGACTCCACTGCTTCACAGCTTTTAGTTTGCCGTACATTATGGGGTGAAGAGAACCAATGAGAGCGTTGGGAAGCGGTCCCGGTGACAGACTTGCTATTCTATTCCCCACCGTACAAATCAAATACAGCATACAATTATAGGCGTGAAGTGCTAATATTATAGGTGTGAAGTGCTAACATTAACTCCTTATATATATAGCACTTCACGCCTATAATTGTATTGTTCATTGAAAAAGGGAAAGGGGATACCTAGTGAGTACAACTGAACGCATTCAACTGAAATGTGTCTTCCTCATTTAACCCAACCCTCTGAATCGGGGTATGACAACCGTAATCTTTCCGTTCTATTTTGGTAACGTAAGGAAGGAAGCAATGTAGAGGAAAGGTTGGGCAGAATATCACTCAGTCAGACACGTGTCTGATGGTGTCACTTTCCTGCTTCATGTTCAACTGTGAAGCACAGCAAAACAGTGTGAAAGATGAGAGTTGAGAGCGGGGCGAATGGAAGAATGAATGCGAGAGGCTCAGATCCAATGATTAAGCAATAACATCTAAACTGCCAAAGCCCCCTACAATACAAATAATAATCTGTTCAATATCTGGCTACCCATATTCACCTGATACTGCAGCTCAGAATGTGTCTACTGGCTTCGCAATCACACCAATAAATAATTCTCAGTTCCCTTCCAACAATGTTTTGTTAAGGTTAGACACAGGGTATGTAGTCTGCATGCACTCTCAGTCCAGTCTGCGTCTCAAGTGGCACCCTCATTCCCTTTATGGTGCACGACTTTCGACCAGAGCTATATGGGCCCTAGTCAAAGGTAGTGGACTATAAAGGGAAAAGGGTGCCATTTGGGATGTTCTCTCAGTCCTTTCAGTTTGTTTATTGCTTTCGATGGATGGAGCTAAGAGGATAATATGAAATCTGCCCTGTGTTTGGACAGCTAGAAGATAATGGAATTGGGCTTTTTATGTTTAACCCAAGCTGCTCTTGAGTGGAGACACAATTCGAGGAATTTGGAATCGATAGTGAAGGTAAATAAAATATTTGATCTGTTAGGCAACAGAATAGTAAACAGCAGAATGTCTTGGTCTATCTTTTATATGCTCTGCTGAAGACATGCGGAAGTCGACACAGGGGGGGGCCTTAACTCTCCGCTGCTTTTGAAAACAGTCATCATTAGCATTGTATTTAAAACAGTCAAACTGCTGCTTTAATAAGCAGTGCGGGAATGGTAAAAGTTACATCGGCTTTAATAAATAGTGAGAGAAGAGTAAACTGTATAGTCATGTCTTCTACTGTTTACATCTGATATTTTCCCTGCACAGGTGTACTTGATAAAAAGCTTTTGGTGTTTTTTTTTCTTTCATCGAGAAACAGAAAAGAAACAAAGCATTTTTGTTCCATGCTGCTTTTATTTACTGGCTAGTGTATACCAGCGACCCTCATGCATTTGTTCTCCATTCAAAGTAATCAGGAGTGTTTAGTTTAGTGATTAGTGGAAATGCCCACGCACACACACACACAAACACACACTCTCGCTCTCTCTCTCTCTTTTTCTCTCTCTCACACATACACACACTTATAAAGGAAACTCACATAATTCTGTAGTCGAAGCCAGAGTATTCGGGCCACTCAATGTAGCAGATGATTCGTCCAGGCAGCTCTTCTGTCACTGAGTAGTAGTACTGAGGGAAGGCCAGGAGCAGAGCCAGCACCCAGATCACTCCAACGATCACCTTGGTCTCTGTGGACGACATACGCTGCTGCAAGGGGTGGATGATGGCCATGTACCTAGGAAAAGAGGAGAGAAAGGAGGGTCAAACACATGTTCAGGAAGATACAAGGGGAAGATCTACACACATACACACACACACACACAGTGGTGTAAAGTACTTCTTTAAAAATACCTTAAAGTACTATTTAAGCATTGTTTTCGGGGGAATCTGTACTTTACATTACTATTTATATTTTTGACTACTTTTACTTTCACTTCACTACATTTCTAAAGAAAATAATGTACTTTTTACTCCATACAATTTCCCTGACACCCAAAAGTACAAGTTAAAATTTGAATGCTTAGCAGTACAGGAAAAAGGTCCAATTCACACACTTATCAAGAGAATGCCCCTGGTCATCCCTACTGCCTCTGATCTGGTGGACTCAATAAACATAAATGCTTCCTTTGTAAATTATGTCTGAGTGCTGGAGTTGCCCCTGGCTGTCAAAAAAAGTTATAAAAAAGGTAATTGTGCCATCTGGCTTGTGAAATATAAGCAATTTGATGTATAGTATTTACTTTAACTTTTTACTTTTACTCAAGTATGACAATTGAGTACTTTTTCCAGCACTGTACTTACTTATAGACTTTTACTCTAGTACTATTTTAGTGGGTTACTTTCACTTTTACTTGAGTCATTTTAGATTAAGGTATCTTTACTATTACTCAATTATGACAATGAAGTATTTTTTCCACCTCTGCACACACACACACACACACACACACACACACACACACACACACACACACACACACACACACACACACACACACACACAAATTGACACTATTGATCAAACTAAAACACAAATGTTTTATTCTTCCCCTCTGAGCATCAGGGTCTACATCAATCAATGTGCATGTTGCAATCCTCCCCTGTCTCAATTTAGTTTGAGTCATAGACTGTATGCCTTTGAAAGAGTAAAAGCTTATCCTCATCTTCTTATAATTAAGGGTGACTCGAGGAGCCCTGGAGATTCTCAAGAAACACTGGAGTTCCACAAGGAACCGTTGCAGTCAATGGGTTTATATTTGAAACTTTGGTTAGTTAAGGGGTTATTTGAGGAACCGTCAATGTTTCAATGTAGCAAGAGTTTTTTGAGCACTTTGAATGTATTTTTCCGTTGAAATTTGTTATGCTGCCAGACTCAGAAGAAGATGGAAAATATGTGGTATTCGGGATGGCTTTAGGGGATAGCTTGCAACTTGTAAACAATGACCCAATTCCTATGAGTACTATTGTAACACTAATGTCGAATAATACATTATATACTGTAATACAGTTGAAGTCAGAAGTTTACATACACCTTAGCCAAATACATTTAAACTCAGTTTTTCACAATTCCTGACATTTAATCCTAGTAAATGTTCCCTGTCTTAGGTCAGATAGGATCACCATTTTATTTTAAGAATGTGAAATGTCAGAATAATAGTAGAGCGAATTATTTATTTCAGCTTTTATTTCTTGCATCACATTCCCAGTGGGTCAGACGTTTACATACACTCAATTAGTATTTGGTAGCATTGCCTTTAAATTGTTTAACTTGGGTCAAACGTTTCAGGTAGACTTCCACAAGCTTCCCACAAAAGTTGGGTGAATTCTGGCCCATTCCTCATGACAGAGCTGATGTAACTGAGTCAGGTTTGTAGGCCTCCTGGCTCGCACATGCTTTTTCAGTTCTGCCCACACATTGTCTATAGGATTTAGGTCAGGGCTTTGTGACGGCCACTCCAATACCTTGACTTTGTTGTCCTTAAGCCATTTTGCCACAACTTTGGAAGTATGCTTCATCATCATTGTTCATTTGGAAGACCCATTTGCGATCAAGCTTTAACTTCCTGACTGATGTTTTGAGATGTTGCTTCAATATATCCACATAATTTGCCTTCCTCAATATGCCATCTATTTTGTGAAGTGCACCAGTCCCTCCTGCAGCAAAGCAGCCCCGCCCCGCAACATGATGCTGCCACCCCCATGCTTCACGGTTGGGATGGCTTGCAAACCTCTCCCTTTTTCCTACAAACATAACGATGGTCATTATGGCCAAACAGTTCCATTTTTGTTTCATCAGACCAGAGGACATTTCTCCAAAAGGTACGATCTTTGTCCCCATGTGCAGTGGCAAAAAGTACAGTCTCGCTTTTTTTTATGCCGGTTTTGGAGCAGTGGCTTCTTCCTTGCTGAGCAGCCTTTCAGGTTATGTCGATATAGGACTCACTTTACTGTGGATATAGATACTTTGTACCTGTTTCCTCCAGCATCTTCACAAGGTCCATTGCTGTTGTTCTGGGATTGATTGGCACTTTTCGCACCAAAGTACATTCAACTCTAGGAGACAACGTGTCTCCTTCCTGAGCGGTATGACGGGTGTGTGGTCCAATGGTGTTTATACTTGCGTACTATTGCTTGTAAAGATGAATGTGGTGCCTTCAGGTGTTTGGAAATTGCTCCCAAGGATGAACCAGACTTATGGAGGTCTACATTTTTTTCTGAGATCAAGCAGAGGCACTGAGTTTGAAGGTATGCCTTGAAATACATCCACGGGAACACCTCCAATTGACTCAACTTATGTCAATTAGCCTATCAGAAGCTTCTAAAGCCATGACATCATTTTCTGGAATTTTCCAAGCTGTTTAAAGGTACAGTGAACGTAGTGTATGTAAACTTCTGACCCACTGGAATTGTGATACAGTGAATTATAAGTGAAATAATCTGTCTGTAAACAATTGTTGGAAAAATGACTTGTGTCACGCACAAAGTTGATGTCCTAACCGACTTGACAAAACTATAGCTCGTTAACAAGACATTTGTGGAGTGGTTGAAAAACAAGTTTTAATGACTCCAACCTAAGTGTACATACAGTTGAAGTCAGAAGTTAACATACACTTAGATTGGAGTCATTAAAACTTGTTTTTCAACCACTCCACAAATTAATTTGAGCAAGTCTTTATTCATATGAAAAATCAGATTTATAGAATTTTCCATGTGGTCTATGTTAAAGGGCACTTAATTTAATATAACAGACTTTTAAAATTCAATATTTGTCCACACTTTCTTCCAGGGGTTGGAACTGAATTATTTTCCATGTTTGATTCTGAACAGAACCATTATTTTTTTCATTCCGTTCCACTGTTCCGACCAAAACAATAACATTCTGAACTGGTTCAAACAATCAAAAAAGTAACGGTTTATCATTCCTTTCTGTTCCTTTTTAAACCTCTGAAATATATTTTTTTACATTTAGCTCAAAATTAACTTACTTCACCAATCAGTGCGGATAGAGCAGCTTGCTGTGGAGCGGGTAAGCGATTGAATCTGTATAAGAAAGTCGATAACTGCATGGTTTAATCATAATGAAAGACAAAACAAACACTGTGCTGCCAGTCAGTGTAGGGCGTGAGATGCAGCTGAAATTTTGAGGGTGAGAGAGAACGAGAGAGGATGGAGGAAGCTTACCTTGAAGTGCTGGGGCATTTTGTTATGACATGCATTATCTGAATTAGGCCCACAGAATTATACATACGGAGGAGCGGCTTCTATGGAGGAATTTTTAATGTCTTTGAACTTCTGAGTCGGTTTAATGTTGGACCAGAGCAAATGACATGCTTGTGTGTGCAGAGCAGCACTAGAATTAAAAATGTCTTACATTTTTGTAGTTAATAAATCCAATGTGAAATCCTATCCTTAACTAGCATTTTAAAAGTAAATCCATTCTTCTCTATGTAGCCCTTTCCTGCAGTCAAATTACCTAGTGGCTTCATGGGGGGAATGTTATTCATATGTTTCATAATTTCATAATTAATCAACGTTATATTATTTGTTATATTTGAGCTTTCTTTAATGTATATAAAGTGTAACATTGGGATGCAAACTCAAAATGCAATACATTTCAATTATATATTTGACATGGTGCAGGTGTCGTCTTTTTTAAGCCCATAAGCATGTGTGTGAGGCGTATACTTTTGTTTCAAAGTAGATTTGTTTAACACTACCAAGAAACACTGTGTGATCCTGATTTAGCCCATTGCAGTAAAAGGTCTCTCCCTAATTTCTGAATTATGCTTGTAACATAGTCAGTAGTCTACAGTATCCTATGCTTCAGAAGGGAGGGGCAGGCAGTCTACACACACAAACAGGCAGACGCTGGAAAAAGTTTCTAAGTGACACAGTGAGGGCTTGCATGGGTGCTTTGTTGTGATTTTTGTGGGACTGGAAATAAATGCCTTGAACGTAAAATAATGTTATTAACCAGTTCCCATGCTTTTAACATAACGTTCTGCTCCAGAACAGTATGGATCACTTTCGTTTTCAGTTCGGGTTCTGTTCCTCAAAAATGTTCGTTATTTTCCCGTTTTCGGTTCTGTTCCCTGAACCGGTTCCAACCTTTTTTATTTCTACTTCAAATATCAAAGGCACATATTTAGTGGAATAACCCTTTAGTCCTAGTCCCAAATTACATCCTATTCCCTATATAGGACCAGTGACTGTTCAAAAGTAGTGCACTATATGGCATAGGTTGCAATTTGGCATGCAACCCCAAGCAAGTCCCATTCCATCAATAGACTACTGACCTAACGATATCTAACACTGTGACAGGATCGTGTCAAGCAGCACTTGAGAGTTCAATGTCTTTAACTTTCAGATTTAATCAACATCGTAATCCACCTAATAGCCCCATTTAATCTTCTATTTGGACATTCTCCCAATAATCTTTAATTTCAAACGTTCTCTGTAGTCCAACACAACTATCTGTCACATCTTGACTATCTGCTATACCTGGCTCATTCCATGAGCACATGGCTCTTGGAATCTCCTATCTTGTTTCAAGTGATACTCACATTGCTGCTTTTCCATGGTATGGGTTTAGTTTAGCTGTGTTTCTGACAACACTCTTTGAAAAGCATATAGAGGCCTGGCTTACAGGGCCACCTGCATACAAATGCATAGATGTACATACTGTATGTTCACATGAACACACAGCAAACCCCTGTATTTCTCTTTATTTTGTATAACCTTACAACGACAGCATGGATTCACAGTTTTGGGAATCCTTTAGTCATTTTTTAAACTAGAAATTCAGTCTGTTTTCTGGATCTACTGTTTTCCCGGAGTGTCGGCGGCAACCCTCTTTGTCTCACTTTCTTTCAAACCTGTTTTACACCGCACTTACTTTCTCGGTTTTCAACCTGGCTTTGTTGCGAATGTCTCTGGGCAATAGCAAACCCCACTGGAAGATGGTATAAATCAGGTATGGGCAACTGGGGCCCGCGGCCCCTCTTTTGAAGAACCTCGGTTAAATCCCCCCCCCCCCCCCCACACAAAAAAAAACTCAGTCGGAGTCTCATTTTACTGTTGCGAGTTAGAATAGTAGAATACACAAGGTGCAATTTCAAAATTTGTTTTTGCATAAGCAGTTTTTCTTTTGTCATGTCAGTCGCTGATAGTCACTCAATTAGCCCATGTCAGCTAACATTTTTTTAGATTGGTAAATTAGTCAAGCCAGCTATCTAAACTCATAGTAATAATTTTCGAATTACCACCCAGGGGCCCCCATTGATTTTGTTAGTCACTCTCACTCAGATATAATATGAAAAACTGCAAACATGTCTCTCCACCCTGTGGCAAAATGTATAGAATTGCAACAGTGGCCCCTCATGATGAGTTCAGATTTTGTGGCCCACACCCCCATCACAGTTGCCTGTCCCTGGTATAAATGAATGAGAGAGGCAAGGGTCTAATGATCCAGCAATGACATCTAAAACACCAAAACCACTTGATACATAAGGAATAACCCAATAAAGACAACAGGCAGATGCTCTGTCCGGGTGCTCTCTTGCTCTATAAGTCTTTAAGGTATAGGCTCCTTCTACAGAGGTGCCAACACAATATTTAACCTTCCCGCGTGCAGTGTTTTTTCTGTTTTGAATTGTTTTGGTTTGAAGGCTGAAATTTGATCAGGAATCTATTTCCCAGCTCATTGTGCTCTCCGGGGGTACTGTTGTTTTGCTGAAGATTACATAAAATCCCCATCAACATTTGGGAGGAAATGAGCCCGGTGGCAGACCTGGGTTGAAATACTATTTGAAATCTTTCAAATACGTTGAGTGTTTGTTGTTGCCTGTCTGGGGTTCCAAATAGGTGGGGTTTACAGTATTGGGACTATACAGTGGTCAATTAAGCGGCATGGTCAATTAAGCACAGATAAAGTAATTGAAATGATTTCAAATAGTATTTGAACCCAGGTCTGACGGGTGAGAGAGGTAATGCTGATTGATAGAGAAGACTTCTATTCCTGCCGGAGACATATACTATATATATATATATATATATATATATATATATATATATATATATGCAGCAGTCCAACGTTGCCAAGCATTGTGTGTGCGTTTGTTTGTGTGCCCTACCCTGCGTTCATTGCTCCAGCAGTCAGCACTTCCCGCTGGACACCAGCCATAGACAACCTAAATCTAATGCTACCCACAGCCCACATCCCACAGCCCACAACCCACAACCTAAACCACTGAAGACAGAGATTTGAAGCAATATATCCTTAATTATTATAATCCAATAGACATACACTACCGTTCAAAAGTTTGGGGTCACTTAGAAATGTCCTTGTTTTGAAAGAAAGGCACATTTTTTGTCCATTAAAATAACAATAAATTGATCAGAAATACAGTGTAGACATTGTTAATGTTGTAAATGACTATTTTAGCTGGAAACTGCAGTTTTTTTAATGGAATATTTACATAGGCGTACAGAGGCCCATTATCAGCAACCATCACTCCTGTGTCCAATGGCACATTGTGTTAGCTAGTGGGCTTTATAATTTAGTTTATAAGTTTATAATTTTAAAAGGCTAATTGATCATTACAAAACTCTTTTTCAATTATGTTAGCACAGCTGAAAACTGGTGTTCTGATTAAAGAAGCAATAATACTCTAGACTAGACTTCTCTAGACTAGTTGAGTATCTGGAGCATCAGCATTTGTTGGTTCGATTACAGGCTCAAAATAGCTAGAAACAAACTTTTTTTTCCTGAAACTCATCAGTCTATTCTTGTTCTGAGAAATGAAGGCTATTCCATGCGAGAAATTGCCAAGAAACTGAAGATCTCGTACAACGCCGTGTACTACTCCCTTCACAGAAAAGCACAAATTGGCTCTAACCAGAATAGAAAGAGGAGTGGGAGGCCCCGGTGCACAACTGAGCAAGAGGACAAGTACATTTGAGTGTCTAGTTTGAGAAACAGATCCCTTACAAGTCCTCAACTGGCAGCTTCATTAAATAGTACCTGCAAAACACCAGTCTCAATGTCAACAGTGAAGAGGCGACTCCGGGATGCTAGCCTTCCTATAGAACATTTGTGGGTAGAACTGAAAAAGCGTGTGCGAGCAAGGAGACCTACAAACCTGACTCAGTTATACCAGCTCTGCCAGGAGGAATGGGCCAAAATTCACCCAACTTATTGTGGGAAGCTTGTGGAAGGCTACCTGAAACGTTTGACCCAAGTTAAACAATTTAAAGGCAATGCTACCAAATACTAATTGAGTGTATGTAAACGTCTGACCCACTGGGAATGTGATGAAAGAAATAAAAGCTGAAATAAATCATTCTCTCTACTATTATTCTGACATTTCACATTTTTAAAATATAGTGGTGATCCTAACTGACCTAAGACAGGGAACATTTACTAGGATTAAATGTCAGGAATTGTGAAAAACTGAGTTTAAATGTATTTGGCTAAGGTGTATGTAAATTTCCGACTTCAAGTGTATGTGTGTGTGTGTGTGCCCACGTATGTTATGTGAGTGTGTCTCCGGACAGATCAGCTGTAGACCTACAGTAAATATAGGCTTTATTTATCAACTCTGTATTGGCGTGTGTGACTGTGTGTGTGCAGATCTCTTATAGGTGAAAGGTGGGAGACGGGGTGTGATGGCCTAACATGACACAGTGCAAATAAATCCAAAGTGAATAGACGGTGTGCCAGAGTCTGGTCTGGATATAGCGCTGCCGTGTTGACCCCAGACTAAATACGTTTGACCCCCAGCAGTGGGGGTTCATTTCCCGCGTACTCCATACATCTCTTTCTTCACAACCCTCTATAACTCTCTCTTTTACTCCCTCACAACTAAATACAGAATTTTGTTGTGCTTTTTTATAAGAAGCAATCAGATGAAGATAGGAGAGAAATATACAGAGATTGGCTGAATCGCTGTGACATCCCCTGAGAGTCAGGAAGAAATTAGAGAAAATTGAATGAACAAAAACAGACACAGTAGTCTTGCTGTCACAGCTGGGAGAGAACGGCATGGCTGCATTAAGATGCTCTGTACTGCAGCAGCACAACGCTGCCAAGCACACACACACAGGCATACACACAGTGTCACACACATGCATGCTCTCTCTCTTTATCGCTCTCTCTCTCACACACACACACACGCACACATACACACACACATACACACACACATACACATAGCGTCACCCCACACGCACACACACAAACACACACACAAACATTGACACGAGGAGGGGGGGGGGGGGGGGGTGACAGAGTCACTACAGGCTTGGTTTTGCGTCTGCCTTGCTGTGAATATGTGTACAGCATAGCATGGGAGTAACATGGAGGTGATGCCTCAAAGCATGAGATGCTGGAACTATGAGAGAGGGAATTAAGTGGAGACGCTCATCACAATCACCTGGCACGTAGCACACTCTACTGCTTTTCTATAGGGCATTAGAGAGACATTTCCCATACAAGGGGAATACATGGAAAGACGCATCATTTGATCTATATAATTGAAGGCATAAACACCTGTTGTTTGTGGTGTTTTTCCTCCATATGTTACACATTAGAGTCTCTGCGCCATGATTATTTCGCTCCCTCTGTTTACTGGAAATGTAGAATAAAAAAAGGATGGACCTTACCAATTACATCTTGCGTACACGATCACTGCTCATTGAGTATGTCAAAAGAATGTGATCATGAGGAGACAGGATTCAATAGGCAGGTTTATAAGAGTGGTTAGATAATGATGAGTGGAGAGATGACTAGAGGCTTAACCCGTTGATAAGTATGGGGTTGAATCAGATCAGTATGTGTTGTTTGAAGTATGTCTTTTAGCGCCTCACAGGATGCCTGTTCTCCCTGCTCTCCCTGCGCTCCCTACTCCAGGTTATCTCAAGGGTAATTAAATATCAAAACAATGCAAAGGTCAAGTACATGCAGACTCTGCTGGGAGAAAAGCAGAGCTATGCATGCATTACAGGTTATTACCTCTGGAGTACCAAGTCAGGGGGTAAGAGGAGAAATCAGACAGCAGCTTTCACATGAGAATGGCTTTATCTCACTAACAGAAACAAAGGTTAATAAGAATAGCATTGTGGGGGTGAGTCTGCTTAAAACAACAGCCTGGATATAAACACAAGAGTGAGGTCACACGCACGCACACACACACACACACACACACACACACACACACACACACACACACACACACACACACACACACACACACACACACGTTATTTATTGATTGGTTTGATGGTGGAGCAGCAACAGCAGCATCACCCCAGAACCAATTAAGTTGAATGAATACATTAGCTATATAACATGTCTATGTAGCCTTGGTAGAAATGTTCTTATCTTAAATGGGCAATCTGCAGTTCAAAGAACAACAAATTGGGCGCCCAGCCAGTGTTTTGGTAAACAGCTGAGGGATAGGGCTGGAGGAATGTAACCACTCTTAAATTCATAGACAGACCTATTTATTCAAGGACTGACCATCGACGATATCAACATTAGGGTAAAGTTTTAACAAGGTTTTGAGGATATACAATGTTTGTTTACAGCTACATTGTGTACAAACAACGGAGTAAAACGAACATATATTTTGACAGTAAGCGACAGTAAGCGATATTCTTCAAGAATCAATGGGTATATATAAGGAAAAAAATTCATCTATCAATTGCTGATTGCCGCTTTGAACCTGTACACTTAAAATCTCAACGGACACAGCCAGAAGAGGACTGGCCACCCCTCAAAGTCTGGTTCCTCTCTAGGTTCCTTCCTAGGTTCCTTTAATTTCATTGATATTACATATTTATTACAAATACATTTGTGACAGGATCCAATTGCATTATTGTTCTGTTTTGCTTATTGTGACCATAGGCAAACATTCTAGCCTATATCCATTGAAACGTCCCCCCAAAACTGAACTCACCTGTCCACCGCTATCGCAGTCATAGAGTAGATACTAGCGAAGACAGCAGCGACGGGGAAGAAGTTGTGAAAGCGGCAGTACATCAGCCCGAAGTACCACTCATTGTGGACGGAATAGACGAAGTTGATAACGGTATTGAAGGCTGACATAGACGCCTCTGCAAACGCCAGGTTCAACAGAAAATAGTTGGTCACAGTTCTCATTCGTTTATGCGCCATAATGATCCATATTACTACGACGTTCCCCACCAGAGACACAGTAACCATGCAACTGTAGGCGAAAGCCCATAGAACAATTCTCCAAACTGGTTGCACAAACTGGTTTCCGTCTAGATCAGTTCCATTGAGCCCTGAAGCGTTGGTCCAATTGCTTAGCAATGTCAAATCAGTCGTGGTGAACAAGGGATCCATTTTGGTGTTATCTTTTTTTTGTGACAAAAATAATGTTGGTCCATGCAATACCTATGACATGTACACTTAACCACTAACAACTGATTGAGTAAATGGTTAGAGATAATCTTGGTGTGTGTTGATGTCTTTCAATTTAAACTTTCTTCATCATTGCCATTCTTCTGATTCATTTGGCACTGCTAAATTAGAATGGTAAAATAATGGAATGATTACTGAAGGCGCAGCTCACACACAGAAAATTGAGAATTGTCGAAGTTATTAAAAATTGAATTTGGATAATACGATGAATATGTATTTAAGTTGACTCCACTCCGTGTGAAATTGAGATGGTCCTTGGTGTGTGGCTCTTCTCCACCGCAGCAAAAAGACATGGGGAACAGCGTCCTCGTCTCCAACGCTGTACTCTGTACTCCGTACCCTATACTCTTGGCTCAGAGAGGTGCTCTCTCTCTCCTCTCACACAATCGACGTGCGCCAACGGGAGCGCAGCCAAGAGCGCGCATACGCGAATATCATAGATGTTCTGCAATAGTGTGTGGTAACTTGAAACGTCCATGGACTGGACAACTTGTTCAGCAAGACCAGCATACTTAAAGTAATTAATGATTGTCCAAATGTAGACAATAGAGAAGTATTTAGCCGTCGAATAAAAGGACTGGTCGGTTTCTGCTATAGCAGATAAGGACTCCTGTAGTGAATGGTGGGTGTATTTCAATGGTGTAATTTATTATAGGCTCTTTACCTAACCATTTCCAATAGCTCACATTTTCTGACAGCATTCTACAAACATTATACAGTTGAATTCCGAAGTTTACATACACTTAGGTTGGAGTCATTAAAACTTGTTTTTCAACCACTCCACAAATTTCTTGTTAACAAACTATAGTTTTGTCAAGTCGGCTACTTTGTGCATGACACAAGTCATTTTCCAGCAATTGTATACAGACAGATTATTTCACTTAGAATTCACTGTATCACCATTCCAGTGGGTCGGAAATGTACATACACTAAGTTGACTGTGCCTTAAAACAGCTTGGAAAATTCCAGAAAAGGATGTCATTGCTTTAGAAGCTTCTGATAGGCTAATTGACATAATTTGAGTCAATTGGAGGTGTACCTGTGGATGTATTTCAAGGCCTACCTTCAAACTCAGTGCCTCTTTGCTTTACATCATGTGAAAATCAAAAGAAATCAGCCAAGACCTCAGAAAAAAATTGGAGACCTTCACAAGTCTGGTTCATCCTTGGGAGCAATTTCCAAACGCATGAAGGTACCACATTCATCTGTACAAACAATAGTACACAAGTATAAACACTATGGGACCACGCAGCTGTCATACCGCTCGGGAAAGAGATGCGCTCTGTCTCCTAGAGATGAACGTAATTTGGTGCGAAAAGTGAAAAGTGCAAATCAATCCCAGAACAATGGCAAAGGACCTTGTGAAGATGCTGGAGGAAACAGGTACAAAAGTATCTATATCCACAGTAAAAACGAGTCCTATATCGACATAACTTGAAAGGGTGCTCAGCAAGGAAGAAGCCACTGCTCCAAAACCGCCATAAAAAGCCAGACTACGGTTTGCAACTGCACATGGGGACAAAGATGGTACTTTTTGGAGAAATGTCCTTTGGTCTGATGAAACAAAAATAGAACAGTTTGGCCATAATGATCATCGTTATGTTTGGAGGAAAAGGGGGAGGCTTGCAAGCCGAAGAACCCCATCCCAACCGTGAAGCACAGGGGCGGCAGCATCATGTTGTGGGGGGGGGTGACAAAAATGGGAAGGGGAGATGCAGTTTAGAGAGAGACTAAAATGATTGTTGCTCTGTTTTCCTCAGTTTCCCCCAAATTGGTGTAAAAGCTTCACATATTTTTATACTGAGGTGGACACCTTTGTGAAAGGATACATTTGGGTCGTTTTAGAGGCCTCTGGGAACTGACATGATGGGCTTCTGTATCATAAGCCATAAAGGGATATGTCAAAGTAAAACATGAATTTCCTAAGAATTGAAAGACAGCATGGGATACACAATTTAACAAGAAGTTGTATTACTCTCTTTGATCCTTATCACAACTGACTATCTGCTACATGTTTCTACTCACTGTCCCCATCTAGTGGTACTTTCTGCCACAGCCACCTACTGCTCTGTGGTGAACTCTGCGCTATAATGGTCATAGCTAAATATCCGAATGAATGTTGTAGCCAAGGAATAGGGGACGGATGGAGAGAGAGAGAACGAGAGAGACTACTGAATGCAAGACTGCTGAATATAGACTGTCAGGGACACATTATTGATTGTTAGCGAGAGCAGCTATAGGAGAAAAGGGAGGAAGCCCTTGTCTGGTGCCGAACTGGACATTTGTATTCCTTTCGCAGTGTTTATGTGGCTGACAGGAGAGATCATATTATGTGCTTGCCACAGGCAGGGTTGGATTGGTTCATTTTCTAAATGTAATCCGTTACAGTTACTAGTTACCTGCCCAAAGTTATAATCAGTAGTGTAACTTTTGAATTACCCAAACTCAGTAACTTAATCTGATTACTTTCAGTAACCTTTGGATTACTTCCCCTTTAAGATGCATTAGAAAAATACAAAAAGGATCAATCGCATTTGGTGTGTCATCATAGTGGTCTCTGAGTTAATGTCATTGAGAAAACAGAAAGGTGTCTATGTATTTTTTTCACAAACATCCTTTCTGAATTTAAAAGTAATCAAAGAAGTAATCATCATTTTTTTCAAGTATCTTTCATCTGATTACAATATTGTTCCAGGTAACGTAACTGGCTACAGGTAAAGTTTTTTTGTAATCAGATTAAATGTAACCGATTACATGTAAAAGCTGAAAAATGAGAGGTTGCAGTAGGATTTGCTAATGACTCTTTACGCTGTTTACATCTCTCCTTTGTGTTCCAGCAGTTAAATTGAAGCCACAGTGCCCTTTTGTAACAAGACCGCCAGATATCGTTTGGATAACTAATGTTGGGTGGCAGAAGTAGAGGCTTCAATGCCATCTTGCTGGTCTCATTTTTGCTCCATCAGTGAGTGTTTTCAGGATGACACCCAGGCTTTTGGACTGAAGGCCAAGAGTTGGTCATGCAATATTTCCCCACTGTCTGCCATACCAGGATAGTTCAGTGCTGCCTTGGCCAGAGCCTTACCTCCCAGCAAACAGAAGAAAGGAACGTTGTTGTTTGCCAATGTTGGTGGCCACTTGATGATCTGTGCCAAGAGTCAACCGTCAGCATCTGATACACCTCCATTATCTTTTATGTTCAATAGTTTAGTGTCATGACTCATGCGGCAATATGTTATTCTCAGAGTCACCTGAATTTTCCTGGATGCTGAAACAAAAAAGATCATCTTTTCACAGTAGCATGCCATGTTATTAGACATTTGTGTATTGAGATTAAATGTGTTGGGATGTTCTGTGCCAGGGAGTATTTTCTGACTGAAAATTAAGTGTGAGTGCTGCCCTTTGCAGAGCTAATATTGACAGTAATTCACAGTTCAACATGTCAATTGTGAACAACTTGCTTCTACATTTTTGCAATTCTCAGTGGAGTTCATGCCTATACCGCTGGTAGTAGTGATTTACTAGAGGTATTTATTGGCTCTTAAACCATGGATAAATGGCTTTTTTCATGTCTGTGTTGCTGGTTTGATACCATGGACAAATAACTTTGTAGCGTATTTGTGTTATCGTGTTATCGTATTACAGATTGCCTTGCTAGCTATTAAAAGGTGTGAAAAGTCTTGATGGATCTTTTCATTTTAAATTGAAGGTAAATGAGGCTCTGGTCTCTATTGCGTCAAAGACAATGCAACCTGGAAGAGAGGGGGCGGGGGGAGGAAGAGAGAGAGGGAGAGAGAAAGAGAGAAAGAGAGACTATTTATTTACTGTCAGAGAGAGCAGCCTATCCGGTATCAAGACAAGACCCAGATGCAGACCGTGTTGAAGTAACAATGCTTATTACAGCGACAGGGGCAAAGGTACAGGACGGCAGGCAGCCAGCGTGGTCAGGCATGTGGGTACAGGGTCAAGGCAGGCAAGGGTGAAAAACCAGGAGGACAAGAAAAGAGAGACTGGGGAAAAGCAGGCGCTGGCACAAAACCGCTGGTTGGCTTGACAAACTGGCAACAGACAGGCAGAGAACACAGGTATAAATACACAGGGGATAATGGGGGAGATGGGCGGCACCTGGAGGGGGGGTGAAGACAATCACAAAGACAGGTGAAACAGATCAGGGTGTGACGCAGCCAGGAAGTAAGGGAGGAAGCACAGTGTCAATGTGGCTGACAGGAGAGGTCATATTACCTAAGGGAAATGTGCATAAAAGCTGGAACTGATGCACACCACTAATAAAGATGGCAGGAATAATAAATACATCTGACAAAAGAGTCACCATCATTACAAACCACGTATGAACATCAGGCTGACCCTGACTGAGGATAGTCCAGGTATACAACCACTACATTAAAGTAGTTTCATCAACAACAGCTTTTGATCTATCATCCACTTTATGAGGGAGAACCGGTAATTAACCAGGTCAGGCCCAGAGATATATTGTTCTGTGTCATTTTCTGTGTCTGAGTGCATCATAATATAATAAAGTATATGCAATTTAGCTGATGCTTTTATCCAAAGCGACTTACAGTCAGTCATGCATTCATAATATTTTTGTGTGGCCCCAGCATTACTCAAATCCATGACCCTGGTGTTACAAGCGCCATGCTCTACCAACTGAGCCACAAAGGACAAATATATATTTTTTGCATATTATTAAAAATATATATATTTGATTTTTTATTAATTTAACCAGGTAGGCTAGTTGAGAACAAGTTCTCATTTACAACATTTACAACTGCGACCTGGCCAAGATAAAGCAAAGCAGTGCAACACAAACAACAACACAGAGTTACACATGGAATAAACAAACATTCAGTCAATAATACAATAGAGAAAAAGTCTATATACAGTGTGTGCAAATTAGGTATGATAAGGGAGGTAAGCAATAAATAGGCCATAGTGGCGAAATAATTACAATTTAGCAATTAAACACTTGGGTGATAGATGTGCAAAAGATGAATGTTCAAATAGAGATACTGGGGTTCAAAGGAGCAAAAAAATGAAAAAATAAAATAAAATAACAGTATGGGGATGAGGAAGTTGGATGAGGAAGTTTTTGCAATTCGTTCCAGCAGAGAACTGGCAGCAGAGAACTGGAAAGGAAGGCGGCCAAAGTAGGAATTGGCTTTGGGGGTGACCAGTAAAATGGGTAGGTGCTGCTATGGTGACCAGTGAGCTGAGATAAGGCGGGGCTTTACTTAGCAAAGACTTATAGATGTCCTGGAGCCATTGGGTTTAGCAACGAATATGAAGCAAGGGCCAGCCAACGAGAGCATACGGGTCGCAGTAGTGGGCTGTGTATGGGGCTTTGGTGACAAAACGGATGGCACTGTGATAGACTGCATCCAATTTGCTGAGTAGAGTGTCGGAGGCTATTTTGTAAATGACATCGCTGAAGTCAAGGATCGGCAGGATAGTCAGTTTTACGAGGGCATATTTGGCAGCATGAGTGAAGGATGCTTTGAGGCGAAATAGGAAGCCGATTCTAGATTTAATTTTAGATTGGAGATGCTTAATGTGATGTCTGGAGGGAGAGTTTACAGTCTAACCAGACACCTAGGTATTTGTTGTTGTCCACATATTCTAAGTCAGAACCGTCCAGAGTAGTGATGCTGGACGGGCGGGCAGATGTGGAAAGCGATCGGTTGAAGAGCATGCATTTAGTTTTATTTGCATTTAAGAGCAGTTGGAGGCCACAAAAGGAGAGTTGTATGGCATTGAAGCTCATCTGGAGGTTAGTTAACACAGTGTCCAAAGAAGGGCCAGAAGTATACAGAATGGTGTCGTCTGCGTAGAGGTGGATCAGAGAATCACCAGCAGCAAGAGCAACATCATTGATGTATACAGAGAAAAGAGTCGTCCCGAGAATTGAACCCTGTGGCACCCCCATAGAGACTGCCAGAGGTCCGGACACACTGATCTCTGTCTGAGAAGTAGTTGGTGAACAAGGCGAGGCAGTCATTTGAGAAACCAAGGCTGTTGAGTCTGCCAATAAAACTGTGGTGATTGATAGAGTCGAAAGCCTTGGCCAGGTTGATGAATACAGCTGCACAGTATTGTCTCTTATTGATGGTGGTTATGATACCATTTATGACCTTGAGCGTGGCTGAGGTGCACCCATGACCAGCTCGGAAACCAGATTGCATAGCGGAGAAGGTATGGTGGGATTCGAAATGGTTGGTGATCTTTTTGTTAACTTGGCTATCGAAGAACTTAGAAAGGCAGGGTAGTATAGATATAGGTCTGTAGCAGTTTGGGTCTAGAGTGTCTCCCCCTTTGAAGATGGGGATGACCGCGGCAGCTTTCCAATCTTTGGGGGATCTCAGACGATACGAAAGAGAGGTTGAACAGGCTAGTAATAGGGATTGCAACAATTTCGGCTGATCATTTCAGAAAGAGAGGGTCCAGATTGTCTAGCCCTGCTGATTTGTAGGGGTCCAGATTTTGCAGATCTTTCAGAACATCATCTATCTGGATTTGGGTGAAGGAGAAATGGGGGAGGCTTCGGCAAGTTTCTGTGAGGGGTGCAGGGGTGTTAACCAGGGTTGGGGTGGCCAGGTGGAAAGCATGGCCAGACGTAGAAGAATGCTTATTGAGATTCTCAATTATTGTGGATTTATCGGAGGTGACAGTGTTTCCTTGTCTCAGTGCAGTGGGCAGCTGGGAGGAAGTGCTCTTATTCTCCATGGACTTTACAGTGTCCCAGAACCTTTTGGAGTTTGTGCTGCAGGATGGACATTTCTGTTTGAAAAAGCTAGCCTTTACTTTCCTAACTGCCTGTGTATATTGGTTCCCTGAAAAGTTGCATGTTGCGGGGGCTATTTGATGCTAATGCTGTATGCCACAGGATGTTTTTGTGCTGGTCAAGGGAAGTCAGGTCTGGAGTGAACCACGGGCTATATCTGTTCCTGGTTCTAATTTTTTTGAATGGATCATGCTTATTTAAGATTGTGAGGAAAGCACTTTTAAAGAATAACCAGGGATTTTCTACTGATTGAATGAGGTCAATATCCTTCCAGGATACCAGTTCGGTCAATTAGGAAGGCCTGCTCGCTGAAGTGTTTTAGGGAGCGTTTGACAGTGATGAGGGGTGGTCGTTTGACCGCAGACCCATTACGGATGCAAGCAATGAGGCAGTGATCGCTTAGATCCTGGTTGAAGACAGCAGAGGTGTATTTGGAGGGCAGGTAGGTTAGGATGATATCTATGAGGGTGCCTGTGTTTACGGATTTGGGGTTGTACCTGGTAGGTTCATTGATCATTTTGTGAGATTGAGGGTATCTAGCTTAGATTGTAGGATGGCCGGGGTGTTAAGCATGTCCCAGTTTAGGTCACCTAACAGCACGAGCTCTGAAGATAGATTGGGGGTAATCAATTCACATATGGTGTCCAGGGCACAACTGGGGGCAGAAGGTGGTCTATAGCAAGCGGCAACGGTGAGATATGTTGGTGTTTCTGGAAAGGTGGATTTTTAAAAGTAGAAGCTCAAATTGTTTGGGCACAGACCTGGATGGTAAGACAGAACTCTGCAGGCTATCTCTGCAGTAGATTGCAACTCTGCCCCCTTTGGCAGTTCTATCTTGTCTGAAAATGTTATAGTTAGGGATGGAAATTTCAGGGTTTTTGGTGGCCTTCCTAAGCCAGGATTCAGACACAGCTAGGACATCCGGGTCAGCACAGTGTGCTAAAGCAGTGAATAAAACAGAACTTAGGGAGAAGGCTTCTAATGTTAACATGCATGAAACCAAGGCTTTTATGGTTACAGAAGTCAACAAATGAGAGGGCTTGGGGATTGGGAGTGGAGCTAGGCACTGCAGGGCCTGGATTAACCTCTACATCACCAGGAGCAGAGGAGTAGGATAAGGGTACGACTAAGGGCTATAAGAACTGGTCGTCTAGTACGTTCAGAACAGAGAGTAAAAGGAGCAGGTTACTGGGCGCGGTAGAAAAGATTCAATGCATAATGTACAGACAAAGGTATGGTAGGATGTGAATACAGTTGAGGTAAACCTAGCCATTGAGTGACGATGAGAGAGGTATTGTCTCTCGAGACATCAATTAAACCAGGTGAGGTCACCGCATGTGTGGGGGGTGGGACAAGAGGGTTAGCTGAGGCATATTGAGCAGGGCTGGAGGCTCTAAAGTGAAATAAGACAATAATCACTAACCAAAACAGCAATGGACAGAGAGGCATGCGTAGCCGAGTGATCATAGGGTCCAATGAGTAGCTGGACGGGCTGTAGACACGGCAATTCAGACAGCTAGCGGGCCAGGGATAGCAGGCTAGCAGAAGGGCCTTAGAGGGATGTCGCGACGGAAGAAGTCAGTTGTTGTAGTCCCTTCGTGCGTTTACGTCTGTAGACCAGTCGTGCTGGATCAGCGCTGTCCGTGTAGTAAAAGGGTCAAGGCCAGTTGGCAAAATAGGAGTAGTAGCCCAATAAATTGACTGATGGGCCACAACAGCTAACAGTCCGGTATGCTCTAGATAGCTAGCGGGCCCCGGCTAGCAGGCTAGCAGATGGGCATTCAGGGGACGTCGCGATGAAGGAGCCAGTTGAAAAAAACCCTCGGGCGGATTACGTTGGTAGTCCAGTCATGATGGGTCGGCGGGGCTCTGTATCGGCAATAAAAGGGGTCCAGGCCAATAGGCAAAATAGGTGTTGTAGCCCAAGGAGTGGCTGATGGTCCTCTCAGCTAGGCGGGAGATGGGCTTAGCATTGGCTAGCTCCAGGCTAATTGGTGCTTGCTTCGGGACAGGGATGTTAGCCAGGAGAAGCCAATCGAATAGCAGCTAGCTAGCTGCGGTGATCCAGGTGAAGAGGTTCAGAGCACATTGGGTGAGGCGGGTTGCAGGAGAGTGTGTTGCAAAGAAAAAATATATACAAAAATATATATAAAGATATATACATGGGACATGACAAGACAAATACAAAAGACGTCTGAATGCTACGCCATCTTGGATCTTGGAACATAATGCTGTGTTCATAACCAAGTTGGAAGGGGGTAATTACCAGTTGTGAAGTCATCAATACCAGTTGGATGCATTCACATGCTTTGAACTCGCTGAGAAAAGTTGATTGCCTAATGACCAACAAGCTGTGCCAACCATAAAATAAAACGATATTTTTTTTTGTTTAACATTTTTTTAATCTAGGCAAGTCAGTTAAGAACATCTTATTTACAATGGCGGCTTACCCCGGCCAAACCCTAACGACGCTGGGCCAATAGGACTCCCAACTCCCGCCCTATGCGATTCCCAATCACAGCCAGTTGTGGTACATCCTGGAATTGAACAAGGGTCTGTAGTGATGCCTCTAGCACTGAGATGCAGTGACTTAAACCGCTGCGCTACTTGGGAGCCCCCAAATTATAGTGTTAAAAAAAACATGCAAATAGTTTGCTTTTCATAAATACTGTTTTGTTGTTGGATTTAACTGCCGAAAATGCTGTTATCATTTTATCAGAGGTCAGCATGTGGGAGAATTCAGAGCTCAGGGATGATTTCCCACTAGTAATTACCAGTTGGAGAAGCGTATAAGTGTATTTTTCCCAGTTATATGTGGTAAATACCCCCTAGTCCCACTTGGTAAGGAACGCAGCAAAAGGGAAATGCCAGCCTCTATCACAGGCTTTCACCAATTGTGAGTGAAGCTTGGGAGGCTTTGCTGTTCTTGGAAAATCTTCTGGGGAATTGAGAAAAGACCACACAATGGTAGCCTGTTGTAGTACAACTAGAATCGTATATACTGTAGTAAACTCCTCACTGAAAATGGAGGTTGATTCATCAGCCTTTATGTACCTACCTATAACATTAGAGAATAATAATTTAAAATAGGATTCCACAAAGAGCCACCATTGACATCCCTGTAGCATAGTTATACATCACTACGCAGTTGGAAGGCCTCAATCATCAATAGGATTGCTTAAAATCTCACAAATGCAGAGTATGCTTATCCCAACACAAGGCGAGACCCAGAAGCAGACACAGGAGGCAGATGGTTTGAGCTCTGGTATTTATTATAATCCAAGGGATAGACAAAAGCCAGGTTGGGGACAGGCAAGCGTTCATAGCCAGAGCAGAGTCCAAAATGGTACAGGGTAGCAGGCAGGCTTGAGGTCAGGGGCAGGCAGAGTGGTAAGGCAGGCGAGCTCAGAGTCTGGACAGGCAAGGGTCAAAACCAGGAGGACGAGAAAACGAGAGACTGGGGAAAACAGGAGCAGGAGAGAAAAATGCTGGTTGACTTGGCAAACAAGACAAACTGGCACAGACAGACAGAAAACACAGGTATAAATACCTAGGGGATAAGTGGGGAAGATGGGCGACACCTGTGGGGGTGGGGGGTGGAGACAAGCACAAGGACAGGGGAAACAGATCAGGGTGTGACAATGCTGCTGTGTAACTGCGGTACCTCCATACAGTACAGTATGTCATTATCTTGAACAATTGTAGGTTTCATGATAATGTGAGCTTCTTTTACTGTATCTCTAAGAGCTATAGACTAATTTATCATTTGAGAGAAAATATTGAATTCATCTAACTACTATGCATAATCTTGGGGACATAATGGTGGTCATGAAATTTGTGGTACATAATATTGCCTAGCCATTAGTAGAGAGTTCTATGGCCCTCTCCATGCTCACACACAGCCTTTATTTTTTGATCACTGTTCTCTCTACTCCCCTCATCCTCTTTTAGAAGATGGCAATCCTGAATTCCATTCTCTCTCAAACAAACATAGTTATTGACTGCTTAAATGACTACCTACCCGTAGCACTCGACTCTGTAGCCATGAAGTGCTTTGAAAAACTGGTCATGGCTCACATCAACACCATCATCCTAGAAACCCTAGACCCACTCCAATTCGCATACCGCCCAAACAGATCCACAGATGACACAAATCTCTATTAGACTCCACACTGATCTTTCCCACCTTGACAAAAGGAATACCTACGTGAGAATGCTGTTCATTGACTACAGCTCAGCTTTCAACAGCATAGTGTCCTCAAAGCTCATCACTAAGCTAAGGACCCTGGGACTAAACACCTCCCTCTGCAACTAGATCCTGGACTTCCTGATAGGCCATCCCCAGGTGGTAAGGGTAGGCAACAACACATTTGTCACGCAGATCCTCAACACGGGGGCCCCTCAGGGGTGCATGCTTAGTTCCCTGCTGTACTCCCTGTTCACCAATGACTGCTTGGCCAAGCACGACTCCAACAACATTATTAAGTTTGCCGCCGACACAACAGTGGTAGGCCTGATCACCGACAACGATGAGACAGCCTATAGGGAGGAGGTCAGATACCTGGCAGTGTGGTGCCAGGACAACAACCTCTCCCTCAATGTGATCTAGACAAAGGAGATGATCATGGACAACAGGAAAAGGAGGGCTGAGCACACCTCCATTCTCATCGACGGGGCTGTAGTGGAGCAGTTTGAGAGCGTCAAGTTCCATGGTGTCCACATCACCAATGAACTATCATGATCCAAACACACCAAGACAGTTGTGAAGAGGGCACGAAAACATCTATTCCCCTTCAGGAGACTAAAGAGATTTTGCATGGGTCCTCAGATCCTCAAAAAGTTCAACAGCTGCACCATCGAGAGCATCCTGACTGTTTGCATCATCAGCTGGTATGGCAACTGCTCAGCCTCCGACTGCAAGTACAGTACAGTACATCACTGGGGCCAAGCTTCCTGCCATCCAGGACCTCAATACCAAGTGGTGTCAGAGGAATGCCCTAAAAATTGCCAAAGATTCCAGCTACCCTAGTCATAGACTGTTCTCTCTGCTACCTCATGGCAAGCGGTACCGGAGCGCCAAGTCTAGGTCCAAAATGCCTCTTAACAGCTTCTACCCCCAAGCCATAAGACTGCTGAACAGCTAATCAAATGGCAACCCGGACTATTTGAATTGACCCCCCTCCCCCTCCCCCCATTTTTTACACTGCTGCTTCTCGCTGCTTATTATCCATGCATAGTCACTTTACCCCTACCTACATGTACAGCACCAGTCAAAAGTTTGGACACACCTACTACATTTTAGAATAATTGAAAATACATCAAAACTGGTATAGAATGTATCTGGTATAGAATGTATCTGGTATAGAATGTATAATGTAGCAGGTGAAAGATGTAGAAGAATAACATTGTTAAGAGCAGTTAAGAAACAAGGCAGGAAGCTCAGCCAATAAGGGTGTAGTCAAAAAGTAATTATAGATTAAAATAAAACAACTATTCAGCATGTGAACCTATTCAACCTTAAACTATATTCAACCTGTGAAGACTTGTCAGCTCCATAATTGACTTGCCTATTCTTCAAACTCAATTTGAATCCTGAAAGGAATCAGTATGAGCATTTGGAAAAGTAAAAAGCTAAGCCAGGTTAGATTCCTCATAGATATTCAGCTCTCTTGTTTCATCATGGTCAGGCCTATACAGCACAATCAGAGGCAAACCTCCATAGCCTGCAATCAGCTCCAAATTCCTCCAACTACCATCCAAATCATGGTAAGAATAATATCTACCCTGAGGGAAAGCACAAGTGTGCATCCCAAATTGCACTCTATTCCCTTTACAGTGCACTAATTCTGACCAGGGCTCTGGTCACAAGTAGTGCACGATATAGCATTAGGGAATAGGATGCCACAAGACAGGATATCCTATTTCTACAACGAGCCCATTTATCTCAGTTGATAACTTGACTCCTTTCTCAAGCCACTACCTCTCAATACAGGGGGAAATTAATTATGAATATCAGTGAATATTCTAATAAATAAATGGGAACTGGGTTTGGTGGTCAGCCCCTGTATCTCAGAGGAGATAAATAACTCTAGAGTCAAATTACTTATATATACATTTTTTTTTTTATTAAACATTGAATTCGCTATTAGCCCATAGAAACGCAGTGTCTGTCCTATATCTGAGAGATATAAGAAAGCTAAGGATTGTTTATTATTTGTTCATTTGTTTTTACCGGGGAATGACCTGTATACGTTTGACCTGGAAATGACCTATTCACTTCCATACATTTCTCATCCCGATACTGGATTACCTTCAGACAAGTCTAGAGTAGAGTAAAACAACAAACATGGATTGTGGTGGTCATACAGCCCAAACCATTTGGACTCTGCAGACATTTTCGTGAGAAGTCCGGTTTTCAGGATGTCTCCCTGTCTGACAAACACTGTAGCTCTGCCACCTTCCAACCCAGATGTGGAAGGCCGACATGGCCGGATACGGTGGATTGAGACGCAACCCATGCAAAAAATAAAACACATATCTCTAGCTTAAACATACAGATTTTGATGGGGATTTGTATATTATGCTAATTCGATTTCCACGAGGGTGCGGACATCGACTCTACGTTTTTTAAAATATGGTGAGGTGATGGAGGAGAGGGTGCTGACCTGCATTCCAAAAAGACCATATACGCATCCAAAATGGAACTCCATTCACTATCTGGTGCACTAGGGCCCTGGTCAAAAGTAGTGCACTAGGGAATAGGGTGCCATTTCGGATGCAGGCCATGTCAATCTTCTGCCCACTCAGTAAATGTTGCAGCATCATTATATTGTGTGAGCAAACTCTCTTCGAGGCAAATTAAATGTTCTTTAATGACACCTGTTGTGTTTTACAATGTAAAGTCATATTGGACGGCAATTAAGCATACCATTTTCATAGATTACAGACAACAAAGACACACAACAAGCAGTGGTG
This sequence comes from Oncorhynchus mykiss, assembly GCF_013265735.2. Classification (NCBI taxonomy): domain Eukaryota; kingdom Metazoa; phylum Chordata; class Actinopteri; order Salmoniformes; family Salmonidae; genus Oncorhynchus; species Oncorhynchus mykiss. The sequence goes on from NC_048570.1 coordinate 37,206,595, forward strand.
TAGTGGTGCCTGGAGAAGTGGGTATACTCCAATTTTGCCAAAACTTTACTGAATGGCCCGCCCGGCAAAGGAAATGTGCCCTGTGTGAAAAAGTCTATGACAAACAGTAACATACACTCTGAATAACCTAAAATTATCAAACGCATATTTTTCATTCAATCAAGCCAATCCAAGCTGCACTGTGCAAGTAGACTAATAGGAGGCCTACTATTGAAATAGATAAATGAGGCTGTCAACTGAGTCAGAGGTTTCAGATTTTTCCCAAAATGTTCAGGTTTTCCCTCTCAAAGTCACACTTTTGTAATATATTTTTAAAAAGTATGTTATAACTCCACAACAATGCCAGTATACCACTTTTGAGGTCTGGGAAAAATCAAAGATAGATTAGATTTTTTTGTGTTGTTACCCTTTAATTCAACTGAGCAGGCACCTACCACTGTTCAAATCAAATTCAAATCAAATTGTATTGGTCACATACACATGGTTAGCAGATGTTAATACGAGTGTAGCGAAACGCTTGTGCTTCTTGTTCCGACAGTGCAATAAAATCTAACAAGTAATCTAACAATTTCACAACTACCTTATACACATAAGTGTAAAGGTGTCACGACTTCCGCCGAAGTCGGCTCCTCTCCTTGTTCGGACGGCGTTCGGCGGTCGACGTTACCGGCTTTCTAGCCATCGCCGCTCCATTTTTCATGTATCCATTTGTTTTGTCTTGTTGCCTGCACACCTGGTTTTCATTCCCCAATCAATCTACATGCATTTATTCCTTTGTTCCCCATCATGTCTTTGTGTAAGATTGTTTGTGTTACGTGTGCATTGTTGACGCGCCAGACTGGCTTGTTTTTTCCGTGTTATTTTTCATGAAGATGTTTATTGTTAATCATAATTCTTGTGACTGTTTTGTGCGTTTTGCACTTTTGTCTAAATAAAGTGTGCGCCTGTTCACAAATCTCTGCTCTACTGCACCTGACTTCGCTACCAGTACGCACACATTCTGACAAAAGGAATGAATAAGAATATGTACATATAAATATATGGATGAGCGATGGCCGAACGGCATAGGCAAGATGCAGCAGATGGTATAGAGTACAGTATATAAATATGAGATGAGTAATGTAGGGTATGTAAACATTATATGAAGTGCCATTGTTTAAAGTGATTAGTGATACATTTATTTCATCAAATTTTTTATTATTAAAGTGCCTAGAGATTTGAGTCAATATGTTGGCAGCAGCCACTCAATGTTTTTTTTTTGTGTTTTTTTTCAAGGGGTGTAACAGCTTAATATTGCGGACAGAATGTTGCTTCCAATGTAATTGTCTGCATCATTTCCAATGCCCCATATTTTTTTGGTAAATATATATATCCATACATGCATCCATACATACATATACACATATATACATACACATACCTATATAGACATACATACTTTTTTAAAAGAATATACCTTTATTATTATTCCCCGCAAACCCTACCGACGATCCCCCAATTGGAGTAAACTAATAAACACTTCTGCTTTTACCTTCAATTTATATACAGTGCCTTGCGAAAGTATTCGGCCCCCTTGAACTTTGCGACCTTTTGCCACAATTCAGGCTTCAAACATAAAGATATAAAACTGTATTTTTTTGTGAAGAATCAACAACAAGTGGGACACAATCATGAAGTTGAACGACTTTTATTGGATATTTCAAACTTTTTTAACAAATCAAAAACTGAAAAATTGGGCGTGCAAAATTATTCAGCCCCCTTAAGTTAATACTTTGTAGCGCCACCTTTTGCTGCGATTACAGCTGTAAGTCGCTTGGGGTATGTCTCTATCAGTTTTGCACATCGAGAGACTGACATTTTTTCCCATTCCTCCTTGCAAAACAGCTCGAGCTCAGTGAGGTTGGATGGAGAGCATTTGTGAACAGCAGTTTTCAGTTCTTTCCACAGATTCTCGATTGGATTCAGGTCTGGACTTTGACTTGGCCATTCTAACACCTGGATATGTTTATTTTTGAACCATTCCATTGTAGATTTTGCTTTATGTTTTGGATCATTGTCTTGTTGGAAGACAAATCTCCGTCCCAGTCTCAGGTCTTTTGCAGACTCCATCAGGTTCTTCTTCCATAATGGTCCTGTATTTGGCTCCATCCAGCTTCCCATCAATTTTAACTATCTTCCCTATCCCTCCTGAAGAAAAGCAGGCCCAAACCATGATGCTGCCACCACAATGTTTGACAGTGGGGATGGTGTGTTCAGGGTGATGAGCTGTGTTGCTTTTACGCCAAACATAACGTTTTGCATTGTTGCCAAAAAGTTCAATTTTGGTTTCATCTGACCAGAGCACCTTCTTCCACATGTTTGGTGTGTCTCCCAGGTGGCAGGTGGCAAACTTTAAACAACACTTTTTATGGATATCTTTAAGAAATGGCTTTCTTCTTGCCACTCTTCCATAAAGGCCAGATTTGTGCAATATACGACTGATTGTTGTCCTATGGACAGAGTCTCCCACCTCAGCTGTAGATCTCTGCAGTTCATCCAGAGTGATCATGGGCCTCTTGGCTGCATCTCTGATCAGTCTTCTCCTTGTATGAGCTGAAAGTTTAGAGGGACGGCCAGGTCTTGGTAGATTTGCAGTGGTCTGATACTCCTTCCATTTCAATATTATCGCTTGCACAGTGCTCCTTGGGATGTTTAAAGCTTGGGAAATCTTTTTGTATCCAAATCCGGCTTTAAACTTCTTCACAACAGTATCTCGGACCTGCCTGGTGTGTTCCTTGTTCTTCATGATGCTCTCTGCGCTTTTAACGGACCTCTGAGACTATCACAGTGCAGGTGCATTTATACGGAGACTTGATTACACACAGGTGGATTGTATTTATCATCATTAGTCATTTAGGTCAACATTGGATCATTCAGAGATCCTCACTGAACTTCTGGAGAGAGTTTGCTGCACTGAAAGTAAAGGGGCTGAATAATTTTGCACGCCCAATTTTTGGGTTTGAAATATCCAATAAATGTCGTTCCACTTCATGATTGTGTCCCACTTGTTGTTGATTCTTCACAAAAAAATACAGTTTTATATATTTATGTTTGAAGCCTGAAATGTGGCAAAAAGTCGCAAAGTTCAAGGGGGCCGAATACTTTCGCAAGGCACTGTATCTTATACACATTTTACAGACACAGTCTACTTTACAATAGTTCTCTCTTGTTTGTTCTTATTTCTGATGTCCATCCAGTTTGATTTCTATTTGTAACTATGCTATTTCACAAAAGTTCCGAACCTATATACCTTTTACAGATCCCCTATGCTTTACATTGTTTATCTTGTTATTAGTCCCACCCTTCAGCTCCATTCAACCCCTCCCATCTATATCTCAATATCATCCATTTCAGATTTCTATTTGCCAAATATTTTTCAACTGTGCTGTGATGCGTCACAAAATAATTTAACCTTCCTATTCTCATAGCTTATACAGATTGTAAATTAAAAATAAACATTTTTGCTAAAATATTTATTATAATATTGATTGATTGACTATGGCTTTTCAAAACACCCAGTGTTGCTATCTGTAGCGTTAGTTCTAGGCAAATGTTGCAATTCTTCAGCCATTCCTGGACCTGTGACCAAAAACGAGCTACATATGGACAATACCAAAATAAATGATCTAATGACTCTGCCTCCTCACAGCAGAATCTGCAGAGCTGGGAAGATTGTATCCCCCATATATATAACATTATATTAGTTGCAAGAATTTTGTTTAGTAAATTATTTTGAAAAATGTGAAGTTTTGAATCCGGCGTTGTTTTGCGTATCAATTCATAAAAATGTTAGTGATGGCTGTTTAACAGTCTGATGGCAGTCTAACAGTCTAGTTGTCCTGGAGGGCAGGTAGTTTTCCCCCGGTGATGGGCTGTGCAGACCTCACTACCCTCTGGAGAGCCTTACGGTTGTGGGCGGAGCAGTTGCCGTACCAGGCGGTGATACAGCCCGACAGGAGGCTCTTGATTGTGCATCTGTAAAAGTTTGTGAGTGTTTTTGGTGACAAGCCACACTGTCTGTGTGGGTGGACCATTTCAGTTTGTACGTGATGTGTACGCCGAAGAACTTAAAACTGTCCACCTTCTCCACTACTGTCCCGTCGATGTGGATAGGGGGGTGCTCCCTCTGCTGTTTCCTGAAGTACACGATCATCTTCTTTGTTTTGTTGAAGTTGAGTGTGAGGTTATTTTCCTGACTCCACACTCCGAGGGCCCTCACCTCCTCCCTGTAGTCCGTCTTGTCGTTGTTGGTAATCAAGCCTACCACTGTAGTGTCATCTGCAAACTTGATGATTGAGTTGGAGGTGTGCATGGCCATGCAGTCATGGGTGAACAGGGAGTACAGGAGAGGGCTGAGAATGCACCCTTGTGGGGCCCCAGTGTTGAGGATCAGCGGGGTGGAGATGTTGTTTCCTACCCTCACCACTTGGGGGCGGCCCGTCAGGAGGTCCAGGACCCTGTGCACAGGGCGAGGTCGAGACCCAGGGTCTCGAGCTTAATCACGAATTTGGAGGGTACTATGGTGTTAAATGCTGAGCTGTAATTGATGAACAGCATTCTTACATAGGTATTCCTCTTGTCCAGATGGGTTAGGGCAGTGTGATTGTGATTGCGTCGTCTGTGGACCTATTGGGGCGGTAAACAAATCGGAGTAGGTCTAGGCTCTCAAGTAGGGTGGAGGTTATATGATCCTTGACTAGTCTCTCAAAGCACTTCATGATGACTGAAGTGAGTGCTACGGGACGATAGTCGTTTAGCTCAGTTACCTGTTGTTTGGTTAGCTGTGTTTCAGTTCCACACATGAGATTAAGTTTGCATAACAAATGGCCACTGGATTGACGCAAATAATCTTGATATTATTCTGCCAGGTAGGCATAGGTCACTTTGTTGCTTGTTAACGTTTAATAGAGGTTTTTGGCAAAGCCTTTCCATCTATCAGAAGACGGTTTGTTCTATCATTAGCTATATTTTTCCTGTTTCTTAATCGTTTGAAACCTGGATATTTTACTTTATATTATAAAGCATGTCTTACCTTGCTTCAAAGTAACCTAGCCAAAATCCCAGCATAGAAATGTGGAGGAGATTTTTTTTAAATCATAGACTTCTTCATATATACTCTCCTTGTTCTATTGGTTTCCAAATCAACTTTCTTTCATTGTTTAGCAGCCTATGGCATTATCCTAGTCATATTAGCAACCCATGATTGATAGTTGTTGCATCCTTCAGATCTTCCTTCTTTCTAAATTTTGAATGGATATGTCAATCTCTGTCCATGAAACCACTTGCATGTGTGGTGGGCATTTTAGAATGGTGCTTTCAGCTAATTGCATTTTGGAACATTAGCTCGTAGGCCTACCACCATGTGCACACTGATGCACTTAAAATGTGAAGAAATAATAGCTTATCAACATCTTAAGTGAAACATTCTGATCTTTCCATCAGCCTTATTAATTGATACGTTGTATACCTCCACTACACTACTTCGATACACATCATTGGGATTAAGAAGTGAGTATACGCAATGCCCACAAAAAAGTGAGTATATGGTGTTTACCTGCATATATCCACTGCCAGTGGTGTAGTGGTGCCTGGAGAAGAGGGTAAACTCTAGTTTTGGCAAAAATCTATAAAATCTTCAATTGTGCATGTAGCAAGAGACCATAGTAGTGTTAATGTACAATGTATGCCTACAGTCAGGGGCAGACTGAAACCCAACATCCCTAATGTAATTCATAACACACCGGCCCATTTTTGTCATGGAGGCACCCACACCAGCTTATTTTCTTCCCCTTGAGGCCCCCATAATTATCCAGATAATTATAATTTTGCTAAAGAAAACACTAAGTTAGACAAGTCCGCCAGGCAAAACAATTGACCTTTCGGGCAGTCTGCCCCTGTGTGTTGGTAGAGTACAGTATACATGTGATGGAAAAACAATTGCCTTTCCGATTGATACAAATCATGATGATATCATTCTGCCAGGTAGACCTACTTTGCAGTCAACATTAAATTGGGAAGGTTTTGTGGAAAAGTCTTTAACATTTTCATTCAACCAGCACATGATGACTGAATTGCACATTACAAAGATTCAACCAAGACTTCGGACCAAACTTTTTCAATGTCTGGTTTGCATACCCATTGTTGCCTTAGTTAGCAATTACTGGTAGATATCATAAGTTGAAACGTCTTTCTTATCTACCCTACTGGCTACCGATGAGTTTCTCCATGAGACAGCCAGTTGAGAGCTGGGCCCTCTTGCTGCCTGATATTCCGCTGAAACTAGGCTGTGTACAGCATATACCTGCTGTTAAAAATCTCTCTCAAACCCTCTCTATGACCCTGGGACACAGAGGCACAGAGAGAAACTCTCCAACCCAGCAGAACCTACCATCCCCCAGTTTCACACCTTCGGCCCTCTGTTGCTAGGGGCAATGCTTTCCTGACCTGTGTCATGGTCAGACAATCATTGGCCTAGCCAGGGGGCAGGGGAACCCCCAACACAATCTCTGAACTCTTCAGTTGCATTTTGGAGCCCAGGTTGAGCACAGCCTATGTAAACCCCTGGCTTCACACCAACTCATCAGTTGGACCTTTCTTCCACTAGTCTATTATCCTTCCTGTTCACTGTGTGTGTGCCTGTCTTGAGTGTGTCCATAAACGTGTGTTCTGTACACCTGTGTCTTACTGGTCATTTCCATCTTCTTACCGGGACGCTGGGACAGTTGCACCTATAATCTAAACTGGCACCTCTATCAGAGTCCACCACCAGTTGGTGGCGCTTTTTTTCACCTGCGTATAGCCCCCACTACACCACTACATACAGGTAGGTAGGTACGTTGCACCTTATCACAAATCTAAAGTCCAGGAAAAAGTGGGCGCTGTCCTTTTCTAGCAGCTGTGGTGCTGAATCAGGTCCGGGGCGCTGTCCATGGTGCTGAATGGTTGTGCTCTGGTATTAGGGCACAAGATATTCCAACAGGCTCGTTAGATGTGTTCATTCTACCTGCGGCTTCCAATAGTGTGCAACTGCAGCCTACAATTTGGGGCGTTTCTGCATGTGGGCTAGCTTGCTAGTTAGCGACACCATGTGCGAGCTTGCTAGTTAGCTAGCACAAGATTTCACCCCCGCCTCCCGCCTGCTGTGTCCCGCTAGCACAGCAGATGGGAGGTTAGAGCGACACTGTGTACTAGCTAGCTAAATAGTTAGCAACACCCTGTACTAGCTAGTGCATTAATGCCGCCTACTGTACTGATGAGTCTCCGCCTCCCGCCTGTCCTATCTTAAAAATTGACCAATATAAGTATAAAGAGGGGTTCCTGCAGATGCAGGAATGCCCACATGCTGGAATGCCCCAAATTGCAGGCAGCAATTAGACATCATTGCTTCTACACTTTAAGTTACAACAAATATTAGTGACCTAGTAATAGCCTAGTATCCAGCTTCCACATCACGTGTGCCAAAAATATACCAACCAACAACTGATGCAACAAGGAGCAATAGCAGGGATTAATGCCAGTAACAGTGACACTTGTAGGGTAGTGACACAGACTCTTCAGTGGGCTGAGATGTGACCCATTTCCTTTAAGATGTAAAGGAAAGCAAGCATTAGTCTGGATAATGAGAGCCAGATCATTTGTCTACTGTCTCAGCTATCGCACATGATGATACTGTAATCGAGTTTTACTGGATAAATACATATGAAATAGCTGAACGTATTTCACTACTCAGGCCCTTTAAATGACGTCGCCAAAACAGAGCGTGCATGGAACGTGGCCCGGAAGTTGCTATTGTTTGTGAGGGTACATTTAACCTAAGTAAATAAGCTAAACGAAGGCGTTGACGTACTTATGTAAAATCGAGATGTTTTGAAAATTCTATCGGATAATATAGTTAGCTAACTGTGGCTAGCTGAAATAGCTAATTAGGTCAGTGTTGGTATGCGTCTACTAGCATAGATAGCTAACGTTAGCTAAATTGGGTTCTTAGCTTGAAACTAGCTTGCTTCTTCAGCTACCAAGCAACATGCCTTCGTACAAAGCAGTGAGGAAAAGCAACCGTTTCTATTATTTCATCAAATTCACCTTAAATATCTACTCAATGCTCTTCTCGGTAAGTGTTTTAATATTGGCTTGTTGGTTTCAGGGACAAGGTTGGGGACTGGACCACAAACATGTTGGCTTGTGTGACTGTCAGAGAACCACCATCACCTTTGTTTACTACACAGCTAACGTTATATGTTACTAGCCAGCTGTCTAGCTAGCCAGTGCAACAGCTATCTAGTAGCTGCCAGGATCTTCTAAGTTGGCTAGCTAGCTAACTCTGGTGTCAAATTGCTTGCAAGAATAACAAATAATGAAAATACTGCTGTGCACACTTGTCGTTCATTTAGGCTACACTGCTTTTGCTGCTTTGTAGTGCAGGGCGTGCCGTGCCGTGAGACTACTGTGATACAGTTAAAAGTGAAGTGGGAGATTTTCTTTGCCGACAGGAAATGGGATGCTAACTGTAGCCCATTAACACATTTGATTGTTTCAGACTATTCTAGGGCCTTCATATTGCAATATTTGGAAAGAGTAACTAGCTACAGGCCTAAGCCTACCTATTACTCTACATTTGATTAAGCCTAATGAGTCTAATCAGTGTTATAGTCAAATTACCATTTAATGCAGCCTTGTGTTAATGCCTCTTCTTGGTGTTATGAGACATGTGGGACATTTACTACAGTGTTATTACAGCTTTTCAGGGCAGGAGTGGGTTACACAGGTCTAATTCACTTAAAATCAATAACATGCTAGCATACATGACACACATACACTTATGTGTCATGTTGGCTTTAAAGTGGAACTGACAGCATTTTGTCAACATTCTTCAAATCTGTTCATATACACCCACAGGAGGATTGTGGCGTTTTTTTTCTTTTTTCTGACAAGCAAGAATATAGATATGGTCATTTTCATACATTCATAGAATGTTTGGGAATGACTCAGGCATTTGTGATAATGCTATAGCACTATAGAGTGGGAAAGTGTCTGTGCGTTTGGAAAATTTAATAGACACTGCAGCGAATAAAACCTAATTAAAATATCTACTGGCCGGTGAACCATAGCCAATCAGAGCTACAATAGGCTTATATGCAAATAAGCCAATTGCCACATGGGCTTGCCATCAATTACTTTAATCTGGACTGTGTGTTTACAGGCAGTAGCAACATCAAGACTTTAGATCATTAGAAAGATTTGCCATGAGCCACAGAATACACCAGAATGGATTTCTATAAATATGTAAATACCATGGGAGTCCTCTTACATCAAATCAAATTGTATTGGTCACATACGCATGGTTAGCAGATGTTAATGCGAGTGTATCGGAATGCTTGTGCTTCTAGTTCTGACAGTGCATTAATATCTAACAAGTATTCTAACAATTCCCCAACAACTACCTAATACTCACAAATCTAAAGGGGTGAATGAGAATATGTACATATATGGATGGGCGATGGCCAAGCGACATAGGCAAAGTGCAGTAGATGGTATAAAATACACTACATACATATGATATTAATAATGTAAGATATGTAAACATTATTAAAGTGTCATTATTTAAAATGGCATTGTTTAAAGTGACTAGTGATCCATTTATTAAAGTGGCCAGTGATTGGTACTCAATGTAGGCAGCAGACTCTCTGAGTTAGTGATTGCTGTTTAGCAGTCTGATGGCCTTGAGATAGAAGCTGTTTTTCAGTCTCACCACCCTCTGTAGAGCCTTACGGTTGTGGGCGGAGCAGTTGCCGTACCAGGCGGTGGTACAGCCCGACAGGATGCTCTCGATTGTGTATCTGTAAAAGTTTGTCAGGGTTTTGGGTGACAATCCGAATTTCTTCAGCCTCCTGAGGTTGAAGAAGCGCTGCTGCTCCTTCTTCACCACGCTGTCTGTGTGGGTGGGCCAATTCAGTTTGTGTACGCCGAGTGATGTGTACGCCGAGGAACTTAAAACTTACTACCCTCTTCACTACTGTCTCTTCGATGTGGATAGGGGGGCGCTCCCTCTGCTGTTTCCTGAAGTCCACGATCATCTGTTTTGTTGACGTTGAGTGTGAGGTTATTTTCCTGACACCACACTCCGAGGGCCCTCACCTCCTCCCTGTAGCCCGTCTCGCCGTTGTTGGTAATCAAGCCTACCACTGTAGTGTCGTCTGCAAACTTGATGATTAAGTTGGAGACGTGCATGGCCACGTAGTCGTGGGTGAACAGAGAGTACAGGAGAGGGCTCAGAACGCAACCTTGTGGGGCCCCAGTGTCAACGGGGTGGAGATGTTGTTACCTTCCCTCACCACCTGGGGGCGGCCCGTCAGGAAGTCTGGGACCCAGTTGCACAGGGCGGGGTCGAGACTAGAGGTCGACCGATTCATCGGAATGGCCGATTTCAAGTTTTCATATCAATCGGAAATTGGTATTTTTGGATTTTATTTATTTAATTTTTAATTAAAATGTATTTTTATTTTTTGACACCTTTTATTTAGGCAAGTCAGTTAAGAACACATTCTTATTTTCAATGACGGCCTAGGAACGGTGGGTTAACTGCCTTGTTCAGGTGCAGAATGACAGATTTTCACCTTGTCAGCTCTGGGATTCAATCTTGCAACCCTACGGTTAACTAGTCCAACGCTCTAACCACCTGCCTGTTACGTGAATGCAGTAGAAGCCAAGGTAAGTTGCTAGCTAGCATTAAACTTATCTTATAAAAAACAATCAATCAATCAATCATAATCACTAGTTAACTACACATGGTTGATGATATTACTAGTTTATCTAGCGTGTCCTGCGTTGCATATAATCGATGCAACGCTGGGGGATGATTTAACTTCTCTAGGGTAGGGGCAGCATTCGGAATTTTGGATAATTAAACGGCCTGCTACTCGGGCCCAGGAGATATGATATGCATATATAGATTTGGATAGAAAACACTCTAATGTTTCCAAAACTGTTAAAATAGTGTCTGAGTATAACAGAACTGATTTGGCAGGGGAAAACCTGAGAAAAATCCATTCAGGAAGTCGTTTTTTGTTGTTGTTGGTTTTGTAGTTTTCTATTCAATGCCATTACAGTATCCATTGATTTAGGACTCAAATTGCAGTTCCTATGCCTTCCACTAGATGTCAACAGTCTTTAGAAATTGTCTCAGGCTTGTATTCTGATAAATGGAGACCAGTCTGAATGAGTGGACCCTGACGTGTCGCAGAGCTTTTTCATGCGCAATCCCGAGAGAGTGCCTTTCTTGTTTACTTTGTATATTGACAACGTTTTTGTCCAGTTGAAATATTACTGTTTCGCTTTTAGATTTGGAGTAGTTATTCCCCTTGCGCTGCAAGGGCTGCGGCATTTGTGGAGTGATGGGTAACGATGCTTCGAGTGTGGCTGTTGTCGATGTGTTCCTGGTTCGAGCCCAGGCAGGGGTGAGGAGGGGGACGGAAGCTATACTGTTACACTGGCAATACTATAGTGCCTATAAGAACATCCAATAGTCAAAGGTGTTAGAAATACAAATGGTATAGAGAGAAATAGTCCTATAAATACTATATTAACTACAACCTAAAACCCCTTACCTTGGCATATTGAAGTCTCATGTTAAAAGGAACCACCAACTCTCATATGTTCTCATGTTCTGAGCAAGGAACTTAAACGTTAGCTTTTTTACATGGCACACATTTTTACATGGCACATATTACTTTCTTCTCCAACAGTTTGTTTTTGCATTATTTAAACCAAATTGAACATGTTTAATTATTTATTAGAGGCTAAATTGATTTGATTGATGTTTTATATTAACTGTTAATTCAGTATTGTTGTAATTGTCATTATTACAAATAAAAAAATTGGCCGATTTAATCGGTATCGGCTTTTTTGGTCCTCCAATAATCGGTATCGGCGTTGAAAAATCATAATCGGTTGACCTCTAGTCGAGACCCAATGTGGACGTGGCTGGGGATGCCGTCTGGGCCTGCAGCCTTGCGAGAGTTAACACTTTTAAATATTTTACTCACGTCGGCTGCAGTGAAGGAGAGTCCGCAGGTTTTGGTAGCGGACTGTGTCAGTGGCACTGTATTGTCCTCAAAGCAAGCAAAGAAGTTGTTTAGTCTGTCTGGGAACAAGACATCCTGGTCCGCGACGGGGCTGATTTTCTTTTTGTAATCCGTGATTGACTGTAGACCCTGCCACATACCTCTTGTGTCTGAGCTGTTGAATTGCGACTCTACTTTGTCTCTATACTGACGCTTAGCTTGTTTGATTGCCTTGCGAAGGGAATAGCTACACTGTTTGTATTCGGTCATGTTTCCGGTCACCTTGCCATGATTAAAAGCAGTGGTTCGCGCTTTCAATTTCACACAAATGCTGCCATCAATCCACAGTTTCTGGTTTGGGAATGATTTAATAGTTGCTGTGGGTACGACATCGCCGATGCATTTGCTAATTAACTCGCTCATTGAATCAGCGTATTCGTCAATGTTGTTGTTTGACGCAATGCGGAACATATCCCAGTCCACATGATCGAAGCAATCTTGAAGCGTGGAATCCGATTGGTCGGACCAGCATTGAACAGACCTGAGCGCAGGAGCTTCCTTGTTTTAGTTTCTGTCTATAGGCTTGAAGCAACAAAATGGAGTTGTGGTCTGCTTTTCCGAATGTAGGGCGGGGGAGGGCCTTATATGCATCGCGGAAGTTAGAATAACAATGATCCAGGGTTTTACCAGCCCTGGTTGCACAATCGATATGCTGATAGAATTTAGTGAGTCTTGTTTTCAGATTAGCCTTGTTAAAATCCCCTGCTACAATGAATGCAGCCTCAGGATATGTGGTTTCCAGTTTACATAGAGTCAAATGAAATTCGTTCAGGGCCATCAATGTGTCTGCTTGGGGGGGAATATAGGCGGCTGTGATTATAATCGAAGAGAATTCTCTTGGTAGATAATGCGGTCGACATTTGATTGTGAGGATTCAGGTGAACAGAAGGATTTGAGTTCCTGTATGTTGTTATGATCACACCACGTCTCGTTAATCATAAGGCATACACCTCCGCCCTTCTTCTTACCAGAAAGATGCTTGTTTCTGTCAGCGCGATGCGTGAAGAAACCAGCTGGCTGTGAAGCACGGGGGTGGCAGGATCATGTTGCGGGGGTGCTTTGCTGCCGGAGGGACTGGTGCACTTCACAAAATACATGGCATATTGAGGATGGGAAATTATGTGGATATATTGAAGCAACATCTCAAGACATCAGTCAGGAAGTTAAAGCTTGGTCACAAATGGGTCTTCCAAATGGACAATGACCCCAAGCATACTTCCAAAGTTGTGGCAAAATGGCTTAAGGACAACAAAGTTGAGGTATTGGAGTGGCCATCACAAAGCCCTGGCCTCCATCCTATAGAAAATGTGTGGGCAGAACTGAAAAAGCATGTGCGAGCAAGGAGGCCTTCAAACCTGACTCAGTTACACCAGCTCTGTCAGGAGGAAAGAGACAAAATTCACCCAACTTACTGTGGGAAGCTTGTGGAAGGCTACTTGAAACATTTGACCCAAGTTAAACAATTTAAAGACAACGCTACCAAATACTAATTGAGTGTATGTAAACTTCTGACCCACTGGGAATGTGATGAAAGAAATAAAAACTGAAATGAATCATTCTCTCGACTATTATTTTGACATTTCACTTTCTTAAAATAAAGTGGTGATCCTAAGACAGGGAAATTTTACTAGGATTAAACGTCATGAATTGTGAAAAACTAAATTTAAATATATTTGGCTAAGGTGTATGTAAATTTCCGACTTCAACTGTAGGTCCTGGATGGCAGGAAGCATGGCCCCAGTGATGTACCGGGCCGTACGTACTACCCTCTGTAGCGCTTCTTTTCAGTCTCCTGAGGGCAAAAAGGTTTGGCGTCACGACTGTCTTGGTGTGTTAAGATTATGATAGTTCGTTGGTGAGGTGGACACCAAGGAACTTGAATCTCTCGACCCGCAACGCTATAGCCCTATAAATCACATTGGCTACACCTGGCCTGTCTGCAATGAACTTGAAACATTGTATTAAATTGGGCCTGGCCAAAAGCATGCGCTAGCAAGCTTGAGACATTGTATAAAGTATTCTGGACCCTAAGTTTCCCACGCCAGTGAGCTCGGGACAGACGCAGCTGTAGGCTATTTGCGCAAGGGATAATAAGCAGTACTTCACTTGGGCAGGAGCCCACCGAAGCTGACTACCAGCACCTCACATTTTCTACTGCTTGAGCTCCTGTTCCTCTTATGGAATATTAGATCAAAAGTATTGTGGAGCTCCTGCACCTAAATATAAACAGTACCAGCACTCACAATGAGTACTGGAACCTATTTCAATCAAAGTCAAGCACTGATAAGAGGTAATCAGGTAGGCCTATTTTATGATGTTTCTACTGGATCAGAGCATGCCAGTTGAAATAGTGCATCCCGAATAGCTTGAGGAAGTAAACAATGTACCAGGTTGGCTGTGATTTGCAACCTGATAGCAATATTTGTTGGACTACCAAGACGTACTGTATATTGGTGAATTATATTAATCATGCATTGAACTGCATCTATCTATTCAGCCAGAAAAGCCTTACTCTACTTCTTACATTTACTTTACGGCTACTTTTGACAAGGGTCCATATGGCTGTGTTCAGTATGGGCCCTGGTCAAAAGTACTGCACTATATCAGGAATAAGGTGCCATTTCGGAAGCAACTGGTGTGTTGAGATTTATTTTGAGTCTCTTGAGACCGAGGCCTTGAGTGAGAGCAGTGGTCCTGAGAGGGATCAACTGTACACTCTGCTCGGTCTCTGCAGGTGATGCAATATTAACTATAACAGTCTCTACGGTCATCTCACCACCAGGCAGAGAGGAGTGATGCAGCCAGTAACTGTATATATGAATGGACAAAGCCATCGATCACGTGACACTGTTCATTCCTATGTGAAGACTCAATAGCGCATTGAAGCCAAATGAAGTTGGTTAAGATAGAGACATAACATGCCCAGTTTAAGCTACTCCAGGAAGTGACATTGAAGGCTAGATCAGTGCTGCGCCCTCTCACCGAGAGGCAAGTGTCTTCACTGACATTTTCAACCTCCCCCTGTCCGAGTCTGTAATGCCAACATGTTTTAAGCAGATCACCATAGTGCCGGTGCCCAAGAACACCAAGGTAACCTGCCTAAATGGCTACCGACCCGTAGCACTCACGTCTGTAGCCATGAAGTGCTTTGAAAGGCTGGTCATGGCTCACATCAACACCATTATCCTAGAAACCCTAGACCCACTCCAATTTGCATACTGCCCCAACAGACAGCCCAGCGTTCAACACCATAGTGCCCTCAAAGCTCATCAATAAGCTAAGGACGCTGGGACTAAACACCTCCCTCTGCAACTGGATCCTGGACTTCCTGACGGGCCGTCCCCAGGTAGTAAGGATGGGTAACAACACATCCGCCACGCTGATCCTCAACACAGGGGCCCCTCAGTGGTGCGTGCTCAGTCCCCTCCTGTACTCCCTGTTCACTCATGACTGCACGACTCCAACACCATCATTCAATTTGCCGATGACACAACAGTGATCAGCGACGTAGCCTGAACAGCGACGAGACAGCCTATAGGAAGGAGGTCAGAGACCTGGCCGTGAGGTGCTAGGACAACAACCTCTTCCCTCAACGTGATCAAGACAAAGGAGATGATTGTAGACTACAGGAAAAAGAGGACCGAGCACACCCCCATTCTCATCGACGGAGCTGCAGTGGAGCAGGTTGAGAGCTTCAAGTTCCTCGGTGTCCACATCAACAACAAACTATCATGGTCCATGCACACCAAGACAGTCGTGAAGAGGGCATGACAAAACCTTTTCTCCCTCAGGAGACTGAAAAGATTTGGCATGGGTCCTCAGATCCAGGTGCTACAGCTGCACCGTCAAGAGCATCCTGACTGGTTGCATCACTGCTTGGTATGGCAACGGCTCGGCCTCCGACTGCAAGGCACTACAGAGGGTGGTGCGAACGGGCCAAGACATCACTGGGGCCAAGCTTCCTGCCATCCAGGAACTCTATACCAGGTGGTGTCAGTGGAAGGCCCTAAAAATGGTCAGACTCCAGCCCCCCTAGTCATAGACTATTCTCTCTGCTACCGCACGGCAAGCGATACCGGAGCTCCAAGTCTAGGTCCAAGAGGCTTCTAAACAGCTTCTGCCTCCAAGCCATAAGACTCCTGAACATCTAGTCCCCCCCCCCCCCCCCCCACTGCTACTCTCTGTTGTCATCTATGCATAGTCACTTTAATATCTCTTCCTACATGTACATACTACCTCAACTAACCGGTGCCCCCGTACATTGATTCTGTATCGGTATCCCCCCTGTATATACAGTGCCTTGCGAAAGTATTCGGCCCCCTTGAACTTTGCGACCTTTTGCCACATTTCAGGCTTCAAACATAAAGATATAAAACTGTATTTTTTTGTGAAGAATCAACAACAAGTGGGACACAATCATGAAGTGGAACGACATTTATTGGATATTTCAAACTTTTTCAACAAATCAAAAACTGAAAAATTGGGCGTGCAAAATTATTCAGCCCCCTTAAGTTAATACTTTGTAGCGCCACCTTTTGCTGCGATTACAGCTGTACGTCGCTTGGGGTATGTCTCTATCAGTTTTGCACATCGAGAGACTGAATTTTTTTCCCATTCCTCCTTGCAAAACAGCTCGAGCTCAGTGAGGTTGAATGGAGAGCGTTTGTGAACAGCAGTTTTCAGTTCTTTCCACAGATTCTCGATTGGATTCAGGTCTGGACTTTGACTTGGCCATTCTAACACCTGGATATGTTTATTTTTGAACCATTCCATTGTAGATTTTGCTTTATGTTTTGGATCATTGTCTTGTTGGAAGACAAATCTCCGTCCCAGTCTCAGGTCTTTTGCAGACTCATCAGGTTTTCTTCCAGAATGGTCCTGTATTTGGCTCCATCCATCTTCCCATCAATTTTAACCATCTCCCCTGTCCCTGCTGAAGAAAAGCAGGCCCAAACCATGATGCTGCCACCACCATGTTTGACAGTGGGGATGGTGTGTTCAGGGTGATGAGCTGTGTTGCTTTTACGCCAAACATAACGTTTTGCATTGTTGCCAAAAAGTTCAATTTTGGTTTCATCTGACCAGAGCACCTTCTTCCACATGTTTGGTGTGTCTCCCAGGTGGCTTGTGGCAAACTTTAAACGACACTTTTTATGGATATCTTTAAGAAATGGCTTTCTTCTTGCCACTCTTCCATAAAGGCCAGATTTGTGCAATATACGACTGATTGTTGTCCTATGGACAGAGTCTCCCACCTCAGCTGTAGATCTCTGCAGTTCATCCAGAGTGATCATGGGCCTCTTGGCTGCATCTCTGATCAGTCTTCTCCTTGTATGAGCTGAAAGTTTAGAGGGACGGCCAGGTCTTGGTAGATTTGCAGTGGTCTGATACTCCTTCCATTTCAATATTATCGCTTGCACAGTGCTCCTTGGGATGTTTAAAGCTTGGGAAATCTTTTTGTATCCAAATCCGGCTTTAAACTTCTTCACAACAGTATCTCGGACCTGCCTGGTGTGTTCCTTGTTCTTCATGATGCTCTCTGCGTTTTTAACGGACCTCTGAGACTATCACAGTGCAGGTGCATTTATACGGAGACTTGATTACACACAGGTGGATTGTATTTATCATCATTAGTCATTTAGGTCAACATTGGATCATTCAGAGATCCTCACTGAACTTCTGGAGAGAGTTTGCTGCACTGAAAGTAAAGGGGCTGAATAATTTTGCACGCCCAATTTTTCCGTTTTTGATTTGTTAAAAAAGTTTGAAATATCCAATAAATGTCGTTCCACTTCATGATTGTGTCCCACTTGTTGTTGATTCTTCACAAAAAATACAGTTTTATATCTTTATGTTTGAAGCCTGAAATGTGGCAAAAGGTCGCAAAGTTCAAGGGGGCCGAATACTTTCGCAAGGCACTGTAGTCTTGCTATTGTAATTTTACTGCTGCTCTTTAATTGCTTGCTACTTTTATCTCTTCTTCTTATCCATATTTCTTTGGAACTGCATTGTTGGTTAGGTGCTCGTAAGTAAGCATTTCACTGTAAGGTCTACCTACACCCGTTCTATTCGGCGCATGTGACTAATAACATTTGATTTGAACTCAAGTTGAAGGCCACCGGGAAACTGCAGGCTGAATTAGCAACTCAATTATCCTCATAACTTCTTCTTTGTGCCATTTTTTTTAAACAATTGGTTCAAGGACATACATCTGGTGTAATTAGAAGAACTTACTGGTACCACGATTGTCTTTGAATTTTGTATTTATTTACTCAAATTGACCATGAAGATTGCCATTTTTCCATTCACTATAATAGAAGGGGGGTCATGTTTTCTGCTAACAGTCGTTTCCCCCTGCATGCAGCTGAAAGAGAGGATGAAGGGAACTGGGGGAAGATTGTATGAGATATGGATGAGTGACTTTGGCCATGACTTTCAAGTGGTTTTCTTGGGTAGTGAGTAGTGACTCAGTGTTTAGGCATATGGTGACGTCTTTATACATTTATATGTGTGCCTATGGGAAAATCGCCAATATCTGACTCACCGTAGACAACCTTTGAGTGCCATTGAATAATTCCATTTTTTTTTTGTGTGTGTTCTTATGTAGTTATTAACCTAGGTGTTGGTGCGCTGCCTGGAAAGTGTTGAGACTAGAATGTCTAGTATAGGCTAGTGCTCTCTGACACTTTTTGTTTGTTGTTGTCATATTTGAATTGCAAACCCTATCCTAGGCTAATGGATGAGTCAGCCAATTTTGATAAAGTAAATGGATGAGTAAAATACTCTATCAGTTAAATGTAACCATGCCCCTTCCATCACTCTCTCTTTCCACCACCATTTTTTGTGAATACTCGTCTTCCTGGAATCAATCAGTGGGTATAATGAATCTCTCTCTCTCTCTCTCTCTCTGCTTTCTCTCTGCTTTCTCTCTCTCTCTCTCTCTCTCTCTCTCTCTCTCTCTCTCTCTCTCTCTCTCTCTGCTTTCTCTCTCTCTCTGCTTTCTCACCCTCTCTCACTCCATGACTCACTCCATGACTCTCCTTCTAACCTCAAAGGAAATTGCATTCGTTTTCATGTTCAATTTGCACAATCTTTTCTCTCTCTCTCTCACTCTCAAACTATAATACCGCATTTCCACTGAGGATTTACCCCGGTGTTTTACCCAAAAGGCTCAGACTTTTCTGTTTCCATCTATGCAGGCCGGCACCCATGTCTCACTTGGCCATGGACCTACTCGATTGTGGAGACTATTCTCATTGGCCAACATTTAAGGAGTGGCAGCCCGACGAGATTGCAATTGACATAATATGTACATAAACTTTTCAAATTATATTACATCCTTGCCTTACCTTTCATTGTGGCTGACAAGTGACATTCTTGCTCTGCAAATTGCAAGACCGTAACACAGCTAGCCAGCTAACAGTGCTAGCTAGTAACGTTAGCATATCAAAGATGAATATAAAATCTATAACCCCTCCAATATAAATAGAAACTTACATTTTTTTACTTATTCAAGTTATTTTTTTAAACATAGTAGGCTTCATTCGAACATTACCTTCGAATTCAGGTGATAAGGAGCCAAGGCAAGGCACAGCCCATGTTACTTTTCAGCTGGCATTTACATAACAATGGCTAACTTGAACACCTTCTCACAAACCAAAAGTCTTGAATGACGTGGAGGTTGTTGGTTCTGCTCACCACAAGTCTTTAGTGTCACACTCCTGACGGAAACACAATAACACTAGACCTACTTTAACATAAAACACTGGCGGCCCACTGGTATGGGGGTAAGTCTCAATGGGAAAAAGCACCATCAGTGACTTCATTTGCGTGGATTTTTATTTTATCTCCTTCTTTCCAGTCTTTCTTACTTCTCCTTTCTTCCTCTCACCTTCCTTTCAGCTCCCACTCTTCCGTGTTGAGATTTAGTGCCTTGGCTTGTGTTCCTCCCAGAGCGTCCCTGGCCCACAGCCAGCCATGCAGGGGCTCTCGTAGTTAATTAATGCTGTTTCTTCCCCTTGTCTCTTCAATCTGTTTAATGTAATTTCACACACAGTTTTGCGGGAATCCGTATGACGTGCGTGCATAAGTGTGTGTGTGTGTGTGTGTGTAGGTTTTTTTGGGGGGGGAAGGAGAGAGTCAGGCAACTAATCCTTTAAGAGTGTGTACCCTATTTGCATAGCTTCTTATCCGTCTGAGGTTTGGTCATTTTAGGATATTTGTCTCTCGGTCTCAGTGTGTAGCCTACTTTTCAGTCCACTTCGGCTACACGACAGTGGGAGACAGAATAAATAAGAAAGGAACTCTGCTGTAAGAGACTTGAATTAGGCCCATAACTTTGAAAAAAAGAGCCTTTAATACATTTTCCGATGTTGGGCGGGGTGGTGGTGGCTGTCCGTAGTGAATGGACTAAAGTAGGTAAAGAGCGAAGAGGCTTGCTCTCTTAGTGCAGAGTGCCTTTCTCTGTAATTGAGAATCAATAGGTAGGCCTAGGTGGTGGCAATTGTTGGTTGTTTTTCTTTTCTTTTTTTGCGAGCGTTGCAGAAAGAATGAACTATCATTGAGTCAAAGCTTGTGTTCCGAATGGCACCCTATTCCCTATGTTGCGTTTTTATAGTTCCTTTTAATTCACTATAAAGGGAATAGGGTGCCATTTGGGATGTTACCTAAGTGAACAAGCAGCCCACCCTGCCCAGGTTTTGAAAGCTCCCAAATGGCACTCTAGGAGCTAGTCAAGTGGGTTGTTTTATACTAACGAGGGTGATGTCGCAGCAAGACAGGAGCTAGGCCCACCATTTTCTGTCCTCTCCTGTCTCCGTCATCTTCTGTTCCCTATTTGCTAACTTTATTTTGGGCAGCAGGGTGTGCGTAGGAGCACTAGGGTCTTTAGGCTCTGGTCAAAAGTAGTGCACTATTGGGAATAGGGTACCATTTGGGGCTCATTGATGCTCTTTTAAAGATGTCCTTGTAATTTGAAATTGGCTATATTTATAATCCAATCCACGGTAGCTTTGAACATAACAGTTGGTGCTGAGCAATTAGTGCTTTTTGTGGTTGGTTTTATTTTTTACATGAAATGCTCTATGCATTATGTGGGTTTAATTATGTAACAACAGAATAAAACAATGAATAAAAGTCCCATGAAGGCAGTGACTACCCATTACTGCTTATCACTTATTAACCATGATTTATTCACATTACTTTAATAAAATGTGTTTTATTTGAGGACATTATTATTTAATTCCAAGTCCTCATCTCTCTGCTATGCTGTCTGACAAAATCAGCATTTTTGTAGTTCTTCCAAGTAAATAAGGCATACTTTTATGACTGCTGAATACCAACTATCAATCACTTTGATTATGTATTTTCAGGTAGGGATGCCTCGCGAAGAAACAGCTGTCCATCCCTCTCGATCGTGCGTTCTCTCTTATTTTTGTGTCGTGTCTGCTCCACACAGAACGGACAAGTAGACAGACGCACGATGGATTATAAACTATTTAGAATATTAGCCTGTTGGAGACTCGCTACTACATCGCACAGTTCGGGCGTGATAGGATTTATCTCTACAGAAACTGCGCATCCAGCTCACAGGGAAAAAAAACAACTACATGGAATTCAAATAATTGAACTGACGTTGGTCAAACATTTGTTTAAAAAATGAAAATGAAGACATTTTGGTTAATCGCTCAGCACTAATGGCAAAAGCATTTAATGTTCCTCGCTTGGTTAGGCTATGCTCTCTATGCACGCTGCTGTCATAAAATCCTGTTATTTGCAGTGATGCTAATTCATAAAGATGGCACTCTGCAGCGTTCTGACCTTCTCACCCCAACCCGCTCTCCCTCTCTCCCATCTCCTTTCTCTCCTCCACTGCCCTCTCTCCTCCCTATCTCTCTCTGTCTTTCTCCTTTCTCCCTGCCTTACCCCTCTTCTCTAACGACTCCCATCTCACTGGTCTCGCCGCTTCTACCCCCACCCACCCTCTCTCTTCCTTCCCCTCTTGCCCTGCCCCTCCACTCTCTCCCTGCCTCCCCTACCCCCTCTCCCCTCCTACAGCTCCTGGGCCTGTGTGTGCTGTGTGTGGGGGTGTACGCGGAGGTGGAGCGCCAGAATAACCGTACCCTGGAGGGGGTGTTCCTGGCCCCCGCTGTGGTGCTCATCCTGCTGGGCCTGGTGATGTTCACCGTCTCCCTGGTGGGCATGGTGGGCTCCCTCAGGGACAACAAGACCCTGCTACACATGGTGAGAGCGGGGAGGGATGGAGCGATGGGGAGGAGAGGGAGAAAGGGAGGGAGGAGAAAGGAGATCCTGCTACACATGGTTAGAGATGGGAGCGGGAGGAGGAATGGAGAGGCAGATGAGAGCGGGAGGAAAGGAGGGAGGGGAAAGGTATGTAGGCGGAAGCACATGGTGAGATTAAAGGGATTGGGATAGATGAGAGAGGGAGGTCATGGAGAAGAGTAGGTAACTCCCCCCCCTTCAAAGGGCTTTATTGACATGGGAAACATATGTTTACATTGCCAAAGAAAATGGAATATACAATAACCTAAAGGGAAATAAACAAGGGAAATTAACATCTCTTTTTCTCTCCTCTCCACCAGTTCTTGTGTGTTCTGTGTGTCCTACTGTTCCTGCAAGTTGTGGCTCTCATCGTTGCACTCATCTTTGAGAAGAAGGTCAGTTCTCTAATTTCTGGCACCTACACACATGCATGTTCATGTGTATCATGTTCACATGGTACAGCAGTGTCCCCTCTGGCATAGCCTCCAGCCACGAAAATATCACATCACAGCAGCATTCAATGTGATGGATGATGACTTCCATCGCTCATCATCCCCACCCCTTTCTCTTTACTCTTCCTCCTCTCTCGTTCTCCCTGTAGACATCAGCCTTGTTCCAAAGCAGCATACGAGAGGGAATTAAACACTATTACGATGATCTGGACTTCAAAAACATCTTGGACTTTGTGCAACAGAAGGTAAGGGAGGACTCGCTTTACATTAACGGAAGCAACAGACAGGATATAGGTCTGGGTGTGTGTGTGTAGGTCTGGGTGTGTGTGTGTGTGTGTTGAATGTAGGATACACTGAGATGGATAGAGTATGATTGATTGAAAAAACAACAGACTGAACCCATTTATATATCATTATTAAATCCTCCCCCACTACACACACACTAGCCTTTTGAGAGGTTGGCTAATTTTGGAATTTTATCTCTGCCATTCATCCTGGTTAATTAATTAACCAGACCACACATATATATTTATTTATTTATTTAACTAGGCAACTAGACATTTAACTAGGCAACTAATAAGCCTCACTGCTGTAGGCATTCAATCCTTTCATTGGCCAACCATTGTTCCCACCTCTCAAAGCTCTAATTTCCACCTGTGTAACAAATGGCGCACACTATTCTCTACACAGTCTGCTACTTTCGACAGAGCCATATGATTCCCGGTCAAAAGTAGTGCTCTATATAGGGAATAGGGTGTCATTTGGGAAACGGCTGTTGTCATTTGCACACCTACTAGAGTGCCTCTATCTCAATCAGCAGTGGAGTATAAAGCTTTTGAGCCCCACAAAGAGAACCAAAACAATAACAAGCTGCTGCTGCCACTATAATACCAAAAGATACCAAAAGCGTTGACCTGCTGTCGTTTCTCTACTTTTCTCTCTACGCTGATATCAACATGCTAGGTTATCCATCTGATTTCCTACAGCCTGCACGAGTTTAAAGTGTAGTCTTTATTTGAGTGTCAAAAGTCCCGGTTTACCTGGGGCCCTTGCTCCCTATCTGGCAATCTCGATATCGATTTGCTGGGGGAAATGGGTTGTGAGATTAAAGTCAATGGATGAAGCCAGCCCTGCTTTGGGTTGAAAGGATAAAAAATTGGGTGCTTTCCAAATGGCTATTATCTGCAGTTGAAGTCCGATGTTTACATACACTTAGGTTGGAGTCATTAAAACTAGTTTTTAAACCACTCCACAAATTTCTTGTTAACAAACTATATGGTTTTGGCAAGTCAGTTAGGACATCTACTTTGTGCATGACACAAGTCATTTTTCCAACAATTATTTCACTTATAATTCACTCTATAACAATTCCAGTGGGTCAGAAGTTTACATACACTATGTTGACTGTGCCTTTAAACAGCTTGGAAAATTCCAGAAAATTGTGTCATGGCTTTAGAAGCTTCTGATAGGCTAATTTACATAATTTGAGTCAATTGTGTTCCTGTGGATGTATTTCAAGACATACCTTCAAACTCCGTGCCTCTTTGATTTTCACATGATGTCAAGCAAAATAAATTGGCCGAGACCTCAGAAAAAATATTGTAGCCCTCCACAAGTCTGGTTCATCCTTGGGAGCAATTTCCAAATGCCTGAAGGTACCACGTTCTTCTGTACAAACAATAGTACGCAAGTATAAACACCATGGGACCACGCAGCCGTCATACCGCTCAGGAAGGAGATGCATTCTGTCTCCTAGAGATGAACGTACTTTGGTGCGAAAAGTAGCCAATCAATCTCAGAACCATGATAAAGTACCTTGTGAAGATGCTGGAGGAAACAGGTACAAAATTATCTATATCCACAGTAAAACAAGTCCTATATCGACATAACCTGAAATGCCACTCAGCAAGGAAGAAGCCACTGCTCCAAAACCGCCATAAAAAAGCCAGACTACGGTTTGCAACTGCACATGCGGACAAAGATCGTACTTTTTGGAAATGTCCTCTGGTCTGATAAGAAAGGGGAGGCTTGCAAGCCGAAGAACACCATCCCAACCGTGAAGCATGGGGTGGCAGCATCATGTTGTGGGGTGCTTTGCTGCCGGAGGGACTGGTGCACTTCACAAAATAGATGGCATCATGAGGTGGGGAAATTATATGGATATATTGAAGCAACTTCTCAAGACATCAGTGAGGAAGTTAAAGTTTGGTCGCAAATGGGTCTTCCAAATGGACAATGACCCCAAGCATACTTCCAAAGTTGTGGCAAAATGGCTTAAGGACAACAAAGTCAAGGTATTGGAGTGACCATCACAAAGCCCTGACCTCAATCCTATAGAAAATGTATGGGCAGAACTGAAAAAGCATGTGCGAGCAAGGAGGCCGACAAACCTGACTCGGCTACTCCAGCTCTGCCAGGAGGAATGGGCCAAAATTCACCCAACTTATTGTGGGAAGCTTGTGGAAGGCTGCCTGAAATGTTTGACCCAAGTTAAACAATTTAAAGACAATGCTATTAAATACCAATTGAGTGTATGTAAACATCTGACCCACTGGGAATGTGATGAAAGAAATAAAAGCTCAAATAAATAATTTTCTCTTCTAGTATTCTGAAATTTCACATTCATAAAATAAAGTGGTGATCCTAACTGACAGGGAATTTTTACTAGGATTAAATGTCAAGGAATTGTGAAAAATGTAGTTTAAATGTATTTGACCTAGGTGTATGTAAACTTCCGACTTCAACTGTATGTGTGTGTGTGTGCGCACGTGTGTTATGTGAGTTAACTTACGACTTCAACTGTCTATAATCTATAAAATACCCTGTTAGGCTCTGGTCTAAAGTAGTGCACCATAGAGGGAATAGGGTGCCATTTGGTACTGAGGCAGAGTAGAGAATGTCCTCAGGGCTCCAGTCCAAGGTGACAGGGAGGTTCTGACCTGAGCAGGGAAGCAGTCACTCACTGGGGTTGTTTCCCCCCCCCCCCTGACTTCATTAAGATACCTGCTGCCTGTGTTTGGTGCTGTTTCTCTCCCTCTCTCTCACCTCGTTCTCTCTCTGTATCTCTCTTTTTCTGTTTCTTTTCCTCTCCAGTTCTCTTGTTGTGGTGGGGACGAGTACAAGGACTGGGGTGTCAATCAATACCATTTCTGCAATGGCACCGGGCCGCTGGCCTGTGGCGTTCCTTATACATGTTGTGTCCGCCACAAGGTGAATGCTGTCGTCGTCCACACACACACAGTAATTTTTTTAAACATCCGCTGGCACCATTCTCCAGCTCCTCTGCCTGTCACCTGTTATCTAGACAGTGGTGTGTGTGTGTGTGTGTGTGTGTGTGTGTGTGTGTGTGTGTGTGTGTGTGTGTGTGTGTGTGTGTGTGTGTGTGTCAGGTAGGAACTGATAACACACTGAGAGGAGCCTGGTCAATACATTTGATTATTATTATTTTTATTTTATTTAACCAGGCAAGTCAGTTAAGAACAAATGGTTATTTACAATGACGGCCAACACTGGCCAAACCCGGATGACGCTGGGCCAATTGTGCGCCGCCCTATGGGACTCCCAATCACGGCCGGTTGTGATATAGCCTGGATTCAAACCAGTGTGTCTGTAGTGACGCTTCAAGCACTGAGATGCAGTGCCTTAGACCGCTGCGCCACTCGGTAGCCCACATAAACCTTAGCCAATATTATACCTGCCCTCCCTATCAGCCGCTCACATGTCTCTGTGGATCTCATTTAGTGCTCCTCCAGACCCACACACAGACCCACTGAGCACACTGAGCCTTGCAGAGGTAGTGAGAAGCATCAGTGGCCTGTAGCAATAAGGGGTCCTCATTTATTTTAAACAAAGATCAGTTCTTGGAAACTGAAGAAGTCTCTAAACCCCAAAGCAATACTCTACTCTCTTCCCATTTAATCAGATACTAAGACAATGTTATTTGTAAAGCTGATCTTCACACACAGGTGAAATGGGGGGGGGGGGGGGGGGGGGGGGGTGAATGTCATTCTACCACATGGAATCACAAACCCATCAGGGAGACCTTTCCTTGTGCTTCGATGAGTAAGCTAACCAGCGCTACTGTTCATCTTTGGTGTTTTACGTGCACAGGTCAGATATTGTGAGAGTGAAATTGAGAGACAAAGCCATACAGCCCTCTAGTCATGAGTTGAGTGAGTGACTGGAGGGATCCATGTTCTGCTCTCAGTACAGCCCCTCTCCACCTGCCTCTCATTCCCGGCCTCATGCTGCATTACTAGGCAATTAACGCTGGTTGAATTGGTTACAGTGAAATGTGTGGAGTCACTCAGGCACAGGAAGAGACCCCGAGACCTTGGCGTCAGTTGAGGGAGTGGGAGATAATTAAATCCATTTACTGAACTCATGATTCATTTTCTCTCTCCCTGTCTAACTCACCCTCTCGCTATCTCTCTCTTGTTCCTTTATCACTTCATCTTTTTCTCTCTCTCTCTCTCGCGCTCTCTCTCGCTCTCTCTCGTCTGTTTGTCTTTCTTCTCTCTCTCGTCTGTTTGTCTTTCTTCTCTCTTCTTCTTTGCCTCTTCCTCTGGTCTGTACCCACACAGGGTAACTCCAAAGCACCACAGTTATAAACTGATTAAGGAATCTCCAGCTCTCTGCTATGTGCTCCACAACATGTGTCTGTCGGTGTCCGACGTGCATAAATGTACTTTTTAACAACCAGCATACTTACTTGACTTCAAAAAACAAAACAAATAATTGTTAGTTATTTGCACATGACTCATCTTCATAATCATACTCTCTCCCTGTCTCGTTTTCCCAGGTGGGAGAGGTTGTCAACACTCTTTGTGGTTACAAGACTCTCAGCCAGCAGGTAAGGGGAAGATAAGTGGTTATATCCCAGTTCTAATAGGCTGTGAAATCTTTAACCCCCCCCCTCCATTTCCCCTCAGTGTGCTGCTTGTTTGTTGGCCTTCTTTAGCCTGTGGAGCTTGTCATTCTGCACAGAGACCGAAGCTTTATTTCAAATGGCACCATATTCCCTATAAAGTGCACTACTTTTGACCAGGGCCCGCATAGGTAGTGCACTATATCGGGTGCCATTTGGGACGCATCCGAAGATGGCAACAGGAGAATTTAATTTTTATGGCCCCAAAATGGTTCTTCTCTCTAGCTGCAGTATGCGGCAAATAAGGTAATTTGGGTATCACTGTATTGTGCCTGCTGGTAGTGGCTGGTGGTGTTGTGATATTGATTCAGCTGTTTCTGTTTTCTGTCCTTGAGCCATATTGTCTTTGGTACCGTATATTGGAAAATCACAGTTGTTTTTTGGGAGTAGTTGAACAGTTATTTTTTTAAAGGCACACTATTAGATTGTCGTAGTAGCATATATTTTTCTGCTGTTTTTCTATCGTTCATGTTAGCATTGTAGTGACTCATCGTTGTGAAATGACTGTCTTGTTTTTGCCTTAACGCCATGCATACAAACTGAATTACACTCAGTCAAATGCATTTCATTTAGTCTCTCTCTCTTCCTCTGTCTTCTCCTCCCTCTCTCCTTCATTCTGCCTGTTTGCTTGCTTTCTCTGTCAGCTCGAGGTCCTAGATGAGGTGATTCATGTGCGAGGCTGTATCCATGCTGTCAACCTGTGGATGGGCGACAACTTGGGAGCAACTATTGGGCTCTGCTGTGCCTTAGGTCTGCCACAGGTCAGTCACAGACTCACACACGCGCTTGCACCAGGTGAGAGCGTGCGTGTGTATTTATTCACTCAGTCTTTCCATGCCCGGGAGGTTTCTCCTAGCACATTTGCATTTTGATTGCCTCCTAACCAGTTTTTGTCGGTCTGCTCACCACTTCATTATATTGTGTCTGCCTCACACACAGAACTAAACCATTGCTGTGTTCCAAATGGCATACTATCCCCAATATAGTGCACTACTTTTGAGCAGGGCCCTATAGGGGGGCGTCAGGTAGCCTAGTGGTTAGAGCGTTGGACTAGTAACCGAGAGGTTGCAAGATCGAATCCCCGAGCTGGCAAGGTAAAAATCTGTCGTTCTGCCCCTGAACAAGGCATATATTACTTAATTGAAAAGTTGGATATGTGTATGCTCTGCAACTTTTATGGTGTCAGGTACATGCAAGCACATTAAACAGGAACATGACAGTGCATTATATTTAAATACATAGTTACATGGTCTAAACTGGTTTCTATGCGGTGGTCTTTGAATATCCAGCTGGAATATTTTCCCCTGGCTGTGGGTACCAGTCTCTATGGGCCCTGGTCAAAACTATATAGGGAATAAGGGTGTCAGAGCTCGATCCCCAGCTGAGTGATATCAAAGACTGTAAAAATGGGACCCAATGCGTCTCTGCTTGGCACTGTTCCTAGGCCATCATTGAAAATAATAATTTGTTCTTAACTGACTTGCCTAGTTAAATAAAGGTAAAATACATGCTAAAAAAAATATAAATAGGGAATAGGGTGCCATTTGGAACACGAACAATGTCATGTGAATGGTGTCTGTAGAAAGCACTCCCCTCAAAGAGCTGTAAATTTGGGCTTAGCTAGGCAACCCTCTCCCTTCTCTGTTGGCAACATGGTCTAGCCTACATGTACTGTAGCTTAGCCAGTTTACACTGCATGATAGTGTCTCTGTAACATTTAACGCTTTCATAACCAACAAGGGGCTGGATGATTTGTATTGTGTTATAAACTCCATTTGAATAAATCCGAGTTTGTTGTTTACTATTATCCATTCACTTAGTTTTTAGTTCTAGTTTAGAGCGTTCGTCTGTCTGCCTCTCACTTCTTCTGTCTCCCCCCACCCTATCAGCCTCTTTTTACTTTTATCCTCGCTCTCCTGTGCTGTGTCAATTTTGCAGCCAGACTTCTATGCGAGCCCCCTTGGAGATGTGTAATTACACCACATACGGATTCTGCAGCAGCTGCACTATTATAAAATGTGCCTATTCTTTGGGGATGGAGGTGCAATCCAGACAGTCCAGTCCAGTAGCAGACGGACTGAAAAGGAAACTGAGGGTTCTTATCAGGCAAGCTCAGTTGGGAACTAGTTAATTTCAAAGCACTGGGGGAGTGGACAGCTGCACACTCAAGTTGGCTTGCCCAGGCATTAACCACCTTGGGACCAAAGTAAGATATTACTTGATTGAAAAGTTGGATGTGTGTATGCCTCTGCAACTTTTATGATGTCAGGTACATGCAAGCACATTAAACAGGAACATGACAGTGCATTAT
Organism: Oncorhynchus mykiss; assembly: GCF_013265735.2. NCBI lineage: Eukaryota > Metazoa > Chordata > Actinopteri > Salmoniformes > Salmonidae > Oncorhynchus > Oncorhynchus mykiss. Next base: position 37,236,724 of record NC_048570.1, read on the forward strand.
ATTTAAATACATAGTTACATGGTCTAAACTGGTTTCTATGCGGTGGTCTTTGAATATCCAGCTGGAATATTTTCCCCTGGCTGTGGGTACCAGTCTCTATGGGCCCTGGTCAAAACTATATAGGGAATAAGGGTGTCAGAGTTCGATCCCCAGCCGAGTGATATCAAAGACTGTAAAAATGGGACCCAATGCGTCTCTGCTTGGCACAGCATTATGGAGACAGATTAGCGGTAAGGCCCTGCAATGGCGACCTGTCCAGGAGGTGAACTTGTACATCAAGCTGACTCACGCTACAGAATCAGGAGATGGGCTCCTGCAAGGCTACTTACATCTCTGCTGTGTTCCCTGCCTCTCTCTCCAGCCTGCTGAGCTGTGTGTACTAGTCCCAGTGTCAGAGTAAATGTAATGGGTCTCTCTGCTGTGTGTCTCTCCAGCTAATGGGCATCGTGCTGAGCTGTATGTTCTGGAACCTGCTGGTGGAGATGAATGAGTCCATGGACATGGTGGACTTCAAGATCCTCAAGAGAGCTGGCTTTGAGTACAGCGAGCTGGACCTGGCTGGTGCTGGCTGCTGCCTGTGTCTGCCCAGAGACGGAGGCTACCTCCCCCTGCCAGCTCTAGACCCCATCTTGTCTGACCCTGACCTAAAGCCCATCCCCATCCGAGTCCAGCGACCCCTGCCCGTCCAGGTCCATAGGCCCCTGGCCCAATCCCTCCAAGACCTCAAGCTATCTGGGCTTAGACTGGACGAGGTAGACATTGGGTGGAAGCAGAAAAGAAGGGAATATTAATTTGTGAATTATTTTTTTATTTAATTTATTTTTTGGTCTTGTTTTGGTCTCTGTGTTTGTTGAAGGACAGGTTAGACCTGTTGCACTATTTGGTGGTCAAACCAATCAATGGTCATTAACTGACATGATCACAGGTTATAATGGCCACGTTCCTAGCTGGCTACGTTGCATACGCATTCCAGATCTCAATGCCTGGTTAGGTGTTTAACATATCAGCTAACCACATGATATGATATAGCAATCTGATGCCTGACTGCGCAGTTGATGACGTGGCACACATCCATTGGTTGATGCAATGCATGCAGTTGGCCTGGAACCCAACCAGAGGTTGGGCACTTTGGAAAGGCATTATTGGAGCAATTGTTATCCTGTTTTTTAAATATTTGTTAGTCTTTCAAAGAACAAGATGCTGCAGTGGTTTTTAGACACTAATTTAACAGTTGTTTTTACCTTTTTCTAAATGGAGCTTTCAAATGGAGCTGCGGTCTTATTTTGACATTTCCTCAAATTTGTTGCAGGTATTTTATAAATCTTTTATTTTGAACTGTGTCTCATGTGCTAAAGCATACCTCAGGCTGTATTCAAATGGCCCAATAGTCAGAAGACAATTCACATCATGTTTATTTACTAGACCGACTTGACATTTTTTTTGTTTGAGATTATCATTCTAGTCAGAGCAGAGGAATGGGAGTAGCCAATCTTATCTTGCTTCGAGTGCAATGTCTGTGAAGGATGTGTAGCCTGTTTCTTTTTTGTATGAACTCTTTGCTTCCATTTGTACCGGTTTGTACAGTGCCTTCGGGAAGTATTCAGACCCTTTGACCTTTTCCACAATTTTGTTAAACTACAGCCTTGTTCTAAATTAGAATTAGATTTTTTTTTAAATAATCCCTCAACAATCTACACGCAATACCCCATAATTACAAAGTGAAAACCCGTTTTTAGAAATGATTGCTCATTTATTAAAAATTAAAAACAGAAATACCTTATTTACACTACTGTTCAAAAGTTTGGGGTCATTTATAAATATCCTTGTTTTTGAAATATATATATATATATATATATATAAGTCCATTAAAATAACATAACATTTATCAGAAATACAGTGTAGACATTTGTTAATGTTTGTAAATGACTATTGTAGCTTGAATATCTACATAGGCGTACAGAGACCCATTATCAGCAACCCTCACTCCTCTGTTCCAATGGCATGTTGTGTTAGCTAATACAAGTTTATCATTTTAAAAGGCTAATTGATAATTAGAAAACCCTTTTGCAATTATGTTAGCACAGCTGAAAACTGTTGACCTGATTTAAAGAAGCAATAAAACTGGCCGCCTTCAGACTAGTTGAGTATCTGGAGCATCAGCATTTGTCGTTTGAGAAACAGACGCCTCATAAGTCCTCAACTGGCAGCTCCATTAAATAGTACCCGCAAAACACCAGTCTCAACATCAACTGTGAAGAGGCGACTCCCGGATGCTGGCCTTCTAGGCAGAGTTGCAAAGAAAAAGCCATATCTCAGACCGGCCAATAAAAAGAAAGGATTAAGATGGGCAAAAGAACACAGACACTGGACAGAGGAACTCTGCCTAAAGGCCAGCATCCCGGAGTTGCCTCTTCACTGTTAACGTTGAGACTGGTGTTTTGCGGGTTCTATTTAATGAAGCTGTCAGTTGAAGATTTGTGAGGCGTCTGTTTCTCAAACTAGACACTCTAATGTACTTGTCCTCTTGTTCAGTTGTGCACCGGGGCCTTCCACTCCTCTTTTTATCCTGGTTAGAGTCAGTTTGCTCTGTTCTGTGAAGAGAGTAGTACACAGTGTTGTATGAGATCTTCAGTTTCTTGGCAATTTCTCGCATGGAATAGCCTTCACTTCTCAGAACAAGAATAGACTGACGAGTTTCAGAAGAAAGTTATTTGTTTCTGGACATTTTGAGCCTGTCATCAAACCCATAATTGCTAATGCTCCAGATACTCAACTAGTCTAAAGAAGGCCAGTTTTATTGCTTTAATCAGGTAAACAGTTTTCAGCTGTGCTAACATAATTGCAAAAGGGTTTTCGAATTATCAATATTTGCCTTTTTAAAATGATAAACTTGGATTAGCTAACACAACATGCCATTGGAACACAGGAGTGATGGTTGCTGATAATGGGCCTCTGTATGCCTATGAAGATATTCCATTAAACATCAGTTGTTTTCAGCTACAATAGTAATTTACAACATTAACAATGTCTACACTGTATTTTTGATAAATTTGATATTTTAATGGACAAAATTTGCTTTTATTTAAAAAACAAGGACATTTCTAACTGACCCCAAACTTTTGAACAGTAGTGTACTTACGGTAAGTATTGAAACCCTTTGCTATGAGACTCGAAATTGAGCTCAGGTGCATCCTGTTTCCATTGATCATCCTTGATGTTTCTACGACTTGATTGGAGTCCACCTGTGGTAAATTCTATTGATTGGACATGATTTAGAAAGGCACACACCAGTCTATATAAGGTCCCACAGTTGGCAGTGCATGTCAGAGCAAAAACCAAGCCATGGGGTTGAAGGAATTGTCCATAAAGCTCAGACAGGATTGTGTCGGGGCACAGATCTGGGGAAGGGTACCAAAACATTGTAGCATTGAAGGTCCCCAAGAACACAGTGGCCTCCATCATTCTTAAATGAAAGATGCTTGGAACCACCAAGTCTTCCTAAAGCTGGCTTCTCAGCCAAACTGAGCAATCAGGGGAGAAGGGCCTTGGTCAGGCAGGTAACCAAGAACCTGATGGTCACTGACAGAGCTCCAGAGTTCCTCTATGGAGATGGGAGAACCTTTCAGAGGGACAACCATCTCTGCAGCACTTCATCAATCACACTTTTATGGTAGAGTTGCCAGACAGAAGCCACTCCTCAGTAAAACAAACATGACAGCCCGCTTGGAGTTTGCCAAAAGGCACCTTAAGGACTCTCAGACCATGAGAAACAAGATTCTCTGGTCTGATGAAACCAAGATTGAACACTTTGGCCTGAATGCCAAGTCTGGAGGAAACCTGGCACAATCTCAACGGTGAAGGTTCACCTTCCAACAGGACAACGACCCTAAGCACACTGCCAAGACAACTCAGGAGTGGCTTCGGGACAAGTCTCTGAATGTCCTTGAGTGACCCAGCCAGTGCCCGGACAACCCAATCCAACATCTCTGGAGAGACCTAAAAATAGCTGTGCTGCAATGCTCCCCATCTAACCTGACAGAGCTTGAGGACCTGCGGTAAAAAATGGGAGAAACTCCCAAAATACAGGTGTGCCAAGCTTGTAGCGTCATACTCAAGAAGACTCGAGGCTGTACTCGCTGCCAAAGGTGCTTCAATAAGTACTGAGTAATGGGTCTGAATACTTATGTAAATGTGATATTTCAGTTTTGAATTTTCTATAAATTAGCAAAAATGGCTAAAAACCTGTTTTTGCTTTGTCATTATGGGGTATTGTGTATAGATTGGGGGGGGGGGGGGATGATTTAATCAATTTTAGAATAAGGCTGTAACGTAACAAATTGCGGAAAAAGTCAAGGGGTCTGAATACTTTTCGACAGCACTATGTTTGTATGTATGAACTGCCTATTCAGGAACTAAGTGTGTGTGTGTGTGTGTTGTATTTTAATTAAGTTAAAAAAGGAAACTGTTTACAGATCTTTTAGGGTCTCATCAGGGGTTTTCAGTCTCTTCCATTTTTTTATATACTTAGCTTTTTTGAAACAAAACCAATGTTATAAGGGATACAACAAATCCAGTCCAAATTATATCAATCCATGTAAAGCTAGGATCTTTTTCATATCTAATCTGATTTATTGCACTGTTTGAGCTTCATCTTAGCTCTGGCATTGTATAAACACTACTGTCATTGTCAATAAAGCTGTTTTGAATTTGATTTCTTTGCTCTGTCATCTATATTCTGCCTGTAAATGTTTTTTTTACAGGGGCATCTCCCATGTAAAGTGTGGCTGCTATGGGCTCTGATCAAAAGTAGTGTACTACTATATAGAGAATAGGGTGCCATTTCAGACACGGCCTGTCTTATAACGATGTTGTAATGGTCACACAGTTTATGTGGTGGATTTCCTGGGTGTGCTTGCCAAATGGCACCCTATTCCCTATATCGTGCAATACCTTTGACCAGGGCCCATACGGTTGCTCTTCAAAAGTGGTAGAAATTTGGGGTTGGAAAAATATGCAAATGTGTATCCTATTTTTACAAAACTTTCGGTACACGTCTTCAAATGTGTCAAGTAGACATATATATATATATATATATATATATACATATACATATACATATATATATATATATATATATATATATATATATATATGTATGTGTGTATATATATGTATGTGTGTATATATATGTATATATGTATATGTGTATATGTATATGTATATATATATATATATGTATATGTATATATATGTGTGAGTACCAGTCAAAAGTTTGGAATGGCATCAAACACCTGGAAACAATTTGTTTGATGTATTTGATACCATTCTAGTCATTACCACAAGCCCGTTATCCCCAATTAAGGTGCCACCAATCTCCTGTGGTTCATATGCAGTACCAATCAAAAGTTTGGACACCTACTGATTCAAGGGTTTTTCTTTATTTTTATTATTTTCTACATTGTAGAATGATAGTGAAGACATCAAAACTATGAAATAACACATATCATAACATCATGTAGTAACCAAAAGCGTGTTAAACAAATCAAAATATATTTTATATTTGAGATTCTTCAAAGTAGCCACCCTTTGCCTTGACAGCTTTGCACACTCTTGGCATTCTCTCAACCAGCTTCATGAGATAGTCACCTGGAATACATTTCCATTAACAGGTATGCCTTGTTAAAAGTACTATTTGGGAAGTTCTTTCCTTAATGCATATGAGCCAATCAGTTTTTGTGACATGGTAGGGGTGGTATGCAGAAGATAGCCCTATTTATTTAGTAAAATACCATGTCCATGTGTCAAGAACAGCTCAAATAAGCAAAGAGAAATGACAGTCCATTACTTTTAAGGCATTTTAATTAATTAACCTTTATTTAACCAGGAGGGGCTTATTCAGATTTGATATCTCTTTTTCAAGAGCATCCTGGCCAAGATAGGCAGCACCAATTCATTACACAATTACAGACAGACAATATGAAAAACTACAGGTAATCTAGTAAAAACCATAGAAATCTCAGGAGTGTAACAATCATAAAACAGCAAATCAAAAACATTGACAGGTCAAGGAATTAGCCTCAAAATCCTTCATCAATTACTTAAAAATAACAAGTTATTCCAGTTTGAAAGTATTTTGTAAGGTGCTCCAACCCAATGGCGCAGAGTACATTTAAAGCCCTTTTACCAAATTTTTGTTCTGACATTTGGAACAGTTAGCAGAATGAAGTCCTGCAAACAAAGAGAGTATCCACCACATTTCTGAAGTATAAAAATGCCCAAATAGTAGGTAGTAAACCAAAAGTGGCTTTGTAAATAAAAGTATACCAGTGACTGAGCCTATGACTGATTAGAGAAAGCCAGCCAACCCTGCTATATAAAGTGCAGTGGTGCGTAAGGGTTTTGCAGTTTAAAATTAAACTCAATGCTCCATGGTAAAGGGTGTCAATTGACCTCAAACACTGAGTGGAAGCATTCATATATAAAACATCACCAAAGTCTAGTATAGGCATAAATGTAGCTGATACCAGCCTTCTTCTGGCTTCAAAAGAAAAACGGGTCTTATTCCTAAAATAAAATCCCAACTTCAGCTTCAATTTTTTTGTAAGTTGTTGAATATGCAATTTAAAATAGAGGCTGTCATCCATTAAAATTCAAAGATACTTATATGAGGTTACAGCCTTAATCTCATTGCCCTGACAGGTAGTAATAGGTGAAAGTTTCAGAGGTGTATTTCTTGCTTTAGAAAACACCATTAGTTTAGTTTTGTCAGCATTGAGAATAAGCTTCAATTGACACAAGGTATGTTGAACAGTATAAAAAGCGATTTGCAAGTTCTGGAAAGCTTTTGTGAGAGACGAGGCACAACAGTAAATAACAGTATAATTTAGTACATTTTTGTCTAAATTATTTATATAAATAGTGAATAAGAGGGGACCAAGTCAGGAGCCCTGGGGCATACCATCACAGACAGACAATTTAACAGACTTGAGCCCATCAAATTGAGTGCACTGAGTTTTATTAGACAGATAGTTAGCAAACCATGCAACTACATGCTCCGAAAGACCTACGCTCGACAATCTCTGCCACAGTATAGTACGATCAACTGTATCAAAAGCTTTAGAGAGCTCAATAAAAAGTGAGACACTGTGCTGTTTTTTGTCAAGGGCTTCAGTGATATAATTTAAAACCTTAATGGCTGCTGTAGTTGTGCTATGCTTCTTCCTGAAGCCTGATTAGTACATTGATAAAATAGAGTTAGTATATAAAAACTATTAGCTGTTCATTATCAAGGGTTTCAAGTATTTTCGCCAGGGGTGACAGCTTTGAGATTGGCCTATAATTATTTAAAAGAGTTGGATCTCCCCCTTTTAAAAGTGGTAGGACAAATGCTGATTTCCATATCATTGGAATTCCTTTACATTCCAGGGTTAGATTGAACAGATATGTAAGTGGTTCAGCTATGAAATCAGCTGCAAGTTTTGAAAAAAGCGGGGATCAAGCGGGGAATTTCAGGGCTTTATGTGCCTCCTGCACTGAGAATGGCAAAAAGCTCAAAGTTTGACCAGCTCTCACTGGTTTATCCACACAGGGTTGTTCTGAGACAGAGGGTACTGAATCAAATAGCCTACCAGATGATGCAAAGTGCCCGTTGAAACAATTCAGCATTTCAGTTTTGTCATATACAGCAACAGAGTCCTTCAATACACAATAACGGTAATGAATTAACATGAATTTTATCAGACATAAGACTTAATAGGTTATCAGTGGTAAAAGATAACATATTCAGACTTGGCCTTCCTGAGAAGAGAAGAACACTTGTTTCGTAGCTGCCTAAAAAGAAGCCAATCAGCATCAGAACATGTTCCTTGCGATACACATTGTAACCATTTATACAAATATCCTTATCAAGATCAGACTTGCTGAGCCATGTTTCAGAAAACACAATTACATCAGCATCAGTTGATTTAACCCAAATCCTAACCCAATCAATATTTGACAACAGACTGCATACATTTAAATGAAACATACCAAAACCAGATCATGAAGATCAGTCAATCTGGAAAATTTCAAGAACTTTGAAAGACACTTCAAGTGCAGTTTCAAAAACCATCAAGTGCTATGATGAAACTGGTTTTGTGAGGACAGCCACAGGAAAGGAAGATATGCAGCCCAAATAAATGCTTCCCAGAGTTCAAGTAACAGACACATCTAAACATCAACTGTTCAGAGGAGACTGCGTGAATCAGGTCTTCCTGTTAAAATTGGTGCAAAAACCAATAAGAAGAAGAGACTTGCTTGGGCCAAGATACACGAGCAATGGACATTAGACGGGTGGAAATCTGTCCTTTGGTCTGATGAGTCCAAATTTTAGATTTTTAGTTCCAACCGCCGTGTCTTGTGAGACGCAGAGTAGGTGAACGGATGAACTCCGCATGTATTGTTCCCACCGTAAAGCATAGAGGACTTGTGATGGTGTGGGGGTGCTTTGCTGGTGACACTATCAGTGATTTATTTAGAATTCAAGGCACACTTAACCATCATGGCTACCACAGCATTCTGCAGAGATATCCCATCCCACTTTGTTTGTATTGCAGGGAAACACAGTAGTGATCATTTTGATTAACCTTCTATTACAGATACATTTTTGAAAATCTTGTCAAAACCTTTAAATTTAACTTAGAGAAATATCATCTCTATTGATCACTGTAAAATGTTCAAGGTTGATGGAATGATTGTTGTTAGATGTTTTAAATGATCACTTTACCCGTCTTTTGGTAAAATACCAGATGTTTCAGTGTCAATCATAGAGAATTTATGTAACTCATATTAGTATAGACATTGCCATTGAGGACTGGGCTTTCACCATTTTAAAGTAGTCAACTGGGTGGGGATTCCAATTGTATCTTTATTTAACTAGGTAAGTCAGTTAAGGACAAATTATTATTTACAATTACGGCCTACCCCGGCCAAACCCTCCCCTAACCTGGACGACACTGGCCCTATGGGACTCCTGGTAACTGCCGGTTGTGATACAGCCCAGGATTGAACCCGGGTCTGTAGTGATGACTCTAGCACTACGATGCATTGCCTTAGACCACTGCGCCACTCGGGATCCCAATGGGTTGGGAGTGATCAGCCAATGATCCGATTGGTTGCCTATGGTTTGAAAACAAAAGACTAAGGTACATTTCCAGGAGCCAAGACCAAGATTTATACTAGGACTAGAGTCCCAAGATGAAGACCCAGTGAGTTGTGACCAAATTTAAAGACCACATTTATGTAGTCTTGACTGGTCTCAAGACCACTAGATCAAGAGGCCATGGGCCCTTGCTTCAATAGTATGAAACTCAAGTAGAGAAGTGGAGTACAGTAGTACAGTACAGTGGGACTGCAGTTTGCACCACTTCTGTAGAATTACCTATATAGGGAATAGGGTGGCATTTTAGACACATCCTGGGTCTGCACAGCAGAGATTTGTTTGTGGTTGGCACGCAGGGCACATTGCAGCAGATGCATTGGCACAGGCCAGAGATTAATGCTGCGTCTGTCTTACTTCCAGGGTTGGGTTTGAGAGCACCACCACAAATAGCCTGTGCTGCTGTGTGCTTTGAGTTAATATAAGGCCAATGCACTTTGCATTCACTAAAAAGGAAAATGTAATTTCACTGATACCTTTCTGAAAAGGTGAACTACTAATGGACTATCCTATAGTCGATTTGTTGGTGTTAATTGTCTGTCTTAAGGCTGTCCGTCATAGGTTTCGAAATGGCACCATATTCAAGGGGTTCAGGATCCACCTATGTAGAGCAGGGTTTCTCAAACTGGGGTCCAGGGTCCACGAGGTATATATATTGAGATCTGCTCGCGGAACACCTGCAGCACCTCGTGGAGTTCTGCTCGCTGAACGCCTGCTGTACCTGTTGGACCCTGGACCCCACAGGTACCTGTACCTGTTGAGAAACCCTGCCCTACATAGTGCACTACGTTTGACCACAGCCCTATGGGCCTTGGTCTAAAGTAGTGCACTACAGATGTAGGATCTTAATTTGAGTCCGTTTGGTACAGAAGAATAATGTGAATTATTATGTGTATTATAATTCAAATAAATGTTTTTTAGGGGTTGATACATTTTTCTTCAGAAGAAATCAAGTCTGACATTTTAAAGCTGAAATTACAAACATTGTTTTTTAAACCTTGAATACACTAAGTTTGGTTTTCCTAATTTGCAGGAAAATTCTCACCAACAAAAGAGTGATCAAATTAAGATCCTACATCTGTATATTGGGAATGGGATGCCATTTGGAACTTAGCCATATAGTGTTTGTTTTCTTCTTTGACATTTCTGAATGTCTCCTGAGCTGCTGTTTATCACTTTACACTTTACTCTCATGATAGATTTCTGATAAACAGACTCCTTCAATTAAATACACATGGGTCGTTCCACGAAAAGAGTGCCATATGTGTCTCTTTAATATTTTATGTAGAAATTAAAGCCTGTTATATTAAATTAAGTCCCCTTTAATATGGACCACATGTAGAACTAAATCAATCAGATTTTTTTATATGAATAAAGGCTAGCTAAAGTGCCAAAATGCAGCATTTTTACACTTTTTTCCTTCGTCAACATTTCCAGGAAGGTTTTAACCCACTTAATCCAAACATTTATCAAAGTTTCACCATCATTGTAAAGCCCTAGTTATTTTGTTGCTTTGACAGTCATTTTGGAAGATTATTTATTTAATGTGATTAGTGATTCATTTACTTCTGTCCCTCATTTAAGGTCAAAACTGTAACATGAACTGAACTCTTGTTTAATATGCAAAACGATTTTTTTAAAAATTAAAATGAAATTAAACATTGAACATCTAATATTGTAAAAGCAGGTGAGCTGGGTCTACTCTTCGTGGACATTTTCTGGTGGAAAACTGAACGGTTCGAGCATAACACCCATAGATAGACAGGCTAGAAATGTTGTAACAATTTTGTGTTTTTTTTGGGTGAAGCTTGCCTTCAATTGCCACTCCCTGTTGCACACAACAAGCTTTCATTCCTCTTATCACAGGGGGATGTATGGCTGATTTAAGAAGAAATCCTCAACCCTGTTATGGTCAACCCTGTTACATTATTTGGCACTTAATATGCACTTACTATAGTCATTGTTTTATTTATTTAACCTCTTGAGATGGGAAAACATGTTTTTTAATGTTACAATTAGGTGAAATCGCCTCCCGAGTGGCACAGTGGTCTAAGGCACTGCATTGCAGTGCTAGCTGTGCCCCTAGAGATTCTGGGTTTGAGCTCAGGCTCTGTCACAGCCGGCTGCGACTGGGAGGCACATAGGGCGGCACACAATTGGACCAGCGTCGTCCGGGTTAGGGAGGGTTTGGCTGGCAGAGATATCCTTGTCTCATCGCGCACTAGCGACTCCTGTGGCTGGCCGGGCGCAGTGCACACTGACACGGTCGCCAGGTGTATGGTGTTTCCTCCGACACATTGGTGCAGGCTGGCTTCTGGGTTGGATGGGCATTGTGTCAAGAAGCAGTGCGGCTTGGTTGGGTTGTGTTTCTGAGGACGCATGGCTCTCGAACTTCGCCTCTCCATACGGGAGTTGCAGTGACGAGACAAGACTGTAACTACTACCAATTAAATACCACGAATTTGGGGAGAAAAAAAGGGGTAAAAAAAAGGGGGTGAAATCAAACTTTTTTTTTTACCAAGTTACACTTCTCAAAAGGCACCGAATTGGTGGAATGACCCACATACAGGTACACAATAATTCATTTCCACAAACAGAACATGGTGAAGCATATCTTGGACGCCCCCATCTCTCTCTCTCACTGTCTTTCTTCCCTTCCCTCAATGTCTACCGCCCCTCTCTCTGTCTCTCTCTCTCTTCTAACCTCTCTACCGCCTTTGTGATGGCGATCAACAGCAGGAATGGAATAATTACATAGAGGCGAGAAGCACAACGGGAGGAAATTAACTGCGTCGCCAAAATAACACACAGTGACCTGAGTGCAGGAATGGGACACATCCAAACAGCCATGATTATGATAATAACGACATGAATGCTGCTGCTGGTAATTATCAATAGCAGACAGGGAGCCTCTCAAGGACAAACCCCCCCTGTCCCCCTCCCTCCACTCAGACTCACAGGCAGGCAGGGACAGAGTTGTCTACTGAACTTTGGGATTAAGATGTAACACAGATGTTAAATCAATGGCTGGTACAGATAGTGCCTGTTCAGACTCACATGGTGGTTGGAAAGAAGGGTTTTGTGTCTATGGTAGTTATGAAGAGAAGACTATAAGAAGATGTGAGAAAGATGTCAGATGGGAAAATCAAATTAAACAATAATGAAAGGCTAACATCACTTGTTTTCTCTTTTCTTACATGATTTGGGAATTGATGACATTGTTGGCCATGATCATCACAGTGTGAACAGGTCTATCTGCATCATGCTGGGCCCGATTTCCCAATAACAATGGAATTTAGGCTTACAATTGTTTTAACGATGGATCTTGCCTACAACGGCTGAAGATGTAACATGCATTTCCCAAAACACCAAAACAAACAACAACAACAAAACAACGGTCGCTAAATGCGTCGTTGGAGCATGTGTCAATATTGCTAGGATCGATAGTAAGGGAGGTCTTCTCTCGAATCAGCTTTCTCCATTCAAATATTTCCTTTACATTAGAATTATTCCACAAGAGTTCTATCCCTACCCCAGAGTGTAATGTGGATTTTAGCAAACAAAAACAAAAAGCTAACACATGCTAACACATCAAACTCTGGAATAACAGCTAACTAGCTCCTTTTTAATTTGTTTTAGCTATTTTTAATTAACATTTATATCCATATTAATGATACTGCTGGATGATTTCCCGTTCATGAAAATGGTTAGCTGACCTCCGACACAATTAACTCTCTATGACAGGCGGGAGATTTAATTAGCATATTGCAACATTGTTGCTGATCTGAGTGAAAAACAGCAAGGTTCATACAAACCTGTGCTGTTGCAATCTAAATGCTAGCTAGAAGCAAGAGGAAATACTGTGTTTAACCAAAGCATACACTATAGACAAAAAAGTGGGTTCTATATAGAACACTTTGGTCAAACTGCCATTCCAGCATGATGATGCAAGAGGATGGTTATTAAACTAGCAAATAGCCTACCAATAAGCAGGTTATTTTCCCATCTATTTAGGTGAGCAAAGTTGATTGTTTGATTCAAATATATGAAACCAAAGTCATATGATAAACTATAGCTAGGCTAGATAGATAAAGTTGTATTAGAATTTGAGCCCCGTTTGTAAGCTAGCTAGCTAGACAGGAAAAAGCTAGGCTACTTTAATTATCCACATTACAAGGTAGCTAGCTAACTCTTAAAAATACACTTTCTTTTTTATTATGGAATATGCCAAATATGGCTACAGACCCAGCCTGACATTGGCAATTAGCTAATTTGTTAGTTTTATTTTAGTATTTCAGTGTGGAGTCAGATGAGGGGACAATGTTTCATGAAGCCATTAGAAGACCATTGAATGCAGGTGATGGGCAGTGGGCTGAAAGAAGTACAGTGCCTTCAGAAAGTATTCAGACCCCTTGACTTTTTCCACATTTTATTACATTTCAGCCTGATTCTAAATTGATTAAATAAAAAAAATCCCTCAGCAATCTACACACAATACCCCATAATGACAAAGCGAAAACAGGTTTTTATACATTTATGCAAATGTATAAATAATCAAAAACACCTTATTTACATAAGTATTCAGACCCTTTGCTATGAGACTCGAAATTGAGCTCAGGTGCATCTTTTTTCCATTGATCATCCTTGAGATGTTTTTACAACTTGATTGGAGTCCACCTGTGGTAAATTCAATTGATTAGACATGATTTGGAAAGGCACACACCTGTCTATATAAGGTCTCACAGTTGACAGTGCATGTCAGAGCAAAAACCAAGACACGAGATAGAATGAATTGTCTGTAGAAAGCCAAGACAGGATTGTGTCGAGACACAGATCTGGGGAATGTTATCAAAAAATGTCTGCAGCATTGAAGGTCCCCAAGAACACAGTGGCCTCCATTGTTCTTAAATGGAAGAAGTTTAGAAACACCAAGCCTCTTCTTAGAGCTGGCCGCCCGGCCAAACTGAGCAATCGAGGGGGAAGGGCCTTGGTCAGGGAGGTGACCAAGAACCCGATGGTCACTCTGACAAAGCTCTGGATTTCCTCTGTGGAGATGGGAGAAACTTCCAGAAGGACAACCATGTCTGCAACACTCCACCCATCAGGCCTTTATGGTAGAGTGGCCAGACAGAAGCCACTCCTTATTAAAAGGCACATGACAGTCCGCTTGGAGTTTGCCAAAAGGCACCTAAAGAATCTCCGACCATGAGAAACAACATCTGGTCTGATGAAAACAAGATTGAACCCTTTGGCCTGAATGCCAAGCATCACGTCTGGAGGAAACCTGGCACCATCCCTACAGTGATGTATGGTGGTGGCAGTATCCTGCTGTGAGGATGTTTTCCAGTGGCAGGGACTGGGAGACTAGTCAGGATCGAGGCAAAGATGAACGGAGCAAAGTACAGAGAGATCCTAGTAGCCTAGTTCATCTTTAATCCCTTTCAACACATTCTCTATGTTTTGCTCAGTTTGGCAGTAACCCAACTATCAGAGGTAGAGAATCTTGCTTTCGCTGCTGCTGACAACTACATGTAAGTTGTTCTTCTAGTCTACATCATAATAATGATATGTCTGCATAGCCTTTGGTCTTCATTTTGCAGATGAACTCATGTTCATTCCTGAAGATGAACTGTTTTTGCTCTTTTTTTCTTCTTCTCAGGAACCAGCCAGGCAACAGACCATACTGTACTGTTCCATAAAGAAGTCAGCTAGGTTGGTACCAAGGTTGACGTGGGCCATCATTCAAACAAAGCGAGGCCTCCCTGGCCACCAGTGCATATTTCTGAACTATGTTTGCATATAATGACAATAAAATCTCAAAACTATGCTGGTATTGTTTTGTCCATTATATAAGTGTTTGTTATATTAAAAGCAAAAAAATATAACAATTTATTAGTAGTAACTGTAATTCCTAAATGACACCGTACAGGGTCCTATATGGAACCTATTTTGGTTCATGAAGAATAACTCTTGGGGTTCTGATCAAAGGGTTCTATGTAGAACTTTTAGGGGTTCCATATATGAAGCAAGCGATAGAACCCTTTTTGGTTCTACAAGGAACTTGTTTTGTGAGAGCGTATGGCTACAAATATTGTGGCAGCTTATTCTAATGCTTACCCTGTAATAATGCACTAAATCAAAAGTTTTACACCTCATTGCACACATGTTACACATCATGAAATATATTGATGCAAAAATGACATACACCCGGCTAGTGTACATATAGCTAAATAAAACTAAATTG
Organism: Oncorhynchus mykiss; assembly: GCF_013265735.2. Taxonomy (NCBI): domain Eukaryota; kingdom Metazoa; phylum Chordata; class Actinopteri; order Salmoniformes; family Salmonidae; genus Oncorhynchus; species Oncorhynchus mykiss. The sequence continues at coordinate 37,252,164 of NC_048570.1, forward strand.
AATTAACATGACATTTATTTAATATATCATGCAAATACTGTCATCAAGACAAAGGGTGGCTACTTTGAAGAATCTCAAATAGAAAATATATTTGGATTTGTTTAACACTTTTTTGGTTACTACATGATTCCATATGTGTTATTTAATAGTTTTAATGTCTTCACTATTATTATACAATGTAGAAAATAGTAAAAATAAAGAAAAACCCTTGAATGAGTAGGTATGTCCAAACATTTGACTGGTACTGTAGGTCTATGTCGCCTATTCTGTATTTAACTTTTAATACAGTCATCTCGGTTTTCATTTGAAGTGTCTTTATATCCTTCGCTTTGTTATCCAAATAAATGGGGATGTTCGTATTTTTAGTCACTAACCATGTTTCCATACAACCTTTTTATGCGAGTAAAGTACATGTCGGATAAAAAAAAATCACATGACGGGCCTGAATGTAGCAGCAAATTTGTCGGTAAACTTTCCAAATATCTAGAAAATAAAATACTTTAGACAAGATGGGTTCTACGGAAGTCTCTCAAGATCACAACTTATTTATCTCATGATCAGTACATAACAAAAGTTGTTTCGTCAAGATCACTTGATTATTTTGCCGTGATCATGACATAACAAAAGTTGTTTTGTCGAGGACTTCCGTAGGGATCTTTTTGCCTCTGTAAAATTAATTATGCAAGAAATGGCGATGGAAATGCCTTGATGTGTAAATATAAATATAATAAATAAACTGGAAGTCACACATGTTGTGTCGTCCTCCCACTACGACTCCAGAAAGAATGCAGTTTATTAGGCTACAGATTAAATCAATTATGATGAACTTCAGAAGGTAGTGAAAGTGCACACGGTGATTGATGCTCCTTTCCAATAAATATCGAGGGTTTTATTCTGGAGACATGATGTTTGATGCTTGGCTGCCTTTTGTCATGACTCTCTTGTGAGGATCCAAAGATCATGTTACAATGGATCAACGTCCACCAGACCCCTTTCACTCACAGAGGGGAGTAGGGATTGATGTGGGGTTTTTATGACACCTCACACCAATTGTAAATTGTATGCAGCAGGTAACTCTTTTTGGTCTTCAGGAGTGGTGATTGGAATGTTTCTTTGTTACAGAGACATTTTGCCGCCCAAAAACTCTAACATCCAAAACTGAACACTGGGAGAATATTTCTAAGCATCCGGATGTGGGGAATGATGAGAGATGGTCTATGGAACATTAATGTCTATTTTGTGATGTCATTAAAAATGATATAAAAATGTTACAGTGAAAATGTTGTAACATGAAGAGCTTTCACACTGTGTATGTCAGGTTTACATCCTTTACGTTGTGTAGGAAATATCAAGGATGAAGAGAATACTTTTGTTAAGATGAAAATATGATTTTAGTTTTCTAAAGAGATCATAGTTTTGATGATACGTTGTCCATTAAGTGCCTGGAATCCGGAGTCCCTTTTCGTTACCTTCCTCCACGGATTATCAGAGGTAATAAAAGATGAGCTAGCTGCTCGGGAATTACCGGTTTACCTCGATTCCCTCATCGCTCTCACCATTAGGATTGATGGACCTCTATGGGAACGCAGGAGTGAGAGGTCTGACCTAGGTCACACTTGTTCATCCGCTGTGGCTCGCTCACCTCCAAGGGAATTCGGATGTCCCCGAAGACTGTTTTTCTGAGAGGATTCGAAGCCACCCAAGGTCCCTCGAGAATCATTGACGACGGGTGAGTCAGGTACACAGGAACATATGCAACTGGGAAGAACTAGATTATCGCCTGGGGAACATTCACATAGGCTAAGCTCCAACAGTTGTCTGTATTGTGGTGCTGTGGGGCATTTCATAGCTACCTGCCCTGTGAAGAGACCTAAATCATTAGTAGATACAAGTACACTGGTGAGCCAGACTGGGAATCCTCTAATTCTTATTACCCGTACCCCTTTTGCTGTTATCCTGCTATGGGGAGACTCTTCAGGTGCTCATTGACTCTGGGGCTGATGAAAGTTTCATGGACGCTACCCTGGTATCGGAACTAGGTATTCCCACTCAACTTCTCTCTGTTCCCATGGATGCCAGAGCACTGGATGGCCGTTACATTGGAGTCACGCACAGCACAGTTCCCATTAATCTGCGGATATCTGATAATCACAGTGAGTAAATACAGCTTCTCCTCATTGAGTCTCCTCACAACCCTGTTGTTTTGGGATTTTCTTGGCTCCTGAGACACAATCCCGATATTGACTGGACCACAGGTTCAATCCTGGGTTGGAGCCCGTTCTGCCATTCACACTGCCTAAAGGGTGCGCAGCCTTCCCCGGAAGATCTGCCTCCAGGGTTAGGTACGACCTCAGTTCTCCCTGCCGTTCCCGCAAAGTACCATGACCTCCGGGAGGTTTTCAGTAAGGCTCATGCTACCTCCCTTCCTCCACACCGCCTCGAGACCAGCTATATTCCCAGTCTGGCACTGAGAACAAGGCCATGGAGGAGTACATTGAGAACTCTCTAGCTGCTGGGAAAATTCACCCTTCACTAATGCTCCTGCTGTCTTCCAGGCCCTGGTCAACGATGTTGAATCGGTTTGTTTTTGTCTACCTCGATGACATCCTGGTTTTCTCCCGTTCTGCCCAGGAACACATTCTCTATGTTCGACAAGTCCTTCAGCGCCTCCTGGAGAACCAGTTGTTTGTATAAGCGAAGAAGTGCGACTTCCACCGCTCTACAACCTCTTTTCTTGGCTATATCATCACTGAAGGGAATGTTCAGATGGATCCGGATAAAGTGAGAGTGGTGGTGGATTGGCCACGTCCAGGGTGCAACTACAACGGTTTCTGGGGTTTGCTCATTTTTACCGCCATTTCATTCGGGGCTACAGCAACCTGGCGGCTCCCCTCTCTGCACTCACCACTCCCAAGGTACCATTTACATGGTCCCCGGGCCAAATCACAACGTTCCTAGCCGGACCCTGGGGGTGGAGGGGTCCGGCTGTTCGTTCCTGATTTGGCCCGGCCTCAAGTCTTGGAATTGGCTCACTCCTCCAGGCTTACCGGTCATCCTGGTGCTCGTCGCAACCTGGCTTTCCTCCGACAACACTTCTGGTGGCCCACCATGGCTCCTGATGTCTCGGCCTACATGCATGGTGTGTGCTCAAAGCAAGACTCCGCGGCAAGCTCCGTCTGGCCTCCTTCAGACACTTCCTGTTCCTCATCGCCCCTGGTCCCATATTTCCCTGGATTTTGTCAATGGGCTTCCTCCGTCAGATGGCAAACACCACCATCCTGACGGGGGTTGACAGGTTCTCCAAGGCCACCCATTTCATCTCTCTTCCTAAGTTACCTTCTGCCAAGTAGACGGCCCAGCTCATGGAGCAGCATGTCTTCTGAATACATGGACTCCCGGTCGACATTGTCTCAGATCGGGGTCTGTTGGTTCCGCTTTTCTGTGCTACGTTTAATTAATTAACAAATAAGGAACACTCAAAATGTGCACTTATAAATCATAACAATTTTAATCAAAATACAGCTGTAGACAGAAGTCAAAGATCAAACATCACACATACAACTGATGTCTCTCATGAGTTCTGCCCCATAGGAAAAGTCCAAGTTGTTTTTATCATGCTTGTAGTCAACCCACTGTGATGTCACTGCATACGTCATTACCTGCTATGCCTCAGACCAAGCCCATGCATACACAGCTATACTAACTTGCAAGAGATACAATAGTTCCAGTGTTTTCTAAAGCCTAAGCAGTAAATGTACACTCCCCCAAGTTGATTTATAGAGGTATGTCTGACTAGCTTCTTATCTCTTCTACTCCCCTCCTGGGCTTTATGTTTATCTTTGAAGTGCTTTTTCACAGACCCCATGCAATAGTTCACACATTTCTCAGACCATTTATTTATAAGAGGCAGAGACTTAGAAAAGATTGTGGAACAATTTAATAACCTTATAATGAATATATATATTGTTAATCTGTAGTCTAGGATCCTATAAATGTAGAGGAGGTGGGGTCCCATAGCCCCTCCCCTTCTATTAATACAACATAAGCATAATAAATTATTATAATACATCAAACATTTGGTGTAGCCCCTATCATGACCCCAATTTGACCCCAGCATTCCCCCCTTTGAGACTCACCCATCAATCATAATATTCTCCTCTGAAATCCATTTGATCCCAGGGATGTCCTGCTAAAGGGAGAAACAACTCCTGAGGTTTCTGGAGTGCTGGTGGGGGTGGGGTGAGTCTATCTATACTCCCATTCCTCCTTCTTCCTTCTACCACATTAAGTACATTTGCTCCCTTTTTGTGACCACCCCAAATCCCCAAATGTTCAACAGTCTTTTTAGCCATGCACTTTATTATACAGAAAGCAACAGCAAAGGACAGTAGTCCTATCTAGAGTGGAACAATCATGGCATCCAGGAACATCATTACCTTACCCATCACGTGAAAATACACCCTTCGACCAGTGTCCAATTTGGTCAAAGATTTTCCTAGAGTACAACCAAATTTAGCCAGTTCATTAATAATAGCTGTCATGTTGTCAGAGGAGTCAGGAAGCAACATGACACAGTAATCCTCATTGTATATTCCAAGGGCCGTGCCATTTCGTCTCTGGTCACTACTGCCTTCAAATTCTGCACATTTAGTGACTACTGAGTAAAACCCTGTACTATCAAATTAGTAGGGGCCTATATGGAATATGTCAAATTGTTAATCCCCCTACCCTTTAGCACAACTCCTGCACCTGAAAAGATTACTAGGGCTACCATCTCTACCTGAGACAGCACATGTCCATAATCCTCATTATTTTGAGCCACTGCTCTTTTAGCTCTGCCATTCGATCTAAAACTATTTTGCAAAGAACTGTTCAGCAGCTCAGAGGCACATAATGTAGCTGCTGTCAGTTCAGTTTCCCCAGATAACAACACCTTTCCATCCCATGGGGAGGGAAATGTAGCCATTACCCCCCACAGATCCAGAAATGATCCTGAGGTGTCCTCATTCCTTTGCTTATGTTTGACATACTTACCCTAGTTATCAATTGTTGCCCATCCAGTACATCAAAATGACTGGTATCTGTTTATAGGCCTGTGTAAGACAGGCAATTAGTGGTGTTTCCTACATCCACATTCCCTGAGTTGCAGATACAAACAGGGGGAGTTATTGTGGGTTTTAATCCTGCCAACACAACATCTCCTTCATCATTTAGGGGCTTTACACTACCAGTCAGATACTCTCCCCATTGTACTTTTGGAGGTCCTATGCATTTAATCAGCTGGGAAATGTTACGTGGTTGTACACTAAGAATCTTCTTCCACTTTGGCCATTTAGTCTCAATGGGCCCACCCTCCTTAAATTCTTTAGCTGCATCTGAACTGCCTATTGTATTATTGGATAATCCACCTTCCCATGCTGCTTCCTTCCCCCTAGTGACTAACATCAGAATAGTATAATTAATGTTTCTTTGTCAAACCCTGGTATTGTTCCTTTGCATAAAATGGAGTAATTAACATCCAAAATCATTCTTTCCAATTGGTACTACCTGGGTTCCCCACAGAAAGGCTGTGGAGATTTCTGGAAAATCATTACCTGTGTGCCAGATGTGTTCCCCTTCTCCTGTAATCCTATGTATGTCACTGCTTTCACCCATTTATTATTCTCCACAAAGGGAACGAGTAGGATTTGGAGAGCAATAAATACCCTGCATGTGTGTTTCCATGGTTGTGATTTTCTTGTTTCTCAACCATAGTGTGTGTGTATGATGGTGTCCTCGACATCTGATGACTCTTCAAGTCCTGTGGCTGAACTCTCTGTTGGTTCTTCTGGCCTTTGGTCTCGGCCCTCTGGCTGTGGTCTTCCCAGTTTCTCCTCTGGCCCCTCCTCATCGGTGGGTCTCAGCCTCTTTCCTCCTCTGTGTCCTCCAAGCAGGATGGTTGCCAACCTGGGAGATGCCTGCAATGGGACTTGTGTTCAGAATAAATCTGTCTGTTGCGCTGATAAATGGTCTGATAGTGGCCGGATAACCTCAGTATCACCTTCCACATCTACTACAGCAAATCCTACAAGTTTCTACTCTGTGTTCTGATCTATATAAGCAGAATCATCAACGAACACCACCATGTCAGAGTCAAGCAGAGGTACATCAAACAAGTCTTTGTCCGGTACACATTCCTGGACTGTCCAGATGTCCCTGTTATTGTTACTGATGATTTGCTCAGGGGATCTCTCCAACAACTTGTCCATGTTTTTCTAAACAGAAACAGTAAGCTTTATTGTCTATTATATATTATAGATCATGTGACTAGAGGACTAGGCGTGACTAGGGGGTGTTCTAGTCTTTAATTTCTATTTTGGTGTGAGTATGGTTCCCAATTGGAGGCAGCTGATGATCGTTGCCTCTAATTGGGGATCATACTTAGTGTGGTCCTTTTCCCACCTGCATTTTGGGATATTGTTTGTTGTGGGATGCGTTGTGGGATGTACGCTACGAACTGCATGTTCGTTTATTTATTTGTTATTTGAAGTTCCACCTCAATAAATATGTGGAACTCTACTCACGCTGAGCTTTGGTCCACTCATTATAACGAACGTGACAGAATATCCCCAGCCCGGTACGTCCTGTGCCGGCTTCTCGCACTAGCCCTGAAGAGCGTGTCATCAGTCTGGTGCCACCTGTGCCGGCTCCATGCACCAGGCCTCCATTGTGCCTCCCCAGCCCGGTAGTCCTGTGCCCGGCTCCTCGCACTTGCCCTGAAGAGCGTGTCATCAGTCCGGTGAAACCTGCATACCGGCTACACGCACCAGGCCTCCAGTGCTCCTTCCCAGCCCGGTACATCCTGTTCTGGCTCCCTGCACTCGCCCTAAAGAGCGTGTCATCAGTCCGGTGAAACCTGTGCCGGATCAACGCACCAGGCCTCCAGTGTGATTCCTCAGTCCGGTACGTCCTGTGCTGGCTCCCCGTACTCTCATCCTGAAGAGTGTGTCACCAGCCCTGAGTCCTCTGCGCCGTTGCCCAGTCCAGGAATGGCTAGTTGCCCACCCTAACCCTCCACATCCAGGTTCAGGTTTTTTTTTTGGGGGGGGGGGGGTTTAGTTGGTGTTTTAGGTCAGGGCGTGACTAGGGGGTATTCTAGTCTTTAATTTCTATGTTGGTTTGAGTATGGTTCCCAATTGGAGGCAGCTGATGATTGTTGCCTCTAATTGGGGATCATACTTAGTGTGGTCCTTTTCCTGCGTTGTGGTCCACACCTGCGTTGTGGGATATTGTTTTTGTTTAGTGCTATGTGCGCCACGAACTGCACGTTCATATATTTATTTGTTGTTTGAAGTTTCACCTCAATAAATATGTGGAACTCAACTCACGCTGAGCTTTGTTCCACTCATAACGAAAGTGTCCTTAACATTAAGAGTATCTATTGGCTCTTCTCTTCCATCATTGAATTCAAACTGGAGCAGGGGAGTCGGACACCTTCATTGTTGATTCTGAGGGAAATAATAACTGTTGGTGTTCTGATTTCCCATTGGTCATGGCTATCCTCAGTCATTAACTTGTCCTCCTTGTCCATAAGTGGCCCCGGGGAGCATTTCCAGCTCCGGGTGAGTGGTCCTGTGGAGTTTCCTCTTCCCCTGTTGTAACCTCTTCCTCTTCCATTTCCCCCACACTGCAAACTCACATGCCCCAACTGCCCACAGGTCTAGCATTGAGTGTTGTTCCATTCACGAAGGGCTCTGGCGGGCCAACGTCCTCTTCCAGTCCATGTTTGTGGGTCACCATAATGTTGAGTGGTGAAAAGCACATACCCTTCGGGCACCAGGTTCACAGGTGTGACTAATGTAACTGTGGGGGAGCTGCAGGCTGTGGTGAGCCTGTAGAAACAACTTGAGCAGATGTCTTTTTGTCTTCCAGTCTGTTCCTTTTTGTGGAATGAGTTGGGGTGGAGAGGGAAACTCCCTCCAGGAACTACAATACAAAACATACAAAATATGTTGAGGGTATTACTAGTTCCTCAGGATGTAGAGTAATATACGTCTTATATTTCAAATTTTCAAGTGTCAAATTTCAAATGTATTTCTAAAACCCTTCTTACATTAGCTGATATCTCAAAGTGTTGAACAGAAACCCAGCCTAAAACCCCAACCAGCAATCAATGCACGGTGGCTAGGAAAAACTCCCGAGAAAGGTCAGAACCTAGGAAGAAACCTAGAGAGGAACCAGGCTATGAGGGGTGGCCTGTCCTCTTCTGGCTGTGCCGGGTGGAGATTATAACAGAACATGGCCAAGATGTTCAAATGTTCATAGATGACCAGCAGGGTCAAATCATAATAATCACAGTGGATGTTGAGGGTGCAACAGGTCAGCACCTCAGGAGTAAATCAAATCAAATTTCAAATTAAATGTATTTATATAGCCCTTTGTACATCAGTTGATATCTCAAAGTGCTGTACAGAAACCCAGCCTAAAACCCCAAACAGCAAGCATTGCAGGTGTAGAAGCACGGTGGCTAGGAAAAACTCCCTAGAAAGGCCAAAACCTAGGAGGAAACCTAGAGAGGAACCAGGCTATGTGGGGTGGCCAGTCCTCTTCTGGCTGTGCCGGGTGGAGATTATAACAGAACATGGCCAAGATGTTCAAATGTTCACAAATGACCAGCATGGTCAAATAATAATAATCACAGGCAGAACAGTTGAAACTGGAGCAGCAGCACGGCCAGGTGGACTGGGGACAGCAAGGAGCCATCATGTCAGGTAGTCCTGAGGCATGGTCCGAGGGCTCAGGTCCTCAGAGAGAGAGAAAGAAAGAGAGAAAGAGAAAATTAGAGAGAGCATACTTAAATTCACACAGGACACTGGGTAGGACAGGAGAAGTACTCCAGATATAACAAACTGACCCTAGCCCCCCGGGTCAGGAGACACTGTGGCCCCATCCGATGGCAGTAGGCTGCATAGATTTCATGACTAGAAGCTCAAAAGATGAAAACATTGATTTTTTTGGTAAATTGAAATTTGCTATCATAAATGTTAGCAACACCTCCGCCTTTGAGGGATGCGCGGGGGATATGGTCACTATTGTAACCAGGAGGTGAGGCCTCATTTAACACAGTAAATTCATTAGGCTTAAACCATGTTTCAGTCAGGCCAATCACATCAAGATTATGATCAGTGATTAGTTCATTGACATTAACTGCCTTGGAAGTGAGGGATTTAACAATAAGTAACCATATTTTGAGATGTGAGGTATCACAATCTCTTTCAATAATGGCAGGAATGGAGGAGGCCTTTATTCTAGTGAGATTGGCAAGGAGAACACCGCCATGTTTAGTTTGGCCCAACCTAGGTCGAGGCACAGACACGGTCTCAATGGGGATAGCTGAGCTGACGACACTGACTGTGCTAGTGGCAGACTCCACTAAGCTTGCAGGCTGGCTAACAGCCTGCTGCCTGGCCTGCACCCTTTTTCATTGTGGAGCTAGGGGAGTTAGAGCCCTGTCTATGTTCATAGATAAGATGAGAGCACCCCTCTAGCTAGGATGGAGTCCGTCACTCCTCAACAGGCCAGGCTTGGTCCTGTTTGTGGGTGAGTCCCAGAAAGAGGGCCAATTATCTACAAATTCTATCTTTTGGGAGGGGCAGAAAAAAGTTTTCAACCAGCGATTGAGTTGTGAGACTGCTGTTGAGCTCATCACTCCCCCTTACTGGGAGGGGGCCAGAGACAATTACTCGATGCCGACACATCTTTCTAGCTGACTTACATGCGGAAGCTATGTTGCGCTTGGTGACCTCTGACTGTTTCATCCTAACATCATTGGTGCCGACATGGATAACAATATCCCTATACTCTCTACACTCGCCAGTTTTAGCTTTAGCCAGCACCATCTTCAGATTAACCTTAACGTCGGTAGCCCTGCCCCCTGGTAAACAGTGTATGATCGCTGGATGATTCGTTTTAAGTCTAATACTGTGGGTAATGGAGTCACCAATGACTAGGGTTTTCAATTTGTCAGAGCTAATGGTTGGGAGGCTTCTGCATCTCAGACCCTGTAACGGGAGGAGTACAGACCAGAGAAGGCTCAGCCTCTGACTCCGACCTGCTGGGGAGAACCGGTGGAAAGTTTCTGTCGACTGAATGAGCGACACCGGTTGAGCATTCCTACAGCATTTCCCTCCAGAAACCATGAGAAAGTTGTCGGCGAGGGGATTTATTCTACTATCCTTACTTACTGGTGGCACAGACGCTGTTTCATCCTTTCCTACACTGAAATTACCCTTGTCTAACAATTACGTCTGAAGCTGGGCTTGCATCACAGCTATCCTCGCCGTAAGGTGATTGTTCTCCTGTATATTATGAGTACAGCGACTGCAATTAGAAGGCATCAGGTTAATGTTACTGCTTCGGCTGGTGGAGGTCCTGACGAACCATGTCCAGATAAAGTTTTCGGAGGGAAAAAGTTGAATGAAAAAAAGTTGAGTGAGGGAAAAACAAAAAATATAAACGGTAATTAAAAAGTAAAAACTGTCGTAAACAAGTCTGCAAGTTGTGACTGGAAATTATAGGTATTATCTTCATCAAACCCGCCTTTTCTTATACAATGACAGAACTCCTTCCTGCTCTCCTCACTTCCAAAAATCACTTTCTTATATTATTCAAATTGAATGCCTTAATCTATATACTGTTCTTCGTCCTCCTCCTTATCAAAAATCCACTTATAAACGGCTCTCAGTCCTCAGACCAAATAACCAATTCTCAATTTGTTTATCTCCTCACCCACTGTGCTTTTCACTCACACCAAACAAACATATGGACAGACAACATTTCATTTCTATCTTCCAGGTGCCCCATAGGTTATCGTCTGTGTCAGAACTGTTCTCTCAGATACAGCTTCTGTCCCTAACTAAAAACTTCTCAGGTGTCCCATAGGTTATGGCCTGTTTCAGAACTCTCACTCAGATACAGCTTCTGCTCCTAACTACTCTTGAGTACCCTTCCCGGAAGACACCCCAGCACCCACAACACGCTAGAAGGCAAGCTACTGTTCTTAATACATATAACATATAACACACATTGACATACATCAATTACCACACATTCATTGACTTTCACATGCACATTTTAGGTTCCTTTGTTTTTACAATTACAAGAGGGAGGCGGCGCTTTTACATACCAGCGAAACACTTCTTTTAAATTACAGACTTCGATATCACAGGTGTCTGCTTACTTTACAATTTGGTGATCAGAGAAGTGGGTTCAGGTTCCGTCCAGTAACGTTGCACTCACTCCCTCCTGGCAAGCTCGCCAAATGTTGTTTCTGTTTTTCTGTGTTCCATTTTATTTACTTAACAAATAAGCAACACTCTATGTTTATCTTTGAAGTGCTTTTTCACAGACCCCATGCAATAATTCACACATTTCTCAGACCATTTCTTTATAAGAAGCAGAGACTGAGAAAATGTTACATTTTAAAACCTTATAATGAATATATATATTGTTAATCTGTAGTCTAGGATCCTATAAATGTAGAGGAGGTGGGTTCCCATAGCCCCTCCCCTTCTATTAATACAACATAAGCATAATCAATTATTATAATACATCAAACATTTGGTGCAGCCCCTATCATGTCCCCAATTTGAACCCATCAGGTCATCGGCCAGCCTGTCCTCCGGGTTTCATCCTCAATCCAATGGACCAGTCGGAGCGAGCCAATCAAAACATGGAGACGGCACTCCGATGTCTCTTTGCCAGTAACCCCAGCATCTGGTCTGGGTGGAATAAGCCAGGAACACTCTCCCCTGCTCGGCCACTGGACTCTCCCCCTTCGAATGTTCCATGCGGTATCAGCCTCCGCTCTTCCCAGAGCAAGAAGTTGAGGTCAACATACCTTCAGCCCAGATGTTCGTTGTAGCATTGTGTTATTATGAATTCATTATATTGACAGTAACAATTGTCATTACAGGTCAAAAAATAAAAATAAAACACTGGCTGTTGTTGACAAACATATTCAGTTCATATCACAGGAGGCTTCTGAGAGGATAACGGCTCATAATAATGGCCGGAATTCAGCAAATGGAATGGCATTAAGCACATGGAAACAATTTGTTTGGTGTATTTGATACCAATGCAGACATTATCACAAGCCTGTTCTCCCCAATTAAGGTGCCACCAACATGCTGTGGTTCATATACAGTACCAGTCAAAAGTTTGTACACACCTACTCATTCAAGGGTTTTTCTGTATTTTTACTATTTTCTACATTGTAGAATAATAGTGAAGACAACAAAACTATGAAATAACACATATGGAATCATGTAGTAACCAAAAAAGTGTTAAACAAATCAAAATAGATTTTAGATTTTAGATTCTTCAAAGTAGCCACCCTTTGCCTTTGCACACGCTTGGCATTCTCTCAACCAGCTTCACCGGGAATGCTTTTCCAACAGTCTTGAAGGAGTTCCCTCATATGCTGAGCATTTGTTGGCTGTATTTCCTTCACTCTGTGGTCCAACTCATCCCAAACCGTCTCAATTGGGTTGAGGTTGGGTGAATGTGGAGGCCAGGTCATCTGATGCAGCACTCATCACTCTCCTTATTGGTCAAATAGCCCTTACACAATCTGGAGGTGTGTTGGGTCATTGTCCTGTTGAAAACAAAAGATAGTCCCACTAAGCGCAAACCAGATGGGATGGTGTATCACTGCAGAATGCTGTGGTAGACATGCTGGTTAAGTGTTTCTTGAATTCTAAATACACCACAGACAGTGTCACCAGCAAAGCACCCCACACCATCACACCTCCTCCATGCTTCACGGTGGCAACTACACATGCGGAGATCATTAGTTAATCTACTCTGCTTCTCACAAAGACATGGCGGTTGCATCCAAAAATCTGAAATTTGGACTCATCATACTAAAGGACCGATTTCCACTGGTCTAATTGTTGTGTTTCTTGGCCCAAGCAAGGCTCTTCTTATTAGTATTGTCATATAGTAGTGCTTTATTTGCAGAAATAAATTCACCATGAAGTCCTGATTCACACTGATTCACTATTCTGAACAGTTAATGTTGAGATATGTCTGTTACTTGAACACTGGCTGTTGTTGATGATTGCAGACTTCAGGGAACAGCAGAGGGACCCCCCCCCTATCCACATCGACGGGACAGCAGTGGAAAAGGTGGAAAGTTTTAAGTTCCTCGGCATACACATCATGGACAAACTGAAATGGTCCACCCACACAGACAGTTTTGCCCATCTTAATCTTTCCTTTTTATTGGCCCGTCTGAGATATGGCTTTTTCTTTGCAATTGTACCTAGAAGGCCAGCATCCCGGAGTCGCCTCTTCACTGGTTACGTTGAGACTGGTGTTGTGTTGGTACTATTTCATGAAACTGCCAGTTGAGGTCTTGTGAGGCGTCTGTTTCTCAAAATAGACACTCTAATGCACTTGTCCTCTTGCTTAGTTGTGCACAACACAACTCATTGGCTCAAATGCATTAAGAAGGAAAGAAATTCCACAAATGAACTTTTAACAAGGCACACCTGTTAACTGAAATGCATTCCAGGTGACTACCTCGCAGAGTGAAGGAAAAGCAGCCAACAAGTGCTCAGCATATGTGGGAACTCCTTCAAGACTGTTGGAAAAGCATTCCTAATGAAGCTGGTTGAGAGAATGCCAAGCGTGTGCAAAGCTGTCATTAAGGCAAAGGGTGGCTACTTTGAATAATCTAAAATCTCAAATCTATTTTGATTTGTTTAACACATTTTTGGTTACTACATGATTCCATATGTGTTATTTCATAGTTTTGATGTCTTCACTATCATTCAATAATGTAGAAAATAGTACAAATAAAGAAAAACCCTTGAATGAGTAGGTGTGTCCACACTTTTGACTGGTTGTTTACGTCACAGAAGACTGAAATATAACAAAACAGTGTGACATAGAAACCAGATTTTCATCAGTTAAAATGATAATAATATGAAATTATGAAAAATATTAATAACATTCCACCCATGAAGCCAAAGAGGGTGCTTTTGGTCATTGACTGCAGGTAAGGGCTATGCAAGGTGCAAGGACAAACATCGAATGCAACAACAAATAGTTCTAGTGACGGGTGCAGTGGAGGCCACTAACAATGTCAAGTATTCCAGGGCGAGGAGTGTGGTGGAGCAGTCCTTTTCGGGATAATGAAGAAACATACATCTGAAAGAAGGATACAGTTGATATTAACTTTATGAACCAAATTGCAGAGGTGTGATCAAGTCACCGCTGTCACGAGGCATGAGGTCCAAAGTCCCAAGTCAAGTCGTAAGTCAAACTGGTCATGTCTCAAATCCCACTCCTAAGTCTCAAAGTGGCAAGTCCCGTCAAGTCACGTCACATGTCAAGTCAATAATAGAAAAGTAGTAAAGGTATCTAGAGAGTTGAAAGTCAACAGACAAGAACAAGCTTTGACTAAAATATAATATAAACAATTCCACTATTTGTGTATTCCGGAAAAACCTTCTAGGATCTTAAGCAGCCTATCTTCCCTCCCTCTATTCTCTTCCTCTCTACACTTGTTTTCTTCATCCCTCCACTGCTTTAATTTATTTCCTCTGCTCTCTCTTTAGGTTTTCCTCCTCTCACCTGTCCTTCCTCTTCCGGCTCTCCTTCTTTTGCTCATCCTTCTCTCTCTGTTCCTTTTCTCTCTGCAGTGCATCTTGCTCCCTTTTTCCATCTTCTTGGTTGACAAAATCTCTGTCTCCTCATCCGTCTTGCATATAATTTAGCAGAACGACTCACTTCGGCTCCCTCTTCCTCTTTCAAGACAGGTCATCTCTCTCTCTCACGCTCTCCCTCTGCACCTTCAACTTCTCAGAGACCACTACTACCTACCTCCTGGCTGGCCGAGGCAAAGACGACATGCTGTGTAATGGAGGGCCTGCCGTCAATCACCTCGTCCATTTTAGCATACCATTTCCAGGAGGCAGCAGTGGTCTCTCCTCACTCTGTTTGGGGACATTTCAAATGGAACTCATACATGTTATGTGTTGCTCCCATGTTTCATGAGCTGAAATAAAAGATCCCAGAATTTTTCCATATGCACAGAAAGCTTATTTCAAGCAGATGTGCACAAATTTGTTTACATCCCTTATAGTGAAAATTTCTCATTTGCCAAGATAATCCATCCACCTGATAGGTGTGGCATATCAAGAAGCTGATTAAACAGCATGATCATTACACAGGTGCACCTTGTGCTGGGGACAATTTAAAAAAGCAAGTTTTCTCAGTTTCACTGTTGGTGTGGTTACTGCGTTTTGCATTTGTAGGGCAGCATAGAGATGAGGTTACTTTATTATTACATTCAAATTCATCTCATAAAACAAATGTAATACACAACAACTGAAATATTTGATTGACTAAATTATGGTTAATAAGTGACAAGCAGCAATGGGTAGTCACTACCAACAAGGGACTTTTATTATTTGTTTTATTTTGTGTTACAGCATTCAACCCACATAATGCATTTAATGTAAAGAAAAATCATTGAAAACAAAATCGAAAACCGTGATTATTTTTAATAATTGAACTGAATCCGACCACAAAAAGCATCAAAAAGCATTAATGATGTACTGGGTGAAGTTGGAATCCTGTGATGGCATCATGTACTACAGTAGATGATGAGTTGAGTAGTTCAATATCAGGTATGAAGGTAAGACCCAGATGCAGACAACGTCGAATTAACAATGGTTTGGTTTAATAATCCAACAGGGGCAGGCAAGACAGGTCAAAGCAGGGAGGTGTCAGTAAACCAGAGGTGGGGCAACGGTACCGGATGGCAGGCAGGCTCAGGGTAGGCAGAGGTCAATAATCCAGAGGTGGGGCAATGGTACAGGTCGCAGGCAGGCTCAGGGGCAGGCAGAGTGGTCAGGCAGGCGGGCTGTGTCAGGACAGGCAAGGGTCAAAACCAGGAGGGTGAGAAAAGAGAGACTGGGAAAAGCAGGAGCTGAGAACAAAAACACTGGTTGACTTGACAAGCAAGACGAACTGGGAACTGTGACAGTACACCCCCCCCCCCCCCCCCCTCTAGGGGCACCACCTGGCGTCCTACCTGGGCGCATACCTGGTTCACCGGGGTGCTGGCAGTGGAAGTCGGCAATGAGGGCTGGGTCCAGGATGTCTATAGCGGAGACCATGTTGGAGACCATGTCCACCCGGGGTCCATGGATGTGCTGCATCATAAGCAGGGCTGTCTCCTTGGCTGTGGGTAGTTTGGAGAGAGGAATGAAGTGGGCGGCTTTGGAAAACCATTTGACCACAGTCAGGATGGCACCAAAAGCGACGTCTCACAAAGGCCAGGGTCCGACGAGAGCCTGGGTGACAGGCAAGCCTGGAGGAATGGTTCCACTCCAGGACCCCGGAGCGGACAGCGTCAGGCACAACATCCAGTTATCTGGCCCCCCAAGCAGTCGGCTGGGACTGCTGTGCCTCCCAGACCTGTTTCCCTATACCCCAGCTGAGTGCCATTGCCAGGCACGAGGTCGGAAGGAGTGGTAACCGCGCAAGACAGGGAACCGGCTTGACGTTCTTGGACCCCAGCCGGTAGGAGAGAGTGAAGTTGAACCGGGTAAACAGCAGGGCCCATCTCACTTGCCTGGAGTTGAGGCGCTTGGCGGTGCGGAGATACTCCAGGTTTTTGTGGTCGGTCCACACAATGAACGGATGTTCCGCCCCTTCTAGCCAGTGCGTCCATTCATCCAACGCCGTCTTCACCGCGAGAAGCTCCCGATTCCCCACATCATAATTCCTCTCTGTGGCATTGAGGTGGTGGGAGAAGAAGGCGCAGAGACGCAGCTTAAGGTCCAGGGCTGAACATTGGGACAGGACAGCCCCACTACGACATCCGAAGAATCGGAATCCACCACAAACTTACGGGAAGGGTCAGGATGAACCAGGATAGGAGCAGTGGTGAAGTGGTATTTAAGATCCCAGAATGCCCAGTCAGAGGCAGAGGACCATGTGAACAGAACCTTGGTAGAGGTGAGTGCAGACATGGGGATGCCAGGGTGATGTAACCCCAGATAAAACAGCGATAAAAGTTGGCGAACCCTTGCAGCTGCACCCTGGACTTAGGCGGAGGCCAATCCACCACCGCTCTCACCTTCTTGGGATCCATCTGGACACTCCCAGCAGAGATGATGTAGGCCAGAGAGGGAATAGTGGAGCGATGGAACTCACACTTTTCTGCCTTAACAAACAACCTGTTCACCAGAAGGCGCTGGAGAACCTGTTGTTTGTGGAGCATGTGTTCTTGGGGGGAGCAGGAGAAGATGAGGATGTTATCAATGTAGACAATAGACAAACTGGTTCAACATGTAAAGGAGAACATCATTCACCAGAGCCTGAAACATGGCAGGGGCTTTAGTGAGACCAAAGGGAATGTTGAAGACGGTCTTCCACTCGTCCCCCTCTCGTATCTGCACTAGGTGGTAGGTGTTTCGTAGATCCAGCTTTGAGAAAACAGTGGCCTCCTGGAGCGGCTCAAAGGCAGAGGAGGAAATGAGTGGTAGCGAATAACGGTTCTTCACAGGTAATGTCATTAACTCACCGGTAGTCAATGCACGGGTGCAGGGTCTTGTCCTTTTTCTCCACAAAGAAGAACCCTGCCCCAGCAGGAGAGGAAGAGGAATGGATAAATCCTGTCGCTAAGGAGTCCCAAATGTAGGTCTCCATAGCCTTGGTCTCTGGTCCTGACAGAGAGTAAAGACATCCCCGGGGCAGCGTGGTGCTAGGGAGAAGGTCAATCCCGCAGTCATAGGGCGGTTTGGCTGAAGGGAAGTGGCCCGGGACTTGCTGAACACCTCCCGGAGGTCCTGGCGTAGAGGTCCGGAGCAACTTCCGAGCCCCCAGGAAGACGTCCCAGGGTAAGGTGCACCGACTTCAGACAATGGGCGTGGCAGAATGGACCCAAGCCCACAATGGGACCAGTAGACCAGTTGATGAGGGGATTGTGTCTCTGGAGCCAGGAGAATCCCTTAACCACAGGAATCTGGGGGGACTTGATGAGCAGGAATTGAATGGTCTCGCTGTGATTCACTGACACACGTAGGTTGATGGGAGTGGTGTTATGGGTGACCCGGCCTATAGAGCACCCGTCCAGCGCTCAACATCCATGGGAATGGAAAGGGGCTGAGTGGGGATGTTCAGCTTGGAAGCCAGTGTGGCATCCAAAAAAAAGCTCTCATCAGCCCCAGGGTCAATGAGACCCGGAGAGATTTAGACTGGTTTCCCCACAGCAGAATGACATCAAAAGGGGTGCGAGTAAGGGAGGCTGAAAAGTTCTCCATATGGCCCACCAGAGTACTCGCTCCTACCAGTGAGCCTGGTCTTTTACCGAGCAAGGGGACACAAAATGACCAAAAGTCCCGCAATACAGAAAGCTCCTTGTGTTGATCCTGTGTTGCCATTCCGCTGGCGACAGCCCAGCTCTGCCTAGTTGCATAGGCTCGGGAAACAGTGCATCAGCCGTCTTTGGTGACTCTCGAGGAAGGTTGGGAAACTCGGATGCTCTCGGCAACGGGACCATCGGGTACTTCTGGGATAACTCGGAGGTGAGGTGGAATCCCTGAACGTGCGAGTGAAATCAAATTTCCTCTCCATCCGTCGTTCCTGCAATCGGCCATCGATTCAGATGGTCAAAGCAATGAGGGAGTCCAGTTCCATGGCAAGCTCCCGAACAGCAAGCTCTTCCTTAACCTGTCTAGGACAGGGGGAAACCCGATACCCGATAAATTCAAAATCAACAGAAATCTTATAAATCTAATTTCTCAAACAGACAAGTATTAGGCACCATTTTAAAGATAACTTTCTCGTTAATCCAGCCACAGTCTCTGATTTCAAAAATGCTTCCCACGAAAGCTCCACAAACGATTATGTTAAGTCACCACCAAGGCACAGAAAAACCCTGCCATTTTTCCAGCCAAAGAGAGGAGTCACAAAAAGAGATAAAATGAATCACTATCTTTTGATGATCTTCATCAGATGACACTCATAGGACTTCATGTTACACAATACATGTATGTTTTGTTCGATAAAGTGCATATTAATATCCAAAAATCGCATTTTACATTGGTGTTTTATGTTCAGTAGTTCAAAAACATGCTATGATTTTGCAGAGAGCCACATGAATTCACAGAAATACTCATATATGTTGATGAAAATTCAAGTGTTATGCATGGAACCGCTGTGTCAGATTTTAAAAAAACTTTACGGAAAAAGCATAATCTGAGTATGGCGCTCAGAGCCCAAACCAGCCAAAATAAATATCCGCCATGTTGCGCAGTCAACATTAGTCATAAATAGCATTATAAATATTCACTTACCTTTGATGATCTTCATCAGAATGCACTCTCAGGAATCACAGTTCCACAATAAATGTTTGTTTTGTTCGATAATGTCCATCATTTATGTCAATTTATGTCCAAATAGCTTCTTTTGTTAGGGCTTTTGGTAAACAAATCCAAATGCGCGTTCAGGTCCAGTCGGACGAAAAGTTCAAAAAGGTATATTACAGGTCGAAGAAACTTGTCAAACTAAGTATAGAATCAATCTTTAAGATGTTTTTATCATAAATGTTCAATAATGTTCCAACCGGAGAATTCCATTGTCTGTAGAAAAGCAATGGAACGAGAGATACCTCTCATGTGAACAAGGCTGCTGCCAGACCCCTTAGTCAAACAGCTTTCCTTCGCTCCCCCTTCAGAGTAGAAGCCTGAAACGACGTTCTAAAGACGGTTGACATCTAGTGGAAGCATTAGGAAGTGCAAAATCACCCACATCCCACTGTGAATTCGATAAGGGCTGAGTTCAAAAACTACAAACCTCAGATTTCCCACTTCCTGTTTGGATTTTCTCTCAGGTTCTTGCCTGCCATATGAGTTCTGTTATACTCACAGACATCATTCAAACAGTTTTAGAAACTTCAGAGTGTTTTCTATCAAAACTAATAATAACATGCATATATTAGCATCTGGGACTGAGTAGGAGGCAGTTTACTCTGGGCATGCTATTCATCCAAAAGTGAAAATGCTGCCCCCTATCCCAAAGAAGTTAACCTCCTCAGATATGCTGTGCAGGAACATGTCGAACAGTGCTTCCTGGTTCCACGCGTTCTCTGCTGCCAACGTGCGGAAATCCACCGCATAGTTGGCCGCTCTGCGGGCGGGCTCAGAGTCTGGACAGGTCAGGGTCAAAACCAGAAGGGCGAGAAAAGAGAGACTGGGAAAAACTGGCGCTGAGAACAAAAACGCTGGTTAACTTGACGAACAAGACGAACTGGCAACAGACAAAAAGAAAACAGGTATAAATACATGGGATAATGGGGAAGATGGGCGACACATGGAGGGGGGTGGAGACAATCACAAAGACAGGTGAAACAGATCAGGGTGTGACAGTTCAGTGCACCCAGCCCAGGAATAATTATCTCCCTCCCTATGTCTTGTAGTATAGATTTTTCTGAATTACAAAAAACTGTCATGGGTTAACACATCCATAGACAACATTCTGAAAATATCCTGACAATGTTGTTTCAACCTCCTGATGTGGGGAGGATGTCATAAAAGTCAACATGATGTAGGCTATTAGGCTAATTCGCTATAATTGAATCAAAAACATTGGACTACTTTAGTTTAGCGATGATATGGTTGCCATAGTGCACTGAGGTAGCCTAGGCAGAATATATTGTAAATATTTCATTATTGTTGAGTGTTTTTTTATTGCATTTTTCAACTTTTTTTTGTTTTTGATAACTTCTTGATAGAGTTACTGAAATATCTGGTGGTGACTCACAGAATTGCAGGACTGATTATTGCAAGTCAGTTTATATTTGATTATATGATTTGAATGATGCAGCAACACCAGATCGACATCATCGCCTTTTTGGCACCCTGCCCCAGTTCCTAGAGGGAAGTGGACTGCGGTGTGAGTGGATACAGAGGCTCGCTTCGTAGGGGGCTTTTCTGGACCACTGCTGAGATGTGGTGCTCTAACTGGTTCTTTTACAGTCGCCGAAGCATCACAGAGGTGGGTGCTATATTTTAGTAGTGGATGATCCAGCCTACCTACGGAGTAGGGGCTGCAACTATCGAAGATAACAAGGTGCCCTGTCACACCCTGACCTGAGAGAGCCTTTTTTATGTCTCTATTTTGGTTTGGTCAGGGTGTGATTTGGGTGGACATTCTATGTTCTGATTTTCTATGTTTTCTATTTCTTTGTGTTTGGCCGGGTATGGTTCTCAATCAGGGACAGCTGTCTTTCGTTGTCTCTGATTGGGAATCATACTTAGGCAGCCTTTTCCCCTGTTGGTTTTGTGGGAAGTTGACTTTTGTTAGTGGCACTATAACCCTGTAAGCTTCACGGTTGTTTCTTCGTTTGTTGTTTTGTTGGCGACATTTTAAAGAAAAGGAAAATGTACGCTCACCACGCTGCACTTTGGTCCACTTCTTTCGACGGCCGTGACATGCCCGACAACAAGCTCCATGGCCTGTCTGTCAGATGTCTCTACCTCCCTGCCTGGCTGTACCATCTATGCTCCCTCCTCTCATCATCTAAAGCTGTGGAGGACTAAGAACAGACAGATCCCTATGTTTGTTTTGTTTAATCGTTTAGGTAATTCTGTTTTTAAAGGAATTTAGAAATTGTACATGTAATGAAAAGTGCTATATAAAATACCTCTATTATTATTATTGTTATAACTGATGATTTATTTGTGTGTGCATGGCCCAAGGGCAATTAATGTTAGAAGTACATCTCAATCATTGATGGTGGAATTGGCATCCAGTGTTCAATTAAATGTTCTAGATGTATAACTGATGATATACATATGGTGCATTCGGAAAGTATTCAGACCCCTTGACTTTTTCCACATTTTGTTACGTTACAGCCTGAAATTGATTAATCCCCCCCCCCCCCCCCCATCAATCTACACACATTACCCCATAATGATAAAGCAAACCAAGAATTGCAGAAAGTTTTGCAAATGTGTTAAAATAAAAAAAAATATTAAGTTTGCATAAGTTTTCAGACCCTTCACTCAGCACTTTGTTGAAGCACCTTTGGCAGGGATTACAGTCTCGAGTCTTCTTGGGTATGACACTACAAAATTGGCACACCTGTATTTGGGGAGTTTCTCCCATTCTTCTCTGGAGATCCTCTCAAGCTCTGTCAGGTTTGATGGGAAGCGTCGCTCCACAGCTATTGGGTTCAAGTCCGGGCTCTGGCTGGGCTACTCATGAACATTCAGAGACTTTTACCGAAGCCACTCCTGCATTGTCTTGGCTGTTTTCTTAGGGTTGATGTCCTGTTGCAAGGTGAACCTTCGCCCCAGTCTGAGGTCCTGAGTGCTCTGGAGCAGGTTTTTAATCAAGGATCTCTCTGTACTATCTCTCTGTTCATCTTTGTCCCGATCCTGACTAGTCTACCAGTCCCTGCCGCTGAAAAACATCCTTCACCGTAGGGATGGTGCCAGGTTTCCTCCAAACGTGACACTTGGCATTCAGGCCAAAGAGTTCAATCTTGGTTTCATCAGACCAGAAAATCTTGGTCTGAGAGTCTTTAGGTTCCTTTTGGCAAACTCCAAGCATCCTGTTATGTGCCTTTTACTGAGGAGTGGCTTCCGTCTGGCCACTCTACCATAAAGGCCTGATTCCCCCTTCCCCAGATCTGTGCCTCGACACAATCCTGTCTTGGAGCTCTACAGACAACTCCTTCGACCTCATGGCTTGGTTTTTGCTCTGACATGCACTGTCAACTGTGGGACCTTACATTGACAGGTGTGTGCTTTTCCAAATCATGTCAAAATCAATTGAATTCACCACAGGTGGACTCCAATCAAAGTGTAGAAATATCTCAAGGATGATCAATGGAAACGGGATGCACCTGAGCTCAATTTTGAGTCTCATAGCGAAGAGTATGAATAATGATATTTTTATTCTTTGTGAATTTGCGGCAATTTTTTTTAACCTGTTTTTGCTTTGTCATTATGGGGTATTGCGTGTAGATTGAGGACATTTTTTTTATTATTTAATCCAATTTAGAATAAGGCTGTAACGTAACAAAATGTAGAAAAAGGGGTCTGAATTATTTCCAAAGGCACTATATGTTATGCCCTGGTCAGCAAAAAGGTACAGTATGTGTGTGAGTGAGGAAATTCCCATGGTCACATGTAGAATAGTCATATAACTCATGACTGTTGATCAGTCAACCCTATCACCACCCAAACCAGCCCCAATACCAGTTGTCCTGTTATTGAGCCAGCAGAGGGGGAGAGGGCAAGGTTTCAAAGAGAGAGAGGGGGTTAGAAAGAGAGGGTCAGAGAGAGAGAGAGAGAGGGTGCGAACTGAGAACAACTTTTCCCCATTGTTCGGTTTGGTGTTGTCAATAGTTCATTCGAGATCCAGTGATAGGCTATGTTATCATTGATGCATTCCTGCAATTAACAGAAGACCTCTCTTTCTCTCCATTTGCTCATTTCAGGCCAGGAAACTACGCCAGGTAAGACATCTTATTGTACATATATTAACCTGTTTTCCAGGTGTAGTTTAGTATGATTCCATTAGCAGAATCAAGACTCCCCTGCTGGAGATGGCAAATAGAAACAAACGCAACTCGGGCTGTTACTACTTGCTGAAGTATAGACAAGTGATGATTTTCGGAAGTCTGTATAAATTGTTGAAACTTGATGATTTATGAAATGCATTTTGGAATAATGTTTTACTTGTAGACTTTGATTTCCCATTACATAAATATACACTGGCATCTGTCAATGGATCATATATTTTTAATGTTCTTTGGGAAATAATGTTTGAACAGAAAATTGTTCTGAAGCAAAACGTCTAAAGCAATTTGGTTTAATGGAATTGAATTGCTGCTAACTGATTAAGAATGTACTCAAAACCATTTTAATCTCAATTACTATATATTATAATATTGTAAGCACTTCTCATGATACTTTTATTTTAATATTGTAAGCACTTCTCATGATACTTTCTCAACAGAATATTTTTGGGGTGATAGGTTTGTGATTGTTTCAGAAACAGACATTGTAGTCTGTTAGGCAGATGTGACAATTGAATGTACGCCAGAGAGAGGTGGGGTGAGATAGGAGGGGGGAACTGTGCGTGACAGGACTGTTGTGTGTGTGGTGCACGTGTGTGAGAGAGAGAGAGAGAGAGAGAGAGGGAATGATAGAGAGACAACGATAGACAGAGAGCAGGAGGGCGATAAAGAGAGAGCGAGAGAGAGAGAAAAAGAGGGGGAGAGAGAGAAAGACACATCGTTACAACATTGTACATATACATACTGACATTTGAAATGTCTTTATTCTTTTGGAACTTCTGTGAGTGTAATGTTTATTGTTCATTTTATTTTATGTTTATTTCACTTTTGTATATTATCTACTTCACTTGCTTTGGCAATGTTAACATATGTTTCCCATGCCAATAAAGCCCCGTGAATTGAATTGAAAGAGAGGCGAAGGGAAAGAGAGGCAGAGGGATCGAGAGAGAAACATAGAGAGAAGGGGGGGGGCATAGGGAGGGTGAGTGAGAGAGAGACCAAAGACCTATTGTTTGTATCTATCAGTGTGGCTGCATGTCCACATTAAGTGGGTTTGCAGGCCCATCGATCAGGCTGGCAGAGCAGAGAGGTGATGGCCTGTAGGTCCCACTCATCCTGCCCATTGGGTGTGAAGGACACTGATGTGACAGAACTAATTACACACACAGGAAGCCAGCAATAACAAGAGCCACACAAGCTCAACACGGCCTCAACACAGCCTTAACCACCTACGGCCATAACAAACCTATTCCCCTAATCCACTTAAAAATTATATTTAGGTATTTTTTTTAATTCGTCCACTGATGTAACATTCCCAAACTGTTTTGCATGACAGCAATCAAGTTTAAGATATAGGACTTTAAAAAAGCTAAATGTAACTTGCCTTATCATTGTGATAATGCAAAACGCATCATCATAATGATGTGGCATCATGATGATGTGTTCTCTGGGAATACTATGCCACAGTAACATGAGTCACCTAAGTATTGCAAATAGCTTTCCCAGTTTAAGAAAATATCTAGTGGTATGTCATGTGCTGAAGTACTCTGCTTATCTGTTTTAATTATGCATCTTTCCATTGAGTTAGCCTCCAATTTAATTATTTCCTCATTGATCTGTGATCATCAGAAGTCAATGCAGCTGGGTCTCTCTCTCTCTCTCACACACACGTGCACGGGGACACACACAGACACAATAGCAGTATGCACATGCACACAAACACAATAATTGTACACACACACACAAACACACACACAAACACAAAAGTTGTACACACACACAGACACACAAACACAATAGTAGTATATAGTCAGTCACAACCGGACACTCTTCTACATATACAGTATCTACACTCCCCTCCATATGTAATTGGACAGTGAAAATATATATTTTTCAATTGTCTCTATACTCGTTGGATGCATTTTCAGTTTATTGTGGGTGACTGAAGTAAAAAAAATTAAATAAGTAAGTAGATACGATGTTTCTGAGACACTTCTAAATGAATCCTGAGAATGCCATGATTAAGAAAAATCATGAATTAATAATGATGTGTGAGAAGGTTACAGAGGCTACAACAAAACATGCTAACCTCTCACCATTACCAATAACAGGGGAGGTTAGCATTTTTGTGGGATATGATCTTTGTGCCTCTAACATTCTCATCCATCATTAATCACTATTCATTCTTGGTAATCCAAAATGTTCCAAAATATATGATATTCTTACTTCGAATAAAGGTCACTCCAAATTAAACATTATTCACCATTCAGTCGCTATTGGGAAAAATATAATCTGAAACACAACCAAAACAAAATGCAAATGCATCCAACAAGTTTGTCGGGTCACAAGCTTGATGTAGTCATTGAGTGCAAGGAATATGGGACCAAATACTAAACGTTTGACTACTGTAATGCACTATAAGTGAATTTGTCCAAATACCTTCGACTTCACATGGGGGGACTAGATACAAGTGCATTAAATTCTAAACAGGACCACAGATATGTATCAAAAGAACTTGAAATAAAAGGTGACATTTTGTACTTTTGCCTCATATGAAACACTGATCTCAAATCCAAAATGCAGGAGTATCTAGCCAAATTGAAAATGTTTTCTTCACTGTCCAAATATATGTGGAGGGGAGTGTGTATATATATTTATGTATTTATTAAATATATATATAAAAATATACATGTATATATAAACTCAGCAAAAAAAGAAACATCCCTTTTTCAGGACCCTGTATTTCAAAGACAATTTGTAAAAATCCAAATAACTTCACAGATCTTCATTGTGAATGGTTTAAACACTGTTTCTCATGTTTGTTCAATGAACCATAAACAATTAATGAACATGCACCTGTGGAACGGTCGTTAAGACACTAACAGCTTACTGACGGTACGCAATTAAGTTCACAGTTATGAAAACTTAGGGCACTGAAAAAGCCTTTCTATTGACTCTGAAAAACACCAAAAGAAAGATGCCCAGGGTCCCTGCTCATCTGCGTGAACGTGCCTTATGTATGATGCAAGGAGGCATGAGGAATGCAGACGTGGCCAGGGCAATAAATTGCAATGTCCGTACTGTGAGACGCCTAAGACAGCGCTACAGGGAGACAGGACGGACAGCTGATCATCCTCGCAGTGGCAGACCACATTGTAACAACACCACAGGATCGGAACATCCGAACATCACACCTGCGGGACAGGTACAGGATGGCAACGACAACTGCCAGAGTTACACCAGGAACGCACAATCCCTCCATCAGTCCTCCATCAGTGCTCAACAACAACGTCGCCAATGAGCACAAACCCACCGTCGCTGGACCAGACAGGACTGGCAGTGCTCTTCACTGATGGTCGGATTCCCGTTTATTGTCGAAGGAATGAGCGTTACACCGAGGCTTGTACACCTTGTACTTGGAAGTGGAGGGTCCATCATAGTCTGGGGCGGTGTGTCACAGCATCATCGGACTGAGCTTGTTGTCATTGCAGGGCAATCTCAACGCTGTGCGTTACAGGGAAGACATCCTCCTCCCTCGTGGTACCCTTCCTGTAGGCTCATCCTGACATGACCCTCCAGCTTGACAATGCCACCAGCCATACTGCTCGTTCTGTGCATGATTTCCTTTAAGACAGGAATGTCAGTGTTCTGCCATGGCCAGCGAAGAGCCCGGATCTCAATCCCATTGAGCATGTCTGGGACCTGTTGGATCTGAGGGTGAGGGCTAGGGCCATTTGTTATGAGATTTTGATGAATAATGACTAAATTAGGTATACATTATTTAGCTTAAAACTACAACTAAACAGAATACAACTATGTTACTGTATGGATGTATGAATCTTATTATAATCATAGTACTGAATATAATGTGTGTAATTATAATCAAGGATTAGAATAAAGACTCTCTGTTCCTTGTTAGAAACGAATGAAGTTATTGTCAGACTGGCTAGAATGCTGTGTTCCTTACGGACATCTTATCTCTACACAGGGAGAGGAGAGACCTTGGGCTAGTAGTAAATTATTTAACAGGTGGTGGTCGATGTGGGAAGGCTTGTGAACTATACTGCCATTGTATCGGAGTGGAGGAAGGACAGTTTAGAACCTATGACGTCATTTTTAGTTTATAACCTGTTGTAAATTGTACCATGATCAGTACTCTCGAGAATAAACGCTATTGATTGATTTTGAGACTGGCCTCTGTCTATTTTATGCAAATAAGTATCTTATAAATTCTTAGAAATGGGCAGAGTGTTTTAATTGAATTGGTTAATAAACGTATAGGAATCAAATTCCTTTAACACCATTCCCCCCAGAAAACTTGCAGGTGCCTTGGTGGAAGAGTGGGATAACATCTCACAGCAAGAACTGGAAAATCTGGTGTAGTCCATGAGGAGATGCACTGCAGTACTTAATGCAGCTGGTGGCCACACCATATACTGACTATTACTTTTGATTTTGACCCCCCCCCCCCCCCCCCCCCCCCCTTGTTCAGGGACACATTATTCCATTTCTGTTAATCACATGTCTGTGGAACTTGTTCAGGTTATGTCTCAGTTGTTGAATTTTGTTATGTTCATACAAATATTTACCCATGTTAAGTTTGCTGAAAATCAATGCAGTTGACAGTGAGGACGTTTTTTTGTTGTTGCTGAGTTTATGTACATTTTTGTTAACGTAATGGTTGTGTAAGTTGTGCTTAATATACACTGTTATTTTGCAAATCTTTCCCGTAGTCTTTTTTGTCCTCCAGGATGGACCATGAGCGAATGGGAGACCGGGGAATGGGGGGCATTCACCATCGATATGAAGAGGAGGGTGAGTGAGATACAGTACATCAGGCTTTCATCCTAATCTAAAAATACATTGCTGTTCCTTTTTAAAACAAACATTATGTATATTGTACAATGGGCCTATCATAATGGAATTGGTCAAACTTTTTATTGCTTACAAGAAGACATGAGAGATGTTTTAAAGTAATCGACAAGACAGTTCAGATCAGTTACTTTTAATTGCATAGCATTCATCATTTTATTTGTATTTAAATATCTAATGTATATTTATTAGATCAATCATTTGCGTAAATGTGCAATTTATCTCAATGAAGAATAATGATAATTGGCGATTGCAAAGATTAAAGATCAACATGATTGGGATCGACATTGGATACCATTTTATATGCAGACATGAGTTTGCATGTGTGTGTCTGTGTGTTTGCGTCTGTGTGTGTGTGTGTGTGTGTGTGTGTGTGTGTGCATGCATGCATGCGCGCGTGTGTATGCGTGTGAAAGATTGTGTGTAAACCTGTGTGTGTGTGTTTGCATGTACTTTCAGTTTGGGTCACCGTGTCCTGAGCAGACCTGTGTCTATCAATTTGCCAGCAGGGATGTGTGTTGTTCCAGCAATGATTTCACTGTATTCAGCGTTGCACTGAGGAGGATGTCCCCGAGTTAGTTAGGACTAGGCCTCGCATGCTAGGATAATTTTTGTCTAGCTTCCGGGCTCCTTCAGGCAAATAATATTCCATTATTTCAACAGTTTTTTTTGTTGCACCATTGGTTTAGAACAATGTTCTAATTGCCAATAATGTTTAATTGTTGGCAACAACACAAAAGTTGACATGGTTGTGGTTTGTAGCTGACAGGAAAACATGACAAAGTATGTCACTTATGAAAGATCATGTGCAGAAGAAGAGTGGTCTTTTACAGTATGCAAATCATTAACAACAATGCATTTGATTTGTCATTCATTATGTAAGTGAGTGGCTTTTTCATTAGAGCAACATACACGAACACTGTATCATCATTTATTCATTGTTTGTTTCAATGACTGAACATTCATGGACATGTTCCTTTGTGTACCAGGGGTTAATGAATGATGTGATGGGACTCAGTTATTATGTGTTGGTTGTTGCTTGGCTTTTCTAGGTATTGTACTGTACAACTATTATCAGGCCTTGCTTGATGGATTTTTAATGATGTTCTGTTTCATGTTTTGCAGTACATTTCCCTCGATGACATGTTAATGTACTTTAATACCGTTTCTTTCCAGACCATTAGTCCAACTGCATTGGTGTCCCAGTACCCAACTTTGTTGTTAACTTAACTTTGGATTACCGTTTGTCCACAGACCAGCAGAACATCTACATCGGTGTCCCGGTGCCTCGTGGGTACAGACGGAAGCGCCGGCGAAGACGTTCTGCAGGGGGCCATGAGGTGGGGAACATGGAGAGGGGGGACAGTCACTATGACCAGCACAAACAACATGACCACGAGCATGATGACAGGGATAGATACAGAGACATAGACATTGAGGAGGGACTCGTGGACCAACACGACATCCAAGTCCCTCAAGACATCAACCGCACAGGTAAGTCATGGTCTGCATCCCAAATGGCAACCCTATTTGCTATGTAGTGCACTTATTTTTTTATCAGGTCCACAATCACATTACACTTCAGTGCCTATGCACCATAACAACCAATGGTCAGAGGTGATTTTAGCATGTAAATCTTGGTGGGGCAAACTCAACTGTTTTATTATCATGCATGCCAGCAAAGCCACAACACAACACTAAACAATACATGAATTGCACTATAACGGTGACAAACAGTGCCCAAAAACTGTTAGGGCCTACATAATGCTGTCCCAAAAGCAGAGCTTTCTTTTCAGCACCATGGAGTGAATCCTTACCACCGCCACACCCGACTATCAGCGGAGCCTTGCCTGGCGGCGAAACTGTTCATTCAGCCTCATTTAGTGCCTTTCTAAAAAAACATAGCTGACTTTTCTTTCACGTTTATTTAACCAGGTAGGCTATCTGAGAACAAGTTCTCATTTACAACTGCGACCTGGCCAAGATAAAAAAAAGCAGTGAGACACAAACAACAACACAGAGTTACACATGGAATAAACAAAACATACAGCCAATAACCCAATAGAAAAAAAAGTATATATACAGTGTGTGTAAATGAGGTAAGATAAGGGAGGTAAGGCAATAAATAGGCCATAGTGGCGAAATAATTACAATTTAGCAATTAAACACTGGAGTGATAGAGACTGGAGTGATAGGTGTGCAGAAGATGAATGTGCAAGTAGAGATACTGGGGTGCAAAGGAGCAAAAAATTAAATAAATAACAGTATGGGGATGAGGTAGTTGGATGGGCTATTTACTGATTGACTGTGTACAGGTGCAGTGATCTGTGAGCTGTTCTGACAGCTGGTGCTTAAAATTAGTGAGGGAGATATGAGTCTCCAGGTTCAGTGATTTTTTGCAATTTGTTCCAGTCATTTGGCAGCAGAGAACTGGAAGGAAAGGCGGCTAAGGTAGTAATTGGCTTTGGCGGTGACCAGTGAAATATACCTAGCTGGAGCGCGTGCTACGGGTAAGTGCTGCTATGGTGACCAGTGAGCTGAGATAAGGCAGGGCTTTACCTAGCAAAGACTTATAGATGACCTGGTGCCAGTGGGTTTGGCAACGAATATGAAGCGAGGGCCAGCCAACGAGAGCATACAGGTTGCAGTGGAGGGTAGTATATGGGGCTTTGTTGACAAAACAGATGGCACTGTGATAGACTGAATCCAATTTGCTGAGTAGAGTGTTGGAGGCTATTTTGTAAACGACATCACCGAAGTTAAGGATCGGTAGGATAGTCAGTTTTACGAGGGTATGTTTGACTGCATGAGTGAAGGATGCTTTGTTGCGAAATAGGAAGCCGATTCTAGATTTAATTTTGGATTGGAGATGCTTAATGTGAGCCTGGAAGGAGAGTTTACAGTCTAAGCAGACACCTAGGTATTTGTAGATGTCTACATATTCTAAGTCAGAACCGTCCAGAGTAGTGATGCAGGATGGGCGGGCAGGTGATGGTAGCGATCGGTTGAAGAGCATGCATTTAGTTTTCCATGGTTGACTTGATTAAAAAC
This sequence comes from Oncorhynchus mykiss, assembly GCF_013265735.2. NCBI lineage: Eukaryota > Metazoa > Chordata > Actinopteri > Salmoniformes > Salmonidae > Oncorhynchus > Oncorhynchus mykiss. The sequence goes on from NC_048570.1 coordinate 37,283,674, forward strand.
CTCTTAAGGATCGCCCCTTTTTTTCAATTTTCGCCTCAAATGACATACCCAAATCTAACTGCCTGTAGATCAGGCCCTGAAGCAAGGATATGCATATTCTTGGTACCATTTGAAAGGAAACACTTTGGAGTTCGTGGAATGTAGGAGAATATAACACAATGGATCTGGTAAAAGATAATACAAAGACAATAAACAACCTTTCTTTTGTATTTTTTTGGTACCATCATCTTTAAAATGCAAGAGAAAGGCCATAATGTATTATTCCAGCCCAGGTGCACCAACTGGGAACTCTGGTAAAAAAAAACACGGTTGAATCATGACGTCAGTGATCTTCAAGTCGACGCTCTAGAAAGAGGCCTGAGTTCCCGACTTGGAATTCCGAGTTGGATGACCATTCAAAACATATTTTTCCAGTCGTAGCTCATTTTTTTTCCAGAGTTCCCAGGTGTCTTGAAGTCAAAGCTTTTCCAGTTCTGAGTTTCCAGTTGTTTTGAACGTGGCAGAAGTCATGCTGGATTGACAGCATGACCAATGTATTCAACCTTTTCTGGCCCATGGTGTTGCATGTGAATGTTTATCCTTTTAAGTTTGGAAAAGAGACCCTTAAACCCAGACTTGGACCACACACCCTCTTCACTGACTAGCAGGCTAGTGATTGCTTTGTAACACTTGCAGTTAACCACTGATTCGTTCCAAACCACTCATTGTTGAATTTGCGATTTTCAACTTCTGTAATGTTTATGTCCAATAGCCAATGAGCACCGATACTTTTTATCTCTAATTTATCTTCATATGACAACAATTGCAAGGATTTGGCAGTAGATTGTCGACTTGATTCATGATAATGACTGCTTGTCTATCCTGCTACCTAAGATTTTGAAAGTATGATGTTGACATGATCAGTCCAATCACAGCTACGGTAAATAAAACGTGATTTGATGTCATTTTGTCTGTGGCCAATGACATTGAGCCTTCTTGGATGGGCACTTCTAATGTAAATCTATGGCAGCACCCAAGGGGTTTGAATTTTCGAGCTCTCCCTGTAGATTTTGGGGTGACGTAGTGTCCCCATGAGTGACAGAACACTGAGCCAATCACGGCGCAACTAGAGAACAGTACCAACCGCTACGCTCTGTATTTTCCACTGGCTGGCCCACCACCACAGAAAACACTAAGCAAAGCTGAAACACCTGAATTTTGGAGCTGCATTACTCTAGAAAGCAAAAAAAGAGACCATGTTTGCCCCACTTGTCCTGAACGACGGGTCGTCATTGACAATGATGTATACTGTATGTATGGGCAATTCCATGGTTATGCTGAAACTCAGATTTTTCACTTACAATGTATACCAAACAAAAAAATGTTGATTAAAAGCAAACCATACAAGTCTATGCACAATGACTACTTTTAACAATTTACACTGAACATTTTACAAAAACACATTTATTGGAAGAACTGTGCAGATGCAAAGTTAGTGAAGTGGATTTACACCCGGCAACGGAATTGTGGTAACGCAGTTTCATCATGTGTCCCTGATCTGTACTACACAGAAATGCATAATTAAAGATATGAATATCATTCTCTTCATGGTTATGTATCCTAAATAGATAGGCACACAAAAATGTATGAATATGCATTATCCTCCTTGGCATATTTGTGTATTATTCTACACAATGGCTATTATTTTTAATTAGCTCTGGCTCCAAACAAGACCCAATTTAGTTGGTCTGGACCGGACCAAATCTGAACCAATCATTTACGTGTATGTTTCACAAGTTTGGACATCAACGTACAGCACAGTAAGGCTCAGTAGAGTACAGCATAGAACAGTATAGTAGAGTTCAGTTCAGTACAGTAGAGTAGACTACAGTACAGTACACTAATTTAGAGTTCAGTGCAATACAGTAGTACAGTAGAGTATAGTTCAGTACAGTAAAGTACAGTGCAGTAGAGTACAGTACAATAGAGTACACTATAGTGTGCTCAACTCTAGTGTGCTCTACTGTGTACAGTACTGAACTCTACAGTACTGTACTATACTCTACTTTTCTTTACTGTACTGAATTCTACAGTACCGAATAGGAGTATAACGGTACACATATTCAACCTTGGTTCTGTGTGCACCGTGAACCCAAATGAACGAACACACACACACACACACACACACACACATACATACATACATACATACATACATACATATATACAGTACCAGTCAAAAGTTTGGACGCACCTACAGTTGAAGTCGGAAGTTTACATACCCCTTAGCCAAATACATTTAAACTCAGTTTTTCAATTCCTGACATTTAATCAGAGTAAAAACTCCCTGTCTTAGGTCAGTTAGGAACACCACTTTATTTAAGAATGTGAAATGTCAGAATAATAGTAGAGATAATGATTTATTTCAGCTTTTATTTCTTTCATCACGTTCCCAGTGGGTCAGAAGTTTACATACAAATCAAATCAAAGTTTATTTGACACGTGCGCCGAATACAACAGGTGAAATGCTTACTTACAGGCTCTAACCAATAGTGTGAAAAAAGGGTATGTGTTTGTGTGTGTGTGTGTGTGTGTGTGTGTGTGTAGATAAGTAAAGAAATAAAACAACAGAAAAAAGACATTTGAAGATAACAGTAACAAGGCTATATACAGACAACGGTCATTCAGGCTTATTAAGGTAGTATGTACATGTAGGTATGGCTAAAGTGACTATGCATATATGATAAACAGAGAGTAGCAGCAGCTTAAAAGAGGGGTTGAGGGGGGGGGCACACAATGCAAATAGTCTGGGTAACCATTTGGTTACCAGTTCAGGAGTCTTATGGCTTGGGGGTAAAAACTGTTGAGAAGCTTTTTTGTCCTAGACTTGGCACTCCGGTACCGCTTGCCATGCGATAGTAGAGAGAACAGTCTATGACTGGGGGGGCTGGGGTATTTGACAATGTTTAGGGCCTTCCTCTGACACCGCCTGGTGTAGAGGTCCTGGATGGCAGGCAGCTTATCCCCAGTGATGTACTGGGCCGTACGCACTACCCTCTGAAGTGCCTTGCGGTCGGAGGCCGAGCATTTGCCGTACCAAGCAGTGATGCAACCGGTCAGGATGCTCTCGATGTTGCAACTGTAGAACCTTTTGAGGATCTCAGGACTCATGCCAAATCTTTTTAGTTTCATGAGGGGGAATAGGCTTTGTCGTGCCCTCTTCATGACTGTCTTGGTGTGTTTGGACAATTCTAGTTTGTTGTTGATGTGGACTCCAAGGAACTTGAAGCTCTCAACCTTCTCCACTACAGCCCCGTCGATGAGAATGGGAGCGTACTCGGTGGTCCTTTTCCTGTAGTCCACAATCATTTCCTTAGTCTTGGTTACGTTGAGGGATAGGTTGTTATTCTGGCACCACCCGGCCAGGTCTCTGACCTCCTCCCTATGGGCTGTCTCGTCGTTGTCGGTGATCAGGCCTACCACTGTTGTGTCATCTGCAAACGTAATGATGGTGTTGGAGTCGTGCCTGGCCATGCAGTCGTGGGTGAACAGGGAGTACAGGAGGGGACTGTGAGCACGCACCCCTGGGGAGCTCCAGTGTTGAGGATCAGCGTGGCAGATGTGTTGCTACTTACCCTCACCACCTGGGGAGGGCCTGTCAGGAAGTCCAGGATCCAGTTGCAGAGGGAGCTGTTTAGTCCCAGGGTCCTTAGCTTAGTGATGAGCTTTGAGGGTACTATGGTGTTGAACGCAGAGCTGTAGTCAATGAATAGCATTCTCACATAGGTGTTCCTTTTGTCCAGGTGGGAAAGGGAAGTGTGGAGTGCAGTAGAGATTGCATCATCTGTAGATCTGTTTGGGCGGAATGCAAATTGGAGTGGGTCTAGGGTTTCTGGGATAATGGTGTTGATGTGAGCCATTACCAGCCTTTCAAAGCACTCCATGGCTACAGAGCCTTTGTGTTCTTGGGCACAGGGACTATGGTGGTCTGCTTGAAACATGTTGGTATTACAGACTCAATCAGGGACATGTTGAAAATGTCAGTGAAGACACCTGCCAGTTGTTCGGAGCACACGTCCTGTTAATTTGTCTGGCTCCACAGCCTTGTGTATGTTGACCTGTTAAAAGGTCTTACTCACATCGGCTACGGAGAGCGTGATCACACAGTCTTCCAGAACAGCTGATGCTCTCATGCAGGCCTCAGTGTTGCTTTCCTCGAAGTGAGCTTTGAAGTGATTTAGCTCGTCTCGTAGGCTCGTCTCACTGGGCAGCTCGCAGCTGTGCTTCCCTTTGTAGTCTGTAATAGTTTGCAAGCCCTGCCACATCCGACTAGCGTCGGAGCCGGTGTAGTATGATTCAATCTTAGCCCTGTATTGACGCTTTGCCTGTTTGATGGTTCGTCACAGGGCATAGCGGGATTTCTTGTAAGCTTCCGAGTTAGAGTCCCGCAACTTGAAAGCAGCAACTTGACCCTTTAGCTCAGTGCAAATATTGCCTCTAATCCATGGCTTCTGGTTGGGGTATGTACGTACAGTCACTGTGGGGACGACGTCCTCTATGCACTTATTGATAAAACCAGTGACTGATGTAGTGTTTTCCTCAATGTCATCGGAAGAATCACGGAATATCTTCCAGTCTTTGATAGCAAAACTGTCCTGTAGTTTAGCATCTGCTTTATCTGACCACTTTCTTATTGCCCGAGTCACTGGTGCTTCCTGCTTTAATTTTTGCTTGTAAGCAGGAATCAGGAGGATAGAGTTGTTGTCGGATTTACCAAATGCAGGGCGAGGGAGAGCTTTGTACGCGTCTCTGTGTGTGGAGTAAAGGTGGTCCAGAGTTTTTTTCCCTCGGTTTGCACATTTAACATGTTGATAGAGATTTGGTAGAACTGATTTAAGTTACCCTCCATTAAAGTCTCCGGCCACTAGGAGCGCCGCCTCTGGGTGAGTGGTTTCCTGTTTGCTTATTTCCTTATACAGCTGACTGAGTGCGGTCTTAGTGCCAGCATCTGTTTGTGGTGGTAAATAAACAGCCCCGAAAAGTATAGCTGAAAACTCTCTAGGCAAGTAGTGTGGCCTGCAATTTATCACAATATACTCTACCTCAGGCAAGCAAAATCTAGAGTCTTCCTTAGATTTCGTGCACCAGCTGTTGTTTACAAATATGCACAGACAGCCCTCCCTTTGTCTTACCGGAGTGTGTTGTTCTATCCTGCCGGATCAGCATATATCCCGCTTTCTGAATATCCATGTCGTCATTCAGCCACGATTCCGTGAAACATAGGATATTACATTTTTTTTGGTAGGATATTCGTGATCGTACCTAGTCTAATTTATTGTCCAATGATTGTACGTTGGCGAGTAATATTGACGGTAACGGCAGCTTTCCTACTCGCCTTCTGCCGGTCCTGACGAGGCATCCGGATCTTCGTCCTCTGTACCCGCGTTGCCTCCACTTGCGAATACCTGGGATGTCAGCCCTGCCGGGTGTTTGGAGAATATCATGTGAGTCTTGCTTCTTGTTGAAAAAATCTTTGTCTAATCCGAGGTGAGTGATCGCTGTTCTGATTTCCAGAAGCTCTATTCTGCCGTAAGATACAGTTGCAGAAACATTATGTACAAAATAAGTTACAAATAACGCCAAAAAAACACATAATAGCACAATTGGTTGGGCACCTGTAAAACTGCTGCCATTTCTTCCGGCACCATTTTTTAGCACTCAATTAGAATTTGGTAGCGTTGCCTATAAATTGTTTTGAGTAGCCTTCCACAAGCTTCCCACAATAAGTTGGGTGAATTTTGGCCCATCCCTCCTGACAGAGCTGGTGCAACTGAGTCAGGTTTGTCGTCCTCCTTGCTCGCACACGCTTTTTCAGTTCTGCCCACACATTTTCTATAGGATTGAGATCAGGGCTTTGTGTTGGCCACTCCAATGCCTTGACTTCGTTGTCCTTAAGCCATTTTGCCACAACTTTGGAAGTATGCTTGGGGTCATTGTCCATTTGGAAGACCCATTTGCGACCAAGCTTTAACTTCCTGAATGATGTCTTGAGATGTTGCTTCAATATATCTACGTAATTTTCCGTCCTCATGATGCCATCTATTTTGTGAGGTGCACCAGTCCCTCCTGCAGCAAAGCACCCCCACAACATGATGCTACACGGTTGGGATGGTGTTCTTCGGCTTGCAAGCCTCCCCCTTTTCCTCCAAACATAACGATGGTCATTACGGCCAAACAGTTCTATTTTTGCTTCATCAGACTAGAGGACATTTCTCCAAAAAGTACGATCTTTGTCCCCATGTCTAGTTGCAAACTGCAGTTTGGCTTTTTTTTAAGGTGGTTTTGGAGCCGTAGTTTCTTCCTTGCTGAGGGCCTTTCAGGTTATATCAATACAGGACTCGTTTTTACTGTGGATATAGATCCTTTTGTACCTGTTTCCTCCAGCATTTTCACAGCATTTGCACTTTTCGCACCAAAGTACATTCATCTCTAGGAGACAGAATGCGTCTCCTTCCTGAGCGGTATGACGGCTGTGTGGTCCCATGGTGTTTACACTTGCATACTATTGTTTGTATAGATTAACGTGGTACCTTCAGGCATTTGTAAATTGCTCCCAAGGATGAACCAGACTTGTGGAGGTCTACAATTTTATTTATTTTTCTTGGCTGATTTCTTTTGATTTTCCCATGATGTCAAGCAAAGAGGCACTGAGTTTGAAGGTATGCCTTGAAATACATCCACAGGTACACCTCCAATTGACTGAAATTATGTCAATTAGCCTATCAGAAGCTTCTCAAGCCATGACATAATTTTCTGGAATTGTCCAAGCTATTTAAAGGCACAGTCAACTTAGTGTATGTAAACTTCTGACCAACTGGAATTGTTATTCAGTGATATAATCTGTCTGTTAACAATTGTTGGGAAAATGACTTGTGTCATGCACAAAGTAGATGTCCTAACCAACTTGGCAAAATGATAATTTGTTAACAAGACATTTGTGGAGTGGTTGAAAAACAAGTTTTAAAGACTCCAACCTAAGTGTGTATGTAAACTTCCGACTTCAACTTACTCAATAAAGGGCTTTTCTTTATTTTTACTATTTTCTACATGTAGAATAATAGTGAAGACATCAAAACTATTAAACAACACGTATGGATTCATGTAGTAACCAAAGAGTGTTAAATAAATCTAAATATATTTTATATTTGACATTATTCAAAGTAGCCTCCCTTTGCCTTGATGACAGCTTTGCACACTCTTGGCATTCCCTTAACCAGCTTCATGAGGTAGTCACCTGGAATGCATTTCAATTATCAGGTGTACCTTGTTAAAAAATTTATTTGTGGAATTTCTTTCCGTCTTAATGCGTTTGAGGTAATCAGTTGTGTTGTGACAAGGTAGGTGTGGTATACAGAAGATATCCCTATTTGGTAAAATACCAAGTCCATATTTGGCAAGAACAGCTCAAATAAGCAAAGAGAAACGACAGTCCATCATTACTTTAAGAGGTGAAGGTCAGTCAATCCGGAAAATTACCAGAACTTTTAAAGTTCCTTCAAGTGCAGTTTCAAAAATCATCAAACGCAATGGTGAAACTGGCTCTCATGAGAACCGCCACAGGAAAGGAAGACCCAGAGATACCTCTGCTGCAGAGGATAAGTTCATTGGAGTTAATTGCAATTCAGATTGCAGCCCAAATAAATGCTTCACAAAGTTCAAGTAACAGACACATCTCAACGTCAACTGTTCAGAGGAGACTGTGTGAATCAGGCATTCATGGTCGAATTGCTGCAAATAAACCACTACTAAAGGACACCAATAAGAAGAAGAGACACGAGCAATTGACATTAGTAGGGGTCCAACCGCCATGTCTTCGTGAGATGGAAAGTAGGTGAACGGATGTTCTTCGCATGTGTGACTCCCACCATGAAGCATGGAAGAGGAGGTGTGATTGTGTGGGGATGCATTGCTGGTGACACTGTCAGTGATTTATTTAGAAATCAAGCCATAAGTGTGCCAGCATGGCTACCACAGCATTCTGCAGCAATACGCCATCCCATCTGGTTTGCGTTTAGTGGGACTATCATTTGTTTTTCAACAGGGCAATTACCCAAAACACACCACCAGACATTTGTAAAAGTTATTTGACCAAGAAGGAGAGTGATGGAGTGCTGCATCAGATGTCCAAACCTCCACAATCACCCATTTGAGATGGTTTGGGATGAGTTGAACCGCAGAGTGAAGCAAACAAGTGCTCAGCATATGTGGGAACTCCTTCAAGACTGTTGGAAAAGCATTCCTAATGAAGCTGGTTGAGAGAATGCCAAGTGTATACAAAGCTGTCATCAAGGCAAAGGGTGGACACTTTGAAGAATCTCAAATATATTTTGATTTTTTTTAACACGTTTTTTGGTTACTACATGATTCCATTTGTGTTATTTCATAGTTTTGATGTCTTCACTATTATTCTACAATGAAACTTTTGACTGGCACTGTATGTGAAGTGAATAAAACACTAGGCCTATAGGCTATGTCTACACTGCATTGTATGCTTTGAGTAAATCTGAGATGAAAAACATTGTAGGCTATTCCGTTAAAATAAACTAGAGCCTATGAACACGTTGTGATAAAAATGTAAATCTTAATTAATCACATTTCAAACTATCCTTTTGTGAAGCGCAGCAAGGGATCTAGTTCTTTATGATGACGAGTGATGGGGTTGATAAACCGGAATTGGAGGATCCTCTATCATCATTTAAATCTTCAGTTTGGGAAACAGTAGCAGCCAAAATGGATTGAACTTAGGTAATCAACTAAATGTTTTGAATTTATTAGAACATGATAAGATGATAGGACATGAATGAACAACATGCATAAATTCTTTGTATTTTCTTCTACTTTCTGAAGAGGCAACATCGCGGGATTGACCCATCTGTGTGTGATTGTTCTACTGCCACTACAGTGCATTTGGAAAGTATTCAGACCCCTTGACTTTTTCCACATTTTGTTATGTTACAGCCTCATACTAAAATTGATTAAATAAAACGTTTTCCTCATCAATCTACACACAATACCCCATAATGGCAAAGAGAAAACAGGTTTTTAGAAATGTTTGCAAATGTATTGAAAATACTAAAGTATTCATAAGTATTCCGACCCTTTCCTATGAGACTGGAAATTGAGATCAGGTGCATCTTGTTTCCATTTATCATCCTTGAGATGTTTCTACAACTTGATTGGAGTCCAGCTGTGGTAAATTCAATTGATTGGACATGACTTGCAAAGTCACACACACGTATGTAAGGTCCCACAGTTGCCAGTGCATGTCAGAGCAAAAAACAAGCCATGAGGTTGAAGGAATTGTCCGTAGAGCTCAGAGACAGGATTGTGTCAAGGCACAGATCTGGGGAAGGGTACTAAAACATTTCTGCAGCATTGAAGGTCCCCAAGAACACAGTGGCCTCCATCATTCTTAAATGGAAGAAGTTTGAAACCACCAAGACTAGAGCTGTCTTCCCGGCCAAACTGAGCAATCAGGGGAGAAGGACCTTGGTCAGGGAGGTGACCAAGAAACTGATGGTCACTAACAGAGCTCCAGAGTTCCTCTATGGAGATGGGAGAACCTTTCAGAGGGACAACCATCTCTGCAGCACTCCACCAATCAGTTCTTTATGGTAGATTGATCAGACGGAAGCCACCCCTCTGTAAAAGGCACATGACATCCCGCTTGGAGTTTGCCAAAAGACATCTAAAGACTCTCAGACCATGAGAAACAAGATTCTCTGGTCTGATGAAACCAAGATTGAACTCTTTGGCCTGAATGCCAAGCCTCACGTGTGGAGGAAATCTTGCACCATCCCTACAGTGAAGTATCATGCTGTGGGGATGTTTTTCAGTGGCAGAGACTAGTCAGGATCGAGGGAAAGATGAACGGAGCAAAGTACAGAGAGATCCTTGATGAAAACCTGCTCCAGAGCGCACAGGACCTCAGACTGTGGGCGAAGGTTCACCTTCCAACAAGAGAATGACCCTAAGCACACAGCCAAGACAATGCAAGAGTGGCTTTGGGACAAGTCTCTGAATGTCCTTGATTGGCCCAGCCAGAGCCCGGACTTGAACACTATCAAACATCTCTGGAGAGAACTGAAAATAGCTGTACAGCAACTCTCCCCATCCAACTTGACAAAGCTTGAGAGGATCTGCAGAGAAGAATGGGAGAAAGTCCCCAAATACAGGTTTGCCAAGCTTGTAGCTTCATACCCAAGAAAACGCGAGGCTGTAATCGCTGCCAAAGGTGCTTCATAAAGTACTAAGTAAAGGGTCTTAATACTTGTGTAAATGTAATATTTCATTTCTAAAATCCTGTTTTTGTTTTGTCATTATGGGGTATTGTGTGTAGGTTAATGAGGGAAATCCATTTTAGAATAAGGCTGTAACGTAAGAAAATGTGGAAAAAGTCAAGGGGTCTGAATACTTTTCAAAATGCCCTGTATGTATCCGTTAGCAATGATGCTCATGACAACGCCTTCTGGTAGATGAAAGGCTTTCCCAAAAACCTTCTAAGTTATATGTTAACTACAAAGTAGTCTATGCATACCTGGCTGAATTGTATCATGATTATTTACATCAATCCAGTGGTGATTTTTTCAGCAAACTCTGCAAATCACGTGTGCTTCAGAAACATTTCTAACCAAGCAAGGCTCTTGCTGGTAGCACCTAAATTAAAAGGTATCTACACCCATAAATCTACATTTCTGAGATTCTTCCCAGACCTAAAAAAAAAATGTCTCCTGATGTGGTTTAATCATTGTTATGGACTTAGAACCTCCAAATTAGTTGTTTTTCTTTTATTTAAAGTGTGATTTTGAGACTGAAAACCTGAAAAACAGGGAAAATCTGAAACATCGAAAACCAAAATGGAGAAAACGGAATAACGCAAAAAATACAAACGGTTTTATAGGACCCTACATCATATGGCTCAAGATCTATTCCTGGGTTAGTTTTACTTCTTTTGCCAAAACAAAAATGAACTACAGTAACTGTTGGCATTTCATTGTATCGAAACCGAACAGTAACCCCCAAAAACCACAATACGTACTGAACTTTCGGTTTGGTTAACGGTTACACCCCTAGTACTGAACAAACTTTACTGTACTGTACTCTTCTGTGCTGTGCTATGCTGTACTGTACTATACTCTACTTTTCTTTATTGTATTCTATTTTACTGTCCTGTACTGCACTGTATGGTACTGTACTGTGCTGTCCAAACTTGTGAACCCAACTGTGGTTTGTGACTACTATGATTTTCCATTGTAGCCAATTCAATTGCAAAAATTCCATTACCAATTTTTGGGGGAAATTCTTTTACCAATTGGTTTTAATCACTTAATAGTTCATAAACACAATTTAAATCAGTAAAAACACTAACTAATTGATACGTCTACCTTTACTTGGTACTTCTGTGAACTTTCATTATCCTTCTTTCTCATGAAGGAGAGAAATCAGAAAATATCATAAAGATATGTGGGTTTCTGGTAACGGAAATGTTCGTTTAACTTACAGAAGGCAGAAAATGTAAGACCCCCTTTCCACCTGTTTGACCAGAAATCAAAGCCTTTGTTAATTTCTAATTTTTAGGATGGAAAATAGTTGAAAGAGTTATGTATGCCTTAATTTCTCAAAAAATATAGACTATTAGCATTTTCATTTGACACCCAATTTGACATGCTCCTATGAACTTCACGTTGGTGCTCTTGGGTACTTTTACATGGAAATGTCTGTATGTCTAATCACACATTACATCACAGGCATGTCATGATCACATCAAACACATGGTTTCCATTTGTTTGATACCATTGCATTCACTCCACAAATGAGTCACATCACACTTCAGTGACGCTGAGTGCATCATAACAACGCTAGCCAGCTGTTATCTCCCTTGAGAAAACTGCAAATGTTGTCTTGTTTGGGGGAGTGGATCTGTGACTCTTACAGTAACCAAAATAGAGAGACTAAAATATAAAATAAATCAGGTGGAGTTGGAATTGCATCCCTTACCCAGAACACTCAGCTAGTTGAATGGAATTGAGGATGTTTTCACTATGTGAGGATGTACACATTGCTCAATGTGGTGTAATTGAGTTCACTGCAGCACAATAGCTTGAATACACAGTTGTTATTTTCAGTCAGCTTGTTAGCTGATTTAAGAGGGCACCTACACAGCTGCAATCTTAGCAGAGGGCTATTATACATACAATAATAATAGGAACAGTAAGTTTGAATATTTGAGAGAGTAAATACAAAGACCTTCAGGACAATAAAGTGTTAGGAGATTACATTTTATTTAACTAGGCAAGTCAGTTAAGAACAAATTCTTATTTACAATGATGGCCTTGAAACAGTGGGTTCAGGGACAGAAAAACTGATTTTACCTTATCAGCTCAGGGATTTGATCTAGCAACTTTTTGGTTACTGGCACAACGCTGTAACCACTACGCTACCTGCCACCCCTCAATGAAAGCTTAGAAACCTTAAATAAAGAAAATTAAAAATAATTTTGATGTAAACCAATCTCTCTTGTGTGAATTAAACTACTATTTTATATTATTTATATGTTTTTTTATTTAACCTTTATCTAACTAGGCAAGTTAGTTCAGAACAAATTCTTATTTACAATATGGGTCTACCAAAAGGCAAAAGGCCTCCTGCGGGGACGGGGGTTGGGATTAAAAATGTAATTCAATTAAAATATAGGACAAAACACACATCACGACAAGAGAGAAAACACAACACTACATAAAGAGAGACCTAAGACAACAACATAGCATGGCAGCAACACATGACAACACAGCATGGTAGCAATACAACATGACAACAACACGGTAGCAACACAACATGGCAGCAGCACAACATGATAGTAGCACAAAACAGGGTACCAACATTATTGGGCACAGACAACAGCACAAAGGGCAAGAAGGTAGAGACCCCCATACACCACGCAAAGCAGCCAGACACTGTGTTTGTAAACTGTTTGTGTCTACAAGTTTCTAATAGTTGCTTACAGTTGGTTAGGGTTTTTCAAAGTAACATATGAAATTAAGTTGACTTTGTTGTACCAAATGTCAGTAGCCTACTTTGTTCTGCCTATTAATCGTACATTTGTTAAATGAGCCCTCTAAATTCTCAACCTTGTCCAATGCAAGTGGATAGAGAACAGAGCACACATCCAGGACCTCTATACCAGGCGGTGTCAGAAGAAGGCCCTAAAAATTGTCTAAGACTCCAGCCACCCAAGTCATAGACTGTTCTCTCTGCTACCGCATGGCAAGTGTTACCGATGCACCAAATCTGGGACCAACAGGACACTGAACAGCTTCTAGCCCCAATCCATAAGACTCCTAAATGGTTTGTTAAATAGTTAACCCAATAGCTACCCGGACTATCTGCATTGACCCTTTTTCACTAACTTTTATGACTCATCACATAAGTTGCTGCTAATGTTTTTCATTTATCCTGCTACCGAGTCACTCTATCCCTAGTTATATGTATATATCAGTGGCGGTTGGTGCCGTTTAAGATATATATACATTTTTCATGAGCATGGCCTTATTTCTATTACAGCATATTGGACTGTCATTCATATTCCATTCACCCAGCTCAATGTAACATCAATAGGTTTAGGCTACTACATGTTTCTTGAATTTTCCCGATACCCATCAAGAGGTTGCTACAATCTAGCATATGAATGAAAGTTTACAAGTCGAGTGAAATTTGAAATTAATCAAGGTGCCAGATTCAATACTGCATTGCACAATCTTGCCTGCATCTAGCTGATCTACGGTCTAATCATTAGTCTAACCTGTTCAATGAGATTTTCAATTGGACAAATTCAGGTATGTTTATCCCCGTTTCGTTCAGTTTGCTTCTGTTTAAGAAACGTGTTTCAACAGAATCGGCGGAATGAATACACCCCTGATCACACGCAAACACAGTTCACTTTCACAGCAGCCACATACATACAACATGATCCCTTTAATTCTTATATAATTCCTTCTGATATCTACATGCTCTCCTCCTCTCTCCTTTTCCCTTCACTTGTGGACTTCAGTGCACAACACCTCAGCTGTCAGTGACCAGGTGAAAAAAACCTTTCCAAGCCAAACCTTCATATCATAATCGTTAACACACAGCCTACGTTGTCACCATATTAGCTAACATCATAGTCAACATAGCTACTAGAACTAACACATTAGTAAACCAGCTACAATCATGCAGTACAGTCAGCATGCAGTTTAGCAGTTACACCAGCAGGCCCCGGAAGCAATAAATGTGGATAGGTAAAATAAAAAAGGAGCAGACATTGAATATCCCTTTGAACATGTGTCACGCCCTGGTCTAAGTATTTTGTGTTTTTCTTCATGTATTGGGTCAGGCCAGGGTGTGGCATGGGGTTTTTGTATTGTGGTGTGTTTTGTCTTGGGGTTTTGGTGTGTATTTATTGGGATTGTAGCTAGTGGGGTTATCTAGCAAAGTCTATGGCTGTCTGGAGTGGTTCTCAATCAGAGGCAGGTGTTTATCGTTGTCTCTGATTGGGAACCATTTTTAGGCAGCCATATTCTTTGAGTTTGTCGTGGGTGATTGTCCTTAGTGTTGTTGTCCTCTGTGTTAGTTTGCACCAGTTTAGGCTGTTTCGGTTTTCACATTACGTTTATTGTTTTGGTAGTGTTTGTGTTTAGTGTGTTTCTTCATTAAACATGGATTGCAATAGACACGCTGCATTTTGGTCCGACTCTCCTTCACATACTGAAAACCGTGACAGAATCACCCACCACAAAAGGACCAAGCAGCGTGTCAACAGGCAGGAGCAGCCCAAAGAGGAGATGCGTAATAAGGATTTCTGGACATGGGAGGAAATCCTCGACGGGAGAGGACCCTGGGCTAAACCAGGGGAGTGTAGCCGCCCAAAGGTGCAGCAGGAGAAGAGGCAACAGGAGCAGCCCAAAGAGGAGTACAGTATGGACTATACTTCTTGGGAAGAGATAGACAGGTGGGCGGTCGACCCAGGGAGAGTGCCGGAGCCCGCCTGGGATTCGCTGGAGCAGTGCGAGGAAGGTTATCGGAGAATGGAGTTGGCGAAGCGAGCACGGCGGCGCGCAAGGAAGCCCGGGAGTCAGCCCCAAAAATTTATTGGGGGGGGGGGGCTAACAGGGAGTATGGCTACGCCAGGTAGGAGACCTGCGCAAACTCCCTTCTCCAGTGCGGGTGCATAGCCCGGTGCGGTATATTCCAGCTCCGCGTGTCGGCCAGGCTAGATTGAGCGTCGAGCCTAATGCCATGAAGCCGGCTCTATGCATCTGGTCCCCAGTGCATCTCCTTGGGCCGGCTTACATGGCACCAGCCTTGCGCTCGGTGTCTCCGGTTCGCCTGCATAGCCCAGTGCGGGTTATTCCACCTCGACGCACGATAGCCGCCCTCGCCGCACGATAGCCGCACTAGCAGGGCGACCGTGAGCATTCAACCAGGTAAGGTTGGGCAGGCTCGGTGCTCAAGAGCTCCAGTGCGCCTGCACGGTCCGGTCTTTCCAGTACCACCTCCACACCCCAGCCCTCCGGTAGCAGCTCCCCGCACCAGGCTTCCTGTGCGTGTCCTTGGCCCAGTACCACCAGTGCCAGCATCAGGCCTACAGTGCGCCTCGCCTGTCCAGCGCTGCCGGAGCCTTCCTCCTCTCCATCGCTGTCGGAGTCTCCCGCCTGTTTAGCGCTGCCAGAGCTTTCGGCCTCTACAGCGCTGCCGGAGTCTCCCGCCTGTTCAGAACTGCCAGTCTGCAAGGAGCTGCCAGTCTGCAAGGAGCTGCCAGTCTGCAAGGAGCTGCCAGTCTGCAAGGAGCTGCCAGTCTGCATAGAGCTGCCAGTCTGCATAGAGCTGCCAGTCTGCAAGGAGCCGCCAGAGCTGCCAATCTGCATGGAGCCGCCAGAGCTGCCAGTCTGCATGGAGCAGCCAGAGCCGCCAGTTAGCATGGAGCAGCCAGAGCTGCCAGTCAGCATGGAGCAGCCAGAGCTGCCAGTCAGCATGGAGCAGCCAGAGCAGCCAGTCTGCATGGAGCAGCCAGAGCAGCCAGTCTGCATGGAGCTGCCAGTCTGCATGGAGCTGCCAGTCTGCAAGGAGCTGCCAGTCTGCATAGAGCTGCCAGTCCGCAAGGAGCTGCCAGTCTGCAAGGAGCCGCCAGAGCTGCCAATCTGCATGGAGCTGCCAGTCTGCATGGAGCAGCCAGAGCCGCCAGTTAGCATGGAGCAGCCAGAGCTGCCAGTCAGCATGGAGCAGCCAGAGCAGCCAGTCTGCATGGAGCAGCCAGAGCAGCCAGTCAGCATGGAGCAGCCAGAGCAGCCAGTCAGCATGGAGCAGCCAGAGCAGCCAGTCTGCATGGAGCAGCCAGAGCAGCCAGTCAGCGTGGAGCAGCCAGAGCAGCCAGTCAGCATGGAGCAGCCAGAGCTGCCAGTCAGCATGGAGCAGCCAGTCAGCAAGGAGCAGCCAGAGCAGCCAGTCAGCATGGAGCAGCCAGAACTGCCAGTCAGCCAGACTCTTCCAGATCTGCCAGTCAGCCAGACTCTTCCAGATCTGCCAGTCAGCCAGACTCTTCCAGATCTGCCAGTCAGCCAGACTCTTCCAGATCTGCCAGTCAGCCAGACTCTTCCAGATCTGCCAGTCAGCCAGACTCTTCCAGATCTGCCAGTCAACCAGACTCTTCCAGATCTGCCAGTCAACCAGACTCTTCCAGATCCGCCAGTCAGCCAGGATCTGCCAGCCAGCCAGGATCTGGTAGATTCATCAACCTGCCTGAGCTTCCTCTCACTCCTGAGATTCCTCTCACTCCTGAGCTTCCTCTCACTCCCGAGCTTCCCCTCAGTCCCGAGCTGCCTCAGTCCCGATCTGCTCCTCAGTCCAGTGGGGTTCTGGGTGAGGACTACTAGGCCATGGTCGGCGGCGAGGGTGGACTATCCAGGGACGCGAGGAGAGAGGACTAAGACATTGACTGAGTGGGGTCCACTCTTCATTAAACATGGATTGCAATAGACACGCTGCATTTTGGTCCGACTCTCCTTCACATACTGAAAACCGTGACAACATGGTGAAGTTATTAATTACACTTTGGATGGTGTATCAATACACCCAATCACTACAAAGATACAGGCATGGGAGACTCCCCAAACATATGGAAGAAGGTACTCTGGTTAGATGAGACTAAAATTGAGCTTATTGGCCATCAAGGAAAACATTATGTCTGGCGCAAACCCAACACCTCTCATCACCCCGAGAACATCATTCCCACAGTGAAGCATGGTTGTGGCAGCATCATGCTGTGGGGATGTTTTTCATCAGCAGGGACTGGGAAACTGGTCAGAATTGAAGGAATGATGGATGGCGCTAAATACAGGGACATTCTTGAGGGAAACCTGTTTCATTCTTCAAGAGATTTGAGACTGGGACGAAGGTTCACCTTCCAGCAGGTCAATGACCCTAAGCATACTGCTAAATCTGTGGTATGATGTAAAGATTGCTGTACACCAGCGGAACCCATCCGACTTGAAGGAACTGGAGCAGTTTTGCCTTGAAGAATGGGCAAAAATCCCAGTGGCTAGATGTGCCAAGCTTATAGAGACATACCTTAAGAGACTTGCAGCTGTAATTGCTGCAAAAGGGGGCTCTACAAAGTATTGACTTTGGGGGGGTGAATAGTTATGCAATCAAGTTTTCAGTTTTTTTGTCTTATTTCTTGTTTGTTTCACCCCAAAAAATGTTTTGTATGTTCAAAGTTGTAGGCATGTACGTATATGCTTATAAGTCCAATGCCATTATTTTATATGATTTTATAGGAAGAAGAATAAAATGTTCCTCATCAATCTACACACAATACCCCATAATGACAAAGCAAAAATAGGTTTTTAGAAATGTTTGCAAATGTATAAAAAAAAAAACGTATTTACATAACTATTCAGACCTTTTGTCATGAGACTCGAAATTGAGTTCAGCTGCAGCCTGTTTCCATTGGTCATCCTTGAGATGTTTCTACAACTGGATTGGAAATTCAATTGATTGGGCATGATTTGGAAAAGCCCACACCTGTCTATAAGGTTCCACAGTTAACAATACATGTCAGAGCAAAAACCAAGCCATGAGGTCGAAGGAATTGTACGTAGAGCTCAGAGACAGGATTGTATACAGGCACAGATCTGGGGAAGGGTACCAAAAAATGTCTGCAGCATTGAAGGTCCCCAAGAACACAGTGGCCTCCATCATTCTTAAATGGAAGAAGTTTGGAACCACCAAGACTCTTCCTAGAGCTGGTCGCTCAGCCAAACTGAGCAATCAGGGGAGAAGGGCCTTGGTCAGTGAGGTGACTAAGAACCTCTTAAACTCTTACATAGAGTCAAATGAACTTCTTTCAGGGCTGTCGATGTGTCGGCTTGGGGGGGGGGGGATATACACGACTGTGATTATGATCGAAGAGAATTATCTTGGTAGATAATGCGGTCGGCATTTGATTGTAAGTAATTCTAGGTCAGGTGAACAAAAGGACTTGAGTTCCTCTATGTTGTTATGATCACACCACGTCTCGTTAATCATAAGGCATACACCCCCGCCCTTCTTCTTACCAGAGAGATGTTTGTTTCTGTCGGCGCGATGCGTGAAGAAACCAGGTGGCTGTACCGACTCTGATGACGTATCCCGAGTGAGCCATGTTTCCGTGAAACAAAGAACGTTACAATCTCTGATGTCTCTCTGGAAGGCAACCCTTGCTCGGATTTCGTCTACCTTGTTGTCAAGAGACTGGACATTGGCGAGTAGTATGTTCGGGAGCGGTGCGCGGTGTGCCCGTCTACGGTGCCTGACCAGAAGACCGCTCCATCTGCCCCTTCTGCGTCGCCTTTGTTTTTGGTCGTTGGCTGGGATCTGATCCATTGTCCTGGGTGGTAGACCAAACAGAGGATCCACTTCGGGAAAGTCGTATTCCTGGTCTTAATGTTGGTGAGTTGACGTTGCTCTTATATCCAATAGTCCCTCCTGACTGTATGTAATAAAACTTAAGAATTCCTGGGGTAACAATGTAAGAAATAACACATAGAAAAACAAAATACTGCATAGTTTCCTAGGAATGTGAAGCGAGGCGGCCATCTCTGTCGGCGCAGGAAGTTATACTGTATTCTATCTATTTCATCTTAGCCTATGCCGCTCTGTCATTGCTCATCCATATATTTATATTTATATATTCTTAATCAATTCCTTTACTTAGATGTGTGTATTAGGTATCTGTTTTGGAATTGTTAGATATTACTTGTTAGATATTGCTGCACTGTCGGAACTAGAAGAACAAGCATTTCGCTACACTCGCAATAACATCTGCTAAGCATGTGTATGTGACCAAGAAAATTTGATTTGATTTTGATTTTATGTTTTTCAGCGGCAGAGACTGGGAGACTAGTCAGGATTGAGGAAAAGATGAACGGAGCAAAGTACAGAGAGATCCTTGATGAAAACCTGCTCCAGAGCTCTCAAAACCTCAGACTCAACCTCAACCTTAAGCACACAGTCAAGACAACGCAGGAGTGGAATCGGGACACGTCTCTGAATGTCCTTGAGTGACCCAGCCAGAGCCTGGACTTGAACCCGATCGAACATCTCTGGAGATCCAAGATCAACCTTACAGAGCTTGAGAGGATTTGCAGAGAAAAATGGGAGAAACTCCCAAAATACAGGTTTGCCAAGCTTGTAGCTTCATACCCAAGAAGACTCGAGGCTGTAATCACTGCCAAACATGCGTCCAGAAAGTACTGCATAAAGGGTCTGAATACTTATGTAAATGTGACATTTCCGTTTTTTTATACAGTTGCAAAAATGCCTATAAACCATTTTTTTTTTGCTTTGTTATTATGGGGTATTGTGTGTAGATCGTTTCCAAATGCACTATATATTTAGAGTTATTTGGCAACGTTAGTTGTGAAAAACAAAACATATATGGTCTGCATGATGCTATTATGGGCTATTGATAATTTGAGAAAGTCCGAAAAAAAAGCTTGTGGTTTGTTCCTTGCCTCAGGCTGCACAGATGTTTTCTCATCAAGTGATCATATTTCCACCCATCATGCTATTCTGAATTTAATCTTGTCTTTGCTAATATGTCATCTGAATGCACTCCAACATCAAATGGAGGCCGCGCGCTTTCCCGCAGGTCCGTTTTTCTATGATGCCAGATTGACTACTTCGGTTTTATAGCGGAGCTGTGTTTAATGTGAGCAGCTGATAAATATAACAACACTTATTTCACTTCACACATGAGCATGCTCTGGCTGTGCGAGAGGTGATATTCCGCCGAAACTCTGTATGCCATTGGCTCTCCAACCCTGTTCCTGTAGCTACCCCAGTGCTTAATTTGGGAAACCAAGTGAAATCTGTTCGGGAACATCGATAGTAGCATGTTTTCGCAATGAAAATATTTCACTAAACTATTGACTGCGTGCTCGTGGAAGGAATAAAGGAGAACGAAGGAATAATGTAAAGGAGAGAAAGGAGGAGATGGAAACGCACGGTGGTGAGATATTCTGTGGCTAAAGGTGTCTGCCCATTAATTATGAAAATATACTAATTTCCCTAGTAGGCTATTCAAAATCAAATTCACTACCATTTCTAATTGTAAACTGCCCTACACAATCAATGAACTAACAGTATCCCCTAGGGCTGGCTGTTCTCTCCCAGACTCTTGGATATAAATGTTGGAGTGTATCGTAAGGTAACCAATCCATCAAATGTGCATAATAATACAGTCCACACTCAAGGCGAATACTCAAACTTGTTTACTTTTGGAGTAAAGGCTAGACCAAGTTTGTAGCAAAGACATCTTAAAGCAGTTTTGTTGTGTGCTTTTCTGCTATGGGTAATATGTTGTAGGTTATGTATTGTGTAACAGCATCACAATAATAATTTGAATTCATGTTTTTCCTTCGTGCTTGGGCTCACAAGTCTATGCATAAGCTCCAATAGGCTATGCATGAGGTGTATTTAATTAATAATCACCTTAGAAAGCGCTGTCCATTTCGTTTTGTTGTGTTAGACTTTGAAACAACATCCGCAACGACCATTGTTTTTCACTCAGTTTCAACCTGCTTTCGAACTTTCTTCAAATTGATCATCACAGTGAGGTGAGTTTTTAAAGCATGATACTTTTGCTTTGATGTCAGAGTGGTTAGAGGGACAATAGAGCACTGAGTACCAGGCCATTACAACCTGATGGTGGTTAGGGTACTATCAATGCATGTCCTGAGTGCATAAGAGATTACCTTAACTCGCGTGGAATTTTACTGCGGTCATGACTCCCGGTGTGATGGTAATACTGTCACTGCAACAGCCCTAATCTTATGTGGCCTAGTTACAGTTTTGACTTAAATCGGCTTGAAAATCTATGGCAAGATTTGAAAATGCCTGTCTAGCAATGATCATCAACCAACTTCACAGATCTTGAAGAATTTTTAAAGAATAATGTGCAAATATTGTACAATCCAGGTGTGCAAAGCTCATAGAGATTTACCCAGAAAGACTCACAGCTATAATTGCTGCCAAATGTATTGACATGTAGTGGCTAGGGTTCATTATTCTAAATGGCCACTTCTATAAACACCCAAATACAGGTTTGGTTCCTTATGGGTTTCCATAGATGTGGCATTTTATCATCTGGAACCTTAGCGACTACATAAGTAGAAAACTATAGCTCTACTAGGTGTCTTCCATCAAGCGCCATCACCTGTCCTAATGAGTTAGTGACACCATTTTTACCCATAACCCCTCATTCTCTATTCTTACAGGTCAACCATAGGTGTCCACCTGGTGTCACAATAGCATCCATAAAAGGCTTCTAATATAAATACTGTATTTAACATAATGAACAGTTTACATACATTCCTCTACAATAATAAGCATTCTCAATAGATTTCTATATCTTTCATAAATCAACCCAAATAAGTCGCTAACATCGAAACGGTTCTAACACTTACGTAAATGAGATATTTCTGTATTTCATCTTCAATAAATGTGCTAACATTTCATTATGGGGTAATGTGTGTAGATGGGTGAGGAGAAAAAAATCAATGTTATCCATTTTTAATTCAGGCTGTAACACAACAAAATGTGGAACAAGTAAATGGTATTTGAATACTTTCTGAAGGCACTGTTTGTCAGGTTGCTGAGTTAGCCTGAGCATTGACACCTCGTGGTAGAGATCAAGCCCTCTGGTCACAGATGTTCCTGTAGGCTTGATAGAAATGCTGTCAAGCTCAAGATCAGATCACTGCCATTGAAGTGAAGGGTAAGACAGAATGACACGTTTTTTAAACTTGCTGATCCAATTGATCAGCTTCATTTTTCAGTTTACCACCCCTTCATCCCTGTCTGTGAGGAATTATAGCAACCCAGTAAAAAATATCAAATATTCAGCTTGACCTTTTAAATATTAGGAAATGTAATCATCACCATCTGTTGTTGCACCACTGCTTGAAACTCCCCGCTTAATAAGTGGGCTCACAGGGAAGAGATTAAGCATGTTTATATTTCAGAGCCATAAAAGTCAAAAATTCTCCAGAGTAAATATGAGTCTGTCAAGCAGTGATGATGTCTGACGTGTGTGTGTTTGCCCCAGTGTCCCCTGCAGCGGAGCGTCTCCGCTATATCCTGGGAGAGGATGATGACATGCCCAACCCCACCCTCTTCACTGAGATGGACACGCTGCAGCAGGACGGGGACGAGCTGGAGTGGAAAGAGTCTGCTAGGTGACTTCTGACCCATAAATTACACACACACACAGACATACAGAAACATAATAGAAACGCACGCCAAAAGCCAGCCTTGACAGCCAATATCAAGAAGTTGACGGTCTGTTATAGTTATAACTATGAACTTCTGAGTCACCTGTATTGTAGACTCATTTATATTTTGACGTGCGTATGGTGATACCAAAAATACATTTCATAGAACAAATGATCCTATTCCTTTAGCATAGACGGATGTCATTCCAGAACCCACCAATTTTGTCATGCATTTCATGTTTATTATGGCATGCATGATGAATGAATGTCTGATTGTTAGCATGTGTCATTCCCAAGACAAGCAGTCAGTGTTTACATCCTACCAGCTTTGACATGAGTGATTTGTCCCTTCCAACTCATGCCCTCTTTCTGACCTGGGGTCCAGGTGGGTGAAGTTTGAGGAGAAGGTAGAGGACGGAGGGGAGAGGTGGAGCAAGCCCCATGTGTCCACCCTGTCCCTGCACAGTCTGTTTGAGCTCAGGACCTGTCTACAGACCGGCACTGTGGTGCTGGATCTGGAGGGATACTCACTGCCTCAGATAGTTGGTGAGCATCACAAATTCCCCTTTACAGAGCGCTAATGCATGTGTAGCCGATGTGAAATGGCTAGCTAGTTAGCGGTGGTGCGCGCTAATAGCGTTTCAGTCGGTGACGTCACTTGCTCTGAGACCTTGAAGTAGTGGTTCCCCTTGCTCTGCAAGGGCCGCGGCTTTTGTGGAGCGATGGGTAACGATGCTTTGAGGGTGACTGTTGATGTGTGCAGAGCGTCCCTGGTTTGCGCCCAGGTCGGGGCAAGGGGACGGACGTAAAGTCTATACTGTTACACATGCCAAATAAGTGTTGTGTGATTCTTACCTAATGTTTAGAGATAGTACTGTTAACAATTTCAAGTCTCTGTCACAAATGACAAGCAGAGTTTTTACCCCTTCTAAGAACAGTTAGCCTAGTGTGTGCAGTGTATTTCAGTGATGCTAGCAGCATCCAGTAGTTGACAGGAAAGGCATTATGGTACCAACAAGGAAATTAACTGTTGGTTGTGAGTGATACTACAAACAGTACTAAGACAACGTTCTCCTGCAGATGAAATCATTGAGCGGCAGATAGACGAGGGCATGTTGTCTCCTGACCTGAGAGAGAAGATCAGCTTTGTCCTCCTGAGGAAGCACAGGCACCAGACCAAAAAGCCCATCCACCGCTCTCTGGCTGACATGGGCAAGGCCAGCGGTGGTGGTGCCCGTGAGTGTCCCTCTGCTCTATGGTCAAGAATGGCCATCGGTATTCCTATACACATTATAGTACTGCCGAAGGTTTAAATTTGTAGCCTATGTATACACATAAATATATATATTATGCCCACTGCACAGGCTTTCTTACACTTTCTTTAATTGCAAATTATCAACCACAAAAAAATGTATGCAGTCCTCTCAGTTTTATTCAGTTGAATTAAATAGACTATAATTTATCCTTGGGGATAAAGTTTATCTCCTTAAACAGTCTCCTGTCTTCCTTACTTGAATTTCCTCCTCAGCTCGTAGTCCAGGGGCAGCGGCCGCATTCAACCGCTCCACAGAGGACCTACGCATGAAATCAGGAGGCTATGGTCGTCTGCGTGAGTCTCTCTCTCATCATCTTTCTAGAGCCTGTCTGTTTCTTTTTCTCTTTCTTTCATGCTCTCTTCCTGTGACTTCTTGTATCGCTCTTAAAGATGCACTCTGCAGAAATCGCTCCTCCATTTCCTAGTGGCTAAAATTCTAATAGTTTGCTTAATTTCAGTTTATATGACAAAACAAGCAAGTATAGTGTAGAGAATCATTGTTCCATCTAAACACTATGAAATATATTTTCCATAACTGAAAATCTAGTATTTTCAGCTGTTTGAAGCTGGTGTACAAAACCAAAAGTAAAAGACTTGCTTTCAATGAGACTAACAGATCTTGAACATACATTTCTATGTGAATTTGGTCGGGTCACCCAAAAAGTGACATATTGCAGCTTTTAATATCAAATGATTTGCCGCTCTCTTTTTAGATGTGTTTGAAGCGATATAGAATACTACAGGGTCCTCCCTAAAGAATGTACGAGAGGCGTAAAAAATATACAGTACCAGTCAAAAGTTTGGACACACCTACTCATTCTAAGGTTTTTCTTTATTTTTACTATTTTCTACATTGTAGAATAATAGTGAAGACATCAAAACTATGAAATAACACAGAATCATGTAGTAACCAAGAAAGTGTTAAACAAATCAAAATATATGTTATATTTTATATTCTTCAAGGTAGCCACCCTTTGCCTTGATGACAGCTTTGCACACTCTTGGCATTCTCTTAACCATCTTCATGAGGTAGTCACCTGGAATGCGTTTCAATTAGCAGGTGTCCCTTGTTAAAAGTTAATTTGTGGAATTTCTTTCCTTAATCTGTTTGAGTCAATCAGTTGTGTTGTGACAAGGTAGGTCACAACACAACAACACACAAGTAGATAGCCCTATTTGGTAAAGACCAAGTCCATATTATGGCAAGAACAGCTTAAATAAGCAAAGTGAAACGACAGTCCATCATTACTTTAAGACAAGAAGAACTTTGAAAGTTTCCTCTAGTGCAGTCGCAAAAAACATCAAGCGCTATGATAAAACTGGCTCTCATGAGGACCACCACAGGAAAGGAAGACCCAGAGTTACCTCTGCTGCACCTCAGATTGCAGCCCAAATAAATGCTTCACGGAGTTCAAGTAACATACATATCTCAACATCAACTGTTCAGAGGAGACTGTGTGAATCAGGCCTTCATGTTCGAATTGCTGCAAAGAAACCACTACTAAAGGACACCAATAAGAAGAATAAACTTGCTTGGGCCAAGAAACACGAGCAATGGACATCTGTCCTTTGATCTTATGAGTCCAAATTTGAGATTTCTGGTTCCAACCTCTGTGTCTTTGTGAGATGCGGAGTAGGTGAACGGATGATCGCCGCATGTGTGATTTCCACTGTGAAGCATGGAGGAGGAGGTGTGATGGTGTGGGGGTACTTTGCTGGTGACATAGTCAGTGATTTATTTAGAATTCAAGGCACACTTAATTAAACAGCATGGCTACCACAGCATTCTGCAGCAATACTTCATCACATCTGGTTTGCGCTTAGTTGGACTATCATTTGTTTTTCAACAGGACAATGACCCAAAACACACCTACAGGCTGTGTAAGGACATTTTGACCAAGAAGGAGAGTGATGGAGTGCTGCATCAGATCACCTGGCCTCCGCAATCACCCGACCTAAACCCAATTGAGATGGTTTGGGATGAGTTGGACCGCAGAGTGAAGGAAATGCAGCCAACAAGTGCTCAGCATATGTGGGAACTCCTTCAAGACTGTTGGAAAAGCATTCCAGATGAAGCTGGTTGAGAGAATGCCAAGAGTGTGCAAAGCTGCCGTCAAGGCAAAGGGTGGCTACTTTGAAGAATCTAAAATATTACATATATTTTGATTTGTTTAACACTTTTTTGGTGACAACATGATTCCATATGTGTTATTTCACAGTTTTGATGTCTTCGCTATTATTCTAAAATGTAGAAAATAGTAAAAATAAATAAAAACCCTTGAATGAGTAGGCGTGTCCACACTTTTGACTGGTACTGTATTTTTACTTTATTTGTTATCATATAAGGCCATATTTTGCTCTAGATTGCAGGAAACTGCAGTTACAGGTGTTAAAAAATGAAAAAACCTCGGAGTCCAAAGGGGGGCATTGACCCCTCCTGGCCTCCTCCCCAGCCATACTCAGCAGCACCTGCTTGTTAAAAAAAATCCAGAGGAGAAGTGATAATATGTAATCTTCTTCAGGTCATGAATTCATTTCATTTGAAAAAGAAAAACTCAGTTGATTTGCACGTGTCTTTGATACATAGAACACTCTCCATATCCTCAACATTGATATGATCAATTGTTCACATGTACTGTGTTGCTTTACAGGTCATGCCCATAGTAGGAGTATGAATGACATTGCAGACACTCTGAGCACAGACCAGGTGACCCACTAATGCAACATTACAACTCAGCAGGCTCAATTCATTCAAACATCCTTGCAGAGCGAAACTGCAGGTTTTATAGAATTATTGTCATAAAATAATTTAGGTCTTATAATCTAAGTTAATTTAGGGTAGTTACATTACTTAAAATGTGCACTTCCTCTGTGCAGAAATAACATTAGTTTTCCGCAACGATGTTTGATTGAATTGCAACCAGAGTGTTTGTAGGAATTCATATTCCTTCTTTTGCAATGGCAAAACGTGTTGAGTTTGTGTATACATACAGTATGTGTTTGTGCCGAATTTTCAATATCCATTTAACCAGTAAATGTGCTGAATTTGACATGTACATTTTAATTAAGTGTGGCAAGCAGCTGTACGCTGCAGAGGATTTGTATTGCAGTTGTATTTCATTGTTGCCATGGGAACGCGATGAGAGTCAGCATTGTTATAATTCTCATAAAATATTTGATTGGGTTCGTTTTAGTGTTGGTGTCACAGAGCAGTTGGGAGCAGGCTGCTTCACAATTCAGTCTTTTCTTAGGAGAATTCTTCTTTAAAAGGAGAATTCAAACCCAGTGAGACAGACGAACTCTCTTTAATTCCATTGTTAGCAGGGTTATTATGCTGTGAATGATGGAGGATGGGTCAGGCGTGTTGTGCTAAGCATTGGGTTAAAACGAATGCCTCTGACAATTTTTATGCCCAAATAATTGTCTTGAGATAATGTTCTGGACAAATACGTCGGGTTTAACTCAGTAGATATGCAAATTAATACATCTCTGGGTACTTGACTGTTTCTGCATCTATTTGGCTAGCGTAACGCAAAAACAGACTGGCTTCCAGGCTATCCCAAT
This sequence comes from Oncorhynchus mykiss, assembly GCF_013265735.2. Classification (NCBI taxonomy): domain Eukaryota; kingdom Metazoa; phylum Chordata; class Actinopteri; order Salmoniformes; family Salmonidae; genus Oncorhynchus; species Oncorhynchus mykiss. Next base: position 37,311,379 of record NC_048570.1, read on the forward strand.
GTTTTTAAACTACCCTCACTGTTTAGTCTATGGTTGAGTGGTTTATACTACACGTAGGGGTATACATACGTACAGTAAATCATGTACCAGTGTGCTAGTGATACCGTTGGCCACGTTTCCTTCACACATTCAAGTCCCAGGCTACATTAATTAGAATTGACGCTCAGAGACCAATTTTGTTATCCAGCAAAAACATATGCTGCCAGAAGAGCAGTGAGGTGAAATGTAATTATGTTTTTCAAACAGATCATGGAGTGGATAGATAGAAGCCTAAAGGCATTGTTAGAGCACAATGACAATGTCAAGAAGGATAAATCTATTATATGCACATATTGTATGGTTTCACTGTCATATTTGAATAATTTATTAGTGTCATATTTATCTGGGTATATAAAAAATAACTAGGACTTGAACTTGAAGATATGATGCAATTTCACCTCAAATGTGTTTTGTCAGTTATGCTGACAAGAAATCCAGTGTCCATACCCTACAGTATATGCCACGATGTATCAACTATTTTTGACTCCCTCCCTCCCTCCATAGCTAAGGAATAAGTTCATGAAAAAGATCCCTAGAGATGCTGAGGCATCAAATGTGCTAGTGGGTGAGGTGGACTTCCTGGATAAACCCTTTGTAGCCTTTGTCCGCCTGGCACAGGCCACCACTCTGGGAGGACTTACAGAGGTTCCTGTGCCCACCAGGTAATGGCTGTCTGCCTGCCTGTCTGACACATTACCATGTCTATTCATATTACCCTTTACTCCTCTCTGTCTATCTGTGTGTTTCTCTCGCTCTCTCTCTCTCTTTTTGTCTGTCTCTCGTCTTTTTCTCCGTATTTGTTCTTATACCCATGCAAATGTATTTTGTGAGCCCTAAACCATTTTTGAGGTGTCTATTTTATCCACACTACCTAATCTAACCTTGGTTGAATGCACTGACTGTAAGTCGCACTGGATAAGTTTCTGCTAAATGACAAAAATGTACAAAATGTGGTCTGTGGTCTAACATACTTTACACATACTGTAAATAGTTGCTGCCTTACTTTCTCCTTTGCGTCTGTTCTCATGCCCAAGCGAGCACATCTTTTGACATTTTGTGAGCCGTTGTTGAGGTACCTTTTTCCCCACACTACCACAGATTCCTGTTTATTCTGTTGGGGCCCACAGGAAAAGCCAAGTCCTATAATCAGATCGGTCGAGCCATAGCTACTCTAATGGTGGATGACGTAAGTGTCTGTCAATGCTTCCTTTTTTTTCTTGAATACAGATGACATGGAAATACAGGCTTGATTGTCTGGCAACTTGAGTCAGCCAAAAATGTGTGGACTTCACATACTGATAATGAGGCCACCATGGCTTGCTGTTGGTAACGGTCAGCCTCTCCTGTCACTATCATGGGGAAAAAACATTGAATGTCAGACAGGCAACAGCCTGTTATTTCACCATAAAAGACAGGTGTTTTAAACAGAGTCCCACCATGGTCATAAATTAGGAACAGTTCCCAGGGTTTGTATCCCATTACTAATAGTAATAATAGTAATAATTTCTCTTCCCCCCCAGCTTTTTAGTGATGTGGCGTACAAGGCTAGAGATCGAGAAGATCTGATTGCTGGTATAGATGAGTTCTTGGATGAGGTGATTGTGCTGCCGCCCGGCGAGTGGGACCCCAAAATCCGTATCGAGCCACCTAAGAAGGTGCCCACGGCTGACAAGAGGTTGGAGTCATATTTAGGTTTTATAATCTAGTTTAATCTATGTTAGATCCATTACCTAATCATTTCCCCACATTTAAAAAAAGTCACCTCTAAGACCCAGATATGAGGTCCTTCTCAGTATTTCTGTCATCAACACTTCCCTTCCCTCTCTTCCTGTGTGTATTCCCTCTGTTTACAGGAAGTCAGTGCACTCTCTGAATGAGCTGGGTCAGCCGAACGGTACGGCGGGAGGAAGTGGAGGCCACTCTGAGGATGAGGAGATGCCAGTGGCTCACGAACTGGGAGAGGAGCTGGCACACACTGGGAGGTAGGCTACTGGTTGAGGACTGGGATTGACATCTTTTACATGTACGTTAGGAGACTAGGAAGAATGATAACATGAAAGGAACTGGGTCTGAACTGGGATAACGAGAAATGCCACTGAGTGAATTGAGATATGAGGTAGAGTACTTGAGTGGAACTGGTACTAGAGTTGGCCTTTAAAGAGACATTTGGACATCTAAATGTGCTTGAAAACATCATGTCTCTTGTTAATTCACATTGGGAACATTCACCCAGTGGATGGATTAGGGACAGATCACAATTTACTGGGGGGGGGGGGGGGGGGGGGGGGGGTCTAAAATAGGGGAGGGTTGTCAAACTTTTTTTTTTGCTTTGGGGAGGGTTGTGTATTTTTTTTTATTGGGCACAGGGGAGGGTAGTATGTTTTTTCCTGGTTTACATTTGCTCCTTTGGAGGTTTTAAGTTATAATTTATTCCATCATAGACACATTTCCTCATCCGCTTGCATGCGCCTCCCCAATAGAAAGGAAGGTGTTTTGGTACTTCCCATATGCATTGTGCTTTTCCGTGTGCAAATGTTTACTATACCACAGTATATTCTAACAGTCTAACGGTCTATCCTGCCCTCTATCCACCATTCATAGTGACAATAGTGGTAGGTGGATAATTGTCCAGATCTGAAATAGGCCAACGAGCAATCATAACACACATAAAAACATTCAAGTCTGCATCAATTTTTTTTTATATGAATCGACAGGAGCAAATAGGAATAGCTGTCACGACTTCCTCCGAAGTTGGTCCCTCTCCTTGTTCGGGCGGCGTTCGGCGGTCGACGTCACCGACCTTCTAGCAATCGCCGATCCACTTTTAATTTTCCATTGGTTTTGTCTTGTCTTCCATCACACCTGGTTCCAATTTCATCAAGTACATGTTGTGTATTTAACCCTCTGTTCCCCCCCATGTCCTTGTCCGTAATTGTTTGTTGTAGTGCTTGTGCACGGTATGCTGGTATGTACTGGGTTTTGTTTGACCCATCTATTGCATTATTCTGTTGACGGTGGTTTATGGTTATTAGACACAACCGTTGTGAATCCGTTTCCGCTCTCCTGCGCCTGACTTCTCTGCCGCCAGTAGCGTCGCATTACAATAGCTGATAGGCAGTGCAGAGGCCAGGTGCATCATTGCGCATGAAAGAACAGTGAAGACATGAGACACACAGCTAAAATCTCCCCTGTTGATCTTGTTTAGGGACAATACAATGATTCTACCTAGATTAGCCTACAACATCACAATGCAATTAATAATTGCATTATTGTTTAAAAGTGAGTACAACATTCTATAGCCTACTCTAGGCTGAAGTGAAAATGGAATTTGAATAACAGACCAGTTGTGGGTCCACTCAAAAGTTTATAAGGTCTAGAAAGACACAGTAGCAGGCCAGTCTGGCTGTATTTTTACTTCTGATACTGAATATGCTGTCTGTTTCACATCATCATTCTCCCAAGTTGTCCTATAATAATGTGGCCACATATGCTCCCAGCAGGCCCAATTATTCAGGAAAGCTTAACACATGCTCAGCCTCCTCTCCAATCCGAGCGGCTATTCCTCGCACACCTAGAACCTAACACTTCAATAGAGCCTAAATATTTATCATTTAACTTTTAAAATGTATGACTTTTTATATGTGGCATAAACACAGCCAGTCACAATGTTTTAATCCGAGAAGGCTACTTCAAAAGTCTCCTGTCGGCATGTCCACAATCAACCAAAATGTAATTCCAGCGTCCTCAAAATGGCTCGACATTAACCAGGTTTCCATCCAACCTTCTTATGCGAGTAAAGTAGCCTACGTGTCTGATAAATGTCACTACACCATGGCAAAGCATGCGGTTTATGAGGCTACAGATTAAATCAATTATGATGAACTTCAGAGGGTGGTGAAAGTGCACAGTGATGAGGTCGATGCTCCTTTCAATAAATATTGAGGGTCTTATTTGATGTGCACTACGTATTTACACACAGACTTTTATCTGCAACAAGTCAATTTGACGGAAACACAAGTCTGATGGGAAAATGCTCCAGGGTTTCCCTTCGCTGGTAATTGCTGGCATTTGGCTGATAAAAAAATTAAAAACTGATAAATAACATTGTAGCAGGCCAAATTGTCCAAGAGAGATTGTCTATCATAGCTGACACCCCGAATTTGCGCTTCAGCACCATTCTCTCGTGCCTTGCGTACACATGTGCCTGCTTCTGAGGAGAGAGAGCGCAAGAGAGGAGCCTTGGCCTAGGCCACCGTTGATTGCAAAGATGGAGGCCTTTTTCATTGACGTAAAACCAAAGTTAGAGAAAGAGTATGCCTATAGTGAAAAGAGGGGGAAATAATGTTTTAATATTGTAGTGGACTAAGATGAGAAGAATGCAGTGTACTGTACGACTCCTTATTTAGGTAGGATTCAATTTTAAAACTTACATTTATTTATAATAATTCGTTTTTTATCCTTTTTATTATTATCATTGTATGTCATTGTTATTATTGTAAGCCTATTTACTGAACAAAAATATATACGCAACATGGAACAATTTCAACGATTTACAGAGTTACAGTTCATATAAGGAAATCAGTCAATTGAAATAAAGTAATTAGGCCCTAATCTATGGATGTCACATGACTGGGCAGGGGAGCAGCCAGGGGTGGGCCTGGGAGGGCATAGGCCCACCCACTTGGGAGCCAGACAGTTTTTCCCCACAAAAGGTCTTTATTACAGACATAAATACTCCTCAAATTCATCAGCTGTCCGGGTGGCTGGTCTCAGATGATCCCTCAGGTAAAAAAGCCAGATGTGGAGGTCCTGCGCTGGCGTGGTTACACATGATCTGCGGTTGTGAGGCCGGTTGGACATACTGACAAATTCTCTAAAACACCGTTGGAGGTTTATGGTAGAGAAATGATCATTCAATTATGTGGCAACAGTTCTGGTGGACATTCATGTAGTAAGCATGCTAATTGCATGCTCCCTCAAAACTTGAGACATCTGTTGTAAAACTGCACATTTTAGAGTGGCCTTTTATTGTCCCCAGCACAAGGTGCACCTGTGTAGCGATCGTGCTGTTTAATCAGCTTCTTGATATTCCACACCTATCAGCTGGACGGATTATCTTGGCAAAGGAGAAATGCTCACTAACAGGGATGCAAACAAATTTGTGCACAAAATTTGAGAGAAATAAGCTTTTTGTGCATATGGAACATTTCTGGGATATTTTATTTCAGTACATGAAACATGGGACCAACACTTTATATGTTGTTGTGTTTATATTTTTGTTCAGAATATTAATTGAAACCAGTTCTTAAATCAGCATAACCTGTTTTGTTTAATTCTGTTTAAACATTTAAATTGCTAAATTCCATTAGATCTGTCTTTTTTAATTGTGTGCCCCATATATAGTTCAAGATAAGTTATAAGTAGCCTATGTCTGTCATTTGTTGGGTATGGTAGGCACTTGCCTTTGTTGATAGCCTAATTGCTGCAATATAGCCTGTTCAAAACTTGTATGAAGGTTTAAATCAGTTCACAAGTTTGCAATTTGATGAACAGAAATAGATAGACATCTGTTACAAAACACCAAAACGTTTAATTACATTCAGAGATTGTCAAGCCAAGCCTTTGATCCTGGTTAAGCCTCCAAGGTAGGGAGGGATGTGTTTTCTGATTGTCTATTTATTGTGGTGTTGAAAACACAACCCATGTCGGTATGTTTTCGTTATTGGTTGTGTTGGTGGAAAATTTGTTGCAAACAGTATATTTTATATAATTATAAACAAGCCATCAAAAAGTTGAAAATCTGATTTTCCCCATAGCTGTTCATTGTCTGCAACCGGCTCGGATTATGAAGTAATGAAACATGCAGGGAGAGTGAGCTCTTGTGGTGGTCGGCGAACCCTCAATCTTCTGGCTCATAGCCCGGCGTGGCATCGACTGGGCAACAAAAGCAAAGTAGATATCCACGTTGATAAGCACAGGGTCGCTACAGTTATTGTTATTTGTGGTCGTAAAACATTATTTTGAGTTAATTCTATGAAGGTGGAGGGTGTTCAATTTATTTTACAGTACAAGGTGAGGGTCATATGAAAATATTTTTGACGCTGGGGAGGGGGGTGCAATTTATTTTATGACACCTTGAGTTGGACCCCTCCTGGTCAAGCGTTCAGTAATATACTCTTAGAAAAAAGGGTTCCAAAGAGGTTCTTCGGCTGTCCCCATAGGATCATTTTTTTGGGGGTTCCAGGCAGAACCCCTTTTGGTTCCATGTAGAGGCCTCTGTGGAAAGGGTTCTACATGGAACCCAAAAGAGTTCTATCTGGAACCGAAAGGGTTGTACCTGGAACCAAAAAGGGTTCTTCAAAGGGTTTTCCTATGAGTACAGCCGAATAACCCCTTTAGGTTCTAGATAGCAAAATCCAAGAGTGTAGCCATGATAATCTCGTCTCCATTCCTCATCGGCCTGATATTATAGTTTTAAATCATCATCGGTTCAATTGGCCCATCCTGTCACACTGTGAAACGACAGACAGACTGAAATGAAGTGAGTCCGTGTGATGCATAAAACAGGTGATAATGAATTTCAAACAGAGTATGTGCACCACCCTTACCAAAGTGTTTGTGTCTGTGACAAGCACTTTGTGACAATTGCTGATGTATAAACTGGCTTTATAAAATATATTTGATTTATTGACTGTGTCTGTGTCACGTTCTGCATCATAACCAGAGGGTTTGTGTCTGTGCCTGTGTCCGTGACAGGTTATGTGGAGACCATAGTGTTTGTAGCTGTGTCAGGCTCTGCATCATTACCAGAGTGTCTGTGTTTTTGTCAGGTTCTGCGGAGGTCTGTTTCTGGACATGAAGAGAAAGCTGCCCTGGTTTCCTAGTGACTTTTACGAAGGCTTCCATATCCAGTCCATCTCTGCAGTCCTCTTCATCTACCTGGGCTGCATAACCAATGCCATCACCTTTGGAGGCCTGCTGGGGGATGCCACAGACAACTATCAGGTAGAGCTGATGTAGCTTGAACTCCAGAACTGTTGTGCTAACATTCTACCCCTTGTAAGCTGTGTCAAATGACAACAAGTTTGGCATATTTACGGAGTAAAATGAGTGAATCGTCGTTAGCACAAACAGACTGAGTTAGGGCTTATGACCCTTGAATTAATTTAAATGGAGTTAATTTACTGATTCAAAAAAAAATGTATCTGAGTCGATGATTTGCTAAAGAATGTTTTTAGTATGGAACATGTGCCAAAAAAATTGTATGGTAGCTAACTCACTCTAGGTGATATATGTGTGTGACGGATGGGAACAGGGACTGCACTAAATCCATTTGTTCAGCTCAACACATACTGAAACCATTTAGGATAAGTGCTCTGGCTGGCTGCTACTGATGATTCGCACAGACTGTCTGTCAGATTGAAATATAGCAGGCTCATACTGCCTTTCTCTAACACATTCACAACCACTTCTCTCTGTCTGTCTCTCTTCATTTTCCCACTCCATCTCTCTCTCCCTACTCTCTCCCCTACCCTGTTTCTCCCCCTGCCCTACCTTCTCTCTCTCCTCTATATCAGGGTGTGATGGAGAGTTTCCTGGGCACAGCGTTGTCAGGAACAGTGTTCTGTATGTTTAGTGGTCAGCCCCTCATCATCCTTAGCTCCACTGGACCCATCCTCATCTTCGAGAAACTGCTCTTCGAATTCAGCAAGTGAGTGAGAGCTCAACCCCACTTCAAAGTCAGACACTGTAGCCAAGGGGTGTCGAACTCATTTTGCCCTGGGGGCTGCATTCATTCTTCAACGAGGTCCGGAAAGCCGCACTGACATTTTTTAATATTTCCTTGCTGTCAGACTTTTCTAAACATTGTCCTCTATCCATCGTTTTTTGAATTTTCGATGCTCCCTGCCTGACTGTTTATTGATTATTAGTGAGCTGGACAGTCAAGAAACTGTATGAACATACAGTGGGGAGAACAAGTATTTGATACACTGACAATTTTGCAGGTTTTCCTACTTACAAAGCATGTAGAGGTCTGTAATTTTTATCATAGGTACACGTCAACTGTGAGAGACGGAATCTAAAACAAAAATCCAGAAAATCACATTGTATGATTTTTAAGTAATTAATTCGGATTTTATTGCATGACATAAGTATTTGATACATCAGAAAAGCAGAACTTAATATTTTGTACAGAAACCTTTGTTTGCAATTACAGAAATCATACGTTTCCTGTAGTTCTTGACCAGGTTTGCACACACTGCAAGCAGGGATTTTGGCCCACTCCTCCATACAGACCTTCTCCAGATCCTTCAGGTTTCAGGGCTGTCGCTGGGCAATACAGACTTTCAGCTCCCTCTAAAGATTTTCTATTGGGTTCAGGTCTGGAGACTGGCTAGGCCACTCCAGGACCTTGAGATGCTTCTTACAGAGCTACTCCTTAGTTGCCCTGGCTGTGTGTTTCAGGTCGTTGTCATACTGGAAGACCCAGCCACAACCCATCTTCAATGCTCTTACTGAGGGAAGGAGGTTGTTGGCCAAGATCTCGCGATACATGGCCCCATCCATCCTCCCCTCAATACGGTGCAGTCATCCTGTCCCCTTTGCAGAAAAGCATCCCCAAAGAATGATGTTTCCACCTCCATGCTTCACGGTTGGGATGGTGTTCTTTGGGTTGTACTCATCCTTCTTCTTCCTCCAAACACGGCGAGTGGAGTTTAGACCAAAAAGCTATATTTTTGTCTCATCAGACCACATGACCTTCTCCCATTCCTCCTCTGGATCATCCAGATGGTCATTGGCAAACTTCAGATGGGCCTGGACATGCGCTGGCTTGAGCAGGGGGACCTTGCGTGCGCTGCAGGATTTTAATCCATGACGTAGTGTGTTATTAATGGTTTTCTTTGAGACTGTGGTCCCAGCTCTCTTCAGGTCATTGACCAGGTCCTACCGTGTAGTTCTGGGCTGATCCCTCACCTTCCTCATGATCATTGATGCCCCACGCGGGGAGATCTTGCATGGAGCCCCAGACCGAGGATGATTGACCGTCATCTTGAACTTCTTCCATTTTCTAATAATTGCGCCAACAGTTGTTGCCTTCTCACCAAGCTGCTTGCCTATTGTCCTGTAGCCCATCCCAGCCTTGTGCAGGTCTACAATTTTATCCCTGATGTCCTTACACAGCTCTCTGGTCTTGGCCATTGTGGAGAGGTTGGAGTCTGTTTGATTGAGTGTGTGGACAGGTGTCTTTTATACAGGTAACGAGTTCAAACAGGTGCAGTTAATACAGGTAATGAGTGGAGAACAGGGCTTCTTCAAGGGCTTCTTCAAGAAAAACTAACAGGTCTGTGAGTGCCGGAATGCTTACTGGTTGGTAGGTGATCAAATACTTATGTCATGCAATAAAATGCAAATGAATTACTTAAAAATCATACAATGTGATTTTCTGGATTTTTGAAAACCTGCAAAATCGGCAGTGTATCAAATACTTGTTCTCCCCACTGTAGGTCCATTATAATTTCTACACAGTTTCAATTTATTTTCTTCATTTTAAAATATATTGAGTTCTCTCCCCCCCCAAAAAACACCCCCTGCTGTAGCCTATACAGTATATAATATATTGATACATATGGTTCCTCCCTTTGATTTGAAAGACAATTCAAACACCCACATCAGACATGATATACTATGAAAGGCACAATGGTGAGATTTGATATGCCATATTGGAGAGCTTGTCCGTACCAGCTTTATAAAAGGACGGTCTTACCTTTCACCTTCTGCCCTATATCAATGTTCTTATTTCTAAGGAACAATGGTATAGACTACATGGAACTGCGTCTGTGGATAGGGATCCACTCCTGTATCCAGTGCTTCCTCCTGGTTGCCACGGACGCCAGCTACATCATCAAGTACATGACCCGCTTCACAGAGGAGGGCTTCTCCAGCCTCATCTCCTTCATCTTCATCTCTGACGCCATCAAGAAGATGGTGAGTCACACGCAGGCAGGCAGATGCACACAGGCGCAGTCACGCTCACACTTGGGCACATACGCACACAGGCACACACGCGCACACTTAACTGTTGATGTAATGTGCTGCTACAGATGGGCTCCTTCAAGTACTATCCCATCAACACCGACTTCAAGCCAGACTACGTCACTGCCTACAAGTGCGAGTGCCTGGCCCCAGACCCCAGTGAGTCCATCCTTGGCTGTATAGTATATCATTATAGTACAGTAACAATCAAGTTAGCCAGAATTCCCAACGGGGGTCATAGTTGTTGTCATATGGTTGGAGGGGGTAGTAAATGGGGAATTAGGGCCTAGTAGCTTGGGTGCCAATCTGTTTCTGCTCTCATGTCAAATCCTTATGGAATTGTCATGCCAAACATGGCAAAGGTTTGACTTGACACTGACAGAAATGGAGTTGGCAAGAGCACAAACAGATAGGAGTATAAACAGGACCTGGCTACCTCTAAGGGATTTGGGGACATAAAGATTATCGTATGGTTTGGTAATATAAGGAGGTATTATGCCTCTCTGGAGATGTTCACTGCATTGGGAAATCGTTATGAGAATTGACTTAAGGTATTTGAATAATGTAACTGATTTGTCTTATATTTGTTTTTGCTGCACTCACAAATGGCTGCTGTCTGATGCGAGTGAGTAACACTTTGTATGCATGAGCTCCAACTAGCTACTTTCTCTGTTCAAGGTCTCCAAGTCTACCTGATGAATTCTTATTCCATTTCTCTTGTCCCTTGACTCTGCCCTCTCACTGTTTTCACTCTCTGCATCTCAATTTTTCCTTCATAACCCTCCTCTCTCCTTCTGTCTCCCTTCTTTTCACTTATTAAACAGTGGCTTCAATGATCTTCAATGGTTTAGTGCCAGTGCCAACTGATAACACCTCTAGTCTCTTTGGAGTAAGTGATTTTTGAAATTACGTTTTTACTTTGTCATGTCTAGCAACAACAACTGGGACCTAAGCCACCCACCACAAGGCCCCTAAATTTGCCCAAGAAATGCAAACAAATTTCAAACCCACACCAAACTTAAAGACAGGAATCAAACCAAAAAGAGGAGAAAAGCAAAAAACAAGGAAGATCAGATAAACGGCAACGAAATGAGTTAACCCTCCACATCTGTCAAGCCAAATTGTGCACTGGGCCAGCTGCTCTTAAATATCACCAGTGCCAGTACAGGGGAAATACCTTCTGACTAATGAGGTGACTCCAATCGGTGTGCCGACCGTGCTAACGTGCTAACATCCAACCACAAAATATAAATGGAAAAACCAAAGCCTGTAACACCTTCCCCTTTAAGGCAACAAACATACCCTATATTTACACTACCGTTCAAAAATTTGGGGTCACTTAGAAATGTCCTTGTTTTTGAAAGAAAAGCACTTTTTATGTCCATTAAAATAACATAAAAATGATCAGAAATACATTGTTAATGTTGTAAATGACTATTGTAGCTGGAAACGGCAGATTATTTTTTTAATAGAATATCTACATTAGAGTGTCAAGTTTGACGAATAGAAGCCTCACACGTGCTCATCTGGCAGCTTCATTAAATAGTACCCGCAAAACACCAGTCTCAACATTAACAGTGAAGAGACGACTCCGGGATGCTGTCCTTCTAGGCAGAGTTCTTGTGTCTGTGTTATTTTGCCCATTTTAATCTTTTATTTTTATTGGCCAGTCTGAGATATGGATTTTTCTTTGCAACTCTACTAGAAGGCCAGCATCCTGGAGTTGCCTCTTCACTGTTGACGTTGAGACTGGTGTTTTGCGGGTTCTATTTAATGAGGCTGCCTGTTGAGGACTTGTGATGCGTCTGTTTCTCAAACTAGACACTCAAATATACTTGTCCTCTTGCTCAGTTGTGCACCGGGGCCTCCCGCTCCTCTTTCTATTCTGGTTAGTGCCAGTTTGCGCTGTTCTGTGAAGGGAGTAGTACATAGCGTTGTACAAGATCTTCAGTTTCATGGCAATTTCTCACATGGAATAGCCTTCATTTCTCAGAAGAAGAATAGACTGATGAGATTCAGAAGAAAGTTATTTGTTTCTGGCCATTTTGAGCCTGTAATCAAACCCACAATTGCTGATGCTCCAGATACTCAACTAGTCTAAAGAAGGCCAATTTAATTGCTTCTTTAATCAGGTCAACAGTTTTCAGCTGTGCTAACATAATTGCAAACGTGTTTTCTAATGATCAATTAGTCTTTTAAAATGATAAACTTGGATTAGTTAACACAACGTGCCATTGGAACACAGGAGTGATGGTTGCTGATAATGGGCCTCTGTACACAATCAGTCATTTCCAGCTACAATAGTCATTTCCAACATTAAGAATGACTACACTGTATTTCTGATCAATTTGATGTTGTTTTAATGGACAGAAAATTTGCTTTTCTTTCAAAACAAGGACACTTTATCATGTAGACACTTTATCAGCCAATTGGGAATTATTTGTTTACAGCAAATGGCTTTCCTTTGAGGAGTCTGAAAAATAAGTCGATTAGTTCCCATATTATTATTTTCGTCGCCCTTATGTTCTCTTGCACTCTCTTTCCTTTTATCTTCTCTCTCTCGCTCTCTCTCTCTCTCCCAAGAAACCTCACATCCTCACAGCCATTACGCTCCCCTTCACCTTATTCTTCGACCTCTAAAACGGTGTCCTACTCCCTGCCCTCCTGCGTCCCTCTCTCCTCTTAGTTGAACATCACAGACCTGGACTGGAGCCAGCTCAGTAAGAAGGAGTGTGTGAAGTACGGAGGCTCTCTGGTGGGCAACACCTGTAAGTACGTCCCTGACCTGGCCCTCATGTCCTTCATCCTGTTCTTCGGGACCTACTCCATGACCGTCTCCCTCAAGAAGTTCAAGTTTAGCCGCTACTTTCCTACCAAGGTGAGACTAGAACGAACTGAAGAGGAGCTGGATGTTTATTCATTGACATAGAGGCTGCATCGCAAATAGCAGCCTGATTCAGCCACAGTTTCATATTTTTCAAGGCAAAGATGATCTATTTAAAACACTTGAGGCAGATATGATTATGTGTAATCTGTGGTGATTTGGGGTAATCTCCATGGAGATATGGTGTAAATAAGAGCAATGACCGAAACATGCTTAGATCTAAACTTTTGTATACAATTGTCTCCCCAAACTCCTCAATGTACATATTACAGTAGATCCCATGGTATCCTGAAACTGCATGTTACTCACAGACAGGAATATTCTATTTCACCTATATTATAGCTGAATACAGCTTCAAATCAAATCAAATTGAATAGTATTTGTCACATGTGCCAAATACAACAGGTGTAGACGTTACAGTGAAATGCTTACTTACAAGCCCTTAACCAACAATGCAGTTTTAAGAAAATACCTAAAAAAAAGTGAGAGATAAGAATAACAAACCATTAAAGAGCAGCAGTGAATAACAATAGCGGGGCTGTATACAGGGGGTATTGGTACAGAGTCAATGTGTCAATGTGCTGGGGCACCGCTGTTGTCGAGGTAATTGAGGTAATTATGTACATGTAGGTAGAGTTATTAAAGTGGCTATGCATAGATAATAACAGAGAGTAGCAGCAGCGTGGGGGGGGGGGGGGGGTCAATGCAAATAGTCTGGGTAGCCAATTGATTAGCTGTTCAGGAGTCTTATGGCTTGGGGGTAGAAGCTGTTTAGAAGCCTCTTGGACCTCGTGCTCCGGTACCACTTGCTGTGCGTTAGCAGAGAGAACAATCTATGACTAGTGTGGCTAGAGTCTTTGACAATTTTTAGGGCCTTCCTCTGACACCGCATTGTGTAAAGGTCCTAGATGGCAGGAAGCTTGGCCCCGATGATGTACTGGGCCGTACGCATTACCCTCTGTAGTGCCTTGCGGTCGGAGGCCCGAGCAGTTGCCATACCAGGGAGTGATGCAACCCGTCACTGTTGTGTCATCAGTAAACTTAATGATGGTGTTGGAGTTGTGCCTGGCCGTGCATTCATGAGTGAACAGAGAGTACAGGAGGGGACTGAGCATGCACCCCTGAGGGGCCCCCGTGTTGTGGATCAGTGTGGCGAATGTGTTGTTACGCACTCTTACCACCTGGGGTGGCCCGTCAGGAAGTCCAGGATCCAGTTGCAGAGGGAGGTGTTTAGTCCCAGGGTCCTTAGCTTAGTGTTGAGCTATGAGGACACTATGGTGTCGAATGCTGAGCTGTGGTCAATAAATAGCATTCTCACATAGGTGTTTATTTTGTCCAGGTGGGAATGGGCAGTGTGGAGTGAAATAGAGATTGCATCATCTGTGGATCTGTTGGTACGGTATGCAAATTGGAGTGGGTCTATGGTTTCTGGGATAATGGTGTTGATGTGAGCCAAGACCAGCCTTTCAAAGTAATTCATGGCTAGAGACGTGAGTGCTACTGGTCGGTAGTCATTTAGGCAGGTTACCTTAGTGTTCTTGGGCACAGGGACTATGGTGGTCTACTTGAAACATGTTGGTATTACAGACTCAGACAGGGAGAGATTGAAAATGTCAGTGAAGACATTTGCCAGTTGGTCAGCGCATGCTCAGAGTACATGTCCTGGTATTCCGTCTGGCCCAGCGACCTTGTGAATGTTGACCTGTTTCAAGGTCTTACTCACATCTGCTGTGGACAGCGTGATCACACAGTCGTCCGGAACAGCTGATGCGCTCATGCATGTTTCAGTGTTACTTGTCTCGAAGCGAGCATAGAAGTTGTTTAGCTTGTCTGGTAGGCTCGTGTCACTGGGCAGCTCTCACTGTGCTTCCCTTTGTAGTCTGTAATGGTTTGCAAGCCCTGCCACAACCGACGAGCGTCAGAGCCGGTGTAGTACGATTCGATCTTAGTCCTGTATTGACGCTTTGCCTGTTTGATGGTTCGTCGGAGGGCATAGCAGAATTTCTTATAAGCTTCCGGGTTAGAGTCCCGCTCCTTGAAAGCGGCAGCTCTACCCTTAAGCTCAGTGTGAATGTTGCCTGTAATCCATGGCTTCTGGTTGGGGTATGTACATACAGTCACTGTGTGGACGACGTCCTCTATGCACTTATTGATAAAGCCAGTGACTGATGTGGTGTACTCCTCAATACCATCGGATAAATCCCAGAACATATTCCAGTTTGTGCTAGCAAAACAGTCCTGTAGTTAACATCTGCTTTGTCTGACCAATTTTTTTATTGGCCGAGTCACTGCTGCTTCCTGCTCTAATTTTTGCTTGTAAGCCGGAATCAGAAGGATAGAGTTATGGTCAGATTTACCAAATGGAGGGTGAGGGAGAGCTTTGTACGCGTGTGTGGAGTAAAGGTGGTCTCAAATTTTTTCCCCTCTGGTTGCACATTTAACATGCTGATAGAACTTAGGTAAAACTGATTTAAGTTTCTCTGCATTAAAGTCCACGGCAACTAGGAATGCCGCCTCTGGATGAGCATTTTCCTGTTTGCTTATGGCGGAATACAGCTCATTGAGTGTGGTCTTAGTGCTAGCATTGGATTGTGGTGGTATGTAGACAGCTACAAAAAATACAGATGAAAACTCTCAAGGTAGATAGTGTGGTCTACAGCTTATCATGAAATACTCTACCTCAGGCGAGCAAAACCTTGAGACTTACTTAGATATCGTGCACCAGCTATTGTTTACAAATATGCATAGGTCCCCTCCCCGTGTCTTACCAGAGGCTGCTGTTCTGTCCTGCCGTGTATAACCCGCCAGCTGTATGTTCTTAATGTCGTTGTTCAGCCACGACTCCGTGAGATATAAGATATTTCAGTTTAATGTCCCGTACAGTCGCCCCATTTATTTTCAAGTGATTGAACGTTAGCTAGCAGAACGGAAGGCAAGGGCAGATTAGCCACTCGTCGCCTGATTCTCAGAAGGCACCCCGATCTCTTTCCGCGAAACCTACATTTCCTTTTCCAGTGAATCACAGGGATCTGGGCCTGGTCGGGTGTTTGTAGTATATCCTTCGCGTCCGACTCATTGAAGAAGAACTCCTCATCCAATTTGAGGTGAGTAAATCCCAGTTCTGATGTCCGAAAGCTTTTTTCGGTCATAAAAGACGGTTGCAGCAACAAAATGTACAAAGCAAGTTACGAACAACGCAAAAAAACAAAAAAAAATTGCATGGTTGGTTAAGATCCGATAAGATGGCAGTCCTCTCCTCCGGCACCATCTTGAACAAGCTTAAAAAACAAGTGTTTTTTCTGTGTTTGTGTCGCTGCATTTAAAGAGTTTAATTCCAAAACACTATATATCCATTTTCAGAAATGTTGGTAAATTAGCTTTTATTTTTTAAAGAAATTATCAAAGAGATTGGTGTGTTTTTTCACTATCTAATCATGGCATGGGGCTATTCAATGACAGACATGTATTTGTTTAAAATCTAGAACTTGATGGTTTCATTTTAGACAGACAAATATGTTTTTTTTGCTAAATGCAATATATCCGCCACTCAGAGAAATAAGTAGTACTGCTAGGTTTTACAGTCAAATGTAACAAATAACTACATTTTCTATAAAGAAATTTACAAATGGTACATTTGGTACATCAATATTTTTATATTTTATAATTCAATACAGTAATATGAGATATACTGTACATGTACATTTTTTGTCATTTAGCCGATGCTCTTATCCAGAGCAACTTACAGTTAGTGCATTCATCTTAAGATAGCTAGGTGAGACAACTACATATCACAGTCAAATATGCAGGATACGAACATTCCTTTCCAGCCAATCAATGGATATAGCGTTTTGCAAAAAAAACATTTTTTTTATAAAGATCTATAGTCTTTGAATTGAGAACAGAATTGTTTTGACAGACATGAAGGTAAGCAATCATTTCTGATGAAAAAAACAAATGTAAAAAATGAGTGAACGTAGTGTTTTGGAAATAAACTCTTCGTGTATTTCTTTGAGAGATGATTTATGTTTCTCGCTAGACATATTTTAATTATTTTTCATTTGCTTTGTTCTGTGTCTGTCCGTGTCTTTGTCCTTGTCTCTGTCTATTGTGTCTGTCTGTGTGTCTGTCTCTTGCTCTGTCTGTGGCTTCTGTAAACAGCTGCGGAAGCTCATCAGTGACTTCTCCATCTTCATGGCCATTATGACCTTTGTGGGTCTGGACAGGTTAATCGGGCTTAAAACCCCCAAGCTCATTGTTCCCACAGAGTTTAAGGTAAAGGAACAGGTTCAAAATAGCTACTCTTTTTATTAGTTATATTCCTGACCGTACCCTGGAACAGTTGTGCATCATTATACATGTATGTTTTTGTCCTTTAATCAATGAATGGTCACTCGGACACTGTCCCTTACTGACTCCTTTAGCCCACACGTCCCGACCGGGGTTGGATAGTGCTGCCGTTTGGGAAGAACCCATGGTGGGTGTATTTGGCCAGCTTCGTCCCTGCTCTCCTGGTCACCATCCTCATCTTCATGGACCAGCAGATCAGTGCTGTCATTGTCAACCGGAAGGAGAACAAACTGAGGGTACTTTGAGGGGTGTTTTTATTGATTGATTTAACCTTTATTTATCCTGGAAGTCCCATTGAGTTCAGGAGACCTCTTTTAGAAGGGACACCTGGATGTTCTCTATTATATACACAGCCAAGCCTGTTATAGTGCAGACATTGATAACAAGTTTAACCTCAGTTTTTTGGAGATCACAGTGGGCATCACACATGTTGTTTGCCATAATCTCGGTTAACCCAGAACTAAAATCTTGTGTAATTTGTGCAAAATCTGTCCATGAGAGAGGATGTTTGCCACAATGAGCCATTTATATTGTATATAAGAGATGTACTTGTAGAGTTAAACTATAGTTCCTAGAACCTTAATTGGGTTTTGGTGTCATGTTGGGGCCTACATAATGCATAGGACAATTGCCTCAATGTCATCCCCCAGTGTGAGTTTGTCCTAATCTGCTCTGTGTGTCCCTCCACCTGTGTGTCCCTCCCTGGCAGAAAGGGTGTGGCTACCACCTGGACCTGTTCTGGGTGGGGGTGCTAATGGCTGTGTGCTCCTTCTTGGGCCTGCCCTGGTATGTGGCTGCCACTGTCATCTCCATCGCACACATCGACTCGCTGAAGATGGAAAGTGAGTCCAGCGCCCCTGGAGAGCAGCCCCAGTTCCTTGGTGTCAGGTGAGGGAGCACTGAGCAGTGACCGTAGACTTTGACTATGGAGGATGTACTGGACAGTATAGTCCAGGCAGGGCTTGTCTCTTGTCTGCTGTCTATTATAGATGGAAAGGTTTGCTGGTAGTCACCCCCTCCCTGTTTCTCTCTCGCTTTTTCTCTATTGAACAGGGAGCAGAGACTGACAGGGATTCTGGTGTTTGTTCTCACTGGAGTCTCCATCTTCCTGGCTCCCGTTCTACAGGTCAGTAAAATGTATTCACTTCCTCTGACCTAAACAAGGACTGGATGAAGGATAAAAAGTATCTGCACTCCAAATGGCACCCCATTCCCTATGGGCCTTGGTCAAAAGTAGTGCACTGAATAGTAGTGCACTGGCCATTTGGGGTGCAATCAGTGTGTTTTCTATACCACCACGTAACATTATTAAAGGGGATCAACAAGATAATGTGCTGATGTTGTCTGTGTGTTTAAGATGTGTGTTCTCCCTCTCTTTCACTCACAGTTCATACCCATGCCAGTACTTTACGGTGTGTTTCTCTACATGGGCGTAGCATCTCTCAGCGGCATTCAAGTATGTATATACCAGAAAACAAAGTAGACAGCCAGTGGTTGTGTCAATTGAAAGTCTCATGGTATGCGGGTTCTTCCTCTGACATGAATTCAAATCTCCAAATGAAGATGCATTCTCTGTGATGTCGTTCTTTTCCTTATCAGAAACCGTGTGTCTGGAGGGAAGGTGACTGTATTCTAGCCGCGTCTAAAGCAATTTGGAGATGCATTCTGATGAGGGCATTAGCTAGGCTGCTCAGAGCGGAGCTAGGATTTCAGTGAAGGGCTCAGTGAGTCTGTTTGTGCTCTGTGTGTTGTGCTTTTTGGCTGCACCCTGCCAATCAAAGGGAAATGTCACAGACGAAAGAGTAAAATGTCAACAGCAAGGTGAACAAACATTAGACAGGGTCCATGAGTGTATACATGGAAATACAGTATGTCACAAGCCTATTGCCCACAATCCATAAACAATTGTGTGTGGCTCAGTTGGTAGAGCATGGAGCTTCCAATGCTTTGGTTGTTGGTTTGGTTCCTGCTGGGAACACCCATATAGAAATGTATATACACATTACTGTAAGTTGCTTTGGATAAGTGTCTGCCAAATTGCATATCTTATGTAGATAAAACATTGGAAATTGAGAATAATGCAGACAGTGATGAGTGTGTGTTCTCATTGTCACTCCCCTGTAGTTCTGGGAGAGGATCAAGTTGTACATGATGCCGTCCAAGTACCAGCCTGACTTCCCTTTCCTGCGTCACGTGCCTCTGAGGAGGGTCCACCTCTTCACCCTGGTCCAGATCATCTGTCTGGCTGTCCTTTGGGTTCTCAAGTCCACCGTTCTGGCCATCCTCTTCCCTGTCATGGTATTTATTCATGACTCGCTTTTGATTGGAACACGCATTAATACATAGCTGTCAAACCCATTTGAGTGTCTGCTGTTTTTTTTCTTTCCTTTCAATTTGTGTCCAATTAAGACCTAGACAACCAGCTGAGGTGAGTTGTTACCAATAAATGAGCTTAACTGATCAATCAAGTACAGTACATGGGAGGAGCAAAACCTGCAGACACTCACCCCTCAATAGAATGTGTATGAAACCCCTGCATTAATGCATAAAAAAAGATGGTCAGCTCTCACAAACTAAAGTTTTACTTAGATTTATAACCAGAAATCACAACGGACATAATTTCAGCTATACATTCAAGCACACTTCAACATACAAATGACCTGATGTGATGTAAATGTTGGTTACTTATGAAGAGTTTAACTTTCATCTTCTTTCCTGTTGATGTTATTTTCTTGTCGTGGAAGTTATGTAAGATAGGATAATGTGCTTGTGTGGTTAACAGATCCTGGGGTTGCTGGTGGTGCGTAAGATGCTGGATATGGTGTTCTCTCAACACGACCTGGCCTGGATAGATGATATCCTGCCTGGGAAAGATAAGAAGAAGGATAAGAAGAAGAAGGGCGATAAAGATGACACGAAGAAGAAAGACAAGAAGAAAGGGAGAGCAGACGACAGCAAAGACAAGGTGAGAAACGTTAAGATTTACTGCCACCAACTGGCTGGTTTAGAGCAAAAGAAACCTTGCTAAATCATGTATTTCTGATGGCTGTGTGTGTGTGTTTGTATGCAGGAGAAGTACCGCGCTTACTCCAACTGCTCGCCCAGCTCTGAGTCTGACCTGGACCGCAGGTACTGTGTGCTTAAACTACACGTCCCCTACAGAGACCTCCTTCAGCCCGCTGACGCCCAGTCACAGTGGGCCGCTCACTGCCAGCCAGGCAAATACATCCCCTGATACATAGATTACATAAACATGAAACATCAGCCTGGCAGATATATGCAGACACACACACATGGGCGCCTGACTTTGTCTTAAAGTAAAAAAAATAATAAAAAGAGTTAAACACTTTAAAAACATTTCCTGCAATTGTACACTGTTTCTTTACAGGTGGAATCTATATTTATGAACAGAACGCACCTATTTTTCTTAAGTTCTGCCACAAGTTATATTGAGGTCGAGTACTCAAGTGTTTTTAGAACACAAGGCCAGAAAGGAATATGTGCACATTTATCTAGGCCCAAATGCCAACAGTGCGCAACAATGCCTAATTTATCATAATCATTACAGATAGCAAAACCTAATTTCTAAATTGTCAATAAAAAAAACAAGTGCCATTTAAGATTTTTTTTTTTTTTAAACCGCAACATCAACTGGTTATATTATGTGATGGAATACAATCTGCAAAAGGCAGTAACCTCAGCAGTGGATCTTGCTTGTAGAATCCTATGGCTATGCAATGGCGTAGCCTTGTTTTGTTAATTTAGGACGCTCTTATTTCCCGAGCCATTATAACAGTCAAGACACCTATTTTGTAGTAAAAAAAACCCCATAATGTATTAGAACAGAATAAAATACAACAGAATATTTTTCCAAATGAAAAAAGTGTGAAGTGAATTGCATCTCGCGACTCAATTTGGCGTGTTGAAAGACATTTTTTATCATTCAGATGTTTGATTTAGTTTATTCTGCCTGTTTGGAATTTTCTAAACGAACAGTTCCAAGTAGCGAATTACGGCCACAACATATGTTTACAGTAGGCATAGGCCTAATGAATCTGATGAAAATACAGTCTTTGTCTTTGTCAAACTAAAGTTTTTGCATATTTTCAGTGAGGAACCTGTGTAGCCTAGCCCTAGACTAACCAACTCAAAGGGCACTAGCAGGTCACAACGTAACCAAAGCGGAAAATAGAAGGAACGCAACTGTCATCATTTGGCAAGGAATGTAGCTTGTGTATCCCATCGTTTAGATACTTTTTCTCTAGGCATGTATTTCTAGGCCTAATGGGAGAAGAAATGCTTGATGCTTGGCTTAGTTTATTTTTAGTTGTGCCCCGCAAATGCACACATAGGCCTATGGAACACTAGTGTCAAAGCAAATTAACATTGTCTTTCAAACTACATTCCACTAAATAGTACTGTATTTCATTATTTTTTATCTGGTTAAAGATGGAGAGAGACTGATGCCCATCCATACCTCCGACATAGTTTTTTTTGTCACCGTGTCACCATGACGATGTTTAAAACTTGTCTCAGCAGCAGAAATATTCTATGCAACGGGAGTCAATTTTACTTACCAAGCAAAGTAGAGCTGTTTTATCGGGGTACAAATATGATGTGCTTTTTAATTTTGCATTGTAACTGTGAATCGGCCACATGTGCACTCGCACCGAGCACTCAACCAGGACTGTTACTTTTGTAACTGAATTAAAACATTTTATCTATGTGATTTCACCGATTGATGTTGGGGAAATAGATGGCAAAAATGCAGAAGCGTGTTAAATACCTGTAAACAGCTTGGGGAGAAACATTTTTTCACAGATTTAATCATGTAATATGTGCCATTGCTCAGGCGCCTATGCACACACACACACACACACACACGGTCTTATACAAATAACCTTGTGGACACACACTATTAAGTCCCATTCAAAATCCTATTTTCACTAACCCCTAACCGTAAGCCGTACCCTAACCCTAACCTTAACCCTAACCCTAAAACTAACCCTAGCTCCTAACCCTAATTCCAACCCTAACACTATTTCTAACCTTAACCCTAAACCCCCTCGATATAGCATTTGACCTTGTAGGGACTAACAAAATGTCCCCAGTTGGTCAGATTTTGGTTTGTTTACTTTTCTTGTGGGGGCTTTTGGTCCCCACAAGTATAGTTAAACATGTCCACGCGCACACACACAGCTATAAATACACACATAATTTATCACAGACCGTGTTCTATATTGTTCTCAGAGAATATACCTTCACACCCTTCTCTCCATGCACTTTCATACGATGCAGATAGTTTTTGCACATGTTTTTAACCCCTAGTGCTAAGGAAAAAAAAAAAGTCTAATTAGGGCTAGGCCCCAGGACCGAGTTTGGGGAAACCCTGTGCTAAGCAAAATTTGCTGCTATTTTTAAGGCTGCGTTATGCTGCGTTAGGAAAACTAGTTGTGTCATTTTGTGTCAGTGTCTCTCGATATGTGTATACACATCACATGCATGTGCATAATTCCAGCATGCTAGCCAATCTCCTATGTATTTTCACTTTTATATTCTGTAGAAATGTTTGACATATTGGAATAGATTCATAAAAGTTTACAATTATATTTGAATGTAGTGGATGCACAGTATTTGAGTATTTGAGAGTGAACAGCGTTTGTCCCACTGTATGTGTGCATCCCCATGCCACATGCATCAGGCTTTTCTCAGAGTGTTGGTTGTTTCTTTTTCCTCCATGTGTTGTATAGTCTAGTAGCCTATCTATGGGTCCCATTCACAAACACAAATGTTTAGTTTAGTTGTGTCGTCATCCCATATAGTTGCATATTCTTCCCCTTCTATCCTTTTAGTCATGCCTACCTCTGCATGGTATTTTTGAATAGGAACTATGATAACAATTCATGTCTGCGTTACGTTTAAGGAAGCATAGTTCAGAATAGACTTATTGAAGAGTAAGATCAAGGACCAACTGAAATTTGACTTCTGCTTTATCCCAACCCCGCCGAAAGACACACAGGTTATAGATGTTGGACCAGGGGGCTGCCACACTGGGCGCACGTGGAGCAGTTGTTCTGGGTGTTAAGTGCCTTGCTCAAGGGCACAACGGTAGGCAATGGCATCTAGGTTTTGATACCAGCAACCCTCCAGTTGCCAGCTCACTCCCTGCCAGATTTTTCCCATTAGATATGGGTTTCAAACTGGCAATCCTCCGGTCGCTTGCTCGACTCTAACCGCTAGGCTACCTGCCGCCCATGGTTAGACCTACGTCTTTGCTTGTGGTTTTTCTAAATAAATTAGGAAAGGGAAAACTGCAAAGTAAGGACAAACTTTCATTAAGTGAAGTTTTGCATTTATTCTTCACAAACTGTACATTGCATTCATTCCCACCCCTCACATTCCAAATAGGGTGTGAGCTGATCAAGAAGGGTGCAATTGCAGACCGCAATTAGAAGCATTGTCTGATATAGGCGTTTCTTGATATCAAGTTACACCCATTGATGCTCGCCATTGGTCTGTGGCCATTTTTTTCACGTAGAGGACAACAATTGTTGGCAACTGCTAACCTTAACCTCAGTCTCATAACCTTCCACGCTAATTCACCTAACCTGCCACGCTAAATCGCCTAACCTGCCACGTTAATTATCCTAACCTGCCACGTTAATTATCCTAACCTGCCACGTTAGTTATCCTAACATGTTATGTAAACAAATCATCTGTGTTGAGAAACCATCAGTCTCACAACACCAGAACTGACCAATGGCAGGTATCAATGGGCGTTTCCTGATATTAGGGAACTAATATCAGTTTGCAGTTTGCAATTGCACCATATTCAGATGATCCACAGAAAGGCTTGAAACACTATGGCATAAAGAACAGACATCAATCATAGTTGACAGCCAGCCTAACTCTCTGTCCTGTTGTTTCACATTAGTTTGTCCAACCTCCCCTCTAGTCTAATTTACTCTCTGGTACTATGCATCAGATCCATATTACATCTAACAACTGACTACCTCCCTGTCTAGCCCAAGGTTACCTTACCCCTCTCCCGTCCCTCCTTCCTTCTGTGTTTCTTGCCTCTCGCTGTGTATGTCATATATTTAATTTAACATATTTTATCCAAAGCGACTTATAGTAGTGCATGCATACATTCTTGTATGTGTGGCACAGCGGTAATCGAACCAATCTGAGCCACGCAGGACCACATGTATGTATGATAACTGGAACTTGCCGTTCCTCAGCATCACCCTGCATCTGAAGATCTCCTGTCCCTCGTCCCCGACGGTCCCTATGGCCCACGGCCGTGGCATGGCCTTCCCCGTGCCCCAGGTGAAGATCGAGATGGAGTCGGACTAGGACACGGACACTGATCACCCCCGCCACAGGGACTTGGTCAGCGAAACAACGCTTTAGGCGATTGACAGACCGAGTTGTCACCTGTAGGCACTGACCGCTGTGTGACAGAGCACAGCAAAACGTGGGTCCACTGCGGACTCTGTACAGTACATAGATGTAAAATGCTGACCCACTTACACACCAAGACTCTTCTAGAATGCCTGCAAAGGACAGTACAAGGTGGCGTGGACTAACAGCTGACAGCATATGACACCTAACATAAATGAACTGGGAATACAACATGCACATGGAGCACTACATTTCCCATAGCTGTCAATTTCAATGTGTCCAAAATCCCAGCAACAGTTTCTGCTTTTAAACTAGGAGGCTCTTTGCTGAACTGTCATGGATATCTCTGTTAAGAACATGTTGACTGTATAATTTTCAGGATATGCGTAAGGTTAGAAACACAATGGAGGGATATAGGAGAAAGGTGAGTGAAAGATCTGGTATATGCTGTATATAAGAGTATTTTGTGTCAAGATATTTATTTAGATTATAAAAGTATATAGTATGTATTTTTCACTGTTCATACAGATATATATATATATAACATATATATAAATATATATATATATATATATATATATATATAAATATATATATAAATAGTAAGTATGAAGTGTAAGGTCCAGAATAACTTGAAGTGAAATCCAGAATTTCAATGTCAGTAACATTGGCCTGCCTTTTCATCTGATAAATGAGTTCTTGAATATCCTTCTTCAGCAAATACTTTTGTTTGTGTGTGTGTGTGTGTGTGTGTGTGTGTGTTGTGAGGTTGTATGGTGCCTCTTCTTGTAGAAAACTAGCTTGCCTATTCCCTCATTCCTATTCCCTCTTGTGTTTTAAAGCCACTGGGGAAAAAAGAAACAGCCAAAAAATTGTGAATAGCCTACTTGACTGAATATTGTTGTTTTTGAAAAATGATTGATTTGTTAATAACATGGTTGAATACAGCGTTTTCCAATCGTTATATTATCCCATACTGCAGGGGTCATCAACTAGATTCAGCTGTGGGATTCTTTTTTTCTTGAGGGGGGGTTATAAATTTGTACTCTGCAAATTGAAAAAAAAAATACTCTACAGGATGAAGCAAGAAGCCCAAACCAGGGTTCATACATATTTTGACAGATGGATTTTCATGACTTTTTCAGGACTTCTCCATGACATTTAAACAAGTTTCAATGACAAAAAAATGGCATGCTTAAATGTGTTATCGACACTGGGAAGCACTTACAAAAGCATGCACACCCAGTAGCTCTCCATCTTCCAAAATATTGAATAATTGTAAAACATTGCAACTTTACAACCAAATACATTTATGCCTTAATAAAAAAAATCACTCATTCAATATATCTAAGATCAAATGGCTATGATAGGCCACAAATCTTTAGAGCTGTGCTTTTGGCTTAGCCCACATATTTCTTCAGGAAATGTACTTTTTTAGTTTAGTCATATTTGTCCTAGCTAGGCCTACCTTAGAAGTATTTACTTTGCAGGCTGACAAGCATCTATTGAGTTGCAATGTCCACATACATTTGATGCCCAAATCCACTGGAAGTACAGTTGAAGTCGGAAGTTTACATAACACTTAGGTTGGAGTCATTAAAACTTGTTTTTCAACCACTCCACAAATTTCATGTTAACAAACTAGTTTTGGCAAGTCGGTTAGGACATCTTCTTTGTGCATGACACAAGTCATTTTTCCAACAATTGTTTACAGACAGATTATGTCACTTATAATTCACTGTATCACAATTCCAGTGGGTCAGACGTTTACATACACTAATTTGACTGTGCCTTTAAACAGCTTGGAAAAGTCCAGAAAATGATGTCATGACTTTAGAAGCTTCTGATAGGCTAATTGACATAATTTGATTCAATTGGAGGTGTACTTGTGGACGTATTTCAAGGCCTACCTTCCAACTCAGTGCCTCTGCTTGACATAGGAAAATCAAACGAAATCAGCCAAGCCCTCAGAAAAAAAATTGTAGACCTCCACAAGTCTGGTTCATCCTTGGGAGCAATTTCCAAATGCCTGAAGTTATCACGTTCATCTGTACAAACAATAGTACGCAAGTATAAACATCATGGGACCACGCAGCCGTCATACCGTTCCGTAAACTAGAGATGAATGTACTTTGCTGCTAAAAGTGCAAATCAATCCCAGAACAGCAGCAAAGGAACTTGTGAAGATGCTGGATGAAACGGGTACAAAAGTATCTATATCCACAGTAAAACGAGTCCTATATCGACAATACCTGAAAGGCCGCGCAGCAAAGAAGAAGCCACTGCTCCAAAACCGCCATAAAAAAGCCAGACTACGGTTTGCAACTGCACATGGGTACAAAGATCATACTTTTTGGAGCAATGTCCTGTCTGATGAAACAAAAATAGAACTGTTTGGTCATAATGACCATCGTTATGTTTGGAGGAAAAAGGGGGAGACTTGAAAGCCGAAGATCACCATCCATAACCGTGAAGTACGGGCACCCCCGCAGCATCATGTTGTGAGGGTGCTTTGGTGCAGGAGGGACTGGTGCACTTTACAAACTAGATGGCATTATGGGGAGGGAAAATTATGTGGACGGAAAATGATGTGGACATATTGAAGCAACATCTCAAGACATCAGTCAGGAAGTTAATGCTTGGTCTCAAATGAGTCTTCCAAATGGACAATGACCCCAAACATACTTCGAAACCTGACTCTGTTACACCAACTCTGTCAGGAGGAATGGGCCAAAATTCACCCAACTTATTGTGGGAAGCTCGTGGAAGGCTACCCGAAATGTTTGACCCAAGTGAAGCAATTTAAAGGCAACGCTACCAAATACTAATTGAGTGTATGTAAACTTCTGACCCACTGGGAATGTGATGAAAGAAATAAAAGCTGAAATAAATCATTCTCTAGTATTATTCTGACATTTCACATTCTTAAAATAAAGTGGTGATCCTAACTGACCTAAAACAGGGAATTGTTACTAGGGGTAAATGTCAGGAATTGTGAAAAACTGAGTTTAAATGTATTTGGCAAAGGTGTAGGTAAACTTCCGACTTATCTACAAAAACAAGTTTTGCAGCCGCATAATGCAAAATGAAGACTAAATCTAATATTTTTCCTAAAATTAGTTTTCGCGATTCACAAATTATTATTTTGATTCACATGTCTCAATTCACAACGATTGAACAGAAGCCCAACTAACACAATGGTGAATTAGTGAATCGTTCATTTCTTCAATAACAGTTTCAAATATTAATTTGTGTGGCACTTTGTATGGCTTTTTTCACAATCCTGGCTGATATGTTCATTATATATATATATATATATATATATATATATATATATATATATATATATAAAATTATTAAATATTTTATCAATTTACAAGCCATTTGCATGCAGTGTTTGTGACAAACGTTTCAGATTAAATTACCATAGGCAAAGACACGAGCAAACCCATACAGGAAAACAGAAGCCACATGTTTGCGCGGAATGTGGGTTAGCTTTCGCTCAAAGAAAGCGCCTGACTGAACACCAATGCACTCACTCCTTGAATTAATTATTATTATTATTTTATAAATTGATAAAATATTTAATAATTTTCTAAATAAAGTACCTTAACAGAAATTATTAAATTCATTTCCATGACTTTTTCCATACTTTTCGGATTTGATCATTTTTCTAAACTTTTCCAGGCCTGGAAAACACAATATTAAGATTCCATGACTTGGCCTCCCGGGTGGCGCAGTGGTTAAGGGCGCTGTACTGCAGCGCCAGCTGTGCCATCAGAGTCCCTGGGTTCGCCCAGGCTCTGTCGTAACCGGCCGCGACCGGCGACGCACAATTGGCCTAGGGTTAGGGACGGCTTGTTCGGTAGGGGTGTCCTTGTCTCATCGCGCACCAGCGACTCCTGGGGCGCAGTGTACGCTAACCAAGGTGGCCAGGTGCACGGTGTTTCCTCCGGAGCATTGGTGCGGCTGGCTTCCGGGTTGGATGTGTGCTGTGTTAAGAAGCAGTTTGGTTGGGTTGTGTATCGGAGGACGCATGACTTTCAACCTTCGTCTCTCCCGAGCCCGTACGGGAGTTGTAGCGATGAGACAAGATAGTAGCTACTACAACAATTGGATACCACGAAATTGGGGAGAAAAAGGGGTAAAATTAAAAAAAGATTCCATGACTTTTTCAGGATTTTCATGATGTACAAACCCTGTCAAGAAAAAATTGTATTTGACAAAAACAATCATTTCAAACCTTGATTACATTGGTATATGGTCATATGGTCTCTCTGTTTATGAGTGGAAATAGATGGGAATAGATTTACTAAATTGAAATAATTGTAAAGTCTTTTATGTCAAAAAACGGAAATTTAACAAAATAATTAGTAATAATTTTGTCCGCGGGCAGCCAGTTGACGATCCCTGCCCTATTGTGTGTAAATGACTGCGGACACTTACTGAGCAGACACCTAACAATAACCCAAAGACGATGTACAAACTGTATTCTTGTGATATTTTCTTTGTTGCTAAATGTTGATCCTTTCAACATGATAGATTTTATCAACAGAGAAATGCCTGTGCATTATTTATTTTTTGTATGTATTATTACAGAATTAGTAAGACCATAACTACAGTTATGCATTTATTATTATACTGAAAAAATATTTAAACACAACATGCAACAATTTCTATTTTACTGAGTTACAGTTCATAGAAGGAAATCAGTCAATTCAAATAAATTCATTAGCCCCTAATCTATGGATTTCACATGACTGGGCAGGGGTGCACTCATGGGTGGGTCTGGGAGGGTGTAGGTCCAACCCTTGGAAGCCAAGCCCAGCCAATCAGAATTAGATTTTCCCCACAAAAGGGCTTTATTACACAGAAATACTCCTCAGTTTCATCAGCTGTCCAGGTGGCTGGTCTCAGACAATCCCGCAGGTGAAGAAGCTGGATGTGGAGGTCCTGGGCTGGTGTGGTTGCATGTGGTCTGCAGTTGTGAGGCGGTTGTATGTACTGCCAAATTCTCTAAAACGACGTTGGAGGCGGCCTATGGTAGAGCAATTAGCATTCAATTCAATGGTGGACATTCCTGTAGTTATCATGCTAATTGCACACTCCCTCAAATCTTGAGACATTTTTGGCCCAGCACAAGGTGCACCTGTGCAATGAGCATGCTGTTTAATCACCTTCTTGATATGCCACACCTGTCAGGTGGATGGATTATCTTGGCAAAGAAGAAATGCTCACTAACAGGGATGAAAACATATGTTGTGCACAAAACTTGAGTAATAAGCTTTTTGTGCATATGGAACATTTCTGGGATCTTTTCAGCTCATGAAACATGGGGCAAACACTTTACATGTCATGTTTATATTTTTGTTCCGTATATTTACATGATTTATAAATTGTACAGATTAAAAATCTTGTCAACTTTCTGTGAACAAGAAACAGGAGCAAGGCCACTAAAAGTAAGCCATAAAGGGGAAGGCAAAAGCTCAGGTTCTCCCCCACTGTCTATAAACACTGGCATTTGAATATGAAATACCCCTACCTGTACAAAATACCATTCAATTCACTAGCTACACATTTTTTGTATGGACATGATGTTTTAGGAAATATAGGAATAAATGTGACACTGCATAATGAAGTTTGTAGTGAGGTGTTTTGAAGAAGTAGTGATGAGCCTCCCTATGTTCATAATGTCTCACGTTTCCTCTCCACAACTCTTCTTTGGCACATGCGATAATCTCTACGATAAGTAAACATCCAGACAATAGTTACACTAACATACACAAATACAGATGGACCAGCAACATTAAGTTAATGCAGGACACATTATACATTCTGTAGAAGAGACATCCCTATGTCACTCGTGAAGCCGTCTGCGAAACCCTCTCCTTCGACCAGGGTGGGCATCTTGTTGCACATGGGGCACAGTTTGTTCCTCTCCTGTGAGGCTCTCATCCAGACAATGAGGTTCCAGCGCTGCCCAGAGGAGATGGGCAGGGCACCGTGCATGTGTTGTCCTCTGTGGAGGATACCCTCCGTCACTTTGTGCTCTACCTCTGTACATGCTGTCTCACTCAGAGGCACCTGCAGGGGCAGCAAAAACACCATCAGCCACTGAACCATACTAGACTAACAATGAGAATGTTTACTAAAGTGCTGTGGTGACTTTTGTTCATGCAACTAATAAATCTGCGATTTCACAACCTAAAACAGTGTGTAAACCTGGTATGGTTTTTAAACCACAGTGTGTGTGGAATTAATGAGAGATAGTATGAGTATGAATCTAAACCAAGAGCACAGCTCCATTTATTATTTCATTATATATAACAGTATTGTGTTATCACACTTCCCCATCTGGCTCTAACGAGGCACCTGTCGCATGTCACCAAAGTAGAGATTCCCCTCCGTGAACTCTTTCCCCAGAGACACGTTGAGAGTGACCTCTGCATTGTCATAGTGGTAGCTGAGGTCCAAGTCTTCATGCATGTCATATTTCACCATGAAGGCCTTGTGGCTGTCCAGGTAACATCCCCCACAGTCATGGTAGAGCAGAGATGTGAGAGGCTGCAGATACTGCTCACGGAGAGGGATGATGAAGCCTTCGTCAAACCCTAACTCGTTCAGGAGGATCTGTGTGGACAAAAGAACATCACCAACAAAAGGAACATGAGTTACCACAGGTAACACTTTATACATTGAGCATTTTGCCTGAAATCTCCAAATCTAATATTCTACAGATTTCTCTCATATATATAAGAGGACGTGTACCCCATAGTTATTCATGGTATTCGGTCTGCCCTTGGGCGATCTAGATTGTTCAAAGTGTTCCATCTCTTCTATCAGCTCATCACAGAAGACTTTCTTGAACACAGGAAAGCGGAAGACCCTTGCCGCTTTAAGAAATAAAAAATAATGAGTTAATGTGGACAATGGAATAAAAATGCCTATGAAGTTGAACAGTCATGACAGGCACCACCTATGTCAAATATGAACTCTAAGGAAAACTCACCTGCTTCTGTCTGCATTAAACTCAACAGTCCCTCTTTACTGGCCTCATCACTTCGACAATAATCCACCATCTGTTTAAACTCTGGTGCCATATAGGACTCCTAAAGAGATAGACAATCTAAGTAAATTACACTGTACAGTAATACCCCAGATCAAAGGGTTAATTAACAGTATCTGTGTATGGATTTGAAGACTGCAGTACTATTGTATGATTCCTACATGGAGAAGGTAGACATGGTCATGGAGTGGTTTATAAATCTCCTTAATGGCTGCAGCTCTCTCAGCTGACTTCACACCAAGGCTCCTGCGCCTTTCAACTTCTTTCTCAATCTAGATAAGAAACATTCAACCCATACATTAAAATATAATGACAATTCAGTCCGATTTTAACAAAATACTTAAAATACATGGGTCTACTTGCCTTTTTCAGGATGTCCTTGAATTCTGTGTCAGTGGAGCAGCCAAGATTTCTTAACACCTGGAATGTAAACAGAAGTAAGGTTGCTAACTTTACACTCATCTAACAAGATGCTGTAACGTGACAACCGTCTGTAGATCTACTGCCTAGCTAGGCCAGATACCCACCGCTTGATAATCAGATCTAAACTGGTGCTCGGATAGAAATCTGACATGAAGTTTGAACTCCTCGAGGAAAATATTGTCAGTGCTAAAACAACTACAAGTGTAAAATGTTGCCTTGGAATCCTTGACGTGTTGCATGACTTGTCATATAAAGATAATACAAATCAACGTATTATAGGACAATTCATAATAATATTGGCTAATATAGCAGGGGGGATATCGCCCGCGGAACTGTAGTTGTTTGTTGTGATCCAACTATGTTATGTGTCCGATGTGAAATGATACTCTCAGCATTTAGTTTCCATGATTTGTAACCAACAAAAGAGCTCAAACAGAGACACATTGCTGTATATAAAATATAGAAATATCAAACGGTACTCTATTATTTAAATATGTGGCCATTTTTCTATATGTTGATGTAAAATGGATTCAAGAGGAAAGGTAAACTTCGAGTTGCGTTTCCGGGTCCGTCAACATAAATCGTCCGTTCGCAGAATACTAAGGAAACATACGAATCTCTCATCCGTTGACTCATTATTTAGTTGTTATTTTGTCATGTTAATATTTGTTTGCTCGTACATCGGTTACTCCTTGTAATATATAATTTGGCTCGCATATTTACAGTGGTTTTAGGTCCCTTTTTGCTGCTGGGATGTTGAGTGTGGATTCGTTGCAAGTGGTGGCTGAAGAGGAGGTGGTGGAGTCGAGCTCAAACCGACTGGGTGACATCTACACGTTTGTGGCCGAGGGCTGCTACCCCCAGACTATGAATCCTATACGAAAGAAGAATCTCAAAAGATATGCTCAGAAATTCATAATTGATGGTAAGAGAGTGAATAGATAACAAATAACAACAAGAAAATTCTTAATGTGTAGAGGGCGGTTGAAATGTGTGTTGTTGACTAGAATAGCATCTCTTTCTAATTGCATGTTGTCTGTGTGGTTTTGTTGTTCTAGAGGGTCGACTGTATTATGTGGGGCCCAAGAAGGAAGAGAAGCGAGAGGTGGTGATTGAAGCGGAACGTAAGAGGCATATATTCCTAGAGTGCCACTTCAATGACATCGGTCATCACTTGGGACAAAAGAAGACTGTTCACAAGATCCAAAGCAAGTATTACTGGCTGGGTATTGTGAAGGACGTCGTGGACTGGGTATGTGCGTCTCTTTGTGTAATGCAATAATTCAGTGTAATGCAATAATACAACTTGGAGGCATATCATTCATTTATTCTTCTTACAAATTGTGTTTGTGCATTTGTCTGCCTTAGATAAAGGTATGTGAAACCTGTCAACGCTCGGAGAGGAACAAAAACATGACAAGAACTGTTCGGCCAATCAAAGTGGAAGCTCCCTGGGAAATTCTAGGGATTGATATATTTGGTAAATAAACTCTCAGAAAACTTCTCAGAAAATTAAACTACTCATTTAGTGTAACTGGTGTAAAATGACTAGCTAATTAGCTGTGCACAGTAGTAGTAGCGTTTCAATTGGTGTCGTCACCTCAGCTGAGAAGTTGAGGTAGTTGTTTCCCTGTTTCCCGCGGCTTTTGTGGAGCGATTGGTGATCATGCTTCGTGGGAGGCAGTTGTCGATATGGTGAGAGGGTACTTGGTTCAAGCCAAGGGTGTGGCGAGGAGAGGGACAGAAGAAACACTATTACACTAGTCTCAGAACAATAGATAAAGAGTTCAAATGTTTGTCTGACTTTGTTGAATTTGCTCTTCTTTAGAAGAAAAGGAAAAGCCACACACTAATTGCGCTGATGGCAAATAAAATATGGCAATATTTTGACAGCTAGCTGTCTTCATCAGGGTTTCATGTCAAGCACTGCAGGTCACCAGTGTATTAGGTTTCCATTGGACACACGCAGGTGTTTGCAATCATGGCTGGCTATGGCATGACATCATTGGTCAATTTACACATAACAATAATATCGAGAAAAGCATGAATGGATACACAATGATCATAGCCTAGAGTACACAATTTAATTTACAATCAATGGAAAAAAATCACAAATAGCCTACATCATAAAAAGCCTTTACAATTTTATTTCAAATAGATAGAAAAATCACAGGAGTTTCTGATCAAACTCAATGTTCAGACCAAAGGAAGCAAGGGTCTTTAAATTAAAGAATCCGTTCTTCTTTTCACCAGGACCCTTCCCAGAAACCCAGCAAGGTAATTCAAGCGTGGTAATCATCACAGATTACTTCAGCAAGTGGGTGGAGGCATTCCCCATTCAAAAGAGAGATTGCCTCTCTGTTGCCAGATGTATTTCTACATCCATTTACAGGTAGCCTAATTAAACACACACATTTCAATACTAATTTGAATATTATCTGCAAGGTACAACAATCATCAACAACATGAGTTGTCATGAGATGGCGCTCAATCACCATATTTTTCCCCCCCTACCAGGTTTGGGGCAGCAAAAACAATTATCTCCACACAAAGCGTTGACTTTTGTGATGAGGTGAGAAATTATTAGCCTGTGTCTATTTACAATCTTAACGAAGTGGATAGGCCGATATCAACATTTCTCCCGTAATGTTACTTCCAGGTGACCAAGCACCTGTGTGACAGGTGGAACATAGTGCAGAGTGTATCTGCTGTGGAGCTGAACCTGCTACACGACCGCAGCAGTGGCCTGCTGAAGGAGGCCATCACTCAGGTGGTGGCAGAGAAGCGGGCAGAGTGGGACGATTTCCTGGACCCTGTTTTATATCTGTTTAGGATGACCATCGACCCCACAACCAAGTTCACACCCTATTCACTCATGTTCAGCAGGGAAGCCATTTTGCCCAGTGAGGTGATATGTTTTTTTTGTGTCACTTTGTTTGGTTTAAAAATGCATCAAATTGTGTTATTACTATGTAATTGTTCATGTTTAGTTACTAATTTACGATTTATTTTGTCAAGACAAAAGCTGCTCCTTTCAGTTACGACCAAGAGACGGATTTGTATCACTCAAAGAAAGAGGCCTCTGCTTGTATGACAGTGATGCAGGAACAGCAGATCTCTGTCAAGCAGCTGGTGAGTTTGAATTGGAAATGCAATATCTTCACTTTTGGGAGATGCTGTGCTACACCACTAAAGAGAGCCTGATACGCTTGTTTCATGGGTGCCACTTAATTTCTACTTCACTGCTGACTCACTTGACTTCAACCCTCTTGCTCTTTGGGAAGCATCATTCATCAGGACATACTGTGGGTCAATGTGTGACATTCCTATGTGAGCTTTCTCTGGATTCCATTGGAAATGGTAAATAATTGTTTGTGCTTACAGGTGATCGCCAACATGAATGCGGCCTACAAACAGGAGAAGAAGAATGCCAAGAGAAGATCTCGGAACATGCCCTCCATCACTTTCAAAGTCACCGACCCTATGTTTTGCTCGGGAGAGTCACCCTCCCAGAAAAAACTGAAACCGAGCATTTACTTGTCTTTCCCTGTAGAAACAGTCCTCGCCACTAAGCAAAGCTGCTCAGATGACAAAAAGAGTGACTTGGAATACCCCCTGGTTTCTGATGTTCATTGAGGCCTGCTATCCTGGGGTTATGGTATACAGGGTACAGAATTGAGACTCATACAGTGACTGTATTGATGGCTCAATTATTTGTCTCGCTTCAGTGCTGCGATGGAGACATTCTGTCCACAATGCTAAGCAGCTTCACCTCTGAGAGAAGATTGGCAAACATAAAGGCAACCAACATCAAGAATCCTGACCAAAAATATTGATGAATTATTGGGTTGGTCACGTGTCCAAATACATAGGATCTCTCTAGCAGTGCCTGGTGGATTTGTGGTCTTGTCATTGCTATTGTGATGCCTGTAGGTGCTAAAGGCCATTTGTTTTCAGCAAGAGGTGAACGAAATTAATACTTTTACACTAGATAATGTAGAATCCACCTCTGTTCAAAATCGGATATGAAGTCGCATTAATGTCATGGAGCAGTGCACTTGGAGCCAGCATCAGTTTTTGGGGGGCCCACACTTGGGATACTTCATATCCACAATCAGTCATTCATGAATACTTTGAATTTCAGCTCTGCTTTAGGGAAGAAATGTTATTCATTGGTTTGGGTCCATACCAAATGATGGCTTAAAAGTGTATTGCTGTGCATGGATTCAAAATTCCCCATAGGCCCCACATTCTACTGAATAATCTTTGAATAGGGACATCACCACACAACAAAGTCTTAACAGACTCGGTACCCCTAAAGTGATAAATATGACTTTCACATGGAAGTTATGAGTCACTTAATGCACATTGTAATAAGTAAATACATCAGTTCTCCTATGTTTGTCCAAATGATCTGTCTTACACACAAAACACACACACAATCTCTGAGACTCTTTGAATAAACCTCATAATAATACACTGCATGGCTCTGGCTATTTAGTCCGGTTGACGAGACTCACGTGATGTAGCGCAGGGAGCACTGTGTCAGAAGGACTCTGAAATACCGGCTCTGGATAGCATCGCCAGTTCCGTCCTGGGATGATCTTGTAGGAGGAGCCTCGCACACCATTTATATTACCGGTTTCCATATACATTGCATAAAGGATCACCAGTGCAGCTTAAGTGCAAATCGATATGAACTCAGAATGCGACATAGTGGCGAGACGGCCATGTCGCCTAAAATATAATAAATTACTGTATCAAGGAAAGTGATCGAATATCCGAGAGGAGATAAGAGCGCCGCACGGTAGGTCAATGTGATACAGTAACCTTGTCGAAACCTGATGTCACGGGTGCATTTGTGATCATGGATCACGGTAGGCATTTATACTGAACAAAATATAAATGCAACATGCAACAATTTCAAAGATTTTACTGAGTTACAGTTCATATGAGGACATCCGTCAATTTTAATAAATTCATTAGGCCCTTACCTGGGGATTGCACATAACTGGCAATACAGATATGCACAGATACCTTTAAAATGGGCCTCACTATGGGCCTAAGGAGTTAGTCACGGTATTTCTGTGCATTCAAATTGTCATCGATATTGTGTCTCTAGTTTATGCCTGCCTGCCCATACCATAACCCCACTGTCACCATGAGGCACTCTGTTCACAATGTTGACATCAGCAAACCATAAGCCACATGATGCCATACATGTGGTCTGTGGTTGTGAGGCAGGTTGGA
Organism: Oncorhynchus mykiss; assembly: GCF_013265735.2. Classification (NCBI taxonomy): domain Eukaryota; kingdom Metazoa; phylum Chordata; class Actinopteri; order Salmoniformes; family Salmonidae; genus Oncorhynchus; species Oncorhynchus mykiss. Next base: position 37,348,827 of record NC_048570.1, read on the forward strand.
CATACTGCACAATTCACATAGGAGGTGGCTTATGATAGAGAAATTAACATGAAATTCTCTGGCAACAGCTCTGGTGGATATTCCTGCAGTCAGCATGCCAATTGCATGCTCCCACAAACTTTGAGACATCTGTGGCATGTGACAAAACTGCACATTTTAGAGTGGCCTTTTATTGTCCCCAGCACAAGGTGCACCTGTGTAATGATTATGCTCTTTATTTAGCGAGGCAGGTCAGTTAAGAACTAAATCTTATTTTCAATGACAGCCAGTGGGTTAATTGCCTTGTTCAGGGGCAGAACGACAGATTTTTACCTTGTCAGCTCGGCGATTCAATCTTGCAACCTTTCGGTTACTAGTCCAACCACTAGGCTACCTGTTGCCCCTATCAGATGGATGGATTATCTTGGCAAATGAGAAATGCTCACTAACAGGGATGTAAACAAATTTGTGCGCCAAATTTGAGAGAAAAAAGCTTCTTGTGCGTATGGAACATTTATGGGATTTTTATTTCAGCATATGAAACATGGGACCAGCACTTTACATGTTGCATTAATATTTTTGTTCAGTGTAGTTCGGTGAACTTCCATTTGGGTTGAATTCAAAACACTTGTTCGAAAAAAAACGTCATAAAATTGTAATAGCCTATAAATGTATTGTAATAGCAACAATATTAAAACAAAACAATAGGCTACAGTTTTAGCTTTTTGTATTCTTGTTTCCTCCCAGACTTGTTCATTCTTCACAGGACACTATCTCTCCACGGATAGACTGAAACGTAATGGGGGTCATAGTAGTGGTGAGCTGTATCTTGTTATTTATCCTGGTGGATGTTATTGTCACCACTGTCCTCTACTTACATGGTTGCCAGACTGCAATATTCACAGAGGATGTGCAGAACTTTGACATTCTCCACTCCGTCCTGGACCTCTGGGGGACTATGCTGGTCAGAGTCTGCCTTCTGCTTGGGGCCTCCATAGGGGTGTTATGGAACAGAGTGGACGGCCCATGCAGGGTCTCTGCCCTGGGGACCCTGACTCTCCTAATTTGCCTGACCGTCAGCACCTACGCCTTAGCTAAGCTCCTGATGCTCTCGGAGCAGGGCGATCTGGCTCACCAACCCTGGTTCCTCAGTCTGTTTTCCTGGACCTGTGTGTCAGTGCTGGGGACCGTGCTCCTCTGGAGACTCCTGGGAAGGGCTCCTAACACTGTGACTGACGGAGAGGGAGATGGTGGAGGAAGTGTCTGTGAGGAGACTGAGAGGCTAGTGGAGGCAGCAGGAGAGAATGGCACTGAGGAGGTGGATGAGCAGCAGAAGCATGGGGAGAAGAAGAGGAGTAGGGCGAGCAGGAAAGGAACAGAGGACCAGAAGAACTCAGGGGCCACACTGGGGCGTCTGCTGTCCTACTGCAGTAAATACGCTGGGCTGCTCTCTGTAGCCTTCCTCTTCCTCCTCATCTCTGCTGTGTGTAAGTGGCAACTTGTTTAATTACAATGCACAGACGACTAGGGCCCTGCGTTTTTCCTGAACACATGACCTGACCAGGAACAACGCAGGGCTCTAGGTACAGACAATAACTAGGGAACTGAGGATTTCCCTGGTCAGGTCATATCAGTTATTTGGCCTGGCCATGGTCGGGAAGAACTCGTGGGCCCAACAGATGACAAGTCAAGTTGATTAATGTAGAGATCATCACCAATGTGACGCTGGCATATTACACAGTGTTGCATGAGATAGTTACACAGAAGATGTGTAATAAAGAAACATAACCAGCCTCTTGGAAGTTCTGTTTGGATCCCATGCATTTGTATTTAAGACTTTATTACTGAACTCATAGCAGCATGGTATTGCATTCAGGGTTGCAAGGTTGCTCTACTACTCATTATAAACTGGGTGATTTGAGCCCTGAATGCTGATTGGCTGATAGACGTTGTATATCAGACCGTATACCACACGTATGACAAAACATTTATTTTTTACTGCCCTAATTATGTTGGTAATCAGTTTAAAATATCAATAAGGCACCTCAGGGGTTTGTGATATATGGCCAATATACCACGGCTAAGGGGCTGTGTCCAGGAACTCCGCATTGCGTTGTGCATAAGAACAGCCCTTAGCTATGGTATATTGGCCATATACCACACCCCATCAGGCCTTATTGCTTAATTATAGGAGTGACAAATTACATTAATGACTCATGTACCATGAATAAAGCATGATGGGGTTCCTGAGGGGCACAGTGGTCTAAGGCACTGCATCTCAGTGCAAGAGGCATCACTACAGTCCCTGGTTTGAATCCAGGCTGTATCACAATTTGCCCAGCGTCGTCCGGGTTTGGCCCGGTAGACCGTCATTGTAAATAAGAATTTGTTCTTAATTGACTTACCTAGTTAAATAAAGGTTAAATAAAAAAATACTCTACCCTACTCATTTCATTTCATTATAGACAAATCAAAATATATCTATACATTTAACTGTATTTCTATTTTACACAATTGTGCTTATTATTTTTCATAACATTTAATGGTACTATGTTATCCACTTTATAGGTGAGGCCTTCATCCCCTACTACACTGGGCAGGCTATAGATGGCATTGTTATTCACAAGAGTATGGAGTACTTCACCAAGCCCCTGATCACTCTCACAGTGTTGGCCTTAGTCAGGTAAGCCATGCTGAAGTGAACAGTGATCACAAGGCGTGTGTTTTGTTAACTGGTTGTCCTTGTTGTGTGCCATATCTTCTTTGATGTCTTGCACATGCTGCATATCTATTATGGATTCAACAATATATACATTGATCTTGTGTGTTTGTGGCGTATAATGTATCTCTGACTGCGTTTCATTTCTTGCGTCTCTCCTTAGCTCTATAGCTATTGGAGTACGAGGTGGCCTCTTTAATCTAACCTTTGCCAGACTGAATCTTCGCCTGCGAAATCTTCTCTTCAGATCTCTGATGCGTCAGGAGGTGGGCTTCTTTGACTCTAACCACACAGGTGAGCTCTCAAGATTTCTCTTTATTCCTTCCCTTCATGCTTTTCCCTTCTTCCTCTGATTAAATCAAATCAAGCAAATCAAATTTTCTCAACAATGCAGTTAAAAAGAATATGGATAATAATATGAAATAAAAGCAACTAATAATTACAGAGCAGCTGTAAAATAACAATAGCGAGACAATATACAGGGGAGTACCGGTACAGAGTCAATGTGCGGGAGCACCGGTTAGTTGAGGTAATATGTACATGTAGGTAGAGTTATTATTGTGACTATGCATAGATGATAACAACAGAGAGTACAGCGGTGTAAAAGAGGGGGGAGGGAGAGGGGGGGGGGGACAATGCAAATAGTCTGGAGAGCCATTTGATTAGGTGTTCAGGAGTCTTATGGCTTGGGGGTAGAAGCTGTTTCGAAGCCTCTTGGACCTAGACTTGGCGCTCCGGTACCGCTTGCCGTGTGGTAGCAGAGAGAACAGTCTATGACTAGGGTGGCTGAAGTCTTCGACAGTTTTTAGAGCCTTCCTCTTACACCGCCTGGTATAGAGGTCCTGGATGGCAGGAAGCTTGGCCCCAGTGATGTACTGGGCCGTTCGCACTACACTCTGTAGTGCCTTGCGGTTGGAGGCAGAGCATTTTCCATACCAGTCAGTGATCCAGCAGTCAGGATGCTCTCGATAGTGCAGCTGTAGAACCTTTTGAGGATCTGATGACCCTTTCCAAATCTTTACTGTCCTGAGGGGGAATAGGTTTTGTCGTGCCCCATCGATGAGAATGAGGGCATGCTCGGTCCTCTTTTTCTTGTAGTCCACAATCATATCCTTTGTCTTGATCACGTTGAGGGAGAGGTTGTTGTCCTGGCACCACACGTCCAGGCCTCTGACCTCCTCCCTATAGGCTGTCTCGTCATTGTCGGTGATCAGGCCTACTACCACTGTTGTGTCTTCTGCAAACTTAATGATGGTGTAGGAGTCATGCCCGGCCGTGCAGTCATGGGTGAATAGGGAGTACAGGAGGGGACTGAGCACGCACCCCTGTGTTGAGGATCAGCATGGTGGATGTATTGTTACCTACCCTCACCACCTGGGGCAGCCCGTCAGGAAGTCCAGGCTAAATGAGAGATAAGGGGTACTTGGCTCCACTTTATTAAAGCTTTGTACAAACAAGAACAGGTTCTAACCAGTTCTTACAGTATTCAACTCAAGTCTTTACATAACATTAGACTGTAACAGAACCATTTTGCCCCAACACTATGTTAAAGCCTGTGGGGTTTAAGTGTTATAGTGTAAAAGCTTTTCTCCTAAGCTCGGAGTCTGATCCCCAAATGCCCAAAAGCCCTTCACATTTCTCCCTCTACTCTGCCTTCATATTTCTGCTCCTAACCTGTCATTAAATAATGAAAATAATTCAGAAAGAGTTTGGAAAAAATACACAAAAAAAAAATGTTTGTCCTGCAGGTGACATCACCTCTCGCCTGACCTCTGACACTACTCAAGTCAGTGACCTGATCTCTCAAAACGTCAACATGTTCCTGAGGAGTATGGTTAAGGGCATAGGTTTCTTCATCTTCATGTTCGGGATGTCCTGGAAGCTGACTCTGGTCACCATCATGGGATTCCCCTTCATCGCCGTCATCTCCAATGTGTATGGGGAGTACTATAAGGTATTCACTCTGCTGCTTGTATACACACACGCACAAGCATGCACACCCACACACGCACAAGCATGCACACCCACACACGCACAAGCATGCACACCCACACATGCACAAGCTCTCACGCACACACGTACACACATAGACACTTCACCCCAGCCCATGTATTAAATTGTAATACATTTGAACACTTGTTTATTAAAAGCTTCATTCATACAGTATTTAGTTTGCAATTTTACTTGTTAAACTTTCCATGGTTCTCATCATCAGAGATTGACCAAAGAGGTCCAGACTGCCCTGGCTCAGGCTAACCAGGTGGCCGAGGAAACTGTTTCATCCATGAAGACGGTGCGCAGCTTTGCCAATGAGGAACAGGAGGCTGATTCCTACTACGGCAGGCTGCATGTCATGTTTCAACTGAACAAGAAGCAAGCGTTGGCCTACGCCCTCTACATGTGGTCCAGTTGTGTAGGTATCACCAATGTACAGTAGCTACTGCCGGTAAGACCATCAATGTACATAAGGATGAAGAACTTGTTCTTCACTGACTTGACTGGTTAAATACAAGTTAAATAAATAAAAGAAAGCTCCCTTAAATAAATAAAAGAAAGTGTTAAGGAGCTCCCTCATGTTTTATGTCTTGTGTTTTTGCATCCACTGTATCTGCTCGCTTTACCTTGGTTGTGGGGCACATTCAAATGTGTTTCTCGCTTGCTCCAGATCTCAGAACTTGTTCTTCAAGTGGCAATCCTCTTCTACGGCGGTCACCTGGTCATTACTGAGCAGATGAGTGGAGGCACCCTGATATCTTTTGTCATATATGAGCTGGAGCTAGGAGAGTGCCTGGAGGTATTTCTGACTCATTCATATACATCTCTAACTGTACACATGACAATCACAACCTATCCCTTTAACCACCTTATATTACCGTAAGTAAGACAGCTACCTAGCTAATTGTATTATCCTTTGTCCCCTGTCTTGAATAACTTGTGTTACAGAGCATAGCATCGGTCTACACAGGTCTCATGCAGGGAGTGGGAGCAGCTGAGAAGGTGTTTGAGTATATCGACAGGGAGCCCAAACACCAACATGATGGGAAAGAGGTCCCCGACACCTGCAAAGGACTGGTCGAGTTTAAAGATGTCACGTTTTCCTACCCAACACGGCCCGAAACAGACATTCTAAAGGTATGTGTCAGCTGACCATTAGGTTTGGGCTCAAAGCTAGACTGATGAGTGGAGCTATCGACAGAAACAACGTTGTCAGGCAATTCTGTATTGTTTCATGCCAGTAGTAAGCTTTTATATCATCCCCATGCAGCAAAGCCAGCCAGTACACTATCAATCATACAAGGAAGCTACTGTATTGATCAATGTCAGAACTGTTAGGTTCTAAGTTCTGGTTCAAATCCCAGTCGTACTCCGAAAAAGATTTATTCGCCACACTGGGTCATACAGCTGCAAAGACAAGATATGAAGTCACAAGCACATATATTTATGACCTCCAACTAGGCCTCAACCCCGCCCCCCTTTCCAAACAGACCCCCCTTCTGTGTGTAGGAACAATTCATCTCTGTGGCTAGGCATGTGGTGCTATCGTACCAGCTCAAATCTGGAACCTTTGCTACACCTCCACGCATCTCACGGTCTTCTTATCAGTCAGGAGAACCCTTAAGTCTAGGGAGTGCATATTCTTGCAGCCTGCCGCAGTCCGATAGATAATTATCCTCATACACAAAGAGCTATTTCTGTGAATAAGCAATCTATTCATAATATAAGGACGCAAAACATATTGAGAGGATACAATGATATAAAACAGTACAACTATAAGACAGTGTTATTGGGCAGTAGTTTACAATCATATGGCTCCTATCTCACCCTTATGGAAACTTTTTGTTTCAAAGACGGGAGCAGCTGAGATGGTTACCATCTCTTTTGAACTTTACCTCTATCAAAATACAACTGCACATAGATCATTCCATCTAACGCATAACACGCTAATCACTATTGCTAGGCTACTTTTATGATTATAAACATACTAAAATGTGCTCACGTCAATTAGTCAGTTTCACAACAGTGCTTTTTATCATGTCTAAACTTATATTAATGATATATGTATGCTTATGACATGATGGTTGGGTATATATGAACAGATGGTTTGTCTTCTTCTTGGTGGTCCTCTGTAGCTCAGTTGGTAGAGCATGGCTCTTGCAATGCCAGGATAGTGGGTTTGATTCCCAGGACCATCCATATGTAAAAAATGTATGGACGCACGACAAAGTCACTTTAGATAAAAAATATCAGCGAAATGGGATTTTACATTTTTCTTAATCTTCTTCTTCTTCTCCAGAGTGTATCCTTCACGTTGCGGCCTGGAGAGGTGACAGCCTTGGTTGGACCATCTGGCAGTGGAAAGAGCTCCTGTGTGGGTCTCTTAGAGAACTTCTACGCCCCACAACAAGGCCAGGTGCTTCTGGACGGCCGGCCGGTGCACACCTACCAGCATGGCTTCCTCCACTCGCGGGTCAGTGCTCCACATTTGCTCCTCTGGCATTTTAACTCGTTGTTTACAATGTGTACAACTAAGCCTCTGCGGTAAATCACAATCACTGTCTACCTGAGAAGTTTTCCATGAAATCGAAATATTCTGTCTCGTGCTAGATAGCTTATTCCTTTCAACCACCAGAGGGCATCAATATTCATTTTAAGATGAAGACTGGTAAAGATCCCTGTGCAGAAAGACTGAGCCTCTCTCTGTGTTGTTGTTGCAGGTAGCACTAGTGGGCCAGGAGCCTGTCCTGTTCGCCCGTTCTGTAGAGCAGAACATAACCTATGGACTGACTGACATCCCTATGGAGGCTGTGGTGCAGGCTGCCACCGAGGCAAACGCACACGACTTCATCACCGGTCTAACCAACGGCTATAACACAGGTGACATTAATGCTATTGCCTAAACTAATGGTTACCAACCTTTTTTGGTTACTATAAGAAACATTACTGTGCAGCCGTATTCATTGATCTGGCCAAGGCTTTCGACTCTGTCAATCACCACATCCTCATCGGCAGACTCAACAGCCTTGGTTTCTCAAATGATTGCCTCGCCTGGTTCACCAACTACTTCTCTGATAGAGTTCAGTGTGTCAAATCGGAGGGTCTGTTGTCCGGACCTCTGGCAGTCTCTATGGGGGTGCCACAGGGTTCAATTCTTGGACCGACTCTCTTCTCTGTATACATCAATGAGGTCGCTCTTGCTGCTGGTGAGTCTCTGATCCACCTCTACGCAGACGACACCATTCTGTATACTTCCGGCCCTTCTTTGGACACTGTGTTAACAACCCTCCAGGCAAGCTTCAATGCCATACAACTCTCCTTCCGTGGCCTCCAATTGCTCTTAAATACAAGTAAAACTAAATGTATGCTCTTCAACCGATCGCTACCTGCACCTACCCGCCTGTCCAACATCACTACTCTGGACGGCTCTGACTTAGAATACGTGGACAACTACAAATACTTAGGTGTCTGGTTAGACTGTAAACTCTCCTTCCAGACCCATATCAAACATCTCCAATCCAAAGTTAAATCTAGAATTGGCTTCCTATTTCACAACAAAGCATCCTTCACTCATGCTGCCAAACATACCCTTGTAAAACTGACCATCCTACCAATCCTCGACTTTGGCGATGTAATTTACAAAATAGCCTCCAATACCCTACTCAACAAATTGGATGCAGTCTATCACAGTGCAATCCGTTTTGTCACCAAAGCCCCATATACTACCCACCATTGCGACCTGTACGCTCTCGTTGGCTGGCCCTCGCTTCATACTCGTCGCCAAACCCACTGGCTCCATGTCATCTACAAGACCCTGCTAGGTAAAGTCCCCCCTTATCTCAGCTCGCTGGTCACCATAGCATCTCCCACCTGTAGCACACGCTCCAGCAGGTATATCTCTCTAGTCACCCCCAAAACCAATTATTTCTTTGGCCGCCTCTCTTTCCAGTTCTCTGCTGCCAATGACTGGAACGAACTACAAAAATCTCTGAAACTGGAAACACTTATCTCCCTCACTAGCTTTAAGCACCAACTGTCAGAGCAGCTCACAGATTACTGCACCTGTACATAGCCCACCTATAATTTAGCCCTATCAACTACCTCTTTCCCAACTGTATTTAATTTATTTATTTATTTTGCTCCTTTGCACCCCATTATTTTTATTTCTACTTTGCACATTCTTCCATTGCAAAACTACCATTCCAGTGTTTTACTTGCTATATTGTATTTACCTTGCCACCAAGGCCTTTTTTGCCTTTACCTCCCTTCTCACCTCATTTGCTCACATTGTATATAGACTTGTTTATACTTTATTATTGACTGTATGTTTGTTTTACTCCATGTGTAACTCTGTGTTGTTGTATCTGTCGAACTGCTTTGCTTTATCTTGGCCAGGTCGCAATTGTAAATGAGAACTTGTTCTCAACTTGCCTACCTGGTTAAATAAAGGTAAAATAAAATTTTAAAAAAATCTGAATTTTGATATGTCCAGAGTACATCTGAAGTACCCCATCATGTGCATTTTACCAGTAAGCCTATGGTCTCCTGAGTCTTCTCAAGGACCCCCTGTGGATAGGCCAAGCACCCCCAAGGGTCCTAGTAGTGAATCTAAAAAAATAGCAAACTAAAAACTGCAAAATGTTATGTTTACTGCAACATACTGTATGAACATTGGCCATATAATTTTTGAGTTACACAAAATAATAGCCTCTCCTCACTATTTGCATATGATTTTGCATTTCTATTTTAAGATCTCGAACGCAATGAAATTGTTCCTCGTTCCTCTCTTAGGAGTGGGTGAGAAGGGCACCCAGTTGTCAGGGGGGCAGAAGCAGCGGGTGGCCATCGCACGGGCACTCATCCGCAACCCACATGTTCTCATCCTGGACGAGGCCACCAGTGCACTGGATGCAGAGAGCGAACATGTTGTAAGGAGACAGGCTAAATCAGTGTTCTGTGACTGTGATCTGGGTTTAATAAGATCAAGTCGTGAATTATAGATAAAGATACAGTATGGATTTAGAGAGGAAGCATGTACTGTATATTCTGTAATATGCAGCTCCTCAAGTTTCATGACAATAACCTAGTTCACTAAATGCAGTCTAATGTTATTATAATAACTCTCAGCTGCTGGTGTCCTCTGTGCTGTTTTTAATCAGACCAAGTCTTCAACTATACTAGATACTATTAACCCTGGATAATCCTTTTTAGTATAATCAAACTCTCTGCATTGTAACTATGCTGGCTTAAAAAGGTCAGTATTATTATTTAATCTTTGACATATTCTCTTTATCGGTTGTCTCTAATTTGATGGCACTTTATCTCGTTTTCTGAATGCTATCTCATATTTGACTTTTAGTGTAGCTTAGGATCTTCTCTCTGTTCTCTCTCCCCAGGTCCAGCAGGCTCTGAACAACATCATGCGTCAGCACACAGTGCTGGTGATCGCCCACCGCCTCAGCACAGTGGAGAGGGCAGACAACATCATAGTCATCAACCGCGGTTGTGTGGTAGAGCAGGGACCACACAGCCAACTGATGGCCAAGGGGGGGCTCTACTGCAAGCTGGTACAGAGGCAGGTCCTGGGCATCGAGACGGGGGCCGTTCTTAACCCTCCAGAGGTGGACATCTGAGGGTGGTAGTCAGCGGAGGCAGAGTGGACATGATAGCAGCAGTGCCAGCGAGTCAAAATGTGAACACCACGCTACTGAGAGAGGTTCCTAGGGCTTTATTGGTAGCTAACACTGACTGACTGGCACTGCTGAGCAGTGCCTCGAAACCAAGGCATTACATTACCCTTGATGTTTTATTTGCACATGAGGTTGAATAGATTCAACTCAAGTCTATTTGACAGTGTTCAAAACCTTGAATATTTGTTATTGAATAATCAATAAGAGTAGTCATTTGACCAGTTCTTCTGGACATGAATGAGCAACACGCTAATTAGTTAATCCTAGTGGTGATATTACACTAAACAAAAATATAAACACAACATGTAAAGTGTAAAGTGTTGGCCCCATGTTTCATGAGCTGAAATAAATTATCCAAGACATTTTCCTATACGTACAGTAAGCTAGTAATTTATTTAAAAATGTGTTTACACATTTTTTCTTTGCTAAAATAATCCATGCACCTGATTAAACAGCATGATCATTACACAGGTGCACCTTGTGCTGGGGACAATAAAAGGCCATAAATGTGCAGTTTTGTCACACAACACAATGCCACAGATGTCTCAGGTTTTGAGGGAGTGTGCAGGAAGTTGTCAGAGAATTGAATATTAATTTCTCAACGATAAGCCGCCTCCAATGTTGTTTTAGAGAATTTGGCAGTACAGCCAACAGGCCTAAACCGCACACCACATGTAACCACCCCAGCCCAGGACATCCACATCTGGCTTCTTCATCGGCAGGATCGTCTGAGACCAGCCATCCGGACAGCTGATGAAACTGTGGGTTTGCACAACCAAAGAAATTCTGCACAAACTGTCTGTGTGCTTTCCCAAGACTTCACCAGGGTCTTGACCTGATGGTAGTTCGGCATCGTAATGGTCTTCAGTGGGCAAATGCTCACCTTCGATGGCCACTGGCACGCTGGAGAAGTGTACTCTTCACAGATGAATCCAGGTTTCAACTGTACCAGCCAGATGGCAGACAGTGTGTATGGTGTTGTGTTGGCGAGCGGTTTGCTGTTGATAACATTGTGGTGCCTGGTGGTGGTGGGGTTATGATATGGTCAAGCATAAGCTATGGACAACGAACACAATTGCATTTTATCGATGGCAATTTGGATGCACAGAGATACCGTGACGAGATCCTGAGACCCATTGTTGTGCTATTCATCCGCGTCATCACCTCATGTTTCAGCATGATAATGCACGGCCTCATGTCACAAGGATCTGTATACATTTCCTGAAAATGTCCCAGTTCTTCCATGGCCTGCATACTCACCAGACATGTCACCCATTGAGCTTGTTTGGGATGCTCTGGATTGACTTGTACGGCAGCATCCTCCAGTTCCCGCCAATATCCAGCAACTTCACACAACCATTAACATTCACCAGGCCACAATCAACAGCCTGATTAACTCTATGTGAAGGAGATATGTCGTGCTACATGAGGCAAATGGTGGTCACACCAGAAAAGTATCTGTGAAAAACAGATGCAGATCTGTCCCAGTCATGTGAAATCCGTAGATTAGGGCCTAATTAATTAATTGCAGTCCATAGATTAGGGCCTTATGCATATATTTCAATTGAATGATTTCCTTATATGAAATGTAACTCTTTGAAATTGTTGCATGTTGCTTTTATATTTTTGTTCAGTGTATGAATATCGTTAATATCATTGATTGTATGACGTACAAAACAATAATAGGAATTGTGATACTTTATTTCTAATTGCAATATTAGGTGGAAATGGTAAAGTTATCTCTGTGTGCATCTAGGCCTTTCTGTATCTGGTTAATTTGTAAACATATACTGTATAAAGGACAGAGAGGTGCCTTCACTGGATGAGAATGTGCAGAATGTATTTATTCTATGCAATGGGAAGTGCAATGTCTTGAAACTATATGACACTATCATTGCTGAATAGATTAGATTTCATGTGGATGCTGTCCAATACTTGATTTTGCACAAGTAAAAGTGAATGTACTGAATTAACAAAGACATGACTGCAACCAGGCTACTGAAAACATATTGTTTGTCATATTGTTGCCTGTTGGTTTTATCGTTGCAGAGGCCTCTTCGACTGTATTACATTCAGTATGACGTCATATATTCCCACCTCCTATCCTGTGCCAGAGTCACACAGCTTCCGGTTACAGTCTGTAGCTTGCTCGTTTTTTTCAGCCAAGCTGTTTAGTCTTCGGAGCGCGTGAGAGTGAAGGTGCTTCAACGAAGGGGATCTGAGGGGAAGAATGAATCTTAAGACAGATGTGACAGAAATGTCTGGTTTTTGGAACAAGTTTAGCTCCTACTCGATTGCGCAGCTCAACGAAATGCTTGAAGATGATGACAAACTTAACATAATTATTCAAGAAATGGAAGAGGTAAGCCACTGTAACAACTTCACTTGGGTTTACTGCCGCAATGTTTACATTTTTCAAGCCTTTTGTTTGGCTTTTGCCAGCAGGTAACGAAGCATTTAGTGAATGTCGAGAATTTGCGGAATTATATTGCATACCTTCCAATACATCGTTTTTCAACCTTTGGTGCGTGGACAGATAACGTTACCGTCAATGGCAGGTGTTTAAAAAATATATATATATAGTTTTACATATATTTTTTAATTATTTGAAGAACTTTTAGAATGTTGCGGTCTAACTCGAAATAGCAAACCTTCCTGGAACTCGACATGCTTTGCCACATTGTTGCCATAAAATAAACAAACACTTACATTGTCAGCGAGTAACAGCAACATAACAATATTGCTGCAGAGAAAATGTATAGTATCCATGCTTCTCTTCTCTTGATCAGCAATATATTTTGGAAGAACGTTACTTGCAGATGGATATGGACATGAAAAGAGTAAGAACACTTCCTCTCTGGGAGTGTCAACTGGTATTATGGTTGGTGACGAAGCAAAAATACCAGTGTTTACCAAGCTACAGTAATGACACGACATACAGTTCAGGAGGTCAGAGTTTCCGTTTATGAAAATTAAATTACAAGACCCAATAAGGGCAGGTGTTCATACATTTATTTTTTGTTTAATTTGGCACAATGTCAAGGTCATGCACCTCCGCGCCTGTTTTACAAAAAAAAACATGTTATCTTGTATAACCAGCTGCCTTTTTAGCCATAAGGAACCTTGAATGAGGTTTGGTAACACAATTAGCTATAAAGTCACTGATGACGATAATCATGAAATTGTCAGCTGCTGAATGAACTTTTACTGCCAGCTGTGCCGAGTCATTACACTCAGTATGGTAGTTTATTTGTTAGATTATCTTTAATATAGCCTAGTGGTTAGAGCATTGGGCCAGTAACCGAAAGGTTTGTGGATCGAATCCCTGAGCTGACAGGGTAAAAATCTGTTGTTCTGCCCCTGAACAAGGCAGTTAGCCCACTGTTCCTAGGTTATCATTGTAAATAAGAATTTGTTCTTAACTGACTTGCCTAGTTAAATAATAAATACAAACATTTCACAGACTATGTTCTCAGAGTTCTCCTCCTTGGGCAGGACTTCTAGTAGCACACCTGAGAGAAGAACAAGCTGTGAGGGTGAATTTACATAGTTGTTCCTAGACAATTCCATAGATCCATCTGTAGGGGAAAGGACAATTGTAAGCTGTAAGGTCTTTAACTGACCTTGTAAATTAATAAAGGAAACCAGCTAGCATTGATTTGCATGTGTCTCGATACCAGAGACCTGCTTTTTATAGTCCCAGTTACGATTTTATTCCTCCCTGTATCTGATTCTAGCTGCCAATGGTTTCGTTTTCCTCACGTTGTGGCAGTGGAGTGGAATGACGAAGGGCTTGATAGCATAGCTGATTGCTGTAGGTTACTTTTTTCCTCATAAATCTACACACGATATCCCATAATGACAAAGCAAAAACAGTTTTTTTTGAATTTTTTGCAAATGTATAAAAATAAAGAAAACACAGAGATACCTTATGTAAGTATTCAGACTAGGGATGTGTGATATATCGGTGAGCATATCGGAATCAGACGATATTACCTACAAATGGTGACATTGGCATCGGCCCAATGTCTAGTTTAACGGCAGTGTGCAAAACCGATGTAAAATCTGATGTGCATACGTGTTTAACGTAAGTAGATGACGTAATGACACCACGAAAAATACTAAGGGCACACTTCCAACAAGTTTAAGTTGAGCAGTCATTTGAGAGGCGAAATCCATTAACGCCAAGATAATGGAATTCATTATGCTATTTGCTATGGGCGTCACGACTGACATTTCTACCAGCGACATCAGCCCCATGGGCATGCCGAGTCTGACAGTGTAACAGTACAAATTTAAACCGTCCCCTCGCCCATACTCAGAGCAAGTGACGTCACTGATTGAAACGCTATTTAGCGCCCACGCTAACTAAGCTAGCCGTTTCACATCCGTTACAACAGCACAGTGGGTCGACGGTGATTTCGTACTGAGGAAAGCCGTGTTGCATGCTCAAGAATGTGCTGGTTGTCATACCACTGCTGCCATTTCAATGGCATTTGAGAACATGTTTGAAACATATACACACTTCTAGTGCCATTCGAACAACTCACTTGAGAAAGAAGCTAGTCAACTGCTTCTGCAGCAGACGCGATACCCTCTGTCATGGCATTGAAACGCCTGCTCAACAAACACCTGCTCAACAAAACTGCTGACACACACCGTGGGGTTAAAACTTACAAAAGAACTCGAGGCTGTGAACAATCGATTGGGTGGTATTCTGTCTGGCGCTTCTTTACTGTGTCGCCACCATGCTCTACATACGTAAATGGGGGACATAATGTAGGTAAATGCCAACAAAATAACCTTTTGTTCAGTGTGGTGTGTGTAACCTTTTTTATTTAACTAGGCAAGTCAGTTAAGAACAAATTCTTATTTACAGTGATGGCCTTTGAACCAGGGACTGTAGTGATGCCTCTTGCACTGAGATGCAGTTCCTTAGACCACTGTGTGCGTGTGTTAACTATTTAACTGTACTAGAATGCTTAAAAGGCCGCTAAAATAAAAGATAATGGTGCGTTATTTGGGGTGGGGAGGGGGTTTTGCAAGAAACATATCTGATTTTCGGTATCGGCCAAAAATGTCATATCGGTGCATCCCTAATTCAGACTCTTTGCTATGAGCCTTGAAATTGGACGTGATTTGTAAAGGCACACACCTGTCTATTTAAGGTTCTACAGGTGACAGTACATGTCAGAGCTAAAACCAAGCCATGAGGTCAAATGAATTGTCTGTAGAGTTCCAAACTGAGCAATCGGGAGAGAAGGGCCTTTGTCAGAGAGGTGACCAAGAACCCGATGGTTACTCTGACAGAGCTCCAGAGTTCCTCTGTGGAGATGGTTGCCCTTCTGGAAGGTTCTCCCATCTATGCAGCACTCCACCAGACAGAAGCCACACCTCAGTGAAAGCACATGACAGCCCACTTGCAGTTTGCCCCAAAGGAACCTAAAGAACTCTCAGACCATGAGAAACAAGATTCTCTGGTTTGATGAAACCAAGATTGAAGTATTTGGCCTAAATGCCAAGCATCACGTCTAGAGGAAACCTGGCACCACCTCTACGGCGAAGCATGGTGGTGGAAGCATCATGCTGTGGGGATGTTTTTCAGCGGTAGGGACTAAGCAACTAGTCAGGATCGAGGGAAAGCTGAACGGAGCAAAGTACAGAGGGCCTGAAAGAACTTGCTCCAGAGAGCTCAGGACCTCAGACTGGGGTGAATGTTCACCTTCCAACAGGACAACGACCCTAAGCACACAGTCAGGACAACGCCAGAATGGCTTCAGGACAAGACTTTGAATGTCCTTGAATGGCCTGGATCTAACATCTCTGGAGAGACCTGAAAATAGCTGTCCAGCGACGCTCCCCATCCAACCTGACAGAGCTTTTGAGAAGATCTGCAGAGAAGAATGGGAGAAACTCCCCAAATACATGTGTGCCAAGCTTGTAGCGTCATACCCAAGAAGACCTGAGACTGTAATCGCTGCTAAAGGTGCTTCAACGAAGTACTGAGTAAAGGGTCTGAATAATTATGTAAATGTGATATTTCCGGGTTTTTTCTTTATACATTTGCAAAAATGTATAAAACTGTTTTTGCTTTGTCATTATGGCGTATTGTGTGTAGATTGGGGGGGGGGGGGGGAATGGTTTAATCCATTTTAGAATAAGGCTGTAACGTATCAAAATGTGACAAAAGTCAAGGGGTCTGAATACTTTTCCGAATGCTTTCTGTTTTCCCCGCTGGTCACATGGATTCGAAGGGAGTGTGACAAAGAAACACACCTTATGACTGAGAGAGATTAATTCTCAACATACTTCCTTCAGACTGGAATTTGGCATTACCTGATTTGACATAGTATCTTTATTATTTATTGAGATGCTTAGTCTTCAGGCTAAAATGACATAATTACTTTTAGGAATATTTTAATAGTTGTGTCCTTGACAACGATTATGAAAAAAAATTGGTTGCAGCTCGACTCACGTTGGTTCAGCACCCTCTGCTTCTTTCCTAATTACTTTGAGCAACAGTTAATTTTAAGGAAAGTTCTTTATTGGTGTGTGCGTTGCTTTTTATACAGTTCTTCTGAAGAATAATAGCATGTGGAAAATGTCCACCCCCCGTGCAATTAACCTTTTTTACGTCTGGCCCCTGTGAGAATATGGTTGATTAGCCCTGATGTACACAATGTAATCTGAGCAGGTACCGTATGTATGTACACTGTACTGCTCCGGTATGGAAATGCATACCTGTAAATATGGACACTTTTTTTTATGCTTTATGCTAGCTAACTAACCACTCTTTTTCACATTTGGAATACACACTCGCACACCTACTCACTCTTTGTATGCAAATGGTGTTCAATGGGTGTGTGTTCCTATCATTTCAAATAACCAGAACAATGTCCAGCCTCTCACTGGAATCACATGAATCTCCTTTCTATGGCCAACCTTGGTTAATATCATGGCTACATACTGACAGTTCATATTTGTCTGTCAGTCCTGGCATGTGTGTGCCGTGCCAGGAGATATAAACCCCTTGTTCCAAGTTAACAGCAGTGCATTATCATTTTACTGCACTCTCTAATGGCATGTTTGGATTGTGTGCCTGTGTGTGTGAATGTACATGGCAGTCAGGGACAGACAGGAGTAATAGCTGCCAGACTGGTCTTGGTTAGTGCAGTTGCTGGGCCTGATCAATCTTCAATTTAACACAGCCAGCTAAGAATAGCATATCAAGCAACTAAAGTTCCTTTTCAGCAAATGTAACCGGTAGTATCTCAACACTGGGTGGCGGTTGGCCTAGTTCTCCATCACCACATGATGTGTCCGCTGATTAACTTTGTGTTTTGACATTTCACATGTGAAGTAAATTTGAGATTAAGCTGACTTTGTACAGTCATTCAGCCCCTCTGTGAATTCCTTCCATGATCAGTCAGTCTCAGTAGGCAAATCCTCCCTCTCAATAGAGTGCTGTAGAGCACTGTATTGTCACTTTGAAGTGATTGTGGTTCAAAAGAGAAATGGAAGGAAGGAAAATAACATCCACAGGTATGAGCCAGTGTCACTTAGTTGAGAAACTGTTATTTGCAGATATGTAGCTAGACCTATACCAGGCATGACATTGAGAGATGTAGCCCTCTATATCTTGCTCCCTGTTTGGCTGAGCTCTAGAATAGAATCATCTCTAGGACTGAGCTCCAGAGGAGGCACTGAATGAAAACCCTCTGTTTGGGTGTGTTGCTGGCTGCTGATGCTGCCTCTGGCCCTCTGAGCTGTGGTCCTGTATTCATAAATCATCTAAGTAGCAGTGCTGATCTAGGATTAAGTCCTCCCTGGCCATGCCTTCTTATTTCATAATAACTTCATTATGTTAGTTGGGGGGTGTCTTAAATGTGAAGAAAAAAAGGAATGTATTGAACACAGTATGTGTGTTGTGACGATTTTGGTGTTCCCTCTAGTATTTTCCCTCAGGTACTGTCACTGTGAACAGAGAAAGTGGAGAGTTTTTCTGAACGCATTTCCTTCCCCCGCAAAATGTGTTTGGTTGGACAGAATAAGCCTGCAGTTATGGATGCTATTTAAGGGCCTACTTTTTTTCGGTGCACGGCGTTGGAGTGGCTAATTGGCTTTGTTTGGTCAGCTCAGGACATGGCAGTGCAGTGGCGGAAGCAGTAAAGCACAGTGGCAATACGTGTATTTAGCCTCTGGCCTTGTCTGAAATGTTGTTTTCTCTCTGTCACCCTCTAACCCACAGCCCTGCGGCCAAAGCCCACGCGGCTGTCTGGTTTCTGTCTTTCTGTTACAAGATAATCCGTCTTGGAAGTAGTGTTCTACATGGTAGGTTAGTTTATGTATTTTCAGAGCTGGGTCACATGATTCGATTCACACCCAAGCCACTTGCTATTTCTGTCTGTTTATGTAGCTTGATGCGACTGTGAATTTGAGTCATGTGGGAAAAGCTCTTGAATAGTTAGTCATCAGCCACTGTTTAGATTCTTGGCTCAAATTAAACTCCATATTCATATTTTCTTCACGTGACTAATTTGAGTTTTTAAAAAATATATATATACTTTTTTACATAATCCACATGCCGTGGGCTTGTTTTGAGAAGTCACACAGCGGGTTCTAGTTTTGAGTGTTGACAGGACAGGCACAAGATCTGATCCCTACCCATCCTGGTGTTGCCTTCCATTGTGTTTGTGTATCCGCATGTCTTACCATGTGTGTCTTTATAATGTGTCATAAAATGTATGTCTTAAAATTGAACTGACAGCGTTTGAACTACTTTGCAGATATGAAACACAGGCAATCAGTCATATCAAATTCCCAAATATCAAGTTCCCAGTTAATGCTACAAAACCAACTTTATACAAGGTTTTAAAAATAGGTTCTATTTAACTCAAAATTCCATGATGTAGAGTAAGGCATTTTTGGCAGAATAGATGGATACAGTTCAATGCATATAATTCACTAATACATTATTTGGAAGTCCAAAAAATATTGCTATCAGGTTGTAATTCACAGCTGACCTGGTGCATTGTTTGCTGCCTCCACCCATTCAAGATGCATGGTTTGTTTCAATGACTGAATAGTTTGGACAAAAACGGACAAATGTAACCAAGGCTGGGAATGTCAATACAATCAAACAGCAATCGCCGTGACCACAAGTCAATCATATCATGGCCAATAGGTTAGCGTATCTATTCATTTAGGTCTTTATTTAGCAAGCTTGATTAAAACACGAAGCTTACTTTAGCTACCTAGCGAGCTAACTAATGGGAGTTTGTCAGCTTTTTCCCCTCATTGTTTTTCTGTGGCTACAGCTAGAGATGCAGGTGTCATTTGGTTAGCTAGCAAGAAATGGATATCACTTTGCTAGCTAGCTATGCTGAATTTGAATGACTATTATCCACAGTTAGCATGCATATCTCTTAGTTGTCAATCAAATGTATTTGGCATCAGACAAATGGGCAGACAGGCAATTCCCATCCAGTTGTCACTGCCTGTAAACACACAGTCCAGTTCAAAGTGAATGATGGCAGGCCCGTGTGGCAACTAGCTTATTTGCATATATGCCTACTGTAGCTCTGATTGGATATGGCACAACGGTCTGCGTAGAGTCCGGTCCTGGACAAGACTAACAGTTTTTATTAGGTTTTATTTACTGCAGTGTCTATTGATTGTCCGAACGCACGGCCGCTTTCCCGCAATATTGCTGTAGAATTTAACTTACTCTACGTCATTACCAAACATTCTGTGAATGTATGAAAACGTGAACATGAAGGTGTCTAAGTGCTCGCTTGTCAGAAAGCAGTCATATTCTTCCTGGGGGTGTACTGTATCTGAGCAGATTTCTATAAGATTTCATGTTGCTTAAACACTGTCAGTTTCACTGTGTGTGGGTCTTAATGTGTATTGTAGATGCAGGATGTGCAGCAGATCAAGGAGATGATCCTGGCCAGTAACCGGAGCCTGGCAGAGCAGAATCTTCAACTGCAGCCCAGCCTGGAACACCAGAAGACCCAGCTCACCAAATGCTACGGCTCACTACAGGAGAGCTTTGAGGCCTACCAGGTCCACAAGTCCAAACTAGGTAACGCATGTTCACTTGTCTGCAGAATTTGAGTAAATTTCATTATACCCTGAGTGTACAAAACTGTAAGAACACCTGCTCTTTCCATGGCATAGACGAGGGGGGGGGGGGTTGCGCAACTCCATAAGGGAAGTACCAAATCCCCTTACTATAGGGGAGGTGCATGCAAGCAGATAAGGACATTTGGCTAGGATGGAATAAATTATATTGTAAAACCTGCAAGAGAGCGAATGTAAACCAGGGGAAAAACTACCCTCCCTGTGCACCCCCCCCCCCCCCCCCCCCCCCCAACACCAAAAAAAAAAAACACAATCCTCCCCAAAGCAACAAAAAAAAGTTTGTCAACCCTCCCCTATTTTGGAACACCCCACAGTAAATTGTGATCTGTCCCTTACAATGAAAAAGCAAGGTATTTTTTGTAAAAATGATGCATGGCCATCATATTTTTAATGTTTATCGTAGGAAGAATGTAAGAGTGTGAATGCCTGCTACATTTCCTAATGTTTTACTTAAAGTTAATCTTGCATTTTAAGTACCGGAGAAAAGTACAGTGTGAACCCTTTGGAATTACCTGAACTTCTGCATGAATTGGTCATACAATATCATCTGATCTTTATCTAAGTCACAACAATAGATGAACAGTCTGCTTAAACTAATAACGCACAAAAAATGATACATTTTCATGTCTTTATTGAACGTACCGTGTAAACATTCACAGTGCAGGGTGGGAAAAGTATGTGAACCCTTAGATTTAAAATTGGTTGACCCTCCTTTGGCAGCAGTAACCTCAACCAAATGGTTTCTGTAGTTGCGGCTCAGACCTGCACAAGGGCCAGGAGGAATTTTGGACCATTCCTCTTTACAAAACCGTTTCAGTTCAGCAATATTCTTAGGGTGTCAGTTGTGAATCACCCTCTTGGGGTCATGCCACAGCATCGGGTTGAGGTCAAGACTCTGACTGTGCCACTCCAGAAGGCATATTTTATTCTGTTGAAGACATTCTGTTGTTGATTTACTTCTGTGTTTTGGGTCGTTGTCGTGTTGCATCACTCAACTTCTGTTGAGCTTCAATTGGCAGACAGATTGCCTTACATTCTTCTGCAAAATGTCTTGATAAACTTGGGAACACATTTTTCCGTCGATGATAGCAAAGCTGTCCAGCAAAGCAGCTCCAAACCATGATGCTCCCTTCACCATACTTTACAGTTGGGATGAGGTTTTGTGTCTTTTTTTTCTCCACACACAGTGTTGTGTGTTTCTTCCAAACAGCTCAACTTTAGTTTAATCTGTCCACAGAATATTTTACCAGCAGCGTTGTGAAACATCCAGATGCTCTTCTGCGAACTTCAGACGTACAGCAATGTTTTTTTTTGCAGCAGCAGCAGTGGCTTCTTCCGTGTTGTCCTCCCATGAACACCATTCTTGTTTAGTGTTTTATGTATCGTAGACTCGTAAATGGAGATGTTAGCTAAAGACTTACAGAAATCCCTGGAACATGCTGACACTCCAGGATTCTTCTTAGGCTCATTGAGCTGTGCTGTGCTCTTGCAGTCCTTTGCAGGATGGCTACTCCTAGGGAGAGTAGCAAGAGTGCTGAACTTTCTCCATTTATAAACAATTTGTCTTAATGTGGACTGATGAACATCAAGGCTTTTAGAGATACTTTTGTAACCCTTTCCAGGTTTTTGCAAGTCAACAATTCTTAATCTTGGTTCTTCTGAGATCTCTTTTGTTCGAGGCATGGTTCACATCAGGCAATGCTTCTTCTGAATAACTCACAAAATTTGAGTTTGCTTTTTTATTTTTTTATAAGGCAGGGCAGCTCTAACCAACATCTCCAATCTCGTCTCATTGATTGGACTCCAAGTTAGCTGACTCCTGACTCCTATTAGCTTTTGGAGAAGTCATTAGCCTAGGGGTTCACATACTTTTTCCAACCTACACTGTGAATGTTTAAATGATGTATACAATATAGACAAGAAAAATAGAATTTGTGTGTTATAAGTTTAAGCACACTGTGTCTGTGACTTAGATCAGATATATTTTTATGACCAATTTCATGCAGAAATCCAGATAATTCCAAAGGTTCACATACTTTTTCTTGCCACTGTAGCTACACATCACTCAGTGTTGTCTGCTGATTGAATACCCGTTTATGAATTCTCACCCGAGTGGAGAAGTGCAACTGAACATTTTTCTGATGCTGAGAAGAAATTACAATAAGAAGCATTTTAGGTCTGCGTTTACAAAACGCAGCATGATATTTCTTATGTGTTTTATATATGCTTATTTTGTGATGCATTGGAAAACCTCCCTGGTCTTTGTGGTTGAATCTGGGTTTGATATTCACTGCTCGATTGAGGGGCTTTAAAAATATCTGTATTTGTGGGGTACAGAGATGAGGTAGTTATTCAAAAATCTGGCTAAATGCTATTGCACAGAGTGAGTCCATGCAAGTTATTGTGTGACTTGTTAAGCAAGTTTTTAACTCCGGAACTTATTTAGCTTTGCCATAACAAAGGGGTTGAATAATTATTGACTCAAGACATTTTCATTGTTGAAATTTTTATTAGTTAATTCCACTTTGACATTATGGGGTATTGTGTGAATATGTAAGCCAGTTAAATTTTTTCAGCAATTATCATTTCAGACCATAAGACAACAAAATTAGCAAAAAGTCAAGGGGTGTGAATACTTTCTGAACACACTGTAAGTTTAACTTTATGAGCTTGATTGCCTGTCTATGCAATTTGTTTATTTTAATTTGTGCTCGCTAGCATATTTAGCTAGCAGCCTCCATGGAAATGTGCTATTACTTGTGCTAAATTTGTTAGCGTTCTAGTAATAGATGCCTAATGGGCATATTTTGCCGGGGGTTTTGGTGCGCCTTTGTGTAATAAGCTGGTAATACCGTAAATCATGGATGACAGAAGGACGATATGAAAATCTGTATATCGTCCAACCCTATTAATTGTGATGGCTGAATGGTTTGAAAAGGTTATGCCTATTATCTGGATTACCAAATCAGTTGACAACTCACTCTGAACTTTTGAACGTTGTTTACTGCCATGGATAGTTTGAGACGGTAGTTACAATATTTTTCTATTGTTTGTTCTTCCATTGACATGCAGATCTGACCAGTTTCTCCATTTCCTGATTATTATTATTAAATAGTGGCCCTAGTGCATTTGTCATTTTCCTTCCCGCAGTAGCTGATCTCTGCCAGTATTGAGCAGAATACAGCATTGACTTAGATCCCAGCTATACTGCAGTAGGCGAGAGTTAGAGAGTAGTTTATACCCCCATAATGGCACACCTTAGCAGCACTTTGTGTGGAGTGAGTAATAAGTTGGGTGCTGATACCTATGACCTGGTATGATGCAAAGGTTTCCAGGGAAGCCACTCTGAACAGCATGTCAACATTTCATTACTTACTTTGTTCTAGTGGGTGTAGTTTAGCACTCACTGATGAAGTTGGTTTAACCTTGTATTCTCCTGTAGTCAAAGCACCTGACCTGCCATTTGTTTGTTGAATTCCGAATTCCATTTAGTCAAATGTAGATTTTACTGTGTGCTGGCTGTCCTAGCAGCAGATGCCTGGGAAGGACAGAGCAGAACAGCACAACTGGATCCCAAATGGCAGCCTATTTTCTATGTAGTAAACTATATATAGGAAATAGGGTGCGTCATTTGGGACACATCCCATAGCAAAAAAAAATAAATCAATGTCTCCAAGCAGAATCAACCCAGTATTGTTTGATTTGTGTGTTTCCTTTTGTATACAGTGACTCCCCCACCAATCCTTCAAGGCAATGCCAAAGGGGGTTCTTCAGAAGAGACTCCCAGTCTAGCAGTGAGTGGGAGCCAGGATGACAGGACAGACTCTGCTCCCCTGCCCCTTATTACAGCAGTCCACAGTGAGCCATTGTGCTGCTGGGCATGTGAGAGCCAAACTGTGATAGAGGGAGGTAGGGATAGAGAGGGGAAAAGAGCGAGATAGAAAAGCCAAAAACTCTCCCTCAGACTACCAGTGAAGGCTGGCCTGTATCCATTACTAAATGGCAGTCTCATGATCCCTGGGTCCAAGGGGGGTGTGTGTGTGTTCCTGTTCCTCGCTGGTCTTTCAGAGGTAGAGAATCATTCCATTGTGTGGAGGAGTGCTGATACTCCTGTGAGTCTGTGTCGTTAGAGGGGGAGAGGGGGGGGGGGGGTTTCATCAGCTCAGGGGATCCAATCTTGCAACCGTACAGTAACTTGTCCAATGCTCTAACCACATGCACTCCACGAGGAGCCTGCCTGTTACACAAATGCAGTAGAGGCCAAGGTAAGTTGCTAGCTAGCATTAAACTTATCTTTATAAAAAACAATCAATCATAATCACTAGTTATAACTACTAATCCAGGTTTGCAGGCAATATTAACCAGGTGAAATTGTGTAATTTCTCATGCGTTCATTGCACGCAGAGTCAGGGAATATGCAACAGTTTGGGCTGCATGGTTCATTGCGAACTAATTTGCCAGAATTTTACGTAATTATGACACAACATGGAAGGTTGCAATGTAACAAGAATATTTAGACTTAGGGATGCCACCCGTTACATAAAATACAGAACGGTTCCATATTTCACTGAAATAATAAACGTTTTGTTTTCGAAATGATAGTTTCCGGATTCGAACATATTAAAGAAAAAAGGCTCGTATTTCTGTGTTATTATGTTATAATTAAGTCTGATTTGATAGCGCAGTCTGACTGAGCAGCAGCAGGCTGGTAATCATTCATTCAAACAGCACTTTCGTGCATTTTGCCAGCAGCTCTTCGCAATCACAGCGCTGTTTGACTTCAAGCCTATCAGCCTAATGACTGGTGTAACCGATGTGAAATGGCTAGCTAGTTAGCTGGGTGTGCGCTAATAGCGTTTCAAATGTCACTCGCTCTTAGATTTGGAGTAGTTATTCCCCTTGCGCTGCAAGGGCCGCGGCTTTCGTGGAGCGATGGGTAACGCTGCTTCGAGTGTGGCTGTTGTCGATGCGTTCCTGGTTCGAGCCTAGGTAGGGGCGAGGAGAGGGACGGAAGCTATACTGTTACACTGGCAATAATATAGTGCCTGTAAGAACATCCAATAGTCAAAGGTATATGAAATACAAATGGTATAGAGAGAAATAGTCCTATAAATACTATATTAACTACAACCTAAAACCTCTTACCTTGGAATATTGAAGTCTCATGTTAAAAGGAACCACCAACTTTCTCATGTTCTGAGCAAGGAACTTAAACGTTAGCTTTTTTTATATGTCACATATTGCACTTTTACTTCTCCAACACTTTGTTTTTGCATTATTTAAACCGAATTGAACATGTTTCATAATTTTTTCAAGGCTAAATTGATTTTATTGGTGTATTATATTAAGTTCAAATAAGTGTTCATTCAGTATTGTTGTAATTGTTATTACAAATAAATGTCAAAAATGGTCTGATTTTTAATTGGTTTCGGCTTTTTTGTTCCTCCAATAACCGGTATCGGCGTTGAAAAATCATTATCGGTCCATCTCTAATTCACATTATTCCAAACACAGGTTCTTAGGATTTATAGTCAGACTTTTAGAGGCTTTTTGTTTTAAGTGTAATTTTGTGTAAATATATGCAAAATATGCATCCTTCATACATGTGAAGTGTTTTTTTTTATTATTCCATGAAATTACAAGATTTTGATGAACTGATCTGTAAAAGTCTGACCATTTAAGTGTGTTATTACAATAAAACAAAACAAAAAACATTCTGCCTTGAAGCAATGTGTTGAAAAACAGACTCTTGTGGTATGCAAATTAGCACATTTAACTTCTTATGGCTCGGGGGCAGTATTGAGTAGCTTGGATGAATAAGGTTCCCAGAGTAAACTGCCTGCTACTCAGGCCCAGAAACTAAGATATGTATATTATTAGTAGATTTGGATTGAAAACACTCAAAGTTTCTAAAACTGTTTGAATTGTGTCTGTGTATAACAGAACTCATATGGCAGGCAAAAACCTGAGAAAAAATCCAAACAGGAAGTGGGAAATCTAAGGTTTGTAGTTTTTCAAGTCTTTGCCTATCCAAGATAGTGCACATTTGGTCCGATTGTACTTCCTAAGGCTTCCACCAGATGTCAACAGTATTTAGAACCTTGTTTCAGGCTTTTACTGTGAAGGGGGAGCGAATAAGAGCTGTTTCAATCAGGTGTCTGGCAGAAGGCCATAAGCTGGTCACGCGCGTGGCCGTGAGAGCGACATGCGTTCCATTGCATTTCTAAAGACAAAGGATTTGTCCAGTTGGAATATTATTGAAGATTTATGTTAAAAACATCCTTAAAATTGATTCTATACATTGTTTGATATGTTTCTACGAACTGTAACAGAACTTTTTGACTTTTCATCTGGACCTAGTGCTTGCGCCTCATGAATTTGGATTTGTGAACTAAACGCGCAAACAAGGAGGTATTTGGACATAAATGATGGACTTTATCGAACAAAACAACATGTATTGTGGAACTGGGATTCCTGGGAGTGCATTATGATGAAGATCATCAAAGGTAAGTGAATATTTATAATGCTATTTCTGACTTCTGTTGACTCCACAACATGGCGGGTATCTGTATGGCTTTTTTGGTGCCTGAGCGCTGTACTCAAATTATTGCATGGTGTGCTTTTTCCGTAAAGCCTTTTTTAAATCTGATACAGCGGTTGCATTAAGGAGAAGTATATCTTTAATTCCATGTATAACATTTGTATTTTCATCAACATTTATGATGAGTATTTCTGTAAATTGATGTGGCTCTCTGCAAAATTACTGGATGTTTTGGAAGTAAAACATTACTGAGCATAACGCGCCAATGTAAACTGAGATTTTTGGATATAAATATGAACTTTATCGAACAAAACATAAATGTATTGTGTAACATGAAGTCATATGAGTGTCATCTGATGAAGATCATCAAAGGTTAGTGGTTTATTTTATCTCTATTTCTGCTTTTTGTGACTCCTCTCTTTGGCTGGAAAAATGGCTGTTTTTCTGTGACTTTGTGCTGACCTAACATAATCGCAAAGTATGCTTTCGTCATAAAGCCTTTTTGAAATCGGACACTGTGGAGGGATTAACAACAAGTTTATCTTTAAAATGGTGTAAAATAC
Organism: Oncorhynchus mykiss; assembly: GCF_013265735.2. Taxonomy (NCBI): domain Eukaryota; kingdom Metazoa; phylum Chordata; class Actinopteri; order Salmoniformes; family Salmonidae; genus Oncorhynchus; species Oncorhynchus mykiss. The sequence continues at coordinate 37,376,460 of NC_048570.1, forward strand.
TTGTATGTTTGAGGAATTTGAATTATGAGATTTCTGTTTGAATTTGGCACCCTGCACTTTCACTGGCTATTGTCATATAGATCCCGTTAACGGGATTTCAGCCGTAAGAAGTTTTAAGGACGTTTTGCCTCTTTGCATATTTTAATTCAGAAATAAATAATACTATGTAATACAATAATATATTTACTTATGTATACTTTCAACTGGAAAAGTTTCAGCCAGAGTAAAGAAAAACAAATTCCCAATTAACCTGTGGCCTTGAGCAAATTAAGGCAGCGATGCATGTTTGCAATTTTAAAGCTAATTTCCAGCAATTCTTTGCATTTTGCCTTGGCTAATGCTGTTATTCTGCTCAAACATAATAACAAAATATATAATGCTACAATTTTTTCTCTCTGACTGTCTAGCCTTTATTTTGGTGTTATTATTTGAAAGTAGTGTTTTTATTAGTTTTTATTTAATCTATTTGAAATGTTTTATATATTTTTTTACTGTTTTTGATTTACCTGTTGATTTTAGTCCCCACACACAGACACTTAGTTTGAAATACCAAAATGAACTCTGAAACAACTACATTAATTTAGGGACCAGTCGAAAAGCATTAAACATTTATGGCAATTTAGCTAGCTGTCTTGCTGTTGCTAGCTAATTTGTTCTGGGATATAAACATTAGGTTATTTTACCTGAAATGCACAAGGTCCTCTACTCTGACAATTAATCCACAGACAAGTGTTAAGAGTTTACTAGAAACAATCTCTCCTCCTTCAGGCTTCTTTGGACCTCATATGGCGGCTGGCAACTAACTTTAAGGTGCATTAGCACTACCACCGGCACTGGAGTGTGAACCTCAGTTTATCTTTCAATCACCCACGTGAGAATGCTATTCATTGACTACAACACAGCGTTCAACACCATAGTGGCCTCAAAGCTAAGCACTAAGCTAAGGACCCTGGGACTAAACACCTCCCTCTGCAACTGGATCCTGGACTTCCTGACGGGTCGTCCCCAGGTGGTAAGGGACGGTAACGACACACCCGCAACACTGATCCTTAACACTGGGGCCCCTCTGGGATGCATGATCAGTCCCCTCTACTCCCTGTTCACTCATGAACTACACAGCCAGGCACGACTCCAAGACCATCATTAAGTTTGCTGATGACACAACAGTGGTAGGCCTGATCACCAACAATGACGAGACCGCAAATAGGGAGGAGGTCAGAGACCTGGCTGTGTTGCCAGGACAACAACCTCTCCCTCAACGTGATCAAGACTAAGGAGATGATGGTTGTGGACTACAGGAAAAGGAGGACCGAGCACACCTAAAAACCAATGAGGAGATGGGAGAAGCAGGACTTGCAGTGCGTTAAGTATCACAAATAGAAGCAAGTTCAATTGTAGCGCAAGGCTTCGCAGAGGTGTGGGTGCAATGATTGAATAATGTATGTGTACGTTTATTTTGCAACGCTTCCCCCTGCGACACGAGTGGTGTAGTCAGCATGTTAGGCGACCAGAGGAAAATAAAAAAGCTTAGGTGGCCCGCCCAAGGTTTTCAATGGCAGAAAAATCCTTTGACTGGCTGGATCAACTGTGAAAAGCCTTGTGTAATGCTGGTTAAATTAAGCCTCTTATTTGGCACTGAGCGGGGAGGAGCGTGCCAGGGCTTTGTCGCTCGCTCTCTTCCCCCCCACTGGTGTTGCCAACTTTAAAACGTTAGGAGCATAACATTTAGGAGCACCAGAAAATGATTTTTTTTAAATCTATTGATATATAGCCTTTACTGTATGAATTAATGTTGTGCCCTAGAAACAAATATGTAACCCTGTAAATACATCTGATTTATTATAAACAGCTAAAATGTTGATTCATATACCGGTACTACTTTCCTATTTAGATGTATTCCATAGAGAATTGTACACTGTCTTCAAGAGTGTCAAGGTTGTTTATAATGACATCTGTTTTTAAAACTCCAGGTCCCACAGCAAAATATTTTCGTCGCACTTTATAGCCCTGAATGTATGGCTCAGATGTTCCTTATATTCGGACAACAGCGAATGGGTTTATGCATATACTTATTTTGTTATTACACATTGTACTACACGATAAGAGTATAAAACATACACTTTTTTAACCATTTAATGGTCACATCTTCTAGGCTACATGAGCTCTGTGCCTGTGAGCTTTGATTTGTCCAGTGTTGTTGAAATTTTAGCTGATTTTGCTTTGACACGGCAATTGAGAGAACAAGGGGTAGAGGAGAAGTTGTTGTGGTTGTTGGCCTCAGTGTAGAAGGGAGTAGGGTACCATTTCAGATCCAGGCTCCAGTCTTAGTTTACCACTCATTGTGGAAGACAGTCAGTCTTTTTGCTCAGATGTTCTGTCCTTGGTTTGGGTGTCAGAGGAGGTTGTTGTAGACAATGAGTGACTGATGGAGATTTAGCTCTGTGTGCGCTCGTGTTTTCTCTCACTGGTTGACTACTCCCTCATTCTTCTGTAGCAGTCATCATGTGATTTAGTGTCATGTTATTAAGGCCTGCTAATTATTTTCATCAGTACATTTTCAACGGTCCTGTGACTGAGGCGACAGAGGATGAATTATAGTTGCGGTCATAAACAAAATGCTAACTTTTGTCTTGTCCCTTTTTTTTCTTTCTCTTCTGCTCACAGACCACACCCCTGGGAACAGTTCATTGGACACATTGCTAGCTCTACTGCAGGCAGAGGGAGCCAAGATTGAAGAGGAGACTGAGGTAAGCAGCATGAAAATATCTCTCTCTTGCGCGCGCACACACACATACAGTGTCCTGCCTTTCCTGTTTTTTTTATTTGCACTTTGACCCAAGGGGCATACTATGGTTTATTAATCTAACTCTATGGTCCCTTTTGTTACAAGAAAGGTGGACACCCCTCAGATTTTCTTTATAGTTATTTTACTGTCCAATCCTCACATCTTTTCATCATATTTGTATTTATTTTTATAAGTGTTTAAAAAAAGGGGAAAAAAGGCATTTGCATGGAATATCCAGAATGTGCTTTTATTTTAACGTTTTAAACTGTTCCTGCTTCTTCCTAAACAGAACATGGCCGACTCCTTCTTGGACGGCGATGTCACCCTAGATACCTTCATAGACTCGTACCAGAGCAAGAGGAAGCTGGCCCACCTGAGGAGGGTGAAGATTGACAAGCTGCAGGAGATGGTGCTGAAGGGCCATAGGCTGCCCCAGGTGCCAGTCTCTTGCTCCCATCCCCAGGAGGTCTCAGCCAGGCCAGCCCCCCTCTACATAGAGGTCAACAACCACTCCCCTGTGCCCCAGCCCAGGAGAGCTCCCCCTCCCCCTCCAGCCCAACAACCCCCAGGTGTATCCCCCCAGCCTGCTGTCTTCTCCTATCCTGCCATCCCATACCCCCCTATCCCCCCCAGGGCAGCCCACCTTTTGCCCAGTGCCAACCCGGAGCACCAGCACCACTTCATGTCTCAGTGCCCCCCTGTCCTTCCTCAAAGGCCTCCCCCTCGCATGGCCCCGCAGTCTGGCTTCATGATTCAGTAGTGAAGGGGGTAAAGTACATGCAGTGGACTTGCACTGCAATCTTGCTGGAACTATCTTCTGTGTTGTGTCAGGCTGTGAGCCTCTGAATATGGCACAACGTAATGCAAAGGGGGTCGACTAACTTAGATTGAAGGCTGGTCTGGGCATATTCAACTGAAAAACAGAATCGAGTTTGAATTTGCACTCTTCTCACCAGAATCAGCACTCCATTGCTACAACACCCCAGAAAGGACTTGACTGACCAGTGCTTGCGTCTGCAAAGTTAAATCTCTCAGCGATAGGGCTTTAGATGTAGTCTAAAGTGAAATAAATTTATGGTTAGCTGGCCTCTTAAAATTGGGCTTGGCCATGACCCCAGTCAGATGAGGCCTATTTTTTTCAGCACTTTATGCCCCTCAGGTGTTTCCTCAGTCCTCCCTCTCCTCTTCCTGCCCGTTACAGTGAAGGTGCCTCTCATCTGTCATCTGTGGTGTCTAAAGCCGAATGGGGACTAGAGCCATTCATTGTTTCTCATTTGATCTACAGTGTCATTTGAATGTTGTTTTTATATTGTGTAACCAGAGACTTCCCAGAAGACGATGGTAAATCATATGCAATAGATATTTAGAGTACTAATGTCATACAGCGTTATTGTTGCCAGGAAAGATTGGACAGACATTTTGAAATAACTAATTTGTGAGGTGTGTGTGCACCTCTTCTCCAGCATGGACAGTTGTCAAAAAAGTGTGTGGATCTCATGCCCAATCCAATATGGAGGACAGTCGAATTGGTCTCTGTCGCTCAGGGCAGACATGTGCAAACATGCACATAGTAGGGGTGGGTGGGGGTTGGTGTCACAAACACTCTGAAACCTTGGCCTCTTGGTCTTGCCTGCGAAGGATCTGTCATTGCCATATAATCAATTTACCTTAAGTGTTGTTTTAGTCAATAATAGCATACTTGATGCGCAACAGTTTTGGAAAATAATTTTTTTGTCCTTCCATATATCACTCCTTTAATCATTGAATGGCGTTTTCTCTTGGGTACGTTATAAAGCTGATTATCGTCATTGCTGTTGAAACAAGATTAGTCTATTTAAGTTCATTCGGTGATATAACCATATACAGTCCATATCAAATCAAGTATATACTGCAACTAAGCCAGTCATCCACTGTTGTGTGAACAGTAAAACCCTCTGTAATTGAAGGTAATTATCACATTGACTGAACAAAGACTATGTTATCTTAAAGAGATTATCCGGTACTTTTATATACTTAGCCAGTAGATCTGAAAGTAGTGCTCACGAGCCAGAAGTGGTCTGCGAAAATTGCATACTATGTCACATATGTGCCGATATGTGCACCACGTTATTGCTCTGCTGTGTATGCATCTTGCTAGCTGTCTTGCAACTGGTGAGTGGCTTAAGCTCATTGGCTAGAACTCTAATTGCTAGGGGGCTGGTCCACGTGTAGGGAAAATGTTGCACAGCTTCCAGAAAAACATTGAAAAGATAAACTAGGGATTTTGTGGCTAATTGAAGTAAGACAGTAATTCTGCTCATAGATTATGAATGTATGAACTACACATTGACACATCAATTCCAAAGCCATTTATTGAGAAACCATTGTGTAAAATTACTATTTTCATACTTTCCTGCATCAATTTGTCAGGTTTATACCCATGTTATGACAGTAGTTTGAGGAGTGCACACTTTTGATCCATATTGATGAAATGTGAAAATTTATACAGTACCCATCTAAAATGTTTCTTGCACCATTTTTATTACAAGTACTAATCCTAAAGAAGTCACATCAAAAGAGTGTTTGGTTACCTTGGCCTAAATGCTGCAGTTGTGCACTGTTCGAGCCACTGAGTGCCTTCACTGAACTGGACTGATATGGAGGATCACACTGCTGACTGCTCTATGCCTCTTATCTGTGTAAACTGACCAGGCTTGACTGCTCTTCTGGTCTGGATCACCTTAGTTAGCCCCACCATCAATGTCTACTTCCCCAGCCTGTTATCATTTGCTGTCTGCAACCGATGTGATGGTGGTGCATGCCCGGGGGCAGGAGAGGCTCGAGTCCATCTGTCTGCCAGGCTTCTTCTCTCCTAACTGGTGCAGTTTTCTTCTGAACATGTGCCAGAGAGATATGTCCTTGGGGTATGTGCCTAATGCTTGTGGTACTCCTACAGCTTCTTTGTACCATCAACACAAACTGTGGTTTGCCTGCCCTGAGGTGGGTGACCACCATTTATATTCTTATGCATATCGGTGGTTCGCCAAGACAACAGGGCTCCTATATTTTTTTAAATGTATCTTAATATCTAACAGAAATGCATCTTTCTGAGAAATTGGCCAAATCGGCGCAATAACAGTTTGCCGTAAGTTAGGTTGAAGAAAAAGCCATGTCCCTATTTATTTCTCAAATGCAAGAAATGTTATGTATTGAATACCAATTGTTTTGATATACTTTAGCCTACCAGCATTTCTAAATTAAACGAATGATATTAATCATTGTGTGCATGTTTTTATTTGATTGTGATTCATTTGAGTTTTTCTGCTGTAGCAGTTTGTTTATAACTGGCATAATTTGGGTGTTTGGGCTGCTTTAAAATACAGGTTTATTTTCAATACTCATGTTCATACATGTTGTTCATTGTAATGTTGTAGGTATGTTGGCTTATGAAGATTGTAGAGGTGGTTGATTAAAATTATGAAACTTTAAAAAATTTTTAAGGACGGGACAGTGAATAAATAAATTGTTTTTTGTATTGATGTCTTTTGAGTTGCCTTACTCAATCACAGAGCTTGATCTCTGGTTATTAGGAGTCAGTTGGCCATTTCAAGTTATTTTTGAATATGAAGGCATATTCCTACACTTCAAGTACAAACTGGCGGCTGGGGTGCAATATTAGGAAGGTGTTCCTAATGTTTGGTATACTCAGTGTACGTTTTGAATTGTCAAAATCGTTTTAATTGGGAAAGCAGATGGTGTTTATCAAAATAAATCACTTTGCATGTGAAAACACAGAATCCTAGTCATTACTCCACATTCTTAACCTGTCACTTTTGTTTTGAGACGACTTCGCTGTCAAACAGAGCGTGGCACAGGGAGGCAGCCTGCTTCCAAAACGAATGCAATCACTTTTCACACGGTACAAAATATGCCCACCTGGGCCAGATTAATCGAATCCCCTCATTGAATGCAACTTTACAACAAAATACATTGTCACATTTATCTTGATTATGTTAAATGTTATTATAATGAACATTGCAGTTCACTGATTAAGTTTTTTTTTTTCAATTAACCAAATTACAATGCAGGTTCCAGCATTGATGGTAAAAGCAAGCTCTGCAGGGTAAATTGAAACAAGACCGCCATCTAGTGTTGATTTACTGACAGGTTATTATGGTGTAAAGTACTTGTTCTTTAAAGTATTTTTTACTTAAGTGGATGTTTTAGGTGTCTGTACTTTACTATTTATATTTTTACTCAAATAGTATTCTACTGGGTGTCTTTTACTTTAATTTTCTATTAATGAATCTTTATTTTTACTCAAGTATGACAATTGGGTACTTTTTCCACCACTGCATATGATGGATGTCCCGCCCTGGGAGAATATTTAGGTGTATATTTTGATGTTCCTGAAATGACGATATTCTGACCTTCCTAAAAATGAAATTGATTAGGACAGGTGGGCTGCCTGGTAGATGTGTGCATTGAATATAGCAAATGTATGATTAAGACAAACAAATGATTTGTTAAACCCAAGGAAGGACCTTATAAAACAGGTTAAACCAATGACTGTATACCAGTATATGAAAACCTTGCTGGATCAAATCCCAGAGCCGACAATGTTCAAATCCGTAATTCTGCCCCTAAGCAATTGCTGTTATGCCACATTCACGTGCTAGTTGGAACCAAGAAACTCACATTTTCGACTTGCTAACTGGTTGTAGTTATACATGTGCCACGTTCAACAAATCAGCAGGTCAGAAATGTCAGAGTTTCCTAGTTCCGACTAGCATATGAACGTGGCATTGATGTGTTCAAAAGAACTGGTAACTCAGAAAAATATGAGGTAAAATCATGACGTCAGTGATGTTCAGGTCGGAAGGTTGGAGCTCTAGAAAAAGGCCCAAGTTCCCGAGTTGGAATTCCGAGAAGGATGACCGTTCAAATAGATTTTTCCCAGTCAGAGCTTGTTTTTTCCCTGAGTTCCCAGTTGTTTTGAACGCACTGAAATCGGAAGTCAGAGATTTCCAAGTTCCCAGTTGGTTTGAATGTGGCATAACCTCCAACAACAACAACTTCTCCCTGGGCGCCGATGACGTGATGTTGATTAAGGCAGCCCCGTGCACCTCTCTGATTCAGAGGGATTGGGTTAAATGCGGAAAACACAATTCAGTTGAATGCATTCAGTTTTACAACTGACTAGGTATTCCCCTTTCCTTATCCCTTTCTGATACAGCCAACACGTTGTGGATTTTGAATGCACCCCAAGTGACCTGCACGTGTACATACTCCAATCAAAAGCCATGGATTACAGGCAACATCCGCACTGAGCTAAAGGGTAGAGCTGCCGCTTTCAAGGCGCGGCACTCTAACCCGGGGGCTTATAAGAAATCCCACTATACCCTCCGAATCATCAAACAGGCAAAGCGTCAAAACAGGACTAAGATTGAGTCCTACTACACCGGCTCCGATGCTCGTCGGATCTGGCAGGGCTTGCAAACTATTACTGACTACAAAGGGAAGCCCAGCCTGCTGCCCAGAGACACGAGACAACCAGATGAGCTAAATGACTTCTATGCGCGGTTTGAGGCAAGCAATACTGAAGCATGCATGAGAACACCAGCTGTTCTGGATGACTGTGATTACACTCTCCGTAGCCAATGTGAGTAACACCTTAATACAGGTCAACATTCACAAGGCCACAGGGCCAGATGGATTACGAGGACGTGTACTCCGAGAACAAGAACACCAAGATAACCTGCCTGAATGACTACGTCTGTAGCCATGAAGTGCTTTGAAAGGCACCATCATTCTAGAAACCCTAGACCCACTCCAATTTACATACCGCCCCAACAGATCCCCAGATGACTCAATCTCTATTGCACTTCACACTGCCCTTTCCCACCTGGACAAAAGGAATACCTACATGATAATGCTATTAATTGACTACAGCTCAGCATTCAACAACATAGTGCCCACAACTATCCTCAAAAACTTTGACAGCTGCACCATCAAGAGCATCCTAACTGGTTAAATCACCGTCTGGTATGGCAACTGCTCGGCCTCCATCCGCAAGGTGCTTTAGAGGGTAGTGCGTACAGCCCAGTACATCACTGGGGCCAAGCTTCCTGCCATCCAGGACCTCTATACCAGGTGGTTTCAGAGGAAGGCCTAAACATTGCCAAAGACTCCACCCACCCTAGTCATAGACTGTTCTCTCTGCTACCGCATGGCAAGTGGTACCTGAGCGGCCAAGTCTAGGTCTAAAAGGCTTCCTAACAGCTTCCATCCCCAAGCCATAAAACTGCCTACATGTATAGTACCAGTCAAAACTTTGGAAACACCTGCTCAGTGAAGGGTTTTTCTTTATTTTACTATTTTCTACATTGTAGAATAATAGTGAAGACATCAAAACTATGAAATAACACATGTAGAATGTGGAATCATGTAGTAATCCAAAAAGTTATAAACTAATCTAAATGTATTTTATATTTGAGATTCTTCACAGTAGCCACCCTTTGCTTTGATGCTTTGCACACGCTTGGAATTCTCTCAACCAGCTTCATGAGGTAGTCACCTGGAATACATTTCAATTAACAGGGGTGCCTTGTTAAAGTTCATTTGTGGAATGTCTTTCCTTCTTAATGCATCCAAACCAATCAGTTGTGTTGTGATAAGGTAGGGTTGGTATACAGAAGACAGCCCTATTTGGTTAAAGACCAAGTCCATATTATGGCAAGCTCAAATAAGCAAAGAGAAACAACAGTTCATCATTACTTTAAGTCATGAAGGTCAGTCAATGCAGAAAATTTCAAGAACTTTGAAAGTTTCTTGAAGTGCAGTCGCAAAAACCATCAAGCGCTATGATGAAACTGGCTCTCATGAGGACCGCCACAGGAAAGGAAGACCCAGAGTTACCTCTGCTGCAGAGGATAAGTTAACTGCACCTCAGATTGCAGCCCAAATAAATGCCTCACATAGTTCAAGTGACAGACACATCTCAACATCAGCTGTTCAGAGGAGACTGTGTGAATTAGAGGTCGACCGAACATGATTTTTCAACGCCGATACCGATTATTGGAGGACCAAAAAAGCCGATACCGATTAATCTGACTATTTTTATTTATTTATTTGCAATAATTACAATTACAACAATACTGAATGAACACTTATTTTAACTTAATACAACAATAAAATCAATTTAGCCTCAAGTAAATAATGAAACATGTTAAATTTGGTTTAAATAATGCAAAAACAAAGTGTTGGAAAATAAATTAAAAGTGCAATATGTGCTTTGTAAGAAAGCTAACGTTTCAGTTCCTTGCTCAGAACATGAGAACATATAAAAGCTGGTGGTTCCTTTTAACATAAGTCTTCAATATTCCCAGGTAAGAAGTTTTAGGTTGTAGTTATTATATGAATTAAAGGACTATTTCCCTCTATACCATTTGTATTTCATTAACCTTTGACTATTGGATGTTCTTATAGGCACTTTAGTATTGCCAGTGTAACAGTATAGCTTCCGTCCCTCTCCTCGCTCCTCCCTGGGCTCGAACCAGCAACACAACGACAACAGCCACCATCGAAGCAGCGTTACCCATGCAGAGCAAGGGGAACAACTACTAGAAAGCTCAGAGTGAGTGACGTTTTAAACGATATTAGCGCGCGCTAACTAGCTAGCCATTTCACTTCGGTTACACCAGCCTCATCTTGGGAGTTGATAGGCTTGAAGTCATAAACAGCGCAATGCTTGACGCACAACTGTTTGAATGAATGTTTATGCGCCTGCTTCTGCCTACCACCGCTCAGTCAGATACTTGTATGCTTGTATGCTCAGTCAGATTATATGCAACGCAGGACACGCTAGATAATATCTAGTAATATTATCAACCATGTGTAGTTAACTAGTGATTATGATTGATTGTTTTTATAAGATAAGTTTAATGCTAGCTAGCAACTTACCTTGGCTTACTGCATTCGCGTAACAGGCAGTCTCCTTGTGGAGTGCAATGAGAGAGAGGCAGGTTGTTATTGTGTTGGACTAGTTAACTGTAAGGCTGCAAGATTGGGTCCCCCGAACTGACAAGGTAAAAATCTGTCGTTCTGCCCCTGAACAAGGCAGTTAACCCACCGTTCCTAGGCCGTCATTGAAAATAAGAATGTGTTCTTAACTGACTTGCCTAGTTAAATAAAGGTATAAACATTTTTTTTTTTTTTTCCTGAAAAAAAAAATTCGTTAGGCAGTCAATTCCGCCTCCGCCATATTGTAGGAAATCCGTCTCTGTGTTGCCACTAGTTACCACAGTCACAAAGGCGGAATTTCCTATAATCGTAAAAATGTATTATTAATATTGTGTTGCTTTTTTGTCTTAATTTAAGTTTAGGCATAAGGTTAGCATTGTGGTTAGTGTTAAGGTTAGGTTTAAAATCAGATTGTAAGAAGATACATTTTAGAAATAGGAGGGGTTTATTACTTTGTGGTTGTGGTAAATAGTGACGACCGTCTGTGTGCGCTGTCAGATTAGAGTTTAATCCGTGGGGTTACGGTCAGAACGGGAACAATAGCTAGTTACACCTGGAACAGGGCTCGATAACCGCGAGGAAACGCTGGTTTGAAAGCGACAGGTTTTATGGATGAGTCATCTAAGTAAATTCAAGCAATTTGATAATGAGGTTACTGACTAACGTTTATATTAGCATTCAAATGGATTGCAAGTGATTTGTCAATCTGACACCCAGCTAGTTTGCTAGCTAACTCTTAAAATCGAATTAAGTTTATCCACTAAGTAAATAGTGAAGACTTTTGCTACACGGGACAATCACCACTTCTCTGTTTTCTATGGTCCATATCAATTTGTGACATTTTGACACGGATTAACGCTGTTAGTAATCGAACCTAATCAAATCAATCCTCTCGGGAAGAAAACAAATCTCTATTCACTCTCATAACTTCAAGACGGAGTAACCAGCTAGCGCTGCAAACTAGCTAGTCAAACTAGCTCATCAAACTTGGTCCTGAGTGGAGACCAGACGGAACTAACATGTCTGGAAAAGACAAAGACAAGGAGAACGCCGGAGAAAAACAATCTACAACTGAGCGGCTCGTAAAAGGTGAGTCGATTTTGCAAACGTAGCTAACTACAGTGCCGTTAACTAGCTATGTAAATTACCTAACGTTCTGTTTTAACATTCCAAATGTTGGCTAGCTGACAAGTTAGGTAACGTTACTGTAGTTACACCAAATGAAGCTGCGAGAACATGCTACAGTAATTAACTAGTTAACGTTAAATTGAACCAACCAGAACTGTATCTACTTGGCTGTAGTAACTAGCTTAGTTTAATTTAGTTCTGTCACAATGTTCAATTTCACTAAGTAACAGTAGGACACAAGTTAACTTGTTAAAATATATATATATATATATATAATATATATATATTAGTATTCACTCCCCACATGTAGAAGTCAACAGGCACGACGACATACACAGAATGGTTTGAGAAAGGATTGATAGTGGCCAGTATATTTTCAAGACATGGTTTATAGCAGGCCTGCCATGAAGCTTTACTGTGACCAGAGGTGAATCAAGAGGCACATGTGACCCCTGGCTCTAAATCACCAGGGCATAGCTTTGTGGTTGCAGGTCTGACACGTTCTTTGAGGAGGTCTACTTAGTCTATGGTCATGGAAAGTGATGTAAGGTACCTGGCATCATTAGGCAGGTTTCAGTGGGGTAGTCTAGATAGGCCAATGATATCTCATCATGAGAAATGTAGTGACTGTGTGCAGTGTGCAACACAAGGGCCACTGAGGGAGAGTGGGCCGTGAGAGGTTTGCTATTGCTGTGATTAGGCTGGCAAGGTGGATTTCTTAACTCAGCTCTTGTGGACCTTGTTAGCACTGCCTGGCCTGAAGTGTCTGTGCAGCTGAGCACAAGCCAGCTCTCCCCCTCGGCCAGCCCAGCGCTACCCACCAATTCAGGGTGAGAGGGCCAGGAGAAAGAGAATGCCCTGGCAGGGGATCAACATTTAAATGTATGCCAGTAGGGAGAGGGTGAGTTAATTGCGGAAAGAATCTCCCCAGTAGCGTGCCCGACATGGTCTAGCCACGGGTGTGGGATTGTGGGAGGAAGAGTGCGAGAAAGATATTTGTTTGTACATCCAGTCAGGACCAGTGGGGTCCCGGCATGGCAGTTTTAACTGTACCAAGGCTAAGGAGAGGATTTATGAGTAGAATGATGCTGCTAATCTTCTGATAATGGTACTATCCACCTTTTTTTGTCTCACACTAAAACTGATACTTTCTGTTTTCTTTCTGTTGAAATCCTCTCCATTGTGGATAGCCTACATTATTAAAGAGGTGGATGGGATGTGTTGTACAAGTGCTCTACTTGTACCACAACTGTAGTCCAGATGGAAAATGACAGATATTCATAATTTTTTCTTTATTGGTGAGTTGATATTTTGCGCTTCACTTCATTTATGTGGTTTAGGGGTAGCCTCAAATATCAGTAATTTGGTAATTGAACCAGACTGAACCAGAGTGTATGCTAACCATGTCTGCCTGTCTGAAAGGGAGAGGCCCAGCTTGGTCCTGTGCCATGCACAGAGCATGTGATGTCACTGACTCAGTGGCAGAGAGGACCACCACTCTGGGTTAGAGCTGGGAAGATAAGCCAGAAATGATCGACACTTATCGCAGGCATTTTGCTCATATCATTTATTACAATAAGTAGCCTATACTAGAGAGATGTGAAGTTTGAAATTAAGTAAGTATGGTAATATGGGTTATTGTTAATGGGACAATCAATGTCTACAACCATCAAACTAGTAGTAGTAATTTAAAGGATATTTTAGGGCCCTATAAAATCCGTTAACGTATCAATTCTGTCAATTTATAGTAATTTTGATTTTTGTCCATATCTACACTGTAATTGTCTAATTGGCTGAGTAATGTGTTCAGTGATTAGGGCAATTCAGATGGGAGGACAGCATAATGTCCAACTCCCCCCACAGCTACCTGAGAGATATTTTTAACCAGGAAAGTTGACTGAGAACACGTTCTCATTTATAGCAACAACCTGGGGAATAGTTACAGGGGAGAGGAGGGAGATGAATGAGCCAATTGTAAGCTGGGGGTGATTAGGTGACCATATGAGGGACAGCTTGGGAATTTAGCAGGACACCAGGGTTAACACCCCTACTCTTACGATAAGTGCCACGGGATCTTTAATGACCTCAGAGAGTCAGGACACCCGTTTAACATCCCAGCAAAAAGACAGCACCCTACACAGGGTGGGATATTTTGTTTTTAGCCCAGAGGAAAGAGTGCCTCCTACTGGCCCTCCAACACCACTTCCAGCAGCATCTAGTCTCCCATCCAGGGACTGACCAGGACCAACCCTGCTTAGCTTCAGAAGCAAGCCAGCAGTGTGATGCAGGGTGGTATGCTGCTGGCATCCTGATTCTATAGCCTAATCATTCAGTGTGCCATTGTCCCCTTTTGTGAGTGTTTGATACAATTAATAGAACGACTATTTCTATACCAGCAGGATCCAAATCTGAAACAAAGATTGAATATATATTGGCCCTTTGTCTTGTTTGTTATGCCAATTTGGGTGAGATGTAGGTCTTGTTTGTCATTGAACGGCCATGCTAATTAGTAAACTAATCTAAAGGACATAGACTATATATATACAGTGCCTTGCGAAAGTATTCGGCCCCCTTGAACTTTGCGACCTTTTGCCACATTTCAGGCTTCAAACATAAAGATATAAAACTGTATTTTTTGTGAAGAATCAACAACAAGTGGGACACAATCATGAAGTGGAACGACATTTATTGGATATTTAAAACTTTTTTAACAAATCAAAAACTGAAAAATTGGGCGTGCAAAATTATTCAGCCCCTTTTACTTTCAGTGCAGCAAACTCTCTCCAGAAGTTCAGTGAGGATCTCTGAATGATCCAATGTTGACCTAAATGACTAATGATGATAAATACAATCCACCTGTGTGTAATCAAGTCTCCGTATAAATGCACCTGCACTGTGATAGTCTCAGAGGTCCGTCAAAAGCGCAGAGAGCATCATGAAGAACAAGGAACACACCAGGCAGGTCCGATATACTGTTGTGAAGAAGTTTAAAGCCGGATTTGGATACAAAAAGATTTCCCAAGCTTTAAACATCCCAAGGAGCACTGTGCAAGCGATAATATTGAAATGGAAGGAGTATCAGACCACTGCAAATCTACCAAGACCTGGCCGTCCCTCTAAACTTTCAGCTCATACAAGGAGAAGACTGATCAGAGATGCAGCCAAGAGGCCCATGATCACTGGATGAACTGCAGAGATCTACAGCTGAGGTGGGAGACTCTGTCCATAAGACAACAATCAGTCGTATATTGCACAAATCTGGCCTTTATGGAAGAGTGGCAAGAAGAAAGCCATTTCTTAAAGATATCCATAAAAAGTGTTGTTTAAAGTTTGCCACAAGCCACCTGGGAGACACACCAAACATGTGGAAGGAGGTGCTCTGGTCAGATGAAACCAAAATTGAACTTTTTGGCAACAATGCAAAACGTTATGTTTGGCGTAAAAGCAACACAGCTGAACACACCATCCCCACTGTCAAAAATGGTGGTGGCAGCATCATGGTTTGGGCCTGCTTTTCTTCAGCAGGGACAGGGAAGATGGTTAAAATTGATGGGAAGATGGATGGAGCCAAATACAGGACCATTCTGGAAGAAAACCTGATGGAGTCTGCAAAAGACCTGAGACTGGGACGGAGATTTGTCTTCCAACAAGACAATGATCCAAAACATAAAGCAAAATCTACAATGGAATGGTTCAAAAATAAACATATCCAGGTGTTAGAATGGCCAAATCAAAGTCCAGACCTGAATCCAATCGAGAATCTGTGGAAAGAACTGAAAACTGCTGTTCACAAATGCTCTCCATCCAACCTCACTGAGCTCGAGCTGTTTTGCAAGGAGGAATGGGAAAACATTTCAGTCTCTCGATGTGCAAAACTGATAGAGACATACCCCAAGCGACTTACAGCTGTAATCGCAGCAAAAGGTGGCGCTACAAAGTATTAACTTAAGGGGGCTGAATAATTTTGCACGCCCAATTTTTCAGTTTTTGATTTGTTAAAGTTTGAATTATCCAATAAATGTCGTTCCACTTCATGATTGTGTCCCACTTGTTGTTGATTCTTCACAAAAAAATACAGTTTTATATCTTTATGTTTGAAGCCTGAAATTGCAAAAGGTTGCAAAGATCAAGGGGGCCGAATACTTTCGCATGGCACAGTATAAAAGTATGTGGACACCCCTTCAAATGAGGAGAATCGGCTTTTTCAGCAACACCCGTTGCTGACTGGTGTATAAACCCGAGCACACAGCCATGCAATCTTCATACGCAAGCACCGACAGTAGAATGGCCTCACTGAAGAGCTCAATGACTTTCAATGTGCCGCTGTCATAGGATGGATTCCAACAAGTCAGTTAGTCAAATTTCTGCCCTGCTAGAGCTGTCCCTGCCAACTGTAAGTGCTGTTATTGTTAAGTTTAAATGTCTAGGAGCAATAATGTCTCAGCCGCGAAGTGGTAGGCCACACATGCCCACAGAAAGGGACCGCAAAGTGTGTAAAAATCGTCAGTCCTCGGTTGCAACACTCACTACCAAGTTCCAAACTGCAAGCAACGTCAACACAAGAACTGTTCGTCGAGAGCTTAATGAAATGGGTTTCCATGGCCGAGCAGCCGCACACAAGCCTAAGATCACCATGCACAATGCCAAGCATCGGCTGGAGTGTTGTAAAGCTCACCTACATTGGACACTGGAGCAGTGGAAACACGATCTCTGGAGTGATGAAATCACACTTCACCATCTGGCAGTCCAATGGACTAATCTGGGTTTGGTGGATGCCAGGAGAACGCTACCTGTCCGACTGCATAGTGCCAACTAGAGGTCGACCGATTATGATTTTTCAACGCCGATCCCGATACCGATTTATTGGAGGACGATTTATTTTTTTATTTGTAATAATGACAATTACAACAATACTGAATGAACACTTATTTTAACTTAATATAATACATCAATAAAATCAACTAAATAATGAAACATGTTCAATTTGGTTTAAATACTACAAAAACAAAGTGTTGGAGAAGAAAGTAAAAGAGCAATATGTGCTAATGTTTCAGTTCCTTGCTCAGAACACGCGCCTGCTTCTGCCTACCACCACTATCAGATACTTAGGTACTTGTATGCTCAGTCAGATTATATGCAACGCAGGACACTACTTCCGGCGCCGACAGAGATGGCCGCCTCGCTTCGCGTTCCTAGGAAACTATGCGTTTTTTTATTTTTTTTTACGTGTTATTTCTTACATTGGTACCCCAGGTCATCTTAGGTTTCATTACATACAGTCGAGAAGAACTACTGAATATAATTGCAGCGTCAACTCACCATCAGTACGACCAAGAATATGACTTTCGCGAAGCAGATCCTGTGTTCTGCCTTTCACCCAGGACAACGGAATGGATCCCAGCCGGCGACCCAAAAAAAAGACTTCGTAAAAGAAGGAAACGAAGCGGTCTTCTGGTCAGACTCCGGAGACGGGCACATCGCGCACCACTCCCTAGCATACTTCTCGCCAATGTCCAGTCTCTTGACAACAAGGTTGATGAAATCCGAGCAAGGGTAGCATTCCAGAGGGACATCAGAGACTGTAACGTTCTTTGCTTCACGGAAACATGGCTCACTGGAGAGACGGTATCGGAGTCGGTGCAGCCAGCTGGTTTCTCCATGCATCGCGCCGACAGAAACAAACATCTTTCTGGTAAGAAGAGGGGCGGGGGCGTATGCTTTATGGTTAACGAGACGTGGTGTGGTCACAACAACATACAGGAACTCAAGTCCTTCTGTTCACCTGATTTAGAATTCCTCACAATCAAATGTCGACCGCATTATCTACCAAGGGAATTCTCTTCGATTATAATCACAGCCGTATATATTCCCCCCCAAGCAGACACATCGATGGCTCTGAACAAACTTTATTTGACTCTTTGCAAACTGGAATCCACATATCCTGAGGCTGCATTCATTGTAGCTGGGGATTTTAACAAGGCTAATCTGAAAACAAGACTCCCTAAATTGTATCAGCATATCGATTGCGCAACCAGGGCTGGCAAAACCTTGGATCATTGCTATTCTAACTTCTGCGACGCGTATAAGGCCCTCTCTTTTTGGAAAAGCTGACCACGACTCCATTTTGTTGCTCCCTGCCTACAAACAAACTAAAACAAGAAGCTCCCGCGCTGAGGTCTGTTCAACGCTGGTCCGACCAATATGATTCCACAGTCCAAGACTGCTTCCATCACGTGGACTGGGATATGTTTCGTATTGCGTCAGACAACAACATTGACAAATACGCTGATTCGGTGAGCGAGTTCATTAGAACGTGCGTTGAAGATGTCGTTCCCATAGCAACGATTAAAACATTCCCAAACCAGAAACCGTGGATTGATGGCAGCATTCGCGTGAAACTGAAAGCGCGAACCACTGCTTTTAATCAGGGCAAGGTGACCGGAAACATGACCGAATACAAACAGTGTAGCTATTCCCTCCGCAAGGCAATCAAACAAGCTAAGCGTCAATATAGAGACAAAGTAGAATCTCAATTCAACGGCTCAGACACGAGGTATGTGGCAGGGTCTACAGTCAATCACGGATTACAAAAAGAAAACCAGCCCAGTCACGGACCAGGATGCCTTGCTCCCAGGCAGACTAAATAACTTTTTTGCCCGCTTTGAGGACAATACAGTGCCACTGACAAGGCCCGCAACCAAAACATGCGGACTCTCCTTCACTGCAGCCGAGGTGAGTAAAATATTTAAACGTGTTAACCCTCGCAAGGCTGCAGGCCCAGACGGCATCCCGAGCCGCTCCCTCAGAGCATGCGCAGACCAGCTGGCTGGTGTGTTTACGGACATATTCAATCAATCCCTATCCCAGTCTGCTGTTCCCACATGCTTCAAGCGGGCCACCATTGTTCCTGTTCCCAAGAAAGCTAAGGTAACTGAGCTAAACGACTACTGCCCCGTAGCACTCACTTCCGTCATCATGAAGTGCTTTGAGAGACTAGTCAAGGACCATATCACCTCCACCCTACCTGACACCCTAGACCCACTCCAATTTGCTTACCGCCCAAATAGGTCCACAGACGATGCAATCTCAACCACACTGCACACTGCCCTAAACCATCTGGACAAGAGGAATACCTATGTGAGAATGCTGTTCATCGACTACAGCTCAGCATTTAACACCATAGTACACTCCAAACTCGTCATCAAGTTCGAGACCCTGTGGTGTCAGGAAAATAACCTCACACTCAACGTCAACAAAACTAAGGAGATGATTGTGGACTTCAGGAAACAGCAGATGGAACACCTCCCTATCCACATCGATGGAACAGCAGTGGAGAGGGTATTAAGTTTTAAGCTCCTCGGCGTACACATCACAGACAAACTGAATTGGTCCACCCACACAGACGGCATCGTGAAGAAGGCGCAACAGCGCCTCTTCAACCTCAGGAGGCTGAAGAAATTAGGCTTGTCACCAAAAGCACTCACAAACTTCTACAGATGCACAATCGAGAGCATCCTGTCGGGCTGTATCATCAACTGCTCCGCCCACAACCGCAAGGCTCTCCAGAGGGTAGTGAGGTCCGCACAACGCATCACCGGGGGCAAACTACCTGCCATCCTACACCACCCCATCCTACACCACCCGATGTCACAGGAAGGCCATAAAGATAATCAAGGACAACAACCACCCGAGCCACTGCCTGTTCACCCCGCTATCATCCAAAGCTGGGACCGAGAGACTGAAAAACAGCTTCTATCTCAAGGCCATCAGACTGTTAAACAGCCACCACTAACATGGAGTGGCTGCTGCCAACACACTGACTCAACTCCAGCCATTTTAATAATGGGAATTGATGTAAAATATATCACTAGCCACTTTAAACAATGCTACTTAATATAATGTTTACATACATATGAGAAGAGTATTGTAGGGTATGTGTATACTGTACTCTATATCATCTACTGCATCTTTATGTAATACATGTATCACTAGCCACTTTAATCTATGCCACTTTGTTTACAAACTCATCTCATATGTATATACTGTACTCGATACCATCTACTGCATCTTGCCTATGCCGTTCTGTACCATCACTCATTCACATATCTTTATGTACATATTCTTTATCCCTTTACACTTGTGTGTGTGTATAGTAGTAGTTTTGGAATTGTTAGTTAGATCACTCGTTGGTTATTACTGCATTGTCGGAACTAGAAGCACAAGCATTTCGCTACACTCGCATTAACATCTGCTAACCATATGTATGTGACAAATAAAATGTGATTTGATTTAGATAATATCTAGTAATATCATCAACCATGTGTAGTTAACTAGTAGTTATGATTGATTGTTTTTTATAAGATAAGTTTAATGCTAGCTAGCAACTTACCTTGGCTTACTGCATTTGCGTAACAGGCAGTCTCTTTGTGGAGTGCAACGAGAGAGAGGCAGGTCGTTATCGCGTTGGAGTAGTTAACTGTAAGGCTGCAAGATTGGATCCCCCGAGCTGACAAGGTGAAAATCTGTCGTTCTGCCCCTGAACAAGGCAGTTAACCCACCGTTCCTAGGCCGTCATTGAAAATAAGAATGTGTTCTTAACTGACTTGCCTAGTTAAATAAAAAGGCACCCAAAGATACCGATTTCCGATCGTTATGATAACTTGAAATCGTTCGACCTCTACTGCCAACTGTAAAGTTTGGTGGATGAGAAATTATGGTCTGAGGCTGTTTTTCATGTTCCAGGTTAGGCCTCTTATTTCCAGTGAAGGGAAATCTTAACGCTACAGCATACAATGACATTGTAGACAATTCTGTGCTTCCAACTTTGTGGCAACAGTTGGAAGGGCATTTCCTGTTTCAGGATGACAATGCCCCAATGCACAAAGCAAGGTCCGTACAGAAAGGGTTTGTTGAGATCGGTGTGGAAGAACTTGACTGGCCGGCACAGAGCCCTGACCTCAACCCCGTCGAACATCTCTGGGAGGAATTGGAACGCCGACTACGAGCCAGGCCTAATCGCCTAACATCAGTGCCTGACCTCTCTAATGCTCTTGTGACTGAATGGAAGCAAGTTCCCGCATCAATGTTCCATCATCGAGTGGAAAGCCTTACCAGAAGAGTGGATGGAGGATGTTATAGCAGCAAAGGAGGTACCAAATCCATGTTAATGCCCATTTTTGGAATGAGATGTTAAACAAGCAGGTGTCCACATACTTTTGGTCATGTAGTGTATATAAACTCAGTTTAGGCTTATCCTAACCTATGATTTTGTTTCCAAACTCTTGGTCCTCCTGACCAATAGCAGTTTGAATCTCGTCTCCAACTAATTTTGCAGTGGATTTAGTCACCACCACTGTAGACTGGGATCATGTGCAAGTGACCCTAGAATACTATGGCTGATCTGTGCGACGTGTGATCCAGCACTTTTGCTCAAGTCAGTTTCACTGAGATGGTGTTGTTGTTCCCAATAACTGGCCAATAGGCCTAGCCCTTGACACATTCTAGCTACTGCCTGCCTTGCCTTCGCACCTCACCGAGTTGCCATCCATCCATATTTTCTTGGATCCTTGCAGCCAGGATCTTGCCATCAGTGGGGCTAGCTAGCTAGGCTTCTAAATAAACAGTCTGAACTTCGAATCCCCTGCTAATAGAGGCTTTGCCTAATCTCTTAACGCTTGTACCCAGCTTACAGTTCCTTTCATTGCCTGCCTTGTAGGTCCAGGAACGCTTACTGTTTATTTATACCACACTTGTCAGAGCATGACAGCTTGTATTGATCATAGGCTGACCAAGTTGGAGCTCACTATGTGTTCTGCTGGTGCAATCCCACTGCAGGCCGGCCAGGTCCGTGCCAGTAATCCCCCTCCCCCATTCCCCATCCCAAGCCAGCTCATCACACAGCCAGCCTACACCCTACCTGTCCTGTGCTGCACACCAAAACGAGGCTGCTGGACTCATAGTAGGCTATCCACAAGGCTCTGGTCAAAGGTAGTACACTATGTAGGGAATAGGATGGACTTGCATTTGACTGATTTGTTGCTCCAAAACCTGTTGAAGATGCCAGTGGAGTAAAGAGATGTGGCATTTTGTTTCAGCATGACAAACGGTGTGTCAGACTGCTTCTCAGACGACAGGTAATATTATCAATTGATTCTGCTGCTGACGCATTGCACAAGTCAACCAAACCCCTCATCTCTCCAGACTGGCCTCAACCTCCTGGAAACCTGTGACTGATGATAGTAGGTAAGGTTAGGCTGTAGCCTAATGCATCAGGCTGCCTCTGGTCCTCTGGACAGTCAGGTGCAGCCACACTGATTTAAACACACCCGCAAAAAAGCTCAGTAGAGCTCACTCATATTTCAGCCATTGGTTTGTGTGGCTTTCGTGAGCGGCATGTGGCCTCGAATCTCTGTTGATGTTCTGTGCGGTGCTACAACCTGAGCCATGTGGAGACTAAGTGGCCCCTGATCCGGACTTTAACCCCGCCTGTGCCCTCTTCTCAGGCACCTGAGGTAACAGTCTGGACAGTGGTATGGATCTAATGGCACAGATTGTCAGGGGTGTGGTTTAGCAGACAGTTGTTCATGAACCCACAGTTAACCGGTTTGACGCTGACAATACATTATCGGTCTATATAGGTTTAAACTTTTTTGATGGCCACGGTTTAAAAGAGCTACTATTCTTATTTCTCAACTTGTAATTAAAGCTTGCATACCTGCCTACCATACGCCTGTCAGCGTATCACCCACCTCTTTACAATGTGAGCTGGATGCAGTATAATTGTTTGAAACGTGAACGTTTTGCTTTACTTCAAATAATGAGGAATGTCTTGCCTTGCTTCAAAGTAGCCTTGCCAAAATCCAACCATAGAAATGTGGAGGCAGTCTGTAGCAACGTTGACAGAAATGTGCATCCCTACACCCCAGACATGGCCCCGCCTGGAATGTGTATGTGATCCTAACACATTGACCAAACCGTCTCTGTGCATGTGTCATTGTACGCATTTTGATTTTTGTCCATCCCCACCAGACTCATTCATGGCACGCAAGTTAAAATGGCGAGCTGGGCGCCTGCACGCTGACACGGTTGCCAGTTGTAGTGTTTCCTCCGACACATTGGTGCGGCTGACTTCCAGGTTAAGTGTGCAGTGTGTCAAGAAGCAGTGCGGCTTGGCAGAGTCGTGTTTTGGAGGACACGGCTCTCGACCTTTCCTCTCCCGAGTCCCATCGCAGCAACTCCAGTACGGACAAGACTGTAACTACCAATTTGGATATTACAAAAAAGGAGTAAAAAAAATGAGATGGGAGATGCCGGACTTGCAGGGCATCAATCGTCTAAAAAAGAACCAATTTCTATTTTACCGCCTGGCTACGCAGATTCCTGTAGAGCGCGCATGAGCAGTTTGGATGAAATTACTGAATAACATGTACTGTATGTGGGCAATTCCACGGTAGAAAATTATATACATTTTTTTGTAATCTTTATTTTACTAGGCAAGTCAGTTAAGAACAAATTCTTATTTACATCGTCGGCCAAACCCAGACGACGCAGGGTCAATTGTGCGCTGCCCTATGGGACTCCCAATCACGGCCGAATGTGATGCAGCCTGGATTCGAACCAGGTACTGCAGTGACGCGCCACTCGGGGAGCTTTGACTCAGGTTTTTTCACTTTAAAATGTATGCCAAACAAAAATCATTGATTTCAAGTTTAACTATGCACAAGGACTACTTTTAACAATTTCCACAGAAAAATAGTCTAAAACGTATTTAGTGCAAGAACTGTGCAGATACCAACTTTGGTAACGGAATTATGGTAAATAATAATAATAAAAAATTAAAAAATTGTCTGCAGAAAGAATGTGTCAACAATGACATGGCACCTTGAGTTTGAAAAAAATCTCTTTTGGTTATTGAAGGGAAGTGGATTTACACCCGGAAACAGAATTAAGATAAAGGAATTACATTATGGGTCCCTGAACTATACAACACAGAAATGCATATGCATATCTCCTCATGTTTCACAAGTTTGGACAGCCCAGTAGAAAAAAGTGCAGTACAATACAGCACACCAAAGCAGAGTATGGTAGAGTTCAGTGTAGTTGAGTACAGTACAATATACCTTACTTTTCTGTGCTGTATTGTACTGTGTTATTGTATTAGAATGTACTCTACTGTGCTCTACTCACTGTACAGTACTTCACTGTTCTCTAGTCACTGTAGAGTACTGTATTATCCAAACATACAACTATGATAGGTTCAGATTTGGTGTGGTCCGTCTGTGGACATTATCAAGGCCAGGGTGGACTGACCAGATTTCATGGACGTCCATGGACATACGGTGTTGGTCAGTGCTCAGTGGGTGAGGATGCTGGTTACAGTAAATGGAAAGCGAGGGGCTTCATGGGTAGGTGTCAGAAAGAGCTGGGAGAGGTGGCATTAACTGGAGAGAGAGGGGGGTTGTCCATACTCAAGACTGTTTTAACACTCTTGGTTTGACTACCAGACAACAGAAAGACAAAGAAAACAGATATGAGTTGAAAATACAGTGCATTTGGAAAGTATTCAGACCCCTTGACTTTTTTCACATTACAGCCTTATTCTAAAATGGTTTAAATAAAAACGTTTCCACAATCTACAGACAATACCTCATACTAACAAAGCGAAAAGTTTTTATTTATATTTTTTCAAATGTATTATATATTTTTTAAATAGAGAAATACCTTATTTACGTAAGTATTCAGACCCTTTGCTATGAGACTTGAAATTCAGTTCAGGTGCATCCTGTTTCCATTGAAAATCCTTGATGTTTCTACAACTCGATTGGAGTCCACCTGTGGTAATTTCAATTGATTGGACATGATTTGGAAAGGCACACACTTGTCTATATAAGGTTCCACAGTTGACAGTCCATGTCAGAACAAAAACGAAGCCATGAGGTCGAATGAATTGTCTGTATATTTCTGAGACAGGATTGTGTACAGGCACAGATCTGGGGAAGGTTACCAAAAAATGTCTGCAGCATTGAAGGTCCCCAAGAACCCAGTGGCCTCCATCATTCTTAAATGGAAGAGGTTCGGAAACACCAAGAATCTTTCCAGAGCTGTCCGCCTGACCAAACTGAGGAATCAGGGGGAGAAGGGTCTTGGTCAGGGAGGTGACCAAGAACCTGATGGTCACTCTAACAGAGCTCCAGAGTTTCTCTTGTGGAGGTGGGAGAACCTTTCAGAACGACAGCCATCTCTGCAGCACTCCACCAATCAGGCCTTTATGGTAGAGTGGCCAGACGGAAGCAACTCCTCAGTAAAAGGCACATGAGAGCCCGCTTGGAGTTTGCTAAAAGGCACTTAAAGGACTCTCAGACCATGAGAAACCAGATTCTCGGCTCTGATGAAACCAAGATCGAACACTTTGGCCTGAATACCAACTGTCACGTCTGGCGGAAACCTGGCACCATCCCTACAGTGAAGCACGGTAGTGGCAACAGCATGCTGTATGGAAAATAATTTAATCAAATTTAAAATGTGTAAAAAGTCAAGGGGTCTGAATACTTTCTGACTGCACCGTAACAGTATGCCACTGGAATGGAGGCCAGTAGTTGGTGACCAAACTGTGGTTTATGACTTATTATTTCCCATTGTAGCCAATTCAGTTGCATTAATTCCATGACTGATTTTTGGTAATTGGTAACGGAATTGCACATTTATCACTTGTTTATGTATTATTATCAGTAAAATCACCATTTGGTAGCTCTACCGTTACTTGTTACTTCTGTGAACTTTCATTATTCTCCCTCATGAGGGAGATAAATTAGAAAATATCTTGTGGGTTTTTGGTAATTGAATTACATTGAAATATTTCTTAAACTTACTGAAGGTAAACAATGTATCCAAAACGAAATATAAGTGTTATTAGCTCGCAGGGTTCATTCTGTCAACATTGTGTTTTGGTGTATTTCTGATACCTTTTTAAAACTTCATAGGGATCAAATCCCGTTAGCGGGATCGATTTGACAACATCCGGTGAAATGGCAAAACGCCAAATTCAAATATTATAAATATTTAACTTTCATAAAATCACAAGTGCATTACACAAAAATAAAGCCTAACTTCTTGTTAATCCAGCCACGTGTCAGATTTCAAACAGGCTTTACGGCGAAAGCAAACAATGAGATTATCTGAGGACAGCACCCCATCATACACACACATGAAATCATATTTCAACCAAGCAGGTGCGACACGAAAGTCAGAAATAACTATATAATTCATGCCTTACCTTTGAAGATCTTCTTCTGTTGGCACTCCAATATGTCCCAGAAACATCACAAATGGTCCTTTTTGTTCGATTAAAAAAAAGTTTATATCCCCAAAATGTCAATTTATTTGGCGTGTTTGATTCAGAAAAACACCGGTTCCAACTCGCCCAACATGACTACAAAAGATCTAATAAGTTACCTGTAAACTTTGTCCAAACATTTCAAACAACTTTCCTAATCCGTCTTTAGGTATCCTAAAACGTAAATAATCTATTACATTTAAGATGGAAAAAAGTGTTCAATAGAGGATAAAATCAACGTTGAGAGCGTGAGACCTGGAGCGCGTGAAACCTGGAGCGCTCACCAAACAAAAGAGTACACTTGGCTCTACTCGTTCTGCTTCTTCATTTCTCAAAGGAAAAACATCAACCAATTTCTAAAGACTGACATCTAGTGGAAGCAATAGAAACTGCAACCAAATGCCACATCTAGTTTCCTATAGGAAACCAGTAGAAAACCGTGATCAAAATTGTATTTTATTTTCCTGGATGCTTTCTCCTCTGAGTATCGCCTGCCAATTAAGTTCTGTTTATACTCCTGACATTTCAACAGTTTTTAGAAACTTTAGAGTGTTTTCTATCCAAATCTACCAATTATATGCATATCCTAACTTCTGGGCCTGAGTAGCAGGCAGTTTACTTTGGGCACGCTTTTCATCCAGACGTCAAAATACCGCCCCCTATCCCAAAGAAGTTAAGACATTTTCTGGTAAATGTTTTCAAAGATCCCTTTTCCATCTGTTTATCCAGAAACCAAAGCCTTTACTTATGCCTATTTTTTAAGCTGGAAAATGGTTGAAAAATGTATCCATGCTTTCATTCTCCCAAAATATAGACTCTTCGCTTTAGTTTGACACCCAATTTGTATATGCCCCTATGAACTTTACATGTTTATGCTCATGGGTCCTTTGACGGAAATGCCCATGTGTACATTTATTTTGCAATGCTCACGCACCCAACGTGGCTGGTTCCAGTTTATATTAAGTGTGTTAAGCAGGGTTCAAAGCTGTGTCCCTTTAACTTGGCAGTGCAACATCAATTTTT
Organism: Oncorhynchus mykiss; assembly: GCF_013265735.2. Taxonomy (NCBI): domain Eukaryota; kingdom Metazoa; phylum Chordata; class Actinopteri; order Salmoniformes; family Salmonidae; genus Oncorhynchus; species Oncorhynchus mykiss. Next base: position 37,403,729 of record NC_048570.1, read on the forward strand.
TATTGGTTGCCAGTGATGTACATTTTGTTGCTGGTCACGTTAGTTTTTGATTCACAATTAGCTTTATTTTATTATCAAGATTTATTGAAACTGCAATGTGTATGCCTCAATTTGTATGCAGACCAGGTAGCTTATTAAAGAAGTTTGGTCCGAAGTCTTGGTTGAATCTTTGCGATGTGCAATTGTCATCATGCGCTGTTTGAATTCAAATTTCTAAAGGCTTTTCCAAAAAACCTTCCCAATTAAATGTTTTCTAAAAAGTAGGGGTACCTGGCAGAATGATACCATGATGATTTGTATCAATCGCTGGGCATTTGTTTATCAAACTCTGCCATCGCATGTAGTCTACACTAGAGGTCGACCGATTTATGATTTTTCAACTCTGATTATTGGAGGATCAATAAAAGCCGATACCGATTAATCTGCCGATTTAAAAAAAAATATATATATATATATATATTTTTTATAAGTAAATAAATAATGTATTTATTTGTAATGACAATTACAACAATACTGAATGAACACTTATTTTAACTTCATATAATACATCAAAGTCAATTTAGCCTCAAATAAATAATGAAAGATGTTTAATTTGGTTTGAATAATGCAAAAACTAAGTGTTGAAGTAGAAGTGCAATATGTGCCATGTAAAAAACGTTCAAGTTCCTCGCTCAGAACATGAGAACATATGAAAGCTGGTGGTTCCTTTTAACAAGAGTCTTCAATATTCCCAGGGAAGAGTTTTAGGTTGTAGTTATTATAGGAATTATAGGACTATTTCCCTCTATACCATTTGTATTTCATTAACCTTTTGACTGCTGGATGTTCTTATAGGCACTATAGTATTGCCAGTGTAACAGTATAGCTTCCGTGCCTCTCTTCTCCCCTACCTGGGCTCGAACCAGGAACACATCGACAACAGCCACCCTCGAAGCATCGTTACCCATCGCTCCACAAAAGCTGCGGCCCTTGCAGAGCAAGGGGAACAACTACTTCAAGGTCTCAGAGCGAGTGACGTCAACGATTGAAACGCTATCAGCGCGCACCCGGCTAACTAGCTAGCCATTTCACATCGGTTACACCAGCCTAATCTCGGGAGTTGATAGCTCAATGCTTGAAGCACAGCGAAGAGCTGTTGGCTAACGCACAATAGTGCTGTTTGAATGAATGCTTACGAGCCTGCTGCTGCTTACCACCGCTCAGTCCGACTGCTCTATCAAATCATAGACCAATTATAACATAATAACACACAGAAATACAAGCCTTAGGTCATTAATATGGTCAAATCCGGAAACTATATTTTCAAAAACAAAACGTCCAAATATTGCCGTTACATTGCACAACCTTCAATGTTATGTCATAATTATGTACAATTCTGGCAAATTAATTACGTCTTTGTTAGAAGTAAATGGTCTTCACACAGTTCGCAATGAGCCAGGCGGCCCAAACGGCTGCATATGCATATACCTTGACTGCTTGCACGGAACGCAAGAGAAGTGACACAATTTACCTAGTTAAAATAAATTCATGTTAGCAGGCAATATTAGCTAAATATGCAGGTTTAAAAATATATACAGTGCCTTGCGAAAGTATTCGGCCCCCTTGAACTTTGCGACCTTTTGCCACATTTCAGGCTTCAAACATAAAGATATAAAACTGTATTTTTTTGTGAAGAATCAACAACAAGTGGGACACAATCATGAAGTGGAACGACATTTATTGGATATTTCAAGCTTTTTTAACAAATCAAAAACTGAAGAATTGGCCATGCAAAATTATTCAGCCCCTTTACTTTCAGTGCAGCAAACTCTCTCCAGAAGTTCAGTGAGGATCTCTGAATGATCCAATGTTGACCTAAATGACTAATGATGATAAATACAATCCACCTGTGTGTAATCAAGTCTCCGTATAAATGCACCTGCACTGTGATAGTCTCAGAGGTCCGTCAAAAGCGCAGAGAGCATCATGAAGAACAAGGAACACACCAGGCAGGTCCGAGATACTGTTGTGAAGAAGTTAAAAGCCGTATTTCGATACAAAAAGATTTCCCAAGCTTTAAACATCCCAAGGAGCACTGTGCAAGCGATAATATTGAAATGGAAGGAGTATCAGACCACTGCAAATCTACCAAGACCTGGCCGTCCCTCTAAACTTTCAGCTCATACAAGGAGAAGACTGATCAGAGATGCAGCCAAGAGGCCCATGATCACTCTGGATGAACTGCAGAGATCTACAGCTGAGGTGGGAGACTCTGTCCATAGGACAACAATCAGTCGTATATTGCACAAATCTGGCCTTTATGGAAGAGTGGCAAGAAGAAAGCCATTTCTTAAAGATATCCATAAAAAGTGTTGTTTAAAGTTTGCCACAAGCCACCTGGGAGACACACCAAACATGTGGAAGAAGGTGCTCTGGTCAGATGAAACCAAAATTGAACTTTTTGGCAACAATGCAAAACGTTATGTTTGGCGTAAAAGCAACACAGCTCATCACCCTGAACACACCATCCCCACTGTCAAACATGGTGGTGGCAGCATCATGGTTTGGGCCTGCTTTTCTTCAGCAGGGACAGGGAAGATGGTTAAAATTGATGGGAAGATGGATGGAGCCAAATACAGGACCATTCTGGAAGAACCTGATGGAGTCTGCAAAAGACCTGAGACTGGGACGGAGATTTGTCTTCCAACAAGACAATGATCCAAAACATAAAGCAAAATCTACAATGGAATGGTTCAAAAATAAACATATCCAGGTGTTAGAATGGCCAAGTCAAAGTCCAGACCTGAATCCAATCGAGAATCTGTGGAAAGAACTGAAAACTGCTCACTGCTCACATCCAACCTCACTGAGCTCGAGCTGTTTTGCAAGGAGGAATGGGAAACAATTTCAGTCTCTCGATGTGCAAAACTGATAGAGACATACCCCAAGCGACTTACAGCTGTAATCGCAGCAAAAGGTCGCGCTACAAAGTATTAACTTAAGGGGGCTGAATAATTTTGCACGCCCAATTTTTCAGTTTTTGATTTGTTAAAAAAGTTTGAAATATCCAATAAATGTCGTTCCACTTCATGATTGTGTCCCACTTGTTGTTGATTCTTCACAACAAAATACCGTTTTATATCTTTATGTTTGAAGCCTGAAATGTGGCAAAAGGTCTCAAAGTTCAAGGGGGCCGAATACTTTCGCAAGGCACTGTACATCTGTATTGATTTTAATGAAAGGCATTGATGTTTATGGTTAGGCACGCATTGGTGCAACGAAAGTGCTTATTTCGCGAATGCGCTTGTTAAATCATCACCCGTTTGGTGAAGTAGGCTGTGATTCAATGAGAAATGAACAGGCATCGCATCGATTATATTCAATGCAGGACAAGCTAGATAACTACATATGGTTGATGATATTACTAGTTTATCTAGTGATTATGTTAAGATTGATTGTTTTTTATAAGTTTAATGCTAGCTAGCAACTTACCTTGGCTTCTTGCTGCGCTCGCGTAACAGGTAGTCAGCCTGCCACGCAGTCTCCTCGTGGAGTGCAATGTAATCGGCCACAAAAATGCAGATTACAGATTGTTATGAAAACTTGAAATCGCCCCTAATTAATCTGTCGACCTCTAGTCTACACTGTACATTGTACAGTACAAGAACACTGCTAGCCAAACACAAGTCTATTGCTATGCGTGCAATTAAATTACAGAGCAACTACACCCTCCACATTTCTGAAGGGGGATTATTACCAGACCTCAAAAGTGGTCTCCTGATCTGGTTTCGACATAGTTGTGGACTATTTTATGAATTATTTTGAGAGCAAAAACCTGATAAAACTCTGAGATCTGGAGAAAAATACAACAAAATTTACCAAACTATCAAACTTATTTTATAGGGCCCTACAACTGTAGAGTGACTGTTCAAAATCGCTAACAAGAACCTCCTTTTTTGAGATTGCGCAATCAATTTATTTTTCCTGCCAAACAATCAATTGTAAATATGATATTGTCAAGTTAAAATGTAATTGTGTTTATGGAGGGTAAGACATTACAGGGTACTTGCTCAGCCCACAAATTAAACATACACTTAAATGCTGCAAACTTTCCGGGGCAGTATATATATATATATTTTTCATTCGGGGCAATAGCTTTCAGTTGGCACTGGCCTGGGTTGCCACTGGCAAATTTACCTGAATGTCAAGCCCTGCAAGGGCATGCTAATTTAAAATATGGCTTGTCGTTATTAGCCTGGTTCTGTATGGAATGCAGGCACATTATGGGACACAGGTGTCTGGTCTCCACCCCGCTGATCCTCAACACTGGGGCCCCACAAGGGTGCGTTCTCAGCCCTCTCCTGTACTCCCTGTTCACCCATGACTGCGTGGCCATGCACGCCTCCAACTCAATCATCAAGTTTGCAGAAGACACTACAGTGGTAGGCTTGATTACCAACAACGAAGAGACTGCCTACAGGGAGGAGGTGAGGGCCCCCGGAGTGTGGTGTCAGGAAAATAACCTCACACTCAACATCAACAAAACAAAGGAGATGATCGTGGACTTCAGGAAACAGAAGAGGGAGCACCCCCCTATCCACATCAACGGGACAGTAGTGGAGAAGGTGGAACGTTTTAAGTTCCCCGGCGTACACATCACGGACAAACTGAAATGGTCCACCCACACAGACGCAATGTGGTGAAGAAGGCTCAGCAGCGCATCTTCAACCTCAGGAGGCTGAAGAAATTTGGCTTGTCACCAAAAACACTCACAAACTTTTACAGATGCACAATCGAGAGCATCTTGTCGGGCTGTATCACCGCCTGGTACGGCAACTGCTCCTCCCATAACCGTAAGGCTTTCCAGAGGGTAGTGAGGTCTGCACAACGCATCACCGGGGGTAAACTACCTGCCCCCAGGACACCTACACCACCCGATGTCACAGGAAGGCCAAAAAGATAATCAAGGACAACAACCACCCGAGCCACTGCCTGTTCATCCTGCTATCGTCCAGAAGGCGATGTCAGTACAAGTGCATCAAAGCTGGGACCGAGAGACTGAAAAACAGCTTCTATCTCAAGGCCATCAGACTGTTAAACAGCCGTCACTAACATTGAGTGGCTGCTGCCAAACTTACTGACTCAAATCTCTTGCCACTTTAATAATTAAAAATTGGATGTAATAAATGTATCACTAGTCACTTTAAACAATGGCACTTTATATAATGTCTACATACCCTACATTACTCATCTCATATGTATATACTGTACTCTATACCATCTACTGCATCTTGCCTATGCCGTTCGGCCATCGCTCATCCATAAATGTGTATGTACATATTCTTATTCATTCCTTTACACTTTTGTGTATAAGGTAGTTGTTGTGAAATTGTTAGATTACTTGTTAGATGTTACTGCGTGGTCAGAACTAGAAGCACAAGCATTTCGCTAATCACCTTGCAGCGGTGAAAAATTGGTGCGACCCTATCATGTGCTGGTGCCATCAACTGAAAACCTTTGTTGGAAAAAGTTAGTCTAGAGCCCTGTTAAGCTCATTGTTGATGCATTGTATGCTCATGCTTTGTCATACTAGGTGGGACAGCAATACAATATTTCCATTCACCTGCAGGCTAGAGTTGAGAGACAGAAGATCTAAGATTGATTCGATGTGTCTGATTTGGTCATTGTTTTCTAAAGAAGACCAGTGTCTCTAGTCTTTACTCCCCTGTGCTAGTAGTAGGTTAGATGAAGAGACTGTGGCTCTATGAAAGCTTTGAGGTCAATTGACCTGCTACCAATGTAACAACCAGGACGAAGGGAATGTTAGGCCCTACCTACAGTACCTGCCACACTGGAAATAATAGCCTGGGCACAAATATGTGGTAAAAGCCTTATCACGACCCTGTCTGTCTGGGTGGCTGGCTGTTGAATTCTAAAATGAAAACACACAGCTTTTCTGTTTTAAGGAATGGAGATGGTTGCTTCCTGTATTCCAACTGCCGACCCACTTCCAAGTTCCATATGTGTAGTAGTAGTATAGTCTACACCTAAAAGCAGCATCATTGTCATAATCTTTTCTAATTGCTTGCAGGTGTTGCTACTAGAGGTCGACCGATTTAATCGGAATGGCCGATTTAAATTAGGGCCAACTTCAAGTTTTCATAACAATCGGAAATCGGTATTTTTGGGTGCCGATTTGCCAATTTTAAATGATTTATTTTTTTCTATATTTTTTCTATACCTTTTATTTAACTAGGCAAGTCAGTTAAGAGCACTTTCTTATTTTCAATGACGGCCTAGGAACAGTGGGTTTACTGCCTTGTTCAGGGGCAGAACGACAGATTTTCACATTGTCAGCTCGGAGGATCCAATCTTGCAACCTTACAGTTAACTAGTCCAACGCAATAACGACTTGCCTCTCTCTCGTTGCACTCCACAAGGAGACTGCCTGTTACGCGAATGCAGTAAGCCAAGGTAAGTTGCTAGCTAGCATTAAACTTATCTTATAAAAACAATCAATCATAACTACTAGTTAACTACACATGGTTGATGATATTACTAGATATTATCTAGCGTGTCCTACGTTGCATATAATCTGACTGAGCATACAAGTATCTGACTTAGTGGTGGTAGGCAGAATCAGGCGCGTAAACATTCATTCAAAGAGCACTTTTGTGCGTTTTGCCAGCAGCTCTTCCTTGTGCGTCAAGCATTGCGCTGTTTATGACTTCAAGCCTATCAACTCCCGAGATGAGGCTGGTGTAACTAAAGTGAAATGGCTAGCTAGTTAGCGCGCGCTAACTACAGGGACGGAAGCTATACTGTTACACTGGCAATACTAAAGTGCCTATAAGAACATCCAATAGTCAAAGGTTAATGAAATACAAATGGTATAAAGGGAAATAGTCCTATAATTCCTATAGTAACTACAACCTAAAACGTCTTACCTCGGAATATTGAAGACTCATGTTAAAAGGAACCACCAGCTTTCATATGTTTTGAGCAAGGAACTGAAACGTTAGCTTTCTTACATAGCACATATTGCACTTTTACGTTCTTCTCCAACATTTTGTTTTTGCATTATTTAAACCAAATTGAACATGTTTCATTATTTACTTGAGGCTAAATTGATTTTAATGATGTATTATATTAAGTTAAAATAAGTGTTGTAATTGTCATTATTACAAATAAATGTTTTTTAAAAATCGGCCGATTTTAATCGGTGTCGGCTTTTTTGGTCCTCCAATAATCGGGATCGGCGTTGAAAAATCATAATTGGTCAACCTCTAGTTGCTACACAATTTAGCAGGGCTGGGAATTGCCAGGGACTTCACAATTCGATATTATCATGATATTATCATACTTAGGTGGCAATGCAATATGTATTGCAATTCGTCGGGGCATGGACTCTACAAGATGTCGAAAGCGTTCCACAGGGATGCTGGCCCATTTTGACTCTAATGCTTCCCACAGTTGTCAAGTTGGATGGATGTACTTTGGGTGGTGGACCATGGGAAACTGTTGAGTGTGAAAAAAACAACTACCATCCCCGTTCAAAGGCACTTAAATCTTTTGTCTTCCCCATTCACCTTCTGAATGGCACACATAGGCTTGCATCCATGTCCCAATTGTCTCGAAGCTTAAAAATCATCCCTTAAACCTTTCTCCTCCCCTTAATCGACACTGATTTAAAGTGGATTTAACAAGTGACATGAATAAGGTATCATAGCATTCACCTGGTCATTCTGTCATGGAAAGAACAGGTGCTCTTAATGTTTTGTGTACTCTGTGTATGTCAGCTGCCGAGACACGAGAGAGGCATAATTAAAACGAGTTTTGATCAGTCATGGAAATAAGTGCTGAATACATGTTGGCTCACTATTTAAAGAGAACAAGCTATAGGATGAAAAAAACGGTGTATTGGTGCAGGTACAGTCGACTAGCACTAGCTAATGCTATCGATAGTCAAAGTATCTATATAATATTGTGATGTAATGGTGTATTTTTTTCCTCATCACTACAATTTACCCTAGTTTTTTTTTAAACAAAAGATGAACATTTATTTCTTAATTTTTTTGACAGCTGAGAGTCCAGTATCTAAAACAATAAAGGGTTTTACACGATCGCAACCTTTTGCACTCTGCAAAGGATTGTGGGACTGGAGAACAGATTACCGCCCGGCCAGGTGTGCAATTTGACACTGACTGACAAGCCTACCACGGGATACAGCTGCCTGCTGCCATATAATCTAATAATGGCTGGGGTAGACACTGGATGCAGATGGGAAAGGTTTTCCATCAGTTTGTCTTAAATTACTACTTGATGGGTTATTGTTTTATTGCCTAAGATGTGGGCTCTCTAGGCGAATTTGTGTCAATGTATGTGTGTAAACTCGGCAAAAAAAGCAATGTCCTCTCACTGTCAACTGCGTTTATTTTCAGAAAACTTAACGTGTAATTATTTGTATGAACATAACAAGAATCTACAACTGAGACATAAACTGAACAAGTTCCACAGACATGTGACTAAAAGAAATGGAAAAAATGTGTCCCTGAACAAAAGGGGGTCAAAGGAGGAGGGGGATGTCTTCACTTCAACGCACAGCATTGAAATTGCCTGCAATGACCACAAGCTCAGTCCGATGATGCTGTGATACACCGCCCCAGACCATGACAGACCCTCTACCTCCAAATCGATCCCGCTCCAGAGTACAGGCCTCGGTGTAATGCTCATTCCTTCGGCGATAAACGTGAATCCGACCATCACCCCTGGTGAGACGAAACCGCGACTCGTCAGTGAAGAGCACTTTTTGCCAGTCCTGTCTGATCCAGTAACGGTGGGTTTGTGCCCGTAGTCCCGTTGTTGCTGGTGATGTCTGGTGAGGACCTGCCTTACAACAGGACTACAAGCCCTCAGTCAAGCCTCTCTCAGGCTATTGCGGATAGTCTGAGCACTGATGGAGAGAATATGCGTTCCTGGTGTAACTCAGGCAGTTGTTGTTGCCATCCTGTACCTGTCCCGCAGGTGTGATGTTCGGCTCTACTGATCTCGTGCAGGGGTTGTTACACGTGGTCTGCTACTGCGAGGACAATCAGCTGTCCCTCCTGTCTCTCTGTAGCGCTGTCTTAGGTGTCTCACAGTATGGACATTGCAATTTATTGGTCTGGCCACATCTGCAGTCCTCATGCCTTCATGCAGCATGCCTAAGGCACATTCCCGCAGATGAGCAAGGACCCTGGGCATCTTTCTTCTGGTGTTTTTCAGAGTCAGTAGAAAGGCCTCTTCAGTGTCCTTAGTTTTCATAACGGTGACCTTAATTGCGTACCGTCTGTAAGCTGTTAGTGTCTTAACGACCGTTCAACAGGTGCATGTTCATTAATTGTTTATGGTTCATTGAACAAGCATGGGAAACAGTGTTTAAACCATTTTACAATGAAGAGCTGTTTAGTTATTTGGATTTTTACAAATTATCTTTGAAAGACAGATTCCTGAAAAAGGGATGTTTCTTTTTTTGCTGAGTTTAGATAGTATGTGGTTTGCCAGCACACATTAGCAATCTGTAGAACACTGTCAGACATAATGCATTGTAGATCACTGCACTCTGACTGACTCATGGAGGTATTAAAGCTAAATGCAAGACAAATGTCTGTGGGTGGGACCCAGTGGACCTAGGTTGTACCAAAGCCCTGCTCAAAAGTAGTGCACTAAATATGAAAAGGGTACTTTTTTTGGGACACATCCTTAATATTGTATTGTTTACCGTCTTTTCCCCTGTCAAGCTGTTCCATACCCTCCCCAGCAGCGTCTCTCTATGAAGGAGCTGTTTGAGGATGGCAAGCCCAACGCAGAGACGCTCCGCACCCACCTAGTGAAGGAGGGCCGGCTGGAGGAAGAGGTGGCCCTCCGGGTCATCAACGACGGCGCCAACATCCTGAGACAGGAGAAATGCATGCTGGAGGTAGAGGCACCCATCACAGGTAAGGGAAAATAGTACTTTATTAGTCAGTTTGAGACATACAGTGGGGAGAACAAGTATTTGATACACTGCCGATTTTTGCAGGTTTTCCTACTTACAAAGCATGTAGAGGTCTGTAATTTTTATCATAGGTACACTGTAGAGACGGCATCTAAAACAAAAATCCAGAAAATCACATTGTATGATTTTTAAGTAATTTGCATTTTATTGCATATTTATTGCACATTTTATTGAAGCATGAGGTCTGATACCAACAGGCTCAGAGACAGTTTTGATCTACAAGCCATACGACTGCTGAACACTTGAACTGGACTGACCACCTGATCTGATTCTCCACACGTTAGCACACACACACACTCTTTCATGCTACACACATCAACTGCTGCAACCAGACTTATGATTGCTAAATACTGCACAACTTAAATAATTACCCCAATTTCCCCTTCCCCAAAAGACATGTAAATATTGGACTATAAATTGTGCCTTCCTGTATTACACTTACGCACAAAAATGTACAGTTGAAGTCAAGTTTACATACACTTAGGTTGGAGTCATTAAAACTCGTTTTTCAACCACTCAAAAAAACTATAGTTTTGGCAAGTCATTTTTCCAACAATTGTTTGCAGACAGATTGTCACTTTTACCCAGTGGGTCAGAAGTTTACATACACTAAGTTGACTGTGCCTTTAAAAAGCTTGGACGATTCCAGAAAATTATGTCATGGCTTTAGAAGCTTCTGATAGGCTAATTGGCATAATTTGAGTCAATTGGAGGTGTACCTATGGATGTATTTCAAGGCCTACCTTCCAATTCAGTGCCTCTTTGCTTGACATTGTGGGAAAATCTAAAGAAATCAGCCAAGACCTCAGAAAACAGTTGTAGACCTCCACAAGTCTGGTTCATCCTTGGGAGCAATTTCCAAATGCCTGAAGTTATCACGTTCATCTGTACAAACAATATTACGCAAGTATAAACATCATGGGACCACGCAGCCGTCACACCGCTCAGGAAGGAGACGCGTTCTGCCTCCTAGAGATGAACGTACTTTGGTGCGAAAAGTGCAAATCAATCCCAGAACAATGGCAAAGTACCTTGTGAATATGCTGGAGGAAACGGGTACAAAAGTATCAATATCCACAGTAAACGTGTCCTATATCGACAACCTGAAAGGCCGCTTAGCAAGGAAGAAGCCACTGCTCCAAAACCGCCATAAAAAAGCCAGACTACGAATTGCCACTGCACATGGGGACAAAGATCGTACTTTTTGGATAAATGTCCTCTGGTCTGATGAAACAAAAATAGAACTGTTTGGCCATAATGACCATCGTTATGTTTGGAGGAAATAGGGTGAGGCTTGCAAGCCGAAGAACACCACCCCAACCGTGAAGCACAGGGGTGGTAGCATCATGAGGGGGTGCTTTGCTGCAGGAGGGACTGGTGCACTTCACAAACTAGATGAGGAGGGAAATTATGTGGATATATTGAAGCAACATCTCAAGACATCGGTCAGGAAGTTAAAGCTTGGTCTCAAATGGGTCTTTCAAATGGACAATGACCCCAAACATACTTCCAAAGTTGTGTCAAAATGGCTTAAGGACAACAAAGTCAAGGTATTGGAGTGGCCATCACAAAACCCTGACCTCAGAACTGAAAAAGCGTGTGTGAGCAAGGAAGCCTGCAAACCTGACTCAGTTACACCAGCTCTGTCAGGAGGAATAGGCCAAAATTCACCCAACTTATTGTGGGAAGCTTGTAGAAGGCTACCTGAAACGTTTGACCCCATGTTAAACAATTTAAAGGCAATGCTACCAAATACTAATTGAGTGTATGTAAGCTTTTGACCCACTGGGAATGTGATGAAATAAATAAAATATGACATCACTCTCTCTCCTATTATTCTGACATTTCACATTATTAAAATAAAGTGGTGATCCTAACTGACCTAAGACAGGGAATTTTTACTTGGATTAAATGTCAGGAATTGTGAAAAACAGAGTTTTTAAATGTATTTGGCAAAGATGTATGTACACTTCCGACTTCAACTGTATTCTATTCTACTGAGGCTTTTACTTTATGTTCGTACTATCCTTTTATTATTTCTTATTGTTTCATTGTTGAGAAGGAACCCCGCAAGTAAGCATTTCATTGGACAGTGTATACCATGTGTATACCGTACATACGACTCATAAAACTTGAAACTCTCCTCGGCTGGTGAAACCAGCCTGATCTCTCCATTGTTTTACTGCACAAGTGAAATAGAATGGTGATAACGCAGGGATTAGACTGGTTTCATCAGGGTTTTTTATTTTTTTTATTTTACCAGGTGAGTTGACTGGGAACACATGCTCATCTACAGCAATGACCTAGGGAATAGTTACCGGGGGGATGATTAGGTGACCGGGATGGTATGAGGGCCAGATTGGGAATTTAGCCAGGACAGCGGGGTAAACACCCCTACTCTTACGATAAGTGCCATGGGACATTTAGTGACCACAGAGAGTCAGGACACCCGTTTAACGTCCCATCCGAAAGACGCCACCCTACACAGGGCATTGTCCCCAATCACTGCTCGGGGGCATTGGGATAACGAAACATTTACCAGTGGAAAGGGTGTCTCCTACTGGCCCTCCAACACCACTTCTAGCAGCATCTGGTCTCCCATCCAGGACAAACACTGCTTAGCTTCAGAAGCAAGCCAGCATTGGGATGCAGGGGGGTATGCTGCTGGCTAGCCTGCTCCCTCTGGCCGACACACATGCTGAGTGAGTGAGGATAGTACATGCACAACTCTTTCTCTGGCACCCAGCAGACAGACATTCACACAGTGCCATGGAATAGTGCCCAACCGGGCCCAGAGTAAACACAGCACGTGCCTGGGCACTATGCCATGGTACCACACAACTGTTAACTGTATCTGTTGACAGAAGGTGTATTGGAGTGGACCCATTTTGCTGGCCTGAGTTATGGGTGTCATCAAATGCCTTTGAACTGAACTCCCAGTTTCACACAGCTGTCCTTACTGTCCTGGTCCAGCTTAGCATATCTGTTCTGCACCATGCTAGTGCTCACACACAGCCTCAATCACATGCAAATAGGCCTACATGTCTTCGCTGTATATGAATAGATTACTTTGTCATAGACAGAATTGGGTAACTCTGAAATTACTCTCACTCTTGTGCATATCAAAGTATTGTCATATCAGACCATGTCTCTCCTGTACTAGAGGATAATTACCTATTGTTTCCTTCCCTAACAGTGTTGTTTGTTTGTCCTTAGTGTGTGGAGATGTCCACGGCCAGTTCTTTGACCTAATGAAGCTGTTTGAAGTGGGAGGCTCGCCCAGCAACACACGTTATCTTTTCCTTGGAGACTACGTAGACCGAGGCTACTTCAGTATTGAGGTGATTCTACCCTACTGACCCAATTTCCCCCTCTCCTTGAGTCTGCCAATGAAAAAGGATAATCGGAATTGGGGTGAAGCGGAGGAGTGAATAAAAAGTTGGGGATCAGGTTTGGCGACTGCTTGGTGAGTCTATTCCAGAGCACTCAAAAGGAGAGGATAACTATGATTGGCCTTATTTAGATCCTGCTGCAGGAGGAAATCCCCTGTGTTGTGTTTGAAGGCAAGCAAAGCGGTACACTACCGTTCAAAAGTTTGGGGTCACTTAAAAAATTCCTTGTTTTTGGTCCATTTAAAATAACATCAAATTGATCAGAAATACAGTAGACATTTTTGATGTTGTAAATGACTATTGTGGCTGGAAATGGCTTTTAATGGAATATCTACGTAGGCGTACAGAGGCCCATTATCAGCAACCATCACTCCTGTGTTCCAATGGCACGTTGTGTTAGCTAATCCAAGTTTATCATTTTAAAAGCCAAATTGATCATTAGAAAACCCTTTTGCAATTATGTTAGCACAGCTGAAAACTGTGGTTGTGATTAAAGAAGCATTAAAACTGGCCGCCTTTAGACTAGTTGAGTATCTGGAGCATCAGCATTTGTGGGTTCGATTACAGGCTCAAAACGGCCAGAAACAAAGCACTTTCTTCTGAAACTCGTCAGGCAATTCTTGTTCTGAGAAATGATGGCTACTCCATGCGAGAAATTGCCAAGAAACTGAAGATCTGGTACAATGCTGTGTATGTACTACTCCCTTCACAGAACAGGAGACAGAACGCGTCTCCTTCCTGAGCGGTATGACAGCTGCGTGGTCCCATGGTGTTTTATACTTGCGTAATATTGTTTGTACAGATGACCGTGGTACCTTCAGGCATTTGGAAATTGCTCCCAAGGATGAACCAGACTTGTGGAGGTCTACAATTTTTTTTCTTCTGAGGTATTGGCTGATTGCTTTAGATTTTCCCACAATGTCAAGCAAAGAGGCACTGAGTTGGAAGGTAGGCCTTGAAATACATCCACAGGTACACCTCCAATTGACTCAAATTATGTTAATTAGCCTATCAGAAGCTTCTAGTTCCATGACATAATTTTCTGGATTTTTCCAAGCTGTTTAAAGGCACAGTCACAACTTAGTGTATAAACTTCTGACACACTGGAATTGTGATACAGGGAATTATAAGTGAAATAATCTGTCTGTAAGCAATTTTTGGAAATATGACTTGTCATGCACAAAGTGGATGTCCTAACCGATTTGCCAAAACTATAGTTTGTTAACAAGAAATTTGTGGAGTGGTTGAAAAACAAGTTTTAATGTCTCCAACCTAAGTGTATGTAAACTTCCGACTTCAACTGTATAACATGGTGATATGTGTCTGGCCCTGTTGGACTAGTGTGCCATGTTTAATTTAGACATCTCTCGCTCTCTGTAGTTACCTCTCAAGCCCATTGAGGGGCATCCACTCTGCTGTGCTCTCACGTGGAATTATTTCATGTCTGAATGTTGCTCAGGGTCAAGTTTGCTAAGTCCTTTGTTACATCACATAGTCAAAACCTTAATAATAGCTGCCATTTTGGTTCGTGGTCATACTTTTGTTGCTCTTCTCAAGGCAGAGCACGTGAATTGGTGTCAGTGTCCTCTAGTTAGTTAGCTAGATTATTCTGAGTAAACTGGGTGTGTAGACCACAAAAATGGCCTACAGTGCCTTATTAAGAAAGTATTCACACCCATTGACATTTTTTTGTTAAACTTAATTATTTTTTGTCAACGATTACACCAAATACTAATTTGAAACTGGAAGAAAAATTATAACGTTAAAATATATAACACTATCATGCTGACCAGACCGCTCGCGTGCGTGCGTCCACCATCGAGCGCATGTTGATTTTGTCCACCCACACCAGACGCGATCAGGACACGCAGGTTGAAATATCAAAACAAACTCTGATCCAACAATATTAATTTGGGGACAGGTCGAAAAACATTTATGGCAATTTAGCTAGCTAGCTTGCTGCTGTTAGATCATTTGTCCCGGGATATAAACATTGGGTTGTTATTTTACCTGAAATGCACAAGGTCCTCTACTTGGACAATTAATCCACAGATAAAAGAGTAAACAGAGTACTAGAAATGACATCTCTCCTCCTTCAGGCTGTTTCTTCTTTGGACTTTATATGGCAGTTGACAACCAACTGTAAGGTGCACTACTAACTGGACTGGAGTGTGGACCTCAGTTCATCTTTCAATCACCCACGTGGGTATATGCTTCTATAAACCAATGAGGAGATGGGAGAGGCAGGACTTGCAGCAGTTCTTGCGTCACAAATATAACCAGGTTCTATTTTAGTGCCTGGCTACGCAGACGCTTCTTCACGTGTGCGAGCAGTGTGGGTGCAATGATTGAGTAACATTTATTTTGCTATGCGAGCGGTGTGGTCAGCATGTAATATATCTTGATTTGACAAGTATTCAACCCCCTGAGTCAATCAGTATTCAACCCCCTGAGTCAATCAGTATTCAACCCCCTGAGTCAATCAGTATATCTTAGAATCACCTTTGGCAGTGATTTACAGCTGTGAGTCTTTCTGGGTAAGTCTCTCTAAGAGCTTTGCACACCTGGATTGTACAATATTTGCACTTAAAAAGAATATATATTCTTCAAGCTATTCTTCAAGTTGGTTGTTGATCATTGCTAGACAGCCAATTTGTATTTATTTATTATGGATCCCCATACTTTTCCTGGGGTCCAGCATAATTAAGGCAGTTATATACAATTAAAAAAACATTACATTACATTTCACAATAGATTAAGTGTGTGCCCTCAGGCCACTACCCTTCTACCACATATCTACAACACAAAATCTATGCTATCGTGTGTCTCTCTACACAGTTGCTATTTCATTTTTACATTTTTATTTTATTTAACTAGGCAAGTTAAAAACCAGGGTCTGTGGTGAGGCCTCTAGCACTGAGATGCAGTGCCTTAGAATGCTGCACCACTCGGGAGCCCTACTGTTTGATAAGGTGTGTTTTTATATATATATTTTTTTGTTCTTGGTGTGTTTACTGCTTCCATGAGTTTCTTGATGTGGAATAGAGTTCCATGTAGTCGTGGCTCTATGTAGTACTGTGCACCTCTCATTGTCTGTTCTGGTCTTCGGAAATGTGAGGAGACCTCTGGTGGCATGTCTTGTGAGGTATGCATGGGTGTCTGAGCTGTGTGCTAGTAGTTTAAACAGACAGCTCGGTGCATTCAACATGGCAATACCTCTCATAAATACAAGTAGTGATGAAGTCAGTCTCTCCTCTACTTTGAGCCAGGAGATATTGACATTAATAATATCAATGTTAGCTCTCTGTGTACATTTTGAAGGCCAGCCATGATGCCCTGTCTGGGGCAATTGTAATTTTCCTAAGTCCCTCTTTGTGGCACCTGACCACACGACTGGACAGTAGTCCAAATGCGACAAAACAACAGCCTGTAGGACCTGTCTTGTTGTTAGTGTTGAGCAGCGTTTTATTATGGACTGACCTCTCCCCATCTTTGTTTATGTTGCATCAATATGTTTTGTCCATGACAGTTTAAAATCCAGGGTTACTCCAAGCAGTTTAGTATCCTCAACTTGCTAAATTTCCACGTTATTCATTAAAAGATTTAGATGAGGTTTAGGGTTTAGTGAATGATTTGTCCCAAGTAGAATGCTTTTCATTTATGAAATGTTTAGGATAAACTTATTTCTCGTCACCCATTCTGAAACGAACTGCAGCAATGATTTCACGTGCTGTGGCAGCTGATGTGTCGAGTCATCAGCATACATGGACACACATGCTTTAATCTGAGCCAGGTCATTAGTAAAGATGGAAAATATTAAGGGGCCTAGATAGCTGCCCTGGGGAATACCTGACTCTGCCTGGATTGTGTTGGAGAGGCTTCCATTAAAGAACACCTTGTGTGTTTTGTTCAGACGGGTAACTCGCAATCCACAATATAGCTGGGGGTGTAAAGCCAATACGTTTTTCCAGCAGCAAATTGTGATCAATGATGTCAAAAAATGCACTGAAGTCTAATAAAAAAGCTCCCACAGTTTTTGTATCATACCTTAGCTTGATTGTAAGGTATATCTTTATCATACCTTACCTTGATTGGTGGAGGTCTGCAGAGATTGTTGTATGTCTGGGAAGTTCTTCCATCTCCACAAATTATCTCTGGAGCCCTGACAGTGACCATCGAGTTCTTGGTCACCTCCCTGACCAAGGTCCTTCTCCCCCGATTGCTCAGTTTGGCCAGGCGGCTAGCTCTAGGAAGAGTCTTGGTTGTTCCAAACTTCTTCCATTTAAGAATGGTTGATGCCACTGTTCTTGGGGACCTTCAATGCTGCAGAAATGTTTTGGTACAATTCCCCAGATCTGTGCCTTGACACAATCCTGTCTCTGAGCTCTACGGGCAATTCCTTTGGCCTCGTGGCTTCGTTTTTGTGCTGATATGCACTGTCAACTGTGGGACCTTATATAGACAGGTGTGTGCGTTTCCAAATCTTGTCCAATCAATTGAATATACCACAGGTGGACTCCAAGTTGTAGAAGCATCTCAAGGATGATCAATGGAAACCGGGTGCATCTGAGATCAATTTTTGAGTCTCATAGCAAAGGGTATTTTTTAAATTTGTAATACATTTGCAAAAATGTCTAAACTTGTTTTTGCTTTGTTATAATGGAGTATTCTGTGTAGATTTGAGGAATTTGTATTTTAATACATTTTAGAATAAGGCTATAATGTAACAAAAATGTGAAAAGTCAAGGGGTCTGAATACTTTCTGAATGCATTGTATGTGTGGGGTACAGAGATGTTTTAACGTTAAATCATTTTAAACACTATCTTATTATGTAATTTATAGATCATGTAACTTATTATGTGTCTTGTTATGCAAATGTTTACTCCTGAACTTATTTAGTCTTGCCATAACAAAGGGGTTGACTCAAGACATTCCATCCTTAAAAAAATGCCATTTGTAAAAATATAATTCCACTTTGACATTGTGTGTGTGTGTGTGTGTGTGTGTGGGGTGGGGGGGGGGTGGGGGGGGGGAGTGAATGAATGAGTGTCCGGTATTAGCTATAAAGGCAATGCTTCTAAAATGCCTTTGTACTTATTTTTGAGATGTTATCAATTTCGACAATCTGAAATGTATGCGCTGCAAAGAAATACAATAGGCACCTTTACATAGGCTGAACACCAGACTGTTCTAGCGAACAGTGTTCAGATTCCCTTTGCGGTAGCCTACTTAAGCTTTGTGTTGCCAGTTTGTGATCTGCTGGGTTAAAGTACCCCAATTCAGCGAGTGTTACATCTCCTATTTCCTCGCCCGTGTCTGGTACTCCAAAAAGTTGGACGGGTTGGCAGGTTTGCCACTGGTGTAGACTAGTTTTTTTGTGTTTGCTTCTAAGTAGGGTTCAATGGTTGTGTGTCTGTCTGTGTGCGAGGAGACTGGCTGTGCGTGCATTAAAAGAGAGTCTCAGAGTCTCACGTAGCTACGTCTGAGGCCCTTGGCTGAGGCCCCCTCACTGAACCAGCTGTTTTTGTATAATCAGGCCTCCACCTCTGTGACAGACCCACAGACTATCCACCCTCAAGACTGCCTGTGTGTCTGGAATATAGTATATCAGTGGTGAGAGAGCAAAATGGTGGTGGGTTTTGACCCTAATGAGCTGTAGCACTTCTTAGACAGCCCTGCTGCTGATGGGTCCAAATGGCACTACAGGCCCATTTAGGCTCTAGTCAAAAGTAGTGCACTATATATGGCATCCATGTTGAGTGTAATGCATTACAGTAATCAGATTACTTTAAAACAGTAATATAACGTAACTTTTTACAATTGGATAATATAATTAGTTACTTTTTCAATTATACTTTCAGAATCATATCTCTGCCAGTGCGTTATATATCCTCAGTGGCCAGTTTTAGGTACACTCATCTAGTACCGGGTTGAACCCCCCCTTTGCCTCTGGAACAACCTGAATTATTCTGTGGATTTAAACGTTGCTCAGTTGGTATCAAGGGACCTAACGTGTGCCAGGAAAACATTACACCACCGCCACTACCACCTGTTCCAATCATGCTGCGTACACCAAATCCTGACTCTGCCATCAGCATGACACAACCGAAGCCGGGACTCGTCGGACCAGGCAATATTTTTCCACTCCTCAATTGTCCAGCGTTGGTGATCTCGAGCCCGCTTTTTGTTTTTAGCTAATAGAAATGGAACGCTGTGTGGTCCAATCTGTTGCAATGGCCGACGAGTTGTGCATTCCGAGATGCCGTTCTGCACACCACTGTTGTACTTTTTTTTAACCTTTTATTTAACTAGGCAAGTCAGTTAAGAACAAATTCTTATTTTCAATGACAGCCTAGGAACAGTGGGTTAACTGCCTGTTCGGGGGCAGAACAACATATTTCTACCTTGTCAGCTCGGGGATTTGAACTTGCAACCTTCCAGTTACTAGTCCAACGCTCTAACCACTAGGCTGCCCCTGGGCCCGCCTGTTAGCTTCTCCTTCATCCTCTCATCATCGAGCTGTTTTCAGCCACAGGACTGCCGCTTACTTTTTTTTTTTTGTCGCACCATTGTCGCATAATACCCCATAATGACAAAGCAAAAACAGGTTTATAGACATTTTTGCAAATTTACATAAGTATTCAGACCCTTTTGCTTTGAGACTTGAAATTGAGCCTAGGTGCATCCTGTTTCCATTGACCATCCTTGATGTTTCTACAACGTGATTGGAGTCCACCTGTGGTAAATTCAATTGATTGGACAGGATTTGGAAAGACACAACTGTCTATATAAGGTCCCACAGTTGACAGAGCAAAAACCAAGCCATGAGGTTGAAGGAATTGTCTCTAGAGCTCCGAGACAGGATTGTGTCGAGGCACAGATCTGGGGAAGAGTACCAAAAAATGTATGCAGCATTGAAGGTCCCCAAGAACACAGTGGCCTCCATCCTTCTTAAATGGAAGAAGTTTGGAACCACCAAGACTCTTCCTAGAGCTGGCCACCCGGCCAAACTGAGGAATCAGGGGAGAAGGGCCTAAATTCAGGGAGGTGACCAAGAACCATATGATCACTGACAGAGCTCCAGAGTTCCTCTATGGAGATGGGAGAACCTTGCAGAAGGACAGCCATCTCTGCAGCCATCCACCAATCAGGTCTTTATGGTAGAGTGGCTGACTGAAGCCAATCCTCAGTAAAAGGCATATGAAAGCCCGCTTGAAGTTCGCCAAAAGGCACCTCAAGACTCTGACCATGAGAAACAAGATTCTCTGGTCTGATGAAACCAAGATTGAACTCTTTGGCTTGAATGTCAAGCGTCATGTCTGGAAGAAACCTGGCACCATCCCTACGTAGAAGCGGTGGTTACGGCATCATGCCGTGAGGATGTTTTTCAGCGGCAGGGACTGGGTGTTAGTCAGGATCGAAGCAAAGATGAACGGAGCAAAGTACAGAGATCCTTGATGAAAACCTGCTCCAGAACGCTCAGGACGTCAGACTGGGGTGAAGGTTCACCTTCCAACAGGACAACAACCCTAGGCACACAGCCAAGACTACGCAGGAGTGGCTTCTGGACAAGTCTCTGAATGTCCTTGAGTGGCCCATCCAGAGCCCAATCAAGCATCCCTGGAGAGACCTGAAAGTAGCAGCGACACTCCCCATCCAACCTGACAGAGCTTGAGAGGATCTGCAGAGAAGAATGGAAGAACCTCCCCAAATACAGGTGTGCCAAGCTTGTAGCGTCATACCCCAAACGTCTCAAGGCTATAATCGCTGCCAACGGTGTTTCAACAAAGTACTGATTAAAGGGTCTGAATGCTTAAGTAAATGCCATATTTGTCTTATTTTGAATTAATTAGCAAACATTTCTATAAACCTGTTTTTGCTATGTTATTATGTGGTGTTGTGTGTAGATTAATGAGGGGGGAAAACAATTTAATCAATTTTAGAATAAGGCTGTTACATAACCGAATGTGGAAAAAGGCAAGGGGTCTGAATACTTTCCGAAGGCACTGTATATACAAAGCTCATTCCTTTCAAGCAACTTTTTTCAAATAATCTTTAGTCTCATCATGCAGCCTTACAATGTATTAAAAATCAAAACATATTGCCCGATTTTTGTTTTGTTTTTTTGTAGAACAACTAAAGTTACATTAATAACTCTAAATTAAGCATAGGAGTACATATTTCTTTGTTAGCCGCTCAACACAGAATAGCCGCATGTGCGTACTCCCTCATCGTTTGGAGAAAAATATATATTTAAAGTTTTGTTTAATTGTATTCATACTATAATGCCACAGATTATAAGCAAATATTGTATGCTAAAGCAACTGGTGTAGCACACAGTCATTTGGCATAGCCACATCAGGACCTAACATAAGGACATTTGTTTTCATTTCATGTTTCTTTAGACTTGTCTAAAATAAATAATGGATTTATTGTGAAGGTGTAGGCTATATTACATGGATTTATTTGACTTTTTAAAATGGCTTGTAGGCTATTTGTGGAAGCCAGGAGATGCTAAATGTGTTTGTTAATTAACGGTGAATTACCGTGAGACTGACCGTTATTTGCTTGACAATCACCAGCAGATGAAATTTCGTTAAAAATATCACTGTAGAATAACTGTGATTCCATGCTTTCCTCAAGTTGAAAAATATTATTTCATTCAGTTATATTTTACTATAAGTTAAATGACAATTAATAGAACTCATTAATCTGCACAGAAAGTAATTTTGTAATGTAGCACTTTACTTTGAAGTAATGGGTAATATGAAGCTTTAGGAAACGAATTCCAGCACTATAGGGCATAGGGTGCCATTTGGGATGCATACTCTTACAGCCCAAGCTTACTATTGAGTGCTGATTTGACATGTTTTGCCGTGACAGATTTGGTTAATGTAGATCAGACCCATTTTTGTATCCCCATATAGCTTTTGTGGCCTCCTGAAATTGGGTCTGCTGAAACTAGAAAAAAACGAAAATGAGACTGCTGTTGGATTTTTTATTTTAATGAGTTTTCTTTCTGCTGATTTCCTGTGCTCTCTGAATGGTCATCGTGGTAACTGCATGATTTAGCATTTCTGTTAGTTTGAAATTAGAGTGTTAAACGAAAATTTCTGTCCAGGAGCCGTTGTCATGTAAAGTGGATTAAAGCATTTCCATTATTACGTTGATAGAGGATTTAAATAATGGATTTTGCAGCCACTAAATAAGAAGAGCAGAAACGGGTAGACTTGACCCCTAGAGTGGAAACCTGGATCCTCACAGCAGAGTAGTGTTGCACTGTATGCCGAAACGTCTTAACTGTTTCGATACTAGAACATGAAAAACAGTTTGGTGCTAGGCGTTTTGTTACTTTGATACTTATGTCAAATGTTTCCCGTCGTCTACTGATTGAGAGAGGATCAAGTCTGTCTACCGTCACAGCCAATCTTCCCTTTTTACAACGCAAGCACTAGGGTTGAATGGCAGGAACGCGGTAACTGAGATTTACTGCCCAAAACCACTCCCTTTTCCCAGGATAAATAACTGCAAGAAACCAATAAATTATAATGTATTATTAATATGAACAGCATGGCGTTAAATGATATGGGTTGTCTAAATCTGGTTTCTCTACGGCCTCAGCATGATGAATCCTCAATGCTCAGGGTGGGGACAGACAGCCCATCTCAGATTGGAGCGCAGTTCATAATGTATAGATAGATCATCTCATCATGGTAACTTTTTTTCTTGTGGCAGGTAGTCCTACATTTGTTGCAGCATAGTCTTTAAAATAAAGATTGAATGTGTGTCTAATTTACCCATCACCATCTGGCTTTTGGGGGTCACCTAATTTGTTTATTGTAAAGATTTTTTTTTTAAGCATTACTTTAAAACAGCTTATCACTCGAATATCGTTGCTTTAAATCAGTGCACACGCAATCACTCTTTCACACTCTTGTGCTCTCATCAATTCCATTCAAATTGCATCAGAAATAGATCATTCTGTTCTAGTTGATATACTGTATAACCCTATATACAGATGTCCCAGCCTACGTCTTCCAGGTAATCCATTCAATGCAGTATTAGCCTTATTGTTAGCTAATTAATGATGGATTATGCATAATAAGCTTCTAACTTATAGCCTCTGTCTCTTGCACAATATGCATGCACATGTGCTCCACTGGCCTCTCTCCTTACACTCTCCTTAGCTCTTGAAGTCCAATCAAATTTTATTGGTCACATACACATGGTTAGCAGATGTTATTACGAGTGTAGCTAAATGCTTATGCTTCTAGATCCGACAGTGCAGCACTATCTAACAAATAACACAACAAAACTAATACACACAATCTAGTAAAGGAATGGGATGAGAATATATAAGTATAAAATATATGGATGAGCAGTGACAGAGTGGCTAAGATGCAATTGACTATAAAGAATAGATGGTGAAGGATACAGTATACATTATATACATATGAGATGAGTAATGCGAGATATGTAAACATTCTTAAAGTGACTAGTGTTCCATTCATTAAAGTGCCCAATGATATCAAGTCTGTAGGTAAGCAGCCACCTCTTTGTGCTATCTGATGGCCTTGGGAGAAAAGCTGTTTTTCAATCTCTCTCTCTCAGCTTTGCTGCACCTGTACTGACCTCGCCTTCTGGATGGAAGCGGGGTGAACAGGCAGTGGCTCGGGTGGTTATTGTCCTTGACAATCTCTTTTGCTTTCCTGTGACATCGGGTGCTGTAGGTGTCATGGAGGGCAGGTAGTTTACCCCCGGTGATGCAATGTGCAGACCTCACTACCCTCTGGAGAGCCTTGCGGTTGAGGGCGGTGCAGTTGCCGTACCAGGTTGTGATGCAGCCCGACAGGATGCTGTCAATTGTGCATCTGTAAAAGTTTGTCAGTGATTTTGGTGACGACCCAAAAGATTGAAGAGGCGCTGTTGCGCCGCCTTCACCACGCTGTCTGTGTGAATGGAGCATTTCAGTTTGTCGGTGATATGTACACTGAGTAACTTAAAATGTTCCACTTTCTCCACTGCTGTCAGGTCGATGTGGATAGGGAGTGTGCACCCTGAAGTCCACGATCATCTCTTTTATTTTGCTGACATTGATTGAGGTGTTCTTTTCCTGACACCATACTCCGAGGGCCCTCACCTCCTCCCTGTAGGCTGTCTCGTCATTGTTGGTAATCAAGCCTACCACAGGTGTGTCATCTACTAACTTGATTATTGAGTTGGAGACGTGCATGGCCACTCAGTCGTGGGTGAACAAGGAGTACAGGAAGGGGCTGAGAACACACACTTGCGGGGCCCCAGTGTTGAGGATCAGCGGAGTGGAGATGTTGTTTCCTACCTTCACCACCTGGGGAGGCCTGTCAGGAAGTCCAGGAGCCAATTGCTAAGGGTGGGGTCGAGACCCAGGGTCTCAAGCTTAATGATGAGCTTGGAGGGTGCTATGGTGTTGAATGCTGAGCTCTCAGCATTTTTACATAGGTATTCCTCTTTTCCAGATGGGATTGTGCAGTGTGATGACGATTGCATTGTATGTGGACCTATTGGGGCAATAAGCAAATTAAACTGGGTCTAGGGTGACTGGTAAGGTGGAGGTGATATGGTCCTTGACTAGTCTCTCAACGCACTTCATGATGACAGAGGTGAGTGCTATGGGGCGATAGCCATTTAGTTCAGTTACCTTAGCTTTTTTGGGAACCGGAACAATGGTGCCCATCTTGAAGCTTGTGGGGAGAGAAGACTGGGATAGAGATTGATTGAATATGTCCGTGAACACACTAGCCAGCTGGTCTGCGAATTCTCTGAGGACACGGCTAGGGATGCCGTCTGGCCTGGCAGACTTGCAAGGGTTAAGACGTTTAAATGTTTTACTCACATTGGCCACAGAGAAGGAGCGCCCACAGTCTTTGGTAGCGGGCCGTGTCAATGGCACTGTATTGTCCTCAAAGTTCGCAAATAAGTTGTTTAATTTGTCTAGAAGCAAGACAATGATGTGCGCAACGGGGCTAGTTTTCTTTTTGTAATCTGATTGTCTGTAGACCCTGCTACATACGTCTCGTGTTTGAGCCGTTGAATTGCGACTGCACTTTGTCTTTATACTGACACTTTGCTTGTTTGATTGCCTTACAGAGGGAATAACTACACTGTTTGTATTCGGCCATATTTCCAGTCGCCTTGCCATGAATAAATGCGGTAGTATGTGCTTTCAGTTTTGCGCGAATGCTGCCATCAATCCACAGTTTCTGGTTAGGGAAGGTTTTAATAGTCAGTGGGTACAGCATCTCCTATACACTACCTTATAAACTCGCTCACCGATTTTCAGCGTATACGTCAATGTTATTATCTGAGGCTACCCGGAACATATCCCAGTCCACGTGATCTAAGCAATCTTGAAGCTTGGAATCCGATTGGTCAGACCAGCGTTAGATAGACTTAAGCACGGATGCTTCCTGTTTTAGTTTCTGCCTTTAGGAGGGGAGCAACAGAATGGAGTCATGGTCAGATTTGCCAAAAGGAGGGCAGGGGAGGACATTGTATGCATCACAGAAGTTAGAGTAGCAATGGTCGAGCATGTTACAATAAATGCAGCCTCAGGATATATGGTTTCCAGTTTGCATAAAGTCCAGTGAAGTTCCTTGATGGCCGTCTTGGTTTCCGCTTGTGGGTGGATGTACGCGGCTGTGATAACCGAGGAGAGTTCTCTTGGCAGATAATAAAGTCGGCATATGATTGAACAAAAGGACTTGAGTTCCTGTATGTTGTTATAATTACACCATGACTCGTTAATCATGAAACATACATCCCGCCCTTCTTACCGGAGAGATAATTATTCCTGTCGGTGCGATGCACTGAAAATCCTTTTGGCTGTATGGACTCCGATAGCATGTCCTCAGCTAGCCATGTTGCCGTGAAACGGAGTATGTTACAATCCCGGATATCTCTTTGGAAAGCAACTCTTGCCTTGATTTCGTCGACTTTGTTAACTAGGGACTGGAAATGAGCAATTAGTAATATACTTGGAAGCCTCACTAGAAGACCGCTCCGGCACGCCCTCCTCCGGCGGTGTTGTTTTGGGTCGGCCTCTGGAATCAGTTCAAATGCCCTGGGCGGTGCAGACAAAGGATCCGCTTTGGGAAAGTCGTGTTCTTGATCGTTGTGCTGTTAAGTTGACGTCTCTCTGATATCCAATAGTTCTTCCCGGCTGTATGTAAAAACACTTAAGGTTTTCTGGGCTAACAATGTAAGGAATAATACATTTATAAAAAAAAACTGCACAGTTTACTAAGGACTAGAAGCGAAGCTGCCATCTCTATTGGTGCCATCTTGTCATTAACATCAAGTCCCATGCAGGAAAAGCTAGACCTTGTTGGACATAATGTTTTAGCATTTCTTATACCAATAGACTCAGGTACACAAGCTCGTTTGTTTAATGTTAAATACAGCAGCCACTAGAAATCACTGGTAGTTTGAAAGAGTGAACACGTGATGGAGAAAGGCAAAAGCAGTTATAATTTCAGACCCATAACCATTCAATCTTCATGAGAAGGGAAAGACTTATGCATCTGATTCTAGTCCTATAATAATTAAGGATGTCATTAGAATGATGAAGATCAGGACAACAAAACTTATTTCATTTAACTGTTGAAAGAGAGGAAGGAATTAAGCAACAATAAAGAGCAAAAGAGCCTACTAAGAACATTAGGGGAAATATTATTAAAACATTTTTTATTTGATTTAACCTTTTTATTTAACAAGGCAAGTCGGTTAAGAACAAATTCTTATTTACAATGACGGCCAAACCCAGTTGGGCCAATTGTGCACCGCCCTATGGGACTCCCAATCACGGCCGGTTGTGATACAGCCTGGAATTGAACCAGGGTCTGTTGTAGTGTTGCCTCTATCACTGAGATGCAGTGCCTTAGACCGGTGCGCCACTCGGTTACTCAGCCTACTAATTAGACAAATAGGCCCTTTTCAATCAAATTCGTTGGCCTATACCTTTGAAGGCCATGTGCTGCACCAGAATCCCATGTTCTCTCCTAGTTTTCGAATGGTTTGAACAATGTGCGTAATTCCAGTCCATATAATGCAGTATAATATAGTTCACGCTCAAAATATTAGCCTACTACAGCTAATATAATCCATTTACCCAAGAGAGTATACAGTCGTGGCCAAAAGTTTGGAGAATGACACAAATATACATTTCCACAAAGTTTGCTTCAGTGTCTAGATATTTTTGTCAGATGTTACTATGGAATACTGAAGTATAATTACAAGCATTTCATAAGTGTCAAAGGCTTTTATTGACAATTTACATGAAGTTGATGCAAGGAGTCAATATTTGCAGTGTTGACCCTTCTTTTTCAAGACCTCTGCAATCCGCCCTGGCATGCTGTCAATTAACTTCTGGGCCACATGACTGATGGCAGCCCATTATTGCATAATCCATGCTTGGAGTTTGTCAGAATTTGTGGGGTTTTGTTTGTCCACCCGCCTCTTAAGGATTGACAACAAGTTCTCAATGGGATTAAGGTCTGGGAAGTTTCCTAGCCATGGACCCAAAATATCAATGTTTTGTTCCACGAGCCACTTAGTTATCACTTCTGCATTATGGCAAGGTGCTCCATAATGCTGGAGACGGCATTGTTCATCACCAAACTGTTCCTGGATGGTTGGGAGAAGTTGCTCTCGGAGGATGTGTTGGTACCATTCTTTATTCATGGCTGTCTTCTTAGACAATATTGTGGGTGAGCTCACTCCCTTGGCTGAGAAGCAACCCCACACATGAATGGTCTCAGGATGCTTTACTGTTGGCATGACACAGGACTGATGCTAGTGCTCACCTTGTCTTCTCCGGACAAGCTTTTTTCCGGATGCCCCAAACAATCGGAAAGGGGATTCATCAGGGAAAATGTCTTTACCCCAGTCCTCAGCAGTCCAATCCCTGTACCTTTTGCAGAATATCAGTCTGTCCCTGATGTTTTTCATGGGGAGAAGTGGCTTCTTTGCTCCCCTTCTTGACACCAGGCCATCCTCCAAAAGTCTTCACCTCACTTTGCGTGCAGATGCACTCACACCTGCCTGCTGCCATTCCTGAGCAAGCTCTGTACTGGTGGTGCCCCAATACCACAGCTGAATCAACTTCAGACGGTCCTGGTGCTTGCTGGACTTTCTTGGGTGCCCTGAAGCCTTCTTCACAACAATTGAACCGCTCTCCTTGAAGTTCTTGATGATCCGATAAATGGTTGATTTCAGTGCAATCTTACTGGCAGCAATATCCTTGCCTGTGAAACCCTTTTTGTGCAATGCAAGGATGATGGCACGTGTTTCCTTGCAGGTAACCGTGGTTGACAGAGGAATAACAATGATTCCAAGCACCACCCTCCTTTTGAAGCTTCCAGTCTGTTATTCGAACTCATTCAGCATGACGGAGTGATCTCCAGCCTTGTCCTCATCAACACTCACACCTATGTTAACGAGAGAATCACTGACATGATGTCAACTGGTCCTTTTGTGGCAGGGCTTAAATGCAGTGGAAATGTTTTTGGGGGATTCAGTTCATTTGCATGGCAAAGAGGGACTTTGCAATTAATTGCAATAAATCTGATCACTTTTCATAACATTCTGGAGTATCTGCAAATTGCCATCATACAAACTGAGGCAGCAGACTTTGTGAAAATGAATATTTGTGTCATTCTCAACTTTTGGCCACAACTGTATATCAAGCTACATCTATGGACTTTTCTGTTTTTCTGTTGTGTGTAATGTTAAATAGCCTATATCATACACTACTGGTCAAAAGTTTTAAATACCTACTTATTCAAAGGTTTTTCTTAATTTTTTTACAATTTTCTACATTGTCGAATAATAGTGAAGACATGAACTATGAAATGACACTCATGGAATCATGTAGTAACTGAAAAAGTGTTAAACAAACAAATATATTTTATATTTGAGATTCTTCAAATAGCCACCCTTTGCCTTGATGACAGCTTTGCACATGCTTCGCATTCTCTCAACCAGCTTCATCTGGAATGATTTTCCAACAGTCTTGAAGGAGTTCCCACCAGTGCGGAGCACTGCTTTTCCTTCACTTTGCGGTCCGACTCATCCCGAATCATCTCCACTTGGTTGAGGCTGGGGGATTGTGGAGGCCAGGTCATCTGATGCAGCACTCCATCATTCTCCATCTTGGTAAAATAGCCTTTACACAGCCTGGAGGTGTGTTGGCTCATTGTCCTGTTGAAAAACAAATGATAGTCCCACTAAGCCCAAACCAGATTCTGCAGGGATATTCCTGCAAAATGCTGTGGTAGCCATGCTGTTTAAGTGCACTTTGAATTCTAAATAAATCACAGACAGTTTTACCAGCAAAGCACCCCCACACCATAACACCACCACCTCCATGCTTTACAGTGGGAAATACACATGCAGAGATCATCCATTCACCCACACCGCGTCTCACATAGACAAACGGCGGTTGAAACCAAAAGTCGCCAATTTGGAAAGGACAGATTTCCACCGGTCTAACATCCATTGCTTGTGTTTCTTGGCCCAAGAAAGTCTCTTATTATTATTGGTGTCCTTTTAGTAGTGGTTTCTTTGCAGCAATTCGACCATGAAGGCCTGATTCACACTGTCTCCTCTGAACAGTTGATGTTGAGATGTCTGTTACTTGAACTCAGTGAAGCATTTATTTGGGCTGCAATTTCTCAGGCTGGTAGCTCTAATGAACTGATCTTCTGCAGCAGAGGTAACTCCGGGTCGACCATTCCTGTGGTGGTCCTCATGAGAGCCAGTTTCATCATAGCACTTGATGGTTTTTGCGACTGCACTTGAAGAAACGTTCAAAGTTCTTCAAGGGTTACATATTGACTGACCTTCGTATCTTAAAGTAATGATGGACTGTTGTTTCTCTTTGCTTATTTGAGCTGTTCTTGCCATAATATGGACTTGGTATTTTACCAAATAGTTTTATCTTCTATATACCCCCCCACCTTGTCACAACACAACTGATTGGCTCAAATGCATTAAGAAGGAAAGAAATTACACAAATACAAATTGAAGAAAGCACACCTTTCGAATTGAAATGCATTACAGGTTACTACCTCATGAAGCTGGTTGAGAGAATGCCAAGCTGTCATCAAGGCAAAGGGTGGCTATTTGAAGAATCCCAAATATAATATATATTTTGAATTGTTTAACACTTTTTTGGTTACTACATAATTCCATATGTTATTTCATGGTTTTGATGTCTTCACTATTATTCTACTATGTAGAAAATAGTGAAAAATAAAGATGCTAAATGTAAATTTATTTTAATATAGGGCTCATAAAATGTATTTATTGTATGGCTCATCAGGCTCAGTTAACATCAGGCATGCATTTTCTATCAAAGCTCTAATCAAATCCAGACAGGCCTATTTATATGCTTTAGAATTACACTTCGGGTTTTGGCAGGAATAGAGGGTTACCCGGGAGAAAAGTGATTTATTGTCAGGTGGAACATTTGTAAAACACCGGGAAAGTATTCAATCCTAGCGAGTGCACCGTGCCTGCTCCTCTTAGTCGTTGCTAGCTCTAGCCTGTCCTGATGAACCACTGCACTCACTGGGAGTCTGGGCTGATTCACATTCAACACTTATTCAAGTGTGTTAACTGCAGCATAATGTAACGCTGTGTTTTTAGTTATTTTCTTTTTAATTACGGAATTACTGTTCACACAAGCATATCCATTACAGGCTAGAACACTTAATGCAAGAAGATACAGGTAGCATCCAGCTTTGTAGGCTAACTTTCCTTGCTTGCATATAGCTGAAGCTAACATCAATTCACTACCCTAGTATCAGCAAAATATTGCCGATTTTTAAAGATTGTCACCAAAAACTTTATTCATTCACTTAGTCTCCCCCGCCTCGCGTCTCTACTGACTGCATGTGTGAATGAGACACTTTCATAAAATAAGAGATTGCTTCTTCTATGCAAATATTGTTGATCAGTACAATAAATAAGTCCCAAATGGAAAGAAAACAGATTGTGTTTCATCTATAGCCCATGAAATCAGCCAAAATGAGCTCAATACCTCACTACATGTACTCACACCTCTATTGTGAATAGGCCTAGGCTGGCCTACAGCTTGATTTACTGAGTTTATCATTAGAGATGTACTATTCAAATAAGTGATTACCATTATGTAGTTAGATTGGTAAACAGTCATATTGACTATAAATTTCAAATGTAATGATATTCAACGCAAAAGATCTGTCTGGCTCAAGCACCATTCTGTAACTTTGTCTAATAAGCCTGCTTTTTTTCGTTTTGAGTATTGTAATGGTATTGAGTATCGTGATACTAAACCTGGTATCGAATACAAAATTCTGCAGAGTTTGACTAGTCCTCAGGGTGCAGAACTGGGCTGGCTGAGTTATGACCTGTGGGTGTTGAATGGAAGAGTCGACGGGGCTATAGGGCTGAGGGGGGTTGAATGGAAGAGTCAACAGGGCCATAGGGCCTGGACGGCTAACTGGGCTAAGCATCGACCTGCTTTGTCTGTGGTTCTGGGGGGCTTTTGATGGGAGGCGGTAGGTGAAATGTCACAGATGAAAAGGTGTCGGTGAAAGAGCATAGGGAATGACGGGTGACTCCTGGGCCATTGATCAGCTATTCTAGATTAAATGCTCTCTTCCCCTCATAACCAGACAGGACTCACAGGAAATAGGTAGGCTAATGTCCATCAATGACCCCTCTGGAAGCACAATGGAGTTATGTGCCTGTAAAAATCAAGGCTCATTTCACTCACCAAAAAGTTTTTGAAACGCTTATTGTGTAGTCAAGCCTCCGTCGTTTGGCGTTCACTTGATTTTCACTTTACTCCCAGGAAAACAGTGTGAGGCCCTATTAAAATCTATTTTATTTTGCCGACTTCGTTCTGTTTTTCCCAAAATCACACTTTAATAGAAAAACAACAAAAGTGGATTTTCAAGTCCACAACAATGCTTAAACCACATCAGGAGACTACTTTTGAGGTCTGTGAAAAATCTGACATTTGTTTTATTTTAGGTGTTGTTAACCTTTAATGCAACTGAGCACCAGCCAGAGACTGTTTGGTTAGCAGTGTTTCTGTAGCGCTTGTGATTGCAGAGTTTGCAAAACAAATGGCCACTGGATTGATGCAAATAATCATGAAATCATTCTGCCAGGTAGGCTACTTTGTAGTTATCATTTAATTGAGAATGTTTTTGGGAACCTTTTACCAGAAGACGATTGTCATTAAATTAGCATCATCGCTATAGGCTACACAAAGTAGTAGACAAACAGACTGGGGCATTCCTGTGCTGTTGCCTCTTCACAAAGTTGAAGTAAAATACGATGTATTTTGTTCATGTCTTATGATAAACTTGGGGAAAATGTGTTAATTAAAATTCAGTTTTAATGTCTTGATTCTGTCCACGTTCTCTGCAACACAGATTTTCTAGGGCCCTAACAGTGGCAAGTGTTACTTAGTTGAATATCCTGGTTAAAATGACAAGAATGAAATGACTCCATGTGCTTTCTGTTACACATCAAATATCTGCTAATATGATTACCGGCTGTGCTTTAGTCTAGGGGTAAGGAGGAGGGTACTGCCAGTGCCTTGCCCTCCTAGAAGGACTGGCAAAGCAAAGCTCTCTTTGATGTGCTGCGTAAATTAAACCAGTGTGTTGACTAGGCCAGTAATGAGATCTACCATTGGACATGGGCCAGAGGTGGACCACAGCATAACTCACTGGATTTATGGGTGGATGCGTTCCAAATGACACCCTTTTCCCCTATGTAGTGCACTACTTTTGACCAGGGCTCATAGGGCTCTGGTCAAAAGTAGTGCACTACATATGGAATAGGGAGACACATGGTGAGCTCTACATGTAATTTCCAGAATAATGGATACTTGAGTAAATAAAGGATACAAAGTATATTGG
The DNA here is from genome assembly GCF_013265735.2 of Oncorhynchus mykiss. Classification (NCBI taxonomy): domain Eukaryota; kingdom Metazoa; phylum Chordata; class Actinopteri; order Salmoniformes; family Salmonidae; genus Oncorhynchus; species Oncorhynchus mykiss. The sequence continues at coordinate 37,437,092 of NC_048570.1, forward strand.
AAGCAGGTCCTTCCATACAGGTGTGATTCCTGAGTTAATTAAGCAGTTAACATCCCATCATGCTTAGTCATTATTTTGGCTACCAGGCTATGCCCCCATAGGATGACAATGCCCCCATCCACAGGGCATGAATGGTCACTGAATGGTTTGATGAGTGTGAAAATGATGGAAACCGTATGCCATGGCCGTCTGTCACCAGATCTCAACCCAATTAAACACACAGGCGATTCTGGAGCGGAGCCTGAGACATCATTTTCCATCAACCAAACACCAAATGATGGAATTTCTCATGGAAGAATGGTGTCGCACGGAGTTCAAGACACTTGTAGAATCTATGCCAAGGTGCATTGAAGCTGTTCTAGCTCGTGGTGCCCCGACGCCCTGTTAAGGCACTTGTTGGTATATGTACACCCAGATTGATTTTGATTTCGTGGAAATGGGCTCAGAAACCTGTGTTCTAGTTCCATATGAAGGCCAAGAATGGAAAGACTGACCTTATCCTTTCGTAGAAGGTAGGTAGCTTTACCATTTTCAGGCCAGACATTTGCTCGGTCTAAATTGAGTACGTGTGAGCCATCCATTTTGATTCTCCTGTGTGCCCTCCTTTGCATCACCGCCTCCTCATTCCTTTCTCCCTCTTTGATGCAGGAAAGTGCTCTAACCTATAGACCTCTCCCAGCCTCCAGCCACCACCAGGCAGCACACTGCTGTCTGAAGTGAAGTGTGTGTGTTTCGAGGTGAGGGAGGTAGCAGCCACTTGTGTCTGACACACAACGTGCTGTTCTGCTGCCTTTGTCTGCCTCCCCCGCTCAACGCACGCAGGCAGGCAGGCAGGAAGGGAGGGAGAGAGAGGGGGGGAGAGACTCATTAAATCGCCCTTCAGCCTGAGGCACTCCACTCAAAGCCCCTCACTCAGACTAGAGGTCCTTTCACTGACTCTAAACTGCCCCTCTCCTCACCCTGGCTCCCTCCCTGGCTTGAACCTCTCCCCATGGTCAACCAGTCCCCTAGTCATAGTTAACCGATGTTTGACATGCCAAAGAATGACAAGGAGTTGGCATGATGATGACACAAACAATCCCAAGTCCCTACCTGCGCTTCTCCGCTTCGGAACACCCCATCCTTCCTAGAAACTCTGGAATTATGGGTAGCGCAATGCCCACTTCTCTATTGTGTATTATTTGAATGGACACCTGCTGGCCTTGGTTGCCTTGGCATCCTGTTCTAGGGACTTAATGTAGGGCTCTGGTTGTGTTCCTGCCTGGCTGTATTTTAAAGTAGAGGATGAAGAGTGAGGGGGCTGAGATAGAGGGAGACTGAGAGTGGCAAGCCAAGTGGAGACTAATGAGTGCTGCTACCTTGTTTGTCTGTCGTCTGAGGCTGGAAAGTGGAAGGGGAAGCAATCTCATTTGGATTGTAAATGTAGCCCGCTTTTCATATTGTCGTCACACATTAAATGCGGCCCGAACTCTATTTGGGTACTGCATCAAAGAGTGTCTGAGGGTGAATTAAATTTGATTGAATCTGGTGTTTTTTTATCCTCTCTCATTGAAAGCCCTAAACGGGGAGAGAATGACTAGTCTGTTGTTGCTTTTCAGAGGAGACCTGGGCCCGTAGCCACAAATCAGCGCAAAAAAGGTCCTTTGAATCCTGTTAACCTGTTTTGACAAAAAAAATCATTTCCCGAGTAGATTTTAGGACGATGTTAATAAGACACTGCCCAGACAAACTCTGAGCCAGGACTAAAATCAACTCATAAAAGTGTATCTCAGGTGGTAGTCACTGTAGTTTGAGGCAAAGGAAAGATTGTGATGATGCTCATTGGCATTGTTTCAAATTATGGGGAATAACAAATTGTGATGAGGCATCGCCAGCTGGGAACTCTATAGCACGCTTCAGACAACCACAGTAAATGTGACTACATCAAATTTTGCAATGGTTAAAGGTCCAATGCAGTTGTTTTTATCTCAATATCAAATCATTTTTGGGTAACAATGAAGTACCTTACTGTGATTTGTTTTCAATTGAAATGGTAAAAAATAAACAAAAATTGCTTCTTAGCGAAGACAAATTTCTCAAGCAAAAATGTTGTTAGGACTGTCTGGTAGTGGTCTGGGTGGGGAGCGGGAAACTAGCTGTTATTGGCAGAGCGATTTGGAACTCTTTCATATCGGTCTATTAACTCATTTTACCGCCTGGTGATGTCACTAGCAGGCCAAAACTCCATCCCACCAAAACAGGCTGCTGTTTCAGGCAGTCTTTTCAAATAAACAGTTCTTACACTAAAAGGGCATTATCATAATTTTCATAATTTCACAGTACTAGTCCAACCTCATAGTGTGGAAATATATTTAAAACGCATGAAAATCATGTTTTCGACAGCACTGGCCCTTTAAACATTTTATATAATTTTCACCTGACATAATCACTTTGCCTACTCTTAACAATTGACAAATACAGTATGTTGGAATAACTTTCTGTTTAACCTATTCTGAACAGGTACAAAATTATCTATATACACAGTAAAACAAGTCCTATATCAACATAAATTGAAAGGCCGTTCAGCAAGAAAGAAGCCACTGCTCCAAAACCGCCATAAAAAAAAAGACTACGGTTTGCAACTGCACATGGGGACAAAGATCGGTTAAAAGCAGAATTTTGACTTTGCATATAATGTGAAATAGGCCTCGTGAAATCGTTGTTAAAGTGCAAGCGATACTGTTGCATGTAGATTTAGATTATTTATGGCTTGATCATATATGGATATATCAAAACATTATTTTAAAGGCCCAGTGCAGTCAAAATGTGATTTACCTTTAGTTTTATATACATTGTGTATACATAACATTAAGAATGAGACAGACTGACCAGGTGAGTCCAGGTGAAAGCTATGATCCCTTATTGATGTCTCTTGTTAAAATAGACTTCAATCAGTGTAGATGAAGGGGAAGAGACAGGTTCATTAAGGATTTTTAAGCCTTGTAAGAATTGAGACATGGATTGTGTGCCATTGAGAGGGTGAATGGGCAAGACAAAATATTGAAGTGCCTTTGAACGGGGTATGGTAGTAGGTGCACCTGTTTGTGTCAAGATCTGCAAGGCTGCATGTTTTCTCACATTCAACTGTTTTTCATGTGTGTATCAAGAATGGTTCACCACCCAAAGGACATCCAGCCAACTTGACACAACTGTGGGAAGCATTAGAGTCAACATGGGCCAGCATCCCTGTGGAATGCTTTCGACACCTTGTAGAGTCCATGCCTTGATGAATTAAGGGCTCTTCTGAGGGCAAAAGGTGCGCGACTCAATATTAGGAAGGTGTTCCTAATGTTTGGTGTACTCTGTGTACATTTCCACACTGAGGTTGGAATAATTCAGTGAAATTGTACAAATTATGATAATGCCGTTTTAGTGTAAGAGCTGTTTGAAAATAACTGAAATTTCAGCCTGTTTTGGTGGGATGGAGTTTTGGCCTGTCTGGCGACATCACCAGGCGGTATAAGTTAATATACCAATAACAAAGAGTTTCAAACCTCTGCCAATATCAGAGTTTCCTGGTTACATTTCCCTCTCATTAGGCTTGTCCAATTAGGCCCATCACTCAGACCACTCTGAGGTTGACACAGGAGTGAAAATTAATTATTGTCCATCTTGTCCTGTCAAACTTTTTCGCATACTTGTCTGTCCCATCCCGATAAAAATCACTTCCGACCCATGCAAACTTTTATACGCAGCCTGGTTGTAGCTAGATACTTTCAACATTTTTAGCTAACCCTAACCTTTTCCTAATCTTAACCTAATTATCCCAACCTACCACGTTAATTCTCCTAACCTGCTACGAAAAGTCACTTCTTATAGTCACAACCGGAAGATATTCCCTGAGAAGTCTTTGTTTCCACTAATGCGATACAGGCGCTCTGCGTGTGAGTAGCCTAGCAACTGCTCGTTTTGGCTGCTGCTCAGCGCTCACGAGACAGTTGCCTGTACACAACTGATAACAACCAAATGAGAACCCGCAGGAGTCCTCTTCCCGCTTGTAGCAAAATTCTTCCTTAAGAAATTGTTCTTTGCTAAGAAGCTATTTTTAACCATTTTAACAATTTAAAAAAGAACACTAAGGCACTAATTATTCTATATTGAGATAAAAATTGTCCCTTTAACAACTCCAATGCAATTGCGTGTGGCACACTGCTCATGAGGTGTCCTAAATACAGTATCTGTCGCCTAGATGGGGCTCTTATGACTAAAGAGGCTAAATGTATAGCTTTTATTTTTACCCATAAGGATAGGTGTAAAGTCTTTATTCTCAGCACTTACAACCGATTTCTACTCTGAGGCACTTTGTGGATACGACCCCAGTTTTAATGCCCTGTTTTATTGTTTTTATTTTTGCACTGTACTGTAGACACAGGCCATCTGGTTGGTTGAAGAGGTGTAGGCAAACCTTTTGGCTGGAGCGTATCCGTTTTAAACTACCTGTTGCAGTTGACAATTCTCCTCGTCCTTACAATCTGAGGGGCCTGGTCCTGTGGTTCTTCTATCATTTTGTGTTTTCTGACCTTCTCAGCCTCAACCGAATGTAAACGTTTATTTTGTGTAGAGATTTGTGATTTATAATTCATGTTGGGCATTCAGGATCTATGTTTGGGTTGTGTGCTTGACTTTCATGTCCTGGTTGCCTTGTGTCCCTCACTCGCTCTCTCCTCTCACAGTGTGTGCTGTACCTCTGGTCACTCAAGATCAATCACCCGACCACACTCTTCCTCCTGCGAGGGAACCATGAGTGCCGGCACCTCACAGAGTACTTCACCTTCAAACAGGAATGTAAGTATACTGTCACTGCAGCATGATATGTCACACCAATGAGGGCAAGCCTAATGTGATGCAACACCATAGGGTACTACTTAGAGATCAAAGGCCCTCTGCAACCTAGAGAAGCAGACTTGGCCCTACTCTGCAAACAGACATGAAGTACATACTTGAAGGGGACATTCTTCCCCCTAGCTCTGTGGCTTATTGATGTTCTTATTATAGTACAGTATTATTTGTGGCTGGTGAGCTTAGCAACCGTTCAGTGACAGACAGAGACAAACCAAGAGATAAACAGACATTCAGACAGAGAGACGGAGTCATTCACAGAGACAGACAGACACACGCAGGCACACAGGCACAAAGAGACAGACCCCTCCCTGCCTGTGCCTGGTGGCTGTCTCCGTGATTGAACAGCCTCCCTCTACTCTGACACATCAGGATCAGGAAGCCTGTCTGCCACAGTTCCCAATAGGAACATCTCATTGTTCAGGTGTCTTTATCCATCGTGCATAGAGACCATGTCTCCTCTTCACGGTGCAGCCAGACGGCGAGCTGCTGAGGCATGGAGAGCAGCCAGCCATGCAGATGACGTTATTCAGACCGTTACACACAATGAAAGAGAGCTGCCACACCCACAAGGTGTGTGTGTTTGTGCACGAGTATGGGTATGTGTGAGTGAACACTTATCGCTGTGCATTCAAGTGGCGGCACAGGTGTTAGGCATTAGTATGCAAACCTCATCAAAGAAACAAACCTTGCGTTGGCGGACAGGACAGGAGAGGCAGCAACAACATTGGCAAACAGCATTTGAATGGGAAGAACCTATTGGAAAGAAAGATGCTTCAGTCTAATTAGTTTATAATGAATGCATTCATTAGCATGCATTTAAACTAATTGACAAGCGCTGGGCTGACAGAGGCAGTTAGCCTTAAGCAGCAGATGGCTCCACTGATAAGTGTTGCTCTTTTCTTCAGGATGAAAGTCAACATACTGTAAAAATAGACTGCTCCCCTCCTGCTTTAGATTTAGGTGGTGTTCCAGGTCGTCGTTTAGCAGTCACGCTGCACAGCCGAAGATTTCTAGATCATGTTAATGTGGTTTCTGGGATGTTTCTCCAGGTGTTGTGAGATCGAATCATCTGAAAAAATCTGACCTCGAACACCCCCGGAGAGAGTGGGTGTGCCTGTATGTTTCTCAGGCATTTTGAGAAGTGACAGGTCTAAGACACTCTGCGCGTTCTAAATGGCACCCTATTCCTTATGTAGTGCACTGCTTCTGACCCGAGCCCTACGGGTGCCATTTGGGACACAGGCTGCGCCTAACCGTTGAGCCCAGTCAGTCCGTGTCTGTCTGTTGTTACTAAAGCCTGGTCTTGTAACGGCAGCCCTGGTCCACCCCCATCTGTCAGGACCTTATTATTTCTCCTCTCCGGATGTCCTTCTTACGCTGCCAGGAGTTCATGTAACTGACAGTTTATCTCTGGGTCCTTTATGCACCTTGGGGAGATACATGACTTTTTCACTTGATCGGCTACATCTGTAGATTAAATTAGCTTGGCTATTGTCTAGCCATAGTATTTCAAAGAGACTTGCTGTTTGACTGTTGTTGTTTTGGTTGGTTCTTCAGCCTTTGGGTTTGTGCAAGGCTATTGCAAGACTGATAAATGAACTTCTGTGTTGCTAGAAAGGCCTCTGAACATGTTAACCATATCAGGAAGCATGAGTTCCATGCTAACTGACTTCAAAGCCTGAAGGCCAAATGAAGGGACTGCGGTGCAGTGTCGTGCTCTCTCCCTTCCCTACCTTGGAATCGTTTGAATGCTAGCTACTCTCTCTCACCCCAGGGACTCGCAGATTATCTCGCTTTCCTTGAGCTCTCAGTGAGAATGGCCCCTGTCCAGCACTAAGCATTTTATGCGGAACAAAAATATAAACACAACCTGTAGTGTTCGTTTCATGAGCTGAAATAAAATACATTTTAGATACACACAAAAAGCTTATCTCTGAAATGTTGCGCACAACTTTGTTTACATCCCTGTTAGTGAGCATTTCTCCTTTGCCAAGATAATCCATCCACCTGACAGTTGTGGCATATCAAGAAGCTGATTAAACAGCATGATCATTTCACAGGTGCACCTTGTGCTGGGGACAATAGGCCACTCTAAAATGTGCAGTTTGATCACACAGCACAATGCCACAGATGTCTCAAGTTTTGAGGGAGCATGCAATTGGCATGCTGACTGCAGGAATCTCCACCAAAGATTTTGCTGTGGGTGGAAACAAGTGTTTTAACTCGCCAGTTGTCACATTCGCTGAGGTTTCCGATCTTTGGCAGTTTGACGATAAGGCCTTTTCTCCAGTCTTGTGGCTCCCAGATCTTGCTAAAGAGATCAGTCAGCACCTTGGTAACCGTGTTGTCATCAGCTTTAAGTAGCTCAGCCTGCTGAGAGAATCCCTGGTGCTTTGCCACTCTTCATAGCCTTGATGGCTTCTTGGACCTCTGCTTCAACTGGTGGGTCGGTGTCTATACCATCAATCTCATCCGAGGGTGGTGGGTCTGCTGGATCATTAGGCTTTGGCCAGTTGAGGACCTCTCCATCTTGCAGTTTGTTCCTCTTTGGTTGTTAACATTTTACCTGGTCTTTGACTGGCATTGTGTGGTTGCTAGCTTGGCCACGGAGATGTCTTGTGATCTTATATACAGTGCTTAGTTCTCCTCTTGCTGCAGCTTGTTCTGCCTTACAGGCCAATTCCTGGACAAAGGCTCTCTTATCCCTTCAAGCACTCATTTTACGTCTTTGTCCATGGTCTTGTATTCTTGCTGTGCTCGCACAATCAGCCTGGGGGATTTTGCGCTCAGCAGATTTTTGCCCAGCCTTCTCATCTATACGGAATAAAAATATAAACGCAACAATTTCTATGATTTTACTGAGTTACAGTTCATATAGGGAAATCAATTTAAAGAAATTCATTAGGTCCTAACTATGGATTTCACACGACTGGGCAGGGGTGCAGCCATGGGTGGGAGCCCGGCACAGCCAATCAGAATAAATTTTTCTCCACAAAAGGGCTTTATTACAGACAGAAATACTCCTCAGTTTCATCGGCTGTCCGGGTGACTGGTCTCAGACGATCCCACAGGTCAAGAAAGCCGAATGTGAAGGTCCTGGGCTGGCGTGGTTACACGTGGTCTGCGGTTGTGAGGCGGGTTGGACCAAATTCTCTAAAATGACGTTGGAGGCGACTTTTGGTAAAGAAATTAACATTCAATTCTCTGGCAACCGCTCTTGTGGACATTCCTGCAGTCAGCATGCCAATCTGTGGCATTGTGTTGTGTGACAAAACTGCACATTTTGGAGTGGCCTTTTATTGTCCTTAGCACAAGGTGCAATTATCATGTTGTTTATTCAGTTTATTGATATGCCACACCTGTCAGGTGGATGGGTTATCTTGTCTTTTGAAGTTTCAAACATGGTGCGGACGTTCCATGCTATAAGGCGGGCTGTGGTTTTGGGCCCAAGAAAAGTTATCGCGCTCCTGATTTCTCAGGAGCGCGATAACTTGAAAGACAAGTTACACTCAATCTGATAGGAGTTGTCTATTAGGCCTGAAGTAAAACAAGCTTAAGCAATCACCTAGGAGAACACAACATCCCCTGCGGAGTAGCTAGTAACTGTGGAGTTAGTGGTTGAAAACATATAGGTTACCAAAGCAACAACACCCTCTGAAAACCCAGGCTACAGTGCCTTGCGAAAGTATTCGGCCCCCTTGAACTTTGTGACCTTTTGCAACATTTCAGGCTTCAAACATAAAGATATAAAACTGTATTTTTTTGTGAAGAATCAACAACAAGTGGGACACAATCATGAAGTGGACGACATTTATTGGATATTTCAAACTTTTTTAACAAATCAAAAACTGAAAAATTGGGCGTGCAAAATTATTCAGCCCCTTTACTTTCAGTGCAGCAAACTCTCTCCAGAAGTTCAGTGAGGATCTCTGAATGATCCAATGTTGACCTAAATGACTAATGATGATAAATACAATCCACCTGTGTGTAATCAAGTCTCCGTATAAATGCACCTGCACTATGATAGTCTCAGAGGTCCGTTAAAAGCGCTGAGAGCATCATGAAGAACAAGGAACACACCAGGCAGGTCCGATATACTGTTGTGAAGAAGTTTAAAGCCGGATTTGGATACAAAAATATTTTTTCCCAAGCTTTAAACATCCCAAGGAGCACTGTGCAAGCGATAATATTGAAATGGAAGGAGTATCAGACCACTGCAAATCTACCAAGACCTGGCCGTCCCTCTAAACTTTCAGCTCATACAAGGAGAAGACTGATCAGAGATGCAGCCAAGAGGCCCATGATCACTCTGGATGAACTGCAGAGATCTACAGCTGAGGTGGGAGACTCTGTCCATAGGACAACAATCAGTCGTATATTGCACAAATCTGGCCTTTATGGAAGAGTGGCAAGAAGAAAGCCATTTCTTAAAGATATCCATAAAAAGTGTTGTTTAAAGTTTGCCCCAAGCCACCTGGGAGACACACCAAACATGTGGAAGAAGGTGCTCTGGTCAGATGAAACCAAAATTGAACTTTTTGGCAACAATGCAAAACGTTATGTTTGGCGTAAAAGCAACACAGCTGAACACACCATCCCCACTGTCAAACATGGTGGTGGCAGCATCATGGTTTGGGCCTGCTTTTCTTCAGCAGGGACAGGGAAGATGGTTAAAATTGATGGGAAGATGGATGGAGCCAAATACAGGACCATTCTGGAAGAACCTGATGGAGTCTGCAAAAGACCTGAGACTGGGACGGAGATTTGTCTTCCAACAAGACAATGATCCAAAACATAAAGCAAAATCTACAATGGAATGGTTCAAAAATAAACATATCCAGGTGTTAGAATGGCCAAGTCAAAGTCCAGACCTGAATCCAATCGAGAATCTGTGGAAAGAACTGAAAACTGCTGTTCACAAATGCTCTCCATCCAACCTCACTGAGCTCGAGCTGTTTTGCAAGGAGGAATGGGAAACAATTTCAGTCTCTCGATGTGCAAAACTGATAGAGACATACCCCAAGCGACTTACAGCTGTAATCGCAGCAAAAGGTGGCGCTACAAAGTATTAACTTAAGGGGGCTGAATAATTTTGCACGCCCAATTTTTCAGTTTTTGATTTGTTAAAAAAGTTTGAAATATCCAATAAATGTCGTTCCACTTCATGATTGTGTCCCACTTGTTGTTGATTCTTCACAAAAAAATACAGTTTTATATCTTTATGTTTGAAGCCTGAAATGTGGCAAAAGGTCGCAAAGTTCAAGGGGGCCAAATACTTTTGCAAGGCACTGTATAGCTAATTGAGATGATTCCCTAGCAGTTATTTTGGCATACATTGTTTTTCTGGATCAAAAAGTGGCTTAGGTCGTGAGTGGGGGCAATGTTCAGCCCCAATTATTGAGGCCCCCCATCTTGGCTGAAGAGCATTTCTGTGTTTTAAAGCAAACTTTTTGCAATTTTACACATTTTTGCCATGGAGCTGAGAGAAAATGTTGCAGTTTTAAAGCAATTTTTTTTCTGCAATTCAATACTTAAACATTATAACAAAATAAATACTCCTGAATTCAGGCTCACTGGTTTGAGTTTGTGTGTCAAGAATGGTCCACTAGCCAAAGGGCATCCAGCCAACTTGACACATCTGTGGAAAGCATTGGAGTCGGGGCCAAGCATCCCCGTGGAACGCTTTCGACACCTTAGAGTCCATGCTCGACGAATTGAGGCTGTTCTTAAGGCAAAAAAATGATAATATTAGGAAGGTGTTCCTAATGTTTTGTACACTGTATCTAGGTCCATTATCTTTTCTACGTACTTTATATATGATTTTAGTCATAAAGTTTACACTGAAATTGTTTTCCAATCCCGAAAATGTATTAAAAAAATATATATATATATTTACACTTTCATTAATGCAGAAAAAACCTGGCATGTAGTGAAGCTTAGTTTGACCTTGGTTACAATTGAAGTGGTACTGCCTCATTTAATCAAGAGTTTAGCAAGCGCAAGCAGATGTGCTCTGAAAGCGATAGTGAACCATATCTTATGTGAATCCCCTGTTCCATGTTTAGGTAAGATCAAGTACTCAGAGCGCGTGTACGATGCCTGCATGGAAGCCTTTGACTGCCTGCCGCTCGCTGCTCTCCTCAACCAACAGTTCCTGTGTGTACATGGTGGGCTCTCACCAGAAATCAACTGCCTAGACGACATTAGGAAAGTAAGTCCGTGTTTGACTACAAACTAAGTTTGGATGAATTTAAACTCAGCAAAAAAAGAAATGGCCCTTTTTCAGGACCCTGTCTTTCAAAGATAATTCGGAAAAATCCAAATAGATCTTCATTGTAAACGGTTTAAACACTGTTTCCCATGCTTGTTCAATGAACCATACACCATTAATGAACATGCACCTGTGGAACGTCGTTAAGACACTAGCAGCTTACAGACGGTAGGAAATTAAGGTAACCGTTATGAAAACTTAGGACACTGAAGAGGCCTTTCTACTGACTCTGAAAAACGCCAAATGAAAGTTGCCCAGGGTCCCTGTTCATCTGCGTGAACGTGCCTTAGACTGCAGATGTGGCCAGGGCAATAAATTGCAATGTCCGTACTGTGAGACGCCTAAGACGGCGCTACAGAGAGACAGGACGGACAGCTGATCATCCTCGTAGTGGCAGGCCACGTGTAACAACACCTACACAGGATCGGTACATCCGAACATCACACCTGTGGGACAGGTACAGGATGGCAACAACAATTGCCCGAGTTACACCAGGAATGCACAATCCTTCCATCAGTGCTCAGACTGTCTGCAATAGGCTCAGAGAGACTGGACTGAGGGCTTGCAGGCCCTCAAATAAAAGTGCTCTTCACAGACGAGTCACGGTTTTGTCTCACCAGGCGTGATGGTCGGATTCGTGTTTATTGTCGAAGGAATGAGCGTTACACCATGGCCTGTACTCTGGAGTGGGGTCGATTTGGAGGTGGAGGAGGGTCCGTCATGGTCTAGGGCGGTGTGTCACAGCATCATCGGACTGAGCTTATCATTGCAGGCAATCACAACGCTGTGCGTTACAGGGAAGACATCCTCCTCTCTCATGTGGTACCCTTCCTGCAGGCTCATCCTGACATGACCCTCCAGCATGACAATGCCACCAGCCATACTGCTCTTTCTGTGCGTGATTTCCTGCAAGACAGGAATGTCAGTGTTCTGCCATGGCCAGCGAAGAGCCTGGATCTCAATCCCATTGAGCACGTCTGGGACCTGTTGGATCGGAGGGCTAGGGCCATTCCCCCCAGAAATGTCCAGGAACTTGCAGGTGCCTTGGTGGAAGAGTGGGGTAACATGTCACAGCAAGAACTGGCAAATTTGGTGCAGTCCATGAGGAGGAGATGCACTGCAGTACTTAATACAGCTTGTGGCCACACCAGATACGGACTGTTACTGTTGATTTTGACCCCCCCCACCCCACCTTTGTTCAGGGACACATTATTCCATGTATGTTAGTCACATGTCTGTGGAACTTGTTCAGTTTATGTCTGTTGTTGAATCTTATGTTCATACAAATATTTACACATGTTAAGTTTGCTGAAAATAAACACAGTTGACAGTGAGAGGACGTTTCTTTATTTGCTGAGTTTAGTGGATAAAAAAAATCTGTGATCAATCAACTTTCTTTGACTCATGGTGCTGTGCGTGTGTGTCTGCGCTCCACAGTTAGACAGGTTTAAGGAGCCTCCAGCATTCGGCCCTATGTGTGACCTGATCTGGGCTGACCCAGGAGAGGACTACGGCAGTGAGAAGACAGCAGAACACTTCAACCACAACTCTGTTCGAGGCTGCTCCTACTTTTTCAGGTGTGCTACCTGCTCTATATCAAGGTTCAGCTACATAAGAAACTTATATGGCCAATAATACTGGCCATAAGTTGAAAATAATACAGTTTGCTACTTGAAGAGCTACTGGTGACACACCAGGGATATATCTGTGTTTTAGTTAGTTGAAGTATAGGCCACTGCACTGTCCAGTTTGGGAGTGTACTGTAAGGTATTGACCCTAGGAAGCGCCAGTCCATTGCCTCCCTAGCAGTACTAGCATTCAGAAAATTTTTCCACATTTTATGTTACAGCCTTATTCTAAAATTGATTAAAAAAATTCTAATTAATCTACGCACAATACCCATAATGACAAAGCAAAAACTGTTTTTTAGATTTTTTTTCAATGTATTAAAAATAAAAAACTGATATCACATTTACGTATGTATTCAGACCCTTTACTCAGTACTTTGTTGAAGCACCTTTGGCAACGATTACAGCCTCGAGTCTTCTTGGGTATGACGCTACAAGCTTGTCACACCTGTATTTGTAGAATTTCTCCCATTCATCTCTGCAGATCCTCTCTGTCAGGTTGGATGGTGAGCGTCACTCCACAGCTATTTTCAGGTCTCTCCAGAGATGTTCGATCGGGTTCAAGTCCGCGCTCTGGCTGGGCCACTCAAGGACATTCAGAGACTTGTTCCGAAGCCACTCCTGCGTTGTCTTGACTGTGTGCTTAGGGTTGTTGTTCTGTTGGAAGGTAAACCTTCCCCCCAGTCTGAGGTCCTGAGTGCTCTGGAACAGGTTTTCATCAAGGTTCTCTCTGTACTTTGCCTTGTTCATCTTTCCCTTGATCCTGATTAGTCTCCCAGTCCCTGTCGCTGTAAAACATCCCCACAGCATGACGCTGCCAACACCATGCTTCACCGTAGGGATGGTATTGGTCAGGTGATGAGCGGTGCCTGGTTTCCTCCAGACATGACGCTTGGTTTCATCAGACCAAATAATCTTGTTTTCCACGGTCTGAGTCATGTCGGTGCCTTCTGGCAAACTCCAAGTCCGCTGTCCTGTGCCTTTTACTGAGGAGTGGCTTCCGTCTGGCCACTCTACCATAAAGGCCTGATTGGTGGAGTGCTGCAGAGATGGTTGTCCTTCTGGAAGGAGCTCTGAACCATAGGGTTCTTGTTCACCTCACCGACCAAGGCTCTTCTTCCCCAATTGCTCAGTTTAGCCTGGCGTCCAGCTCTAGGAAGAGTTGACGGTTCCAAGCTTCTTCAATTTAAGAATGATTGAGGCCTCTATGTTCTTGGGGACCTTCAATGCTGCAGAAATGTTTTTGTGACATTCCCCAGATCTGTGCCTCGACACAATCCTGTCTCTGAGGTCTACAGACAATTCCTTCCACCTCATGGCTTGGTTTTTGCTTTGATGAGCACAGTCTGTCAAGTGTGGGACCTTATATAGACAGGTGTGTGCCTTTCCAAATCTTGTCCAATCAATTGAATCTATCACAGGTGGACTCCAATCAAGTTGTAGAAACATCTCAAGGATGATCATTGGAAACAGGATGCACCTAAACTCAATTTCGAGTCTCATAGCAAGTTTCTGAATACTTATGTAAAGAAGGTATTTCAGTTTTTTAAACCTTTTTGGTTTGTCATTATGCGGTATTGTGTGTAGATTGATGAGGGGAAAAATAGTATTTAATCCATTTTAGAATAAGGCTGTAATGTAACAAAAGTGAATGAGTCTGAACACTTTCCGAATGCACTGTATATCTCTTTCTGCTGTTGATGGGTTTTTGCCATGCTAACTAAATGCAGGTGTCCGGCTAATTACCCGAGCAGTCTTTTATGAGAGGTGGAATAGGCTGGTGGGGTCATTGTAGAAACCCAAGTAAAAGCCGGTCAGCCACATAGATGGTGTGCTTCCCAAATGGCACCTTATTGCTTATATAGTGCACTACCTTCGGCTATGGCCCATAGAGCTCTGATCAAGGAAGTACACTGTTTAGGGAATAGGGTGCCATTTGGGATTCACACCAGGTCTGCTCTCCTGTGGCTGTGGCCTACTGGCTGCCTCTGGAGCAGCTATACGAGTCCATAAATACCACAGCCCTCCTTGGCACTGTTCTGCTCTGGCCTCAGTGGTTCAATTAAACCCTCCCTACCTCCCAGGCCAGAGGGCAAGATACTGACAGGAATTCCTAATGTATTTCCAAAAGTAAAGAACAGCCAGAAAATGCTTCTAATGGCCACACGCTGTTCCTCAAAGAATTTCAGTCATATCTCACACTACATGGCTGCCAAGACTGACTGTGCGGTCCAGCTTTAACCTCACTCCACTGGCTGTTCTAATTGGCTGTTTTTCCTCTCTCTCTTGCCTTGCAGTTACCCGGCAGTATGTGACTTTTTGATAAATAATAACTTGCTGTCGGTAATTAGAGCACACGAAGCACAGGATGCAGGGTAAGTTTCACTGTTTACAGAGTAATACATTTAACCGTAAAACGGATTTTTATTTAAAGTGAGGCGAAAAAATAAAATAATAATATAAACATTTTATAAGTTGTACCCCTTGTAATAATATTAAACAATCTTAGGACAACACCTCAAGAGATTTTAGCCTTTTGGTATGGCAGTGACTGGAGGGGCAGGGAATAGAACATGGGATGCTGCTGTGAAATGCAAAGACCCTACACATCGCACCAATTGGGTAAATCTACTTGGTGGGAATTCTAAAGTAGCTCATATAGCGAGCATTGCTACAGTGCCCTTTCCGAACGGAAGGCACGCCCCGCGCTTTGAATACTCGGCACCCTAGTACGTCCTGGCCGTGTGTTCCGATACCCTCACGGCCGTCTTCCCACCTCTGCACCAATTTAGCAAACGCCGTGGCAGGGAATCAAAACCGGGTCACTGGTGTGAAAGGCCAGAGGGTAAACCCTCTTGGTGGGAATTGTAACGCTGCTCATATAGCGAGGATCATGATAGTATAATGGTTTTGAAATGACAGATCCACTACATCCACTAACCCAGTTTTAGTCACAGATGCATAGATCTACCATTTTTAATAATTGATGTGCTGCTGATAGCAGTCTACTAAACTAATTAGACTTATTCTTACTATACTGAACTGCTTCAGTTTGTGCTTGAACTATTTAGCTTGAGTTCTACACGTCTCCCACTACCATACAAATAAGACGGCTGAAGCAAGCGCACACCTTTTCTTCAGCGAATGTAGTTATTCTGTAGTGGTTCCCCTAACCACGCAGGTAGCCTAGTGGTTAGAGGGTTGGGCCAGTAACTGAAATGTTGATAGATCGAATCCCTGCGCTGACGAGGTAAAAATCTGTCGTTCTGCCCCTGAACAAGGCAGTTAACCCACTGTTCCTAGGCCGTCATTGTAAATACGAATTTGTTCTTAACTGACTTGCCTAGGTAAAGGTTAAATAAAAAATAATTGAACTGCCTCCTAGCAAGAGACCATTGTGTGACTATTAGCAGAAATAAAGGCTATTGCTCACCCGATTTGATACCAAGCATCATATCATTCTGCAAGGTAGGCCTACATTTAATTGCCGTGTTTTTTTTTAAAGGTAACCTTTAGAATTGACTGTTTTGGCATGCTTTTCCATATTGCAGATTTTATAGGGCCCTATATATACTGTATCTTACCTAAGAAGTGTTTACCTCAGGCTGACTTCTGGAATCTATTGGTGCAATGTTCCATAAATGTCCAAATCAACTTAAAGTATCTACAAAATACGTTTTTTTGCAGCGACAACAATCTGTAAGGCTACAGCTAACATGTTTTCCTTTTACCGTTTGCGATTCACAAATGATTTGATTCACCTTGATTGAACAGAACCCTAACTATTACAATGGCAAAGCGAATCATTTGATTTCTCAAAAATAATTGTTTAAAATAATCGATTCATATTAATTAAATGAATCGCTCTATATGTGTATGTGTGTGTGTGTGTGTGTGTGTGTGTGTGTGTGTGTGTGTGTGTGTATTTGTATGGGCTTACAAAAAAAAATGTTGCTCTCTCTTCACCATTTTATTTCTCAAACTAAGGTAATTTTGTCTCTCTTCCCAGGTATCGGATGTACAGAAAAAGCCAGACTACAGGCTTTCCTTCATTAATTACAATCTTCTCAGCACCAAATTACCTAGATGTATACAACAACAAAGGTGTGTGTACTCTTTAGATCAAGACTGTGATGGGTTATATGCATAGTGTAGCACGTGCCTTTGTGCTGTTGTAAAGAGCCATTTTCTGTTTACCATCAAGCGTCACGTTCGAGTGAGGCGCGTGTCCCTCCATCAAAAATCTTTGTAACAGGATAGCTAACGTTGATGTCAGGACCTTGACAAACGTCCAGTGAGTGAGTGAAGACAATGAAAACATGCAAGACTGGTGGCTATAGCTATGTTCAACAAGTATACTATTCTTCTGGCTTTATCTAGCTCTGTTTGTGATGTTTTACTTTGCGTTGCTGGCTTGCTATGTAATCAACCCTTTTGACGACGATAACCATCTGATTACGTGTTTGTTGACTTGCACGAGCTGAATTTGAAGTTGCATGTGATCGTATCCTCCTTCCATGTAAACAAACTTTCTGACACACACGTGTGGGCAACTATTCATGACCGGGCCGGGAAATGGGTCTATAGCTGTTGTCTTCTGGCTGGCGTACAGCCACGGGGGTCAGGTTTCACAAATCTGGGATTTTGATTCCCGTCCCTCTGACCTTTCTGCCCCTCCAGGTCCACTTGGGCTGTCCCCAAAATATGACAACAATTGGCTAGTAGTGTTTGTCAGTGAAACATTTAGTCTTGTTAGTCAGAATGGCTAACTTGATCATTCTTTTGTTCTTTACATCTCACTCCAACTTCCAGCTGCTGTATTAAAGTATGAGAACAATGTGATGAACATTCGGCAGTTCAACTGCTCCCCCCACCCCTACTGGCTGCCCAACTTCATGGACGTCTTCACCTGGTCTCTGCCCTTTGTCGGAGAGAAAGGTATGTATGTGCTCCCTGTCCATATCAGTGTTTTTGTCAGAGTTAAGAATGTGCCAGTAGAATTCCAGGAATGAGCATTGGAAAATTCTAGCATGAGAGGGGTGTGTTTTGGTGCTAAAAATGCAACTACAAAAAAACAGTACTAGGTCTGCACTCTAAAAGATGTAGCAAAGAGCGTTTTGGTGGTGGTGCTAGCTGAGTTGTGGTGGTACCTCCCTTCTCTGCACAGTGACAGAGATGCTGGTGAATGTGCTGAACATCTGCTCAGATGATGAACTCATGTCAGAAGGAGACGACCTGTGTGAAGGTAAGAGGAACAGCCAGGATTTAATGAGGCACGTTAAGACCCCCGCCCGCACCCCTCCTAACTCCTCACTAGTGTTAAGAAGGTAAAGCTGGTAGCTTCATTTTTCATTACAGCTGGTTCATCCACAGCATGTCATAACAGCTCTGTCAGACAAACACACACAGTCTCATATCTGGAGTTCATCTAGAACATCTCAGGAGTCACAAGAGATCTGACGGTGCTCAACTCGACATTCCACTGTACACTCCTCTCCTTTACTCCTCTCCCCTCCGCTCCCTCTCCTCCGCTTCCACCTCCTCCCCTGTTCCCCTCTACTTCCTTCCTTTTCTCCTCTTTACTCTCCTTTCTTTCCTCTGTTCCCTTACTTTTCTCATTTTCTTTCCACCTTCCTCTGCTCTGATGTTCACAGACTATTTAAAGCAGTAGAACGCATTATAATGCCCAACCAAATGCTTAGAATATTTTGTTGTATTTTATGAGAAGATGGAGGAATCCCAGCAGTGCGTAAGGAGGTGATCCGGAACAAGATCCGAGCCATCGGGAAAATGGCCAGAGTCTTCTCTGTTCTCAGGTGAAAAAGCCTTTCACTCTCTCTGTCTCGTCATCACACACGACAGCATAAAGGCTGACCTAAATGGCACACTATTCCCTATGTAGTGCACTGCGTTTGACCAGGGTCCATAGGGCTCTGGTCAAAAGTTGTGCACTATACAGGGAATAGGTTGACATTTTGGACTCAACCATACTGAAAAGGGAAAGTCAGAGTGAATGGAGCGGGGTGGGAATAGACTGCAGTCTCTATTTTTAGTTGAGACTAGAATGAGTCTAGTTTATGAAATGAGTGAAGTCAATTTGAAAGTGCACAATGACTTCGTGTTTGAAAACACAGTGCCGCTTTTCGATAAGGATGAATGAGCAGGCAACAGTGAGTCACGAGGCAGCACACCACCGTGTGCATAATGCCATTAGACATGATTCCAGATTAATGCTGTCTCTGTGATTTAGCCTGCCACACAACTGCAATGGGGAAAGGGAGATATGTAGATCAGCACAGAGATCCTAGAATTGAAGTTTGTTCTAGAAGTAGGCCTATTTCTATATAGAGCAGTCTGTCTTTCACAGTGGCCCATATACAGAGATATCATGGGATGCTGCTACAGCTCTGTATGAGCAGAAATGACGAGTGTTTTAACATATGTAAACTCAGCAAATAAAGAAACGTCCTCTCGCTGTCAACTGCGTTTATTATCAGCAAACTTAACATGTGTAAATATTTGTATGAACATAAGATTCAACGACTGAGACATAAACTGAACAAGTTCCACAGACATGTGACTAACAGAAATGGAATAATGTGTCCCTGAACAAAGGGGGGGTCAAAATCAACCGTAACAGTCAGTATCTGGTGTGGCCACCAGCTGTATTAAGTACTGCAGTGCATCCTCCTCATGGACTGCACCAGATTTTCCAGTTCTTGCTGTGACATGTTACCCCACTCTTCCACCAAGGCACCTGCAAGTTCCTGGACATTTCTGGGGGGGTGGCCCTAGCCCTCACCCTCCAATCCAACATGTCCCAGATGTGCTCAATGAGATTGAGATCCGGGCTCTTCGCTGGCCATGGAAGAACAATGACATTTCTGTCTTGCAGGAAATCACACACAGAACGAGCAGTATGGCTGGTGGCATTGTCATGCTGGAGGGTCATGTCAGGACCAGGAAGGGTACCAGAATGAGGGAGGAGGGAGTCTTCCCTGTAACGCCCAGCGTTGAGATTGCCTGCAATGACAACAAGCTCAGTCCGATGATGCTGTGACATACCACCCCAGACAATGACGGACCCTCCTCCAAATCGGTCCCGCTCCAGAGTACAGGCCTCGGTGTAACGCTCATTCCTTCGATGATAAACACGAATCCGCCATCATGCCTGGTGAGACAAAACCGTGACTCGTCTGTGAAGAGCACTTTTTGCCAGTCCTGTCTGGTCCAGCAACGGTGGGTTTGTGCCCATAGGCAACGTTGTTGCCGGTGATGTCTGATGAGGACCTGCCTTACAACAGTCCTACAAGCCCTCAGTCCAGCCTCTCTCAGCCTATTGCAGACAGTCTGAGCACTGATGGAGGGATTGTGTGTTCCTGGTGTAACTCAGGTTGTTGTTGTTGCCATCCTGTACCTGTCCCGCAGGTGTGATGACCGCATGTACCGATCCTGTGCAGGTGTTGTTACATGTGGTCTGCCACTGCGAGGACGATCAGCTGTCCGTCCTGTCTCCCTGTAGCGCTGTCTTAGGCGTCTCACAGTACGGACATTGCAATTTATTGCCCTGGCCACATCTGCAGTTCTCATGCCTCCTTACAGCATGCCTAAGGCACGTTCAATCAGATGAGCAGGGACCCTGGGCATCTTTCTTCTGGTGTTTTTCAGAGTCAGTAGAAGGCTTCTTTAGTGTCCTCTATGTTTCCATAAAAGTTACCTTAATTGCCTACCGTCTGTAAGCTGTTAGTGTCTTAACGACTATTACACAGGTGCATGTTCATTAATTGTTTATGGTCCATTGAACAAGCATGGGAAACGGTGTTTAAACCCTTTTCAATTAAGATCTGCAAAGTTACTTGGATTTTTACGAATTATCTTTGAAAGACAGGGTCCTGAAAAGGGGATGTTTCTTTTTTTGCTGAGTTTAGTTACTGAAAGCTTTGTTAGATCTCTAAGGTGTTTGTGTCTCTCGCTCCCTCTCTTTCTTCAGGGAGGAGAGTGAGAGTGTGCTGACACTCAAAGGACTGACCCCCACTGGGTCGCTGCCTCTAGGAGTGTTGTCAGGGGGCAAAGAGACCTTGCATACCGGTACGTGTCTCTCTCCCCCTCCTCACCCCCTCAAACGCCCCTCTCCTCCCGCACCCTGCTGTCTTTCTCTCTCTCTCTGAAGCCCCCATGCCCTACCCCCACAGAGGGCCTTGGGGTGTCATTTAACACTGCCGTTCTCCCTGCGCTAACACAGGCTTAGCCCAACCGCACGGTAAACTGAAGGATGTACGCTTCACTGAACGTTTTTACATTTTTACATTTCATTATGGAAAACAAATCATAGACCCTGCTCCTCTGTGTTCCGTTTTCAATTATGCAGTCGAGAGGGAAACTATCACTGCCACTGAAGCCTACATATGGGACGCAGCATTTGTCTGTTTGGGTCTCTGTGTCAAGCCAGCTGTCCGCTTTGGGTAGTATTGAAAACCCGACCCGAGGCAACAGAAAATGGTTTCAATGACTCTCTTGGTATAGAGGAACTACGTCACTGCCTAAAATACACTGCCTTTTAGTTAAGGTAGCTGATGTGCCATCTAGTCAAATGGCTACCCAGCATTTCACTATAAGGTCTATTCAGCGCATGTGACAAATTTGATTTAATGCGAACTAGCCACTTAATGCACTCGTTAAAAAAATAACCTCTTTGTTCTCCATCTTGCTTGCTATTATTTAGTATTTTATTAAAGCCGATAAAGTAATAACGAAGGCAGTGTCGTAGTTCTTCTTTGCCAAAAGTCATTGAAACCAGACCCTAGTCACTGTGTTGCCTTGGGCCAGATTTTCGAGACTAGTTGGGTAGAAGGTTAGGGAGACTGAGCTGTGGGCGGGCAGGCGGTTGGAGGGGGGCTGGACCAAAGTGGCCTGTCACTGATGTGGTCAACCAGCCCAGCTAAAGGTCAACCAGCCCAGCCAGCTGGGGGAATGCACACACACGGCGCAGGAGGACCTGGTCTGTCAGCAGGGAGGAGAGAAGGGAATGCTGGAGGTTGGGGGCTGGTCTCCTCCCAGGCGAGGCAGAGGTGTAGCGAATAGAGGTAGAGCTGTGAGCATTCGGACGGAAACCACATGACATGACCTTTACCAGAATGCCATTGTCTGTATGCGTCCCAAATGGCATCCTATTCACAATAGAGTGTACGACTTTTGACTAGAGCCCTATAGGCAATGATCAAAGGTATTGCACTGTATATAGAATAGGGTGCCATTTAGGGGACGCACCCTGTGTCTGTCAGTCCCTCCAGTCAGATGTGTGTTCTGGTTCATTACATCCCGTTTGTTGTTTCTCTTCACTGCTTCCTAGCAGTACTCTAGTGACATTTTAGGGATACACTGTCCAGTTTTGACTGCAGTGCTCTTTAAAAACATGCCGTGCCAAATTAAGAAGGGAAATGCCTTAGCCTAGCAATTTCTATTCCACTCCTTCGAAGATGTTTTATTGTCACACACACCGGATAGCTGCATCGAAATTGCCTTGCTCAAGAGCACATCAACCGATACAAATAAAAATAAAAATATATATATATTTTTTTCATTTTTTAAAATTTCACATTGTCAGCTTGGGTATTAGAACCAGCGACTTTTCTGCTACTGATTTTGAGGGACGCATTTTTTGAGGGAATAATTGTTTGTTAAATCAATTTGCGGGGGCCACCCGAGTGGCGCAGCAGTCTAAGGCACTGCATCGCCGTGCTTGAGGCATCACTAAAGACCAGAGTTCGATCCTAGGCTGTGTCACAGCTGGCCGTGATTGGGAGACCCATGAGGCGGCACACAATTGGCCCAGCGTCGTCCGGGTTAGGAGAGGGTTTGGCAGGCAGAAATGTCCTTGTCCCATCGCGTTCTAGCGACTCCTGTGGCGGGCTGGGCGCATGCGCGCTGACACGGTCGCCAGGTGCACGGTGTTTCCCCCGACACGTTGGTACGGCTGGCTTCCGGGTTAAGTGGGCATGTAAAGAAGAAGTGCGGCTTGGCTTGTTCGTGTTTCAGAGGACGCACCGCTCTCGACCTTCACCTCTCCCAAGAGTTGCAGCGATGGGACAATACTGTAACTACCAATTAGATACCACAAAATTGGGGCGGGAAAAAGGGATAAAATGATGTCTTTGCCCCCCCCCCTGCTCTATCCGCTAGGCTACCCGCTGCCTGTATGACTATAACAAATGAAAGATGGTCTTATAGCTAGATTCACCACCACTTATTATGTAAGTGACACCAGTAACAAAGCACCTCATTAAGAACAACTCAAATAGAAAGATTAAATCTGTCATCTCACCACAGTTCTCATCTGTCTTCATCACATGTATGTGTTCCTTTTGAAAACTGAGCCTAAACACACTTCATTATGACAATGTGAGACGTAGTGAGCTGCCTGAAATCAGTTCCCTTCTCCTCCCAGCAGACTTCATCAATTGATTTGGTTCCCATAACAAGATCCAGAATAACTATATAAAGGCCTGTGTGTGTGTGTGCTCACTGCGCAGCAAAATCCCAATGGCTCTTTAACGCCAGCAAGCACCATCTTAAGGTCTCCAGCAGGCATCTCTCACTCTAGGTGTGTCCTTAATTACACTCTATTCCCGATAGTGGACTTCTTTTGACCAGAGCCCTATGGGCTCTAAAGGAATAAAGTGTCACTAAGGATGCAGATGATTTTATCACACTTAAAACCAGTTTGAGGTGTATTTGAATTGTACAGTCTCTCTGTAAGTAGCCTTTTAGAAGCATTTATAACATGTGTAGATGCGGCAGGTAGCCTGGCGGTTAGGAGCGTTGGGCCAGTAACCAAAAGGTTGCTGGATTGAATCCCAGAGCCGACAAGGAAAAATCTCATTCTACACTTGAGCAAGGCAATTAGCCCTTATTGCTCCAGGATCGCCGTCAATAATGTCTGATCCCTGGCCGTGACCCCACTCTCCGAGGATGTCTAAGGGGAAGTGGGATATGCAAGATAAACATTTCCATTTCACACCTGTACAGGTTACCCACTTGTACATACAGTGAAACAGAGCTATACAGTCAGTGGTGTAAAGTACGACTTAAGTCGTTTTTTTTTGGTATCTGTACATTACTTTACTATTTATTTTTTACAACTTTTACCTCACTACATTCCTAAAGAAAAGAATGTACTTTTTACTCCATACAGTTTCCCTGACACCTAAAATGACTCGATAGGTTTTGAATGATTAGCAGGACAGGAAAAATGGTTTAATTCATACACTTATCAAGAGAACATCCCTGGTCGTCCCTACTGCCTCTCATCTGGCGGACTCACTAAACACAAATGCTTTGTTTGTAAATTATGTCTGAGTGTTGGAGTGTGCCCCTAGCTATCTGTAAAAAAGAAGGTAAAAAAGAAAATTGTGCCTTCTGTTTTGCTTAATATAAGGAATTTGAAATTATTTATACTTGTACATTTGATCAATTATATTTACTTTTGATAATTAAGTATATTTAAAACCAAATACTTTTAGACTTTTACTCAAGTAGTGATTAACTTGAGTAATTTTTTATGAATGTGTCTTTTTCAAGTATGACGATTGGTACTTTTTCCACCACTATACACAGTGCATTTGGAAAGTATTCAGACCCCTTGACTTTTTCCACTTATTGTTACATTAAAGCCTAATTCTAAAATTGATTTAAAAAAATGTTTCCTTGAACAGTACCCCATAATGACAAAGTGAAAACAGGTTTTTTGAAATTTTTGCAAATGTATAAAAAGTTATACAAATAAATATGTTAATTACATAAGTATTCAGACACTTTGCTATGAGATTTTAAATTGATCTCAGGTGCATCCTGTTTCCATTGATCATCCTTGATGTTTTTACAACTTGATTGGAGTCCATCTGTGGTAAATTTCAATTGATTGGACAGGCACACACCTGTCTATATAAGGTCCTACAATTGACAGTGCATGCCAGAGGTCGAAGGAATTGTCCGTAGAGCTCAGAGACAGGATTGTGTTGAGGCACAGATCTGGGGAAGGGTTCCCAAAAATGTCTGAAGAATTGAAGGTCCCCAAGGACACAGTGGCCTCCATCATTCTTAAATGGAAGAAATTTGGAACCACCAAGACTCTTCCTAGAGCTTGCATGCTCGGCCAAACTGAGGAATCAGGGGAGAAGGGCTTTGGTCAGGGAGGTGACCAAGAACCCAATGGTCACTCTGACAGAGCTCCAGAGTTCCTCTGTGGAGATGGGAGAACCTTTCAGGGGGACAACCATCTCTGCAGCACTCCATAAATCAGGTCTTTATGGTAGAGTGGCCAGATGGAAGCCACTGCTCAGTAAAAGGCATATGACAGCCCGCTTGGAGTTTGCCAAAAGGCACCTAAAGACTCTCAGACCATGAGAAACAAGATTCTCTGGTCTGATGAAACCAAGATTGGCCTGAATGCCAAGTGTCACGTCTTTAGGACACCTGGCACCATCCCTACAGTGAAGCATGATGGTGGCAGCATCATGCTGTGGGGATGTGTTTCAGCTACAGGGACTGAGAAACTTGTCAGGATCAAGGAAAATATATACGGAGCAAAGTACAGAGAGATCCTTGATGAAAACCTGCTCTAGAGTGCTCAGGGCCTCAGACTGGGGCGAAGGTTCACCTTCCAACAGGACAATGACCCAAAGCACACAGCCAAGACTACGCAGGGGTGGCTTTGGGACATGTCTCCGACTTGCCCAGACTTGAACACAATCAAACATCAAAGAACGGACAGAGCTTGAGAGGATCTGCAGAGAAGAATTGGAAAAACTCACCAAATATAGGTGTGCCAAGCTTGCAGCATCATACTCAAGAAGTCTTGACTGTAATCGCTGCCAAAGGTGCTTCAACAAAGTACAGAGTAAAGGGTCTGAATACTTCTGTGAATGTAATATATCATTTTGTTTTTTGCTAAATTTTCTAAAAACTTGTTTTTGCTTTGTCATTATGGGATATTGCGTGTATAGATTGAATATTTTTTTCCCCCTCATCAATCAATTTTAGAACAAGGCTGTAACGTAACAAAATGTGGAAAAAGTCAAGGGGTCTGAATACTTTCCGAATACACCTAATTCTATATTATTATAATTATTATTATACCGCCTATGTTTGTCAGGGATGTTTTTCTCCTGCCTGCCTGTGTTTTCTCTGATCATGATGTTGATAATGGGGGGGGATCTCGTCTATGATGGGTTGTTTGGATGATTCGGACTGTCTGTTCTGTGGTTGATGATCTCTGGTTCTCTGCATTGATGACTCACTTTTCTCCTCTCACCACTACTCACATTTACATAGCCGCCGCTGAGGCAGCGGAGGCAAAAGGTACGCAAGCGGTCCCCGGATCCCTCCCTCAGTGTGTTGTTACTTCTAACCCTTCCAACAGGGCCCTCATTCTTTATGCACCCCTGTTGTCCCTTTTTAAATGTTCATTTTGTTATTGTTGTGCATTCACTGTGTGTGTGTGATTTGTGAGTTTTGCCATGGATTGGTGTACTTCATTTTGCAAAATTGCTGCTCTTGCATTACCAGTTCCTGCTACTACTGTACATGCATGATAGGACTCAAATGCAGTGGGCACTCCATTTGGCAGGAAGGACTTTAGCTTGAACCTCAACAGGCACTGTATAGTTACATTGTTCCTGGGTCTAAACACAGTCTTCACAGATAGGCTACAGATATAGATACCGATACAGAGAGTCAGGCATTTGGCCTAACAGTGACATGTTGAGAAACAGAGACTTGTTAACAAACAGCTGTAGGCAGAAGTCACATGGGTGGGAGCTAGATTCCTTGCCACTGCTGCAGGCAGCTCGTCCCTGAGCAAAGCCAGCTAAGACTCTGCTAGCCTAGGGAGCACCTCCTTCCTCCTCCTGGCTATCCAGGGATATATTCAGGGTCTAATCCTGTTACGCTGCTTGGCTGTTGCTACTCTGTTACTGTCTGCTTCTGTTGGCATGTTACTGTTCTAGCATTCAGATACACTCTTTGATCGCATACACATTTGGAGTAGTAATAGGTAGTTTGGTTTCTGTCCAAATATATTTTGTTGATGTCAGAGCATGTTTAATAGCAGGGGTGTCAAACTCATCTTGGCCCGGGGCCCACATTCGGTCTTCAACGAGGTTCCGGAGGGCCGCACTGAAAGTTTATTTCCTCTCTGTCAAAATTTTCTGAAGAATGTCCTCTAGCCATGGATTTTAGAATTTCCGATGCTGTCTTACTTTCCTTTAGGTGATTATTAGCGAGCTGGACATGGTCAAGAAACTGTATGAATGTAGTTAAATTATTGTCATTCTTTTACTCAAACCACCCGCGGGCCGGATTGGGGAGACCCCTGATTTATAGCCACCTATTAAAGCTGCAATATATAACTTTTTGGGCAAGTTGACCAAATTCACATAAAAATGTGAGTTATAGATCTGTCATTGGAAGCGGTAGATCTGTTCTAGGTGACCTATATCTAGGCTTCCAGATTATTATTTTTTTGCGTGTTTTACCTTCGGTTTTGTCAGCTGAAAATACTATATTTTTGTTAATGGAAGAGAGATTTCACAACAGTTCAGATGGTACAATGATTCTCTACAATATACTTGCTTGTTTTGCCACCAAACGGAAATTAGGTGACTATTAGAATTTTAGCAATTTCAGATTTCTGCGTAGTGCACCTTCAACTACAACTAATGTTTGCCTTGCAATGATACATTTCTCATTAGCAAACCAACTAACTTAAGATGTTATTTAAAATTGCAGATCTGTTTTCTATGAGTGCAGTGTCATTGATCACATTCTCCTATTGTCAACTGTAAAACGTCCATATTTTCCTCTTATTCTAAATGTTTGCCTTATTGATGTTGTTGTTGAATAGTTACTTACAGTATATCTCTCGTTTGCCCATGTTTTCTTTGTGGTTTTTACTTGGCACTTGGAATTTTACAGTAAGTCCCACATTCACTGTGAGGTGTTGTACTGTAGCTTGTTCTGTGGTTTTGTCAACAGTACTAGGACTGTGTATTCACCGTACGTACAGCTGTTGTATGTCTGCACTGTTTGTCTAAGGACGGTCAGCTATTACCTGCATTTGTAAGCATAAGAACCTGGAGTTTACTAAGGACCTACAATAAAGGCAAAACAAATAGGTTAATTTTCAGGTTAATACCTGAAGATCCTTTATTGCAGATCCTTAAAAGAGATGGCTAAATATTTTTTCACAAACATTTCAAGTTGAAGCATTCAAACCATTTTTTCCTTTGATTTCTAATTTTCCCTCTCCTCTTCCTTCTAGCTATTCAAGGCTTCTCTCCCACGAGGAAGATCAAGGACTTTGCGGAGGCGCAGAGCCTGGACAAAGTCAACGAGAGGATGCCTCCACGCAAGGATGGCCAGCAGCCGGTCAACCCAAATGCCCCCAAGAATGGCACAGACTAGGCCCGGAGAGTGACCCCCCCCTCTCTCATCCTCACCAGACACAGGCCATGGCCCTGTCTCATACACCAAAACTATCTTCTCTCGCTCTCTGTTTTCTATCTCCCTCATTCTCTCTCTATCTCTATCTCTCTATCTCTATCTATCTATCTCTCTGTCCCATTGTGACTCTTCACCCAGCTGGCCTATAGTTGGACAAGCACAGGACATGTAGGTAGGGAAGACACCACCACACTGGGAGAATGGTTTCAGACACCACAGAGTACAACCATGAAAATAAACAAAAAAACATTTTATTTATTAAATGAATAATATTAGGTATATTATGTAATGCTACAATTGAATGAACACATACATTTCTAAGATGTTCAAATAAGCATATAACTATGGTAAATGTCAAAGATCAAGACCATTTTGTAAATTTGAGTTGAGGATTGAGGTAGCTAGTAAAGGAGACCTTATCCTTTATTAGTCAATGCAAGTGTTTCTACTGTTATTTTATGTGCTTTGCAAGGGAAAGTTGACTGAATCTACAGATATCTACAGTTTGTGCTCTCATACATGTTGTCCATTTAAACATATATGTGTTAAGTAGAGAGAAAATAATGAAGGGAACGATTTGACACCATTGCAGAAGATTCTTTTATACCTCCAGCAGAAGTTCAGTAGAACTGTTTTGTTCTTTCGTCTAATTTCTTTGGTAAAAACCTTGAAACCACTGAATGCTATTTATGCTGCTTTGGGTCAACTTGTTGCCCCTATATTTTATAGTTAGGTTAAACAGGATTTAATTTGACAGCCTTTAGTCAATCCTTGAGAAACTGCACAGAATTTCCAAATGATTTGTCAAAGAAATTTTAAAAAACCATGACAGAATTTATTCTAGTTTGCTACGATCATTGATGTGATGTATCAATGGACGGTGATTCGTTTTTCTAGTGCTAGGTGTTCTACATAGTGTTTTGATAGTTGTTGTTTGCAAGCTGTCACTAACCAACCATTACTAACAGTGTGTTTAACTGAGGTCAGTTGGGGGGGGGGGGGGGGTTTATATAATATATACACTGTGTGTACAAAACATTAGGAACACCTTCCTAATATTGAGTTGCACCCCCTTTTGCCCTCAAAGCAGCATCAATTTGTCGGGGCATGGACTCTACAAGGTGTTGAAAGCGTTCCACAGGGATTCAGGCCCATGTTGACCCCAATGCTTCCCACAGTTGTGTCAAGTTAGCTGGATGTCCTTTGGGTGGTGGATCATTGTTGATACACACAGGAAACAGTTGAGCATGAAAAACCCAGCAGTGTTGCAGTTCTTGACCCACTCAAGCCGGTGCGCTTGGCACCTATTACCATACTCTGTTCAATCCATGTCTCCGTTGTCTCGAGGCTTGAAAATCCTCCTTTAACCAGTCTCCTCCCCTTCATCTACACTCATTTGAAGTGGATTTACAAGTGACGTCAATAAGGGATCATGGCATTCACCTGGTCAGTTTATGTAATGGAAAGAGCAGGTCTTCTTAATGTTTTGTACACTCGGTGTAGATATTCTGCAAAGGTAAAGTTTGATTCAAAAGGGATATAGGCCGACAGTATGTATTGAAGACAGCCACCAGTACCTTGGGTGTGTGGTGCCCCCATTTGGTCAGCTTTTCTGGAACATTGAGTGGGGAGCGGCCTACTATTCTTGAGTGATGTGCTGAATGTGGAAGGAAGAAAGTCCTCATGGTGAAGAAACATACTAAACACAAGGGAAGAACAACCAGTGGTGTCGTCTTCTCAATGCCCTCCGTGACAAGATGGTGGAGAAATCTTTCCCATGGAGCAAATGGTAACGCCACAGATATGTCCCAAAATGAACTGAAGCTTCTTCGTGTTCATTATTTTATGTTTTAAGATAAAACATTTCTGTGTTGAAATAATAATGACGCTTAGTTTGATTTCATATTGCTTTCCTTGTCAACGCTACATAAAGGAAATATTTGGGGCGTTTCTTGACAAAAGCTGTGTTAATGTCTCCATCTACTGTTGATTTGATGCAGATGCGTTCAAATGACTCCAATGTTGGAAACGTACGGGTAAGCTGGCCTCCAAATCGGCTCCAATTCAATGTTTTAGTTGCTAGCAGTTTGAGGAAAGCAGTACCCTGAAGAGGAGTGGATTGAGTCATCCAGTGAGACGCTGTGAAGATTGATGTTATCGGAATTTCCATTCTCTTTAGTGGCTCTTTGTCCATCCTATGAGTTATCTCCCCCTATGACAGTTTTCACTATCTGTGGTAGAATCAAAGCTGCGGACCTACAGTGTCTCTACATTGATCATGTAGTAATGTCTGATGGTTCTTCTGAATTAATTTGATTGTGAGTATTATATGGTCTTAACATATACATAGTAATTGTTCCTCCATGGCAGGAACTGACCCTCCATGGTAGGAACTGACCCTCCATGGCAGGAACTGACACTACTTTTATAACACCCGCTCTCAACCCTTTAAGGTTTGACTTGATTCTTTAGGACTTGTGACTTAATGAACCGGTGCTTAGTTTTAGCCCAACATTTTTGGGGGCTACAACTGCTTGTCTGACACTCCTCCCGTCGCGCCACATGTACACACATTTATTCTATTGTGTTAATCATTCAAGAAGAGCTTTTAAGATTTTTATTCTCATGTGAATTTTCCCTTTTATAATATATATATTGTAAGGCTTTTAAACGAGTTGCATTCAATGTGCCATGCCACTACCAAAACACACGCCAACACCTGTGTGTGACTGGTGAGGAGAAGGGAAATCAGAATGTCCCATTCTTGTGTTCAGCAGTGGTCATGGAGAGATCTTGGCGCCTGTTTCAACTCAACATGGGTCAGGTTTATCTGAGTTGTGTCATGGCCCAGATACTTTTGTTTTGTATTTAAAAATGTGATTTGTTTCTTTTCCCTGTATTGTGCTCCGAGTTAGGGGAAGTACAGGCCCCGTAGGAGGGCCGTATTTCTCACCTCTTGTCAGTTTCTAAACATATCTCGAATGTACAAAAATATTTGTAATTTAAAGTCTCTTAATAGCTGTAAAAAAAGGGTGAGGAAAAATAAGTCCAGTGCTTGTCATGCGAGGCCATGAAATCTATGTAGATGTATCACTTAAAAAAATAAAATTTAAATGCAATGTTTCTTGTTCTCCCTGTCGTGGCTTTCTGGAGTTTTTAGCTCTGCAGGTTTGAGGACAGTCTGCCAAATACCTTCTCACTTCAGTTGCTCGTGTTAGGCCTACATTCTAGGTATCTCTTGATCTGAATTATACTACATGTTGCTAATCTATTCTCTACACGTCTGGTTGAATGGGTGGATGCATGTCCTCTGGTAGACTTCAGTGTCTAAAATGTTGCGCGCCGAGTAGTTGTTTATAAATGTCAAAGTACTACATAAACAGGACAATCGTGTCAAAAATAAAAACATTTTATGCCTGACATTTTAATCAGGTGGCATCTTTTTACAATCCGAGAGAGAGATTGTGATTACAGAAAAGGCTGTTCAAGTAATAGTATACTGTAATAGCAAATCAGACACGTTCACACACAGATACAGTGCCTTGCAAAAGTATTCAGAACCCTTGGATTTCACTTTCTTTTCTTTTAATAAATTCAGTACTAAATATATTGTTGCATAAGTATTCAGCCCCTTTGTTTAGTTAAGCCTAAATTAGTTCAGGAGTACATTTTGGCTTAACAAATAATAGGGGTTGACATGATTTTGGAATGACTAAGCCTTCCTCAGTCCCCCATACATACATTTTCAGGTCCCTCAGTCAAGTATTGAATTTCAAGCACAGATTTAACTACAGAGACCAGGGAGCTTTTGGAAAGCTTTAACAGAAGGGCAGTGATTGATTTGTTAGTTACCCATCTACCAGACATTGAATATCTCTTTTAAACATGGTTAATATAATGCTGTGGATTATGTATTAAATCACCCAGATACATAGTCATCCAGGTACATATCTTAGACTTCCCCAAGAAGACTGACAGCTGTAATCTATGCCAAAGGTGTTTCTACCATGTAGTGACTCAGGGAGCTGAATACTTATGTAACGACTATTTTAGTTCCACTTTTATTCGTCTTAAAGAATACTTTTTTTAAACTTTTTTTTTTTGACCGTGTATTTTGTGTTGATTGCCAAAATGACAAATCAAATTGAATCCCACTTTGTGACAAAATCCAAGGGGTCTGAATAGTTTTGCAGTTGTATTCTCAGACGGTGGATGCAGACTTGCAGTTAGTTGTGCAGCATTTAAGAATGTTCTATAAAAAAAAATCTGTAAATTCTTGCTCACTAGAATTCCTAAATCTAAAATTGAGTTACTTTATCAGTATTGAGCATGTGTATTTTTTTTTTATATACAGAACTTTAGTCAGCAATGGCTGTGCTCAGTAAATCTTTGAATTAATAAAAAATATTTACTGTAGACTCAGTACTCAGCCAAAGTCAGGAATATACAGTCACCATTGATAAATGTAATAGTATGAAAATAAATGGCATATTATCACATACTGAACACTCACTCCCTGACATGGCAGTGACAAATAAATTACAGGTATAAAATGAATACTAAAAAGTGTCATTTTTTAAGACGTTCCTCGTAAAGAGGACTCCTCAGTCCATTCCATATTTGTGACTATACTGAGTTCACCCATCATGCACATCATTGGCACAAACACATTCCTTGGGCTTCATAGGTAGCCTGAGTGCCAGTCTGTTTGTGCCATCATGCTAATTCCTTGTCACTCGTTGTCATGCCAAACAATGAGCAATGGAGTTGGCCAGAGCACAAAGAGATCTGGGACAAGGCTTTTTCAGAAGTGGTGGCAGAGCCAACTTGTCTCTAGTCTAGGGTTCTGTAAAATTATCCCAAAGAAGTGAGGTCTCTGGACTGACTGCACTGGCTGGCCTAGCAGTTGTGGCCCTGCATTTGAGGTCTTGGTAAGGGTTGAGTTCCTCATGTTTCCACTCTTCTCCTTTAGATGTTGACATCAGACACGTGGTGGTGGTGGTCTCAGAGCCTGAGAGAGAGAAATATTTACTTAATACTAAATGTTATTCCCATTCATATCTAAATGGATTAATTCACCTATGTGCCATTGTAATATCTAAAATTATGCTAATAGTCTCTTACCTGTCGTGCGGCCCTGAAGTCATAGACCGGGACTTGTGATTGGTTAGCAGCTGGAGGGGGTGGGGGCGGAGCTACTTTTGGTCGCTTGGGCTGGAAATAGTAAAGCTATTCATAAATAGGCAACAGTGCACGGACACAAGAACCTTATCAACCAAGACCAACATTGAGATGATACTGTATAAATCAAAAGGTATTTCATTACCTGCTGTGGCATAGCTTTATTTTGGCTGGGAATTGGCAGTTTATGGATGTGGTTGTCCACTTCATGGATTTTCTTCTGGGTATGGTGGCTGGTGGATGAGCAGACAGATTTTTATTTTTATCCAGGAAGTCCCAATGATGTCAGAATACGTATTTTACAATGGAGACCTGACAATTGAGTACATCTTAATGTATCAAAGAATTATCTTGGCAGTGAATGTTTATATATGCCCCACGTGGTGGACTAACCTAGGCAGAGTGGGGGACTGTCGTCTCTTCTTTAGGAACACAGCCACTGCCCCAGCAATAGCAGCCAGAAGCAGCAGAGAGACTGTCACCGCAATGCCAATCACTCCTTCTACAATCACACATAGAGAGGTTGGCAAGGTTAAGGAAAGGTCTATACAGAAGTTGAATACAATGAAAACACAGACCAAACCTATTGGCAAAACTATACATAAAGATGCTCAAATTCCTGTAGTAACACTAATTACTCTAGCAATATTGGAGTAACATGTATCAATGTTATCCCTTGTATCAATTGAAACTGTTTTTGGTTTTTTTTTAACACGATTTTCTGATTTATGTCTTTAGGGGCCTACCTCTGGAGAGGCCCGTGAAGCTTCCATCCTTTGTATCACAGCCTGGAAGTGACCATCCAGGTTCACACTGGCACTCCATTCTGTGATTACACACCTGCAGTGTCACAACACAGAAACACATACATTATAATAAAGGCAGGGGTCTTCAACCTTTACGTGCCTAGGGAACCCCCTCCCCGGCAACCCCATAATACATTAACAAAAAGGTGAATGATAATGGAAAGATGCATTTTAAAATGAATAGATTTGGTAGATAGTTTCGTTATTTTGACCTTCCCACATAAAATTTGGTAGAGGAAGTGTAAATTCTAACAGCCTATCAGCATGAAAGGTAACCCCAAACACATTTTTGCTAAGAGCAGCTGTTTAGCTGGTTAAACAAAGGTTAGCCATGTGTTGGCAAAAATGTCCAAGTCAAGAAAGCTTACCAGCAGCAAATTGCCATAATGGTAGCCTACCACGGGTGCATTTTCAAAGCCTATGTCAAATAATCCAGTGAGTGCAATTGGCTCCAATGAGTGTAATTTGCTCAATATTTGGAGTTGAGAATTAAAAAATGTACATCATTAGAAAGAAAATATTATCCTTTTTTTCCTACAGTAGGTATGTCATTCAACATTAGTTTGGCTTTTTCACCAAAAAGAAAGCGCAACCAAGAAACACTTGGAGGAGAGACGTCCAAGCAGAGATGACAAAAAGCAGCCTCAACTGGTGAGGCCTGGAAAATCTTGCCTCAAACCGAATGAGATGGAGAACATTCGTCAATGGCCTATGCTTCTTATTAGCAGTGTTTCTTCCTGAGCTCACAAATACCAAACCAGAGACGGGGGGTGCTGTACTCACAGCATGTCCTTTGCACCGTGCTGAGCAGTTGGTGGCTTTGGGTCCGTAGGCTGTCTCAAGATCCACACACTCGTTCTTGCTGCACACCTTAGAATAGAAGACAGGAATGGGCACCAGAATAAATGAGAAAATAACACGGTACACATTCAATTTGATTTTATTTCTAAAAACTAGAGGTGGCCCCAGTAGCAACAGACAAAAGTAACCTTACCTTCCCATCATTACACTTGGTCCCCGTGTTCACCTGTCCAAAGTCACTGGTGTGATCACCGTAGAATGTGGCTTTGCAGTCGGAGAATTTCACCATGCGACCATAGTTGGGGTCATCATTACCGTTCTTGCAGAAGAGTTTCCCGCACTGCACATCTCTACAGAGGAGAGCCACAGGAGGGAGTCATATCAGTGACATGTCGCTTATATAAGCAACACTACAATCTGAGTGTAAAAGCAGCCTATTGAAATAACATGTTATTTGCTCGTTAGGCCTCACTGGCTCTGGCAGGGGATGAACTGGTCCTGTGAAGGCCGTCTGCAGTAGGCATAGTACAGTCCTCTGGTGTTCTGGTTATAGCAGTACGTTGTGGCCTTTTCAGCAGCTGAGGAGGGAATAACACCCAATGTTACACAATGCATTAGAGTAGTTCAGAAAGGAAACACCACGTGTACGTTTAACCATTTATTAGAAAATATTACAACGCATAGTCTTGGCGTTAGGGCTCTGCTCCTTCAGGGTATCTGCCAGAGCGTAGCGTCATATGAAGATGATAATATAACTACAGGCAGTGAGCACGATATCATATATCAGATACCCCGATGGAAGAAACAGAACCCACAGGTGGAGGCTGGGGTGGTGGGATATCAGAAACCGCAAGCATAGCGAGTAACAGCTAGTTACAGCAGCAAATGTAGCAAGAGACACCAGGGCATGGTTGCGCATGACATCCAGCATTGAAGAAGCATTTGTACAATTGGTCAAATTTAAATAGCATTTAAGTAGAGTTTGAATCAAATTGGTGCAATATCTACTGATACGACCCCGTTCGTGTTTCCCTTTTGACACCACGTGTCAAAAAGGCTGCAACAACAAAAGTGACCATTTTTTCCACACTTTAAACATTAGCATTAGAATACACTTGACTTTACCATTTCATGACAGAAAATGTCATCTAAAAAAAAGACCAGAAAAGCTAGCTACCTTCATGACCTGATCTGATGAGAGGTGACTCCGTGATGACGAGACAGGGAAATGCTTTCACACTTACATGGGCCATACATTTTCACACACTGGTCATGATGCTGTGGACACTGGCCGTTGCGGCAGTAGCCCCTCCCTCTGTCACAGGAGATCCCATTGACAGAGAAGACGTCCTCAGGACAGACGGCTGAATTCCCTGTGCAGTACTCCGCTAGGTCACAGTCGTCATGTTTCCTTCTGCACTCTGTGGACGAGGCCATGATCTGTGGAGAGTGGTTGTTGCTATGTTCACTATCACTAGCTTGTTAGTCTTCCGACAGTCATGAGTATAGAATGTATAGTCTATTAGCTTGGTGAAGGAGATGTGAAGCTGCATCTGTACTCTGAATCCACTCCGATTGCCGAAATAGAAGATTAATTTACGTGTACACCGCGAGTTGCTTTTGCCAGCCTAGTTCTAAACAAAATACGCATTCAAGAGGATTTGTTTTCAAGTGATGACATGGAAAATATTCTGCTTCCACTAATTCCATTCCTTTTTAAGTTTGATCAAATAAAGGAATGCAAGTGAAATGTCTTCAATGCACTTGAGTCATAAAAAGCCTTTGACATAGTTATACGTGTCTGCTGCATGTTCTCGAGGGGGCTGTAGAATCAAAGGAACACATCCGGATGTCTAGAGCAGACGGAGAGGCATGGTGGCTATGTGGTCGGGTCTCACCTTACAGTCTTCACAGCACTCTCCTGCAGCACATTCTGAGCCTTTGGTCAGTGTGCAGCTGGTGGAATTACAGCAAGGGTTTGTACACTCCTATAACATCAACATCCTACATGTCATTATGATGATGCTATGAGGGGGATCAGAAAGTTATTAAGGAATGAGAACATAACGTACGTCCATCCAGTGTGTAAGTTGTCTCAAAGTCAAGCCACTATGCATGTGTAGGCTTTAACTAGATAACTTGGGGTTTCCCCACTCCATGATTACTGCTAGAGTATTATACCGCAGTAAGACACGCTAACTAACTAAAACAAACATTGTACCTTAGTAGGCTATGAATAGGAATTACAAGCATCTGTAACAAACACGACTTGGCAGGAGAGGTGTAGTTTAGCAAGATAGTTACACAAAAATATGGTATCTTATCCAACTGACTTAACAGGTCTGGACAGATTGACGTGAATGAACTGCTCTGCACACTTAACTCCCTCTGACTGGAATGTAAACAGATGCTCATGGATTGTTACCTTCAAAGTTTCCTTTACCAGATCACCATATAGCCATGACTCTCATACTATGTGTGGAAATGTATAGACTGCAATGTCTGGAAATGTGAATCATCTAGTGAGTCTTATCATTGCATTACTGCTATGTTAGTACTCATTTGAAGAGACATTCCCAAACTGGGTAAATATGTACGTTTTTCTAAGGCTGGTGGTGGTGGATATATATATCAGGATAGGCCTGTGCTTGTTAAAGGCATTCTCCCTTTTGCCCCGAGCTAAGGAAAACAGGCAAGACCACGCACGTAAATCTGAAATGTTATTCCCAGAAATGTAATGTAATCACTTGACATACTTGTATTAACTCCACGAGAACCAACTTTTGTCTGATTTGATTGCTACATTGTTGATCTAAATGGTGGGTAGATGGAATAGAATGAGAAGGTTAATTCACCTCCAGGGAGCCACAATCACACTCCTCTCCTCTCTCCAGAAAGCCATTCCCACACACTGGGGTTGATTCCACATTTCGGTAGTCTGGCTTGTTCAGTAGGCACTCAGGGTTACGATTATTCAGGAACTGGTCATAGCTCAAACTACTGCAGCTACTGAATGACTTTGGGATATCCCAGCTGAAAGAAAAAACTGTTACCCATAAGGTCATATACTGACTTTCAATATAACCACTGTAGCACAAACCACTGTGCTGTCCAAGGGGTCAGTACTGTATGGCTGCTCTGTGTGTGTTATGAGCAGAGAAAACAATGCCTGTAAGTATTCTTTAATACAAGTTCCCTCTTGCTTGTAAACCGCAATCAATCATATGGTTTATCATTGACAGCATTCCAATCTAGTCACAACATTATATATCTTGAAACTTTTCATAATAACAGTCCTTACCTGAGGGCCCCAGCCATTACACAGCTATTCCCAGAACAAGCACAGGCACTGGAGTCATCGTGGTTCATGCCCAGGTTGTGGCCCATCTCGTGGGCCAATGTGGCCCCCACAGCTATGGCCCTGGGGTTGTGATCCTGTAAGGAAGTAAATAGTTAACATGAAATAGAATTGACTGTGTTTGATGACATGTTCTATCAGTGAAACTAACCTGGATGAATAAATTAGAGATTAAATTGATATACAATGACTGTCACTGTCTCATTCTATCAAAATGCGCTAAGATCTAATCGAGCTTCCTTTTTCTGATTTAGACATCTTGTTCTGCATGTTGGTTGATTAGAGCAAAAAGCAACTTCTCATTTTGAAAATTCCTACGTGGCTTTGATATGAGTCAGAAACATTTATTCTACTGTCAAACTTTACTACAAAGTGTAAATAGGATACTTTTGCTCATAAAATCTGTCTCGTCCAAAACTGAGATTTAGGAAAAAATTGTGTGTCACAGAATACAGGGTACGCAATTCTTTCCCCCCTTGGGTTGGGTTTGTTTAAATCCTGCACAAATGCCCACAGCACCGAAATAATCATCAATTAATAGCGCAGCTGCATGCAACCCGATCACAATGCCCAATGACATTCGATATCCCTATGGGGCTATTTAGGGACCATCAGTAAATTACACAATGTACATGGGA
Organism: Oncorhynchus mykiss; assembly: GCF_013265735.2. Classification (NCBI taxonomy): domain Eukaryota; kingdom Metazoa; phylum Chordata; class Actinopteri; order Salmoniformes; family Salmonidae; genus Oncorhynchus; species Oncorhynchus mykiss. The sequence goes on from NC_048570.1 coordinate 37,476,154, forward strand.
AATAAAAATGATGTCAATAGCTCCAAAATCAATGACTTAAAAACCTCAAACCAACTATAAGTTGTAGAAATTCATACACAAATATTGAAAACATTTAATGAGACAACTAAAGTTGTGCAACATGAAAATATTGTCCCATTTACATTGTGTAATTTATTAATGGTCCCTAACTAGACCCAGAGAAGTCTTTAATGACTTCTCTGGGGCCAATGATTACACTTTTCATACATTTTTTCCACATGAGCGACATAAAGTAGTGAGTGCATATATTTGTTGTACTTTTTTGTATTCCTGTGGGAATTGAACCCAAGAACCATGCTCTACCAACTCAGCCACATGGGACCGTAAAATACATTTCATTACCATGCCATTTTTCTCACAACTATTTCTAAAGAAGTTAATCTTGCAATTCAATCTTCTCCCTTTCTGCTTTGTAAACGTCACAGTTTGAATGCTTGGTAGAACCTCTCCATTGTCCCATTTTACTTATTCAATTCCTCGAAGCAAAAACGATCCTACTTCCACATTTCAAATAATGGCAGCTTATTGTGTAGGCAAATGTACACCTAATGAATGTACTTTACCTGCACCACCCCAGCAGAATGACCTGAACATAGAGTCCCGATAAAGGCCAGACCCACCGTCGATCCCTCAAAGTCAATGCCACTGAAACACAGGGAACAAGAAACATGTCAACCCCACATACGTATGTATTCATGTCAGCCACAGTGTTTTTGTGCTGCCCGTGTATTCGTTGTTTTTGTTTGTTTACTCGTGGATTTGCGACGAATGAGGATTACTTTTACTCAGGATGAGCTACTGAATATTAGAGACACATTGCCAGCTGTTTTTGTTCACAAACTTTTGTCCTCAGCCACCGAAATACTGATATTGTATCTGTATGATGTCTGTGGACTGGGTATGTGTAATTATGTACTGGGTGGTTCGAGCCCTGAATGCTGCTTGGCTGAAAGCTGTGGTATATCAGACCGTATTCCATGGGTATGACCATTTTTTAAAACATTTTTTTACTGCTCTAATTACGTTGATAACCAGTTTATAATAGCAATTAGGCACCTTGGGGGTTTGTGGTATATGGCCAATATACCACGGCTAAGGGCTGTGTGCAGGCACTCCGCATTGTGTCGAGCAATAGAACAGCCTTAAGGCGTGGTATATTGGCCGTATACCATCCGTCCTCAGGCCTTATTGCTTTAATGTACTTGGTGAATAAAGAAGATTATGATCCTGATGTCAAATACCCATGTTATGAATTCTTCAATATGAGTCTATCAAGAATAACAATGTTCCAAACCAAGATGGCCTAATCAGGTGACCATCAGCTGACCCTATAAAGGTGTCTGACAAGCACACACTAAACGAGAAAAACAATTTTTACGCCACTTCGATATCGCTACGAACAGAAGTTACCTTTTTCGTAGCAGGTTAGGAGAATTAGGGTTAGCAAAAAATGATCACCTAACCTGCTACGAAAATCACTTCCGGTCGTAGCTGTATCGAAGTAGTGTGAAAAGAGTGTCCCCAAACCAAACATTTCATGGTTTGGCAGACATTGGAGGACTTGCGTTCATGTCCAAAGTGAATGTTATCTGCCTCTTATTTTATACTCACTGTTTACCTTATATTCAACCATGAGTGACTCACAGAGATGAAACACTTAAACCAGTCAGAGATTGAGGTGAGGACATTTAGAAAAACAATTCCATTTCTTTGGCTGAGTCCTATAGTTACCTGATTAGATCTGCGTTGTGGCCTACCTGATGACGTGTGTATGTCCAGGCCTACCCAATGAGGTGTGAGTTGGGGCTTACCTGATGAGGTTTGTGTTGGGGCCTATCTAATAAGGTGTGTATGTCATGGCCTACCTGATGAGGTGCGCGTTGTCGTGGGGCTTAGTCTTGACCAAGTCGTTGTTCCTCCACGTGGTAAAGGCGTCCAGGGTGGCGCCAGCAGGGGCGGTCACTGATATCTTATCACTGTCTGACCACACCTCCAGACCAACCAGGGCAATAAAGGTGTTGAGGGGCTTATACACCTGCAGGCAGATTTGTTTCATGATTAGGTTAAACTCTCCCCATTAAAACAATTAGGGGTGGTTTACCAGAACTAGGCCTAATCGGTGTCCTGGAAACCATTACAGTTCATTGGAAAGCAATTAAAACATAGAGCGGTTTGAGTTGAATGACCTTCATAAGGCAGAGAAGCAAACAAGTACTGTCCAAGCAGAGCCAGAAGACCAAAAAAGTTGTGGTGAGAAACGGATTAAATGTGAAGGTGTTGGATATTCGGATACCAGGCCAACAGGGACACGGTGCTGTAAGGGGATCTTGTAGGTATGTAAAGCTGGCATCACAATGTGACTGACTCACCATGTTGACAAAGTTAACCACTTCAAATATCCTCTTACGCAGCTCTCCCCGATTACTCTCCATCTTCTTGTACTGAAACGGTATGGATGCGATATGTTTTAGTGTGCACACGAGAACAACGGACACCCTGTCACGATGCATTGCTCACCAATTAGATATGATTATTAACATTATTTTATAGATATTGCGTTGCTTTCCTAAATATTATTTGGTCAAAAATATTGGCCAAATAAATGATAAAAATGAAATGTTGAAGTTTATTGTGTTGATTCGGGTAGAGGTGAGGCACTTGTGTTAGCTGGTGTATTGTCAGTTCTTACCTCACGGTTGTCTGCAACGAGGACAAGCTCAACATATTTTTGCTGTTGAAGTATAGATGGACCCTAGTAAACAGGAAAACGTTGTGGTTAGAAGTGGAGGGCGCTAAACCAATGTGAGTTGAGGTGCAACCAAAAAAGAATTGGGATCATCATTGATGTCTTACTGAGGCTCGAGAACGGCTCCTGCTAGTAATGGAAGGGTAGTCTTCGTTCCAGGTAGAATTAGTGACTCCACACAGCATAGGCTTGGAGCTCTGGTCCTCGTATTTTAGCACTGCGTGATCCCCATCATCCCCCCCTGACAGGGGCTCAATCAGGTACCTTTGGGCGGCCGTTCTGAAATATCCACTAAAATAAAAACACGCAATAGACATTATACAATCGATTTAGGGGATGAAATAGTGTTTCACTGTGGACTGATAGAAATGTAGTGCTGCCTGCCTGAGTCCATCGCAGGTGCTCATGCTGACCATAGACTCACTGTCATCCACAATACTACCGTGATAGTAGCAGTGATCCTGGAGAAGAGAATTAAGTAGAAGGCGAGGTTAAAGGGCCTTAATCAAGACACTTATAAACAGCCTACGGCTACCTATCAAGGGTATGTTCTAATCACTTACCATATCCTGAGGCGTAGAGGTGACTGGTGTGCCATCCTCAGTGTAGTAAGTCTCACTATAGTCTTTCGTGAGTAATTCCCTGAGGGGATTTAAAAAAAAAAAAAATTATTTATTACATGTTCAAAGGAATTCATGAGGTGATAACAGAATTCATGTATTTTTTAAAAATATATTTGAGGATGCAGTGTGTGGCTACAAATGGCAACTAAGATAAGACTGTGGAAAGACAGTTCTCCACATAGTGCCGTTCCTTATTTAGGGGTAAGAAGAAGCATGTGGTAATCCTACTTGTGTGAGAGGTCAACATTTTGGAGAATGAGATAGGAGTCTTTTGCCAGAGTACATACCTATTCTTCTCCAGATGCATCTCAATGTCTCTCCCACCCACTCTCATTGCATACTTCAAAGTTTCTGGCCTGGATGACTGAGAGAGAGGATTAGGATTAGTTGATACCATAGATATAATCTCTCCTCAGTATATTAACATGGTCTCTTTTACCACTTTGTTACAAGCAGTAAACACATTTGTTAACAAAGAATAGGTTGGCATTGATGTCTACAGAGTACTTCACAGCAAAACAGCTCCTGTGCAGGAAGGAAGAACAGGAGACAAATGTACCTCGGTTTCTCTTTTCCGCAGAGTATGTAGTCTGATGGGTCGGACTACCTCATAGTCCCTCACTCCTTCAAGAGGACCATGACTCACTGTGGGGAGAGAAGGAGAGAGAACGTGAGGGATAGAGAGAGTTCAAGAATGGACCATCTTTGTCTTTTTCCATTCTATTCTAAACGTGTCATAAGCTGAACCTTGTTTTCAGGTATTGACTGGTCCATTGGTAAGGAACAGTCAGATGGCAGTATAGCAGTGTTTTACCCTTGAACTATAGGAGTATAACCCCAGCTTTCCTTATATTCAATGCATTTCATTCATGTTTACACATTGTCTAATAAAACTACAGTCTGAATACCTCAGATACATGATGAACACAGGCTGTTGGACCCTCGTATATGATCATTATACTAGGTGCTGTTTTGTTAGAGAGTGTATATCAAGGGCTGACACATGGATAGATGTTTTTTTTTTTTTTTCCGTCAGGCCTGTTTGATTTGTACTTGACCTTGGCCCATTGAGCCATGATTGGGCCGTAGAGGAACATTGGGAATTATGTCATTAAATTGGTCATCTCGTTTCCAGACACTTCCACAGCACAAGGTTTTGACATATGGGCGATGTCCACCACAGTCAGTTTGAGTTGACCAGATAATGCAATAATCTCTGTCTTGTCATTCCATCCGTACTGCACCTGGTGTGTCAACACTTACTAACACTACTAAATTGATGTTTCCCAATAGTCGCTGTGAGAATGAGACTTGGCTAAGGATTTATCACTATAAATCAGTGATTCTTGACTGGTGGAGTGGGAGGTTTTGAAAGGGTTGAGGGTGTCTGAGTAAAAAATAAATCACTTAAACCACAAAAACACAGTAGAAAGTGATAAAATAATTTAATCTCTGATCAATTCTTCTTCAGTCAGTATTTTGAATATAGAGCTATTTGCTGTGCTGTTCAGCGGATTTGGTTGATTTGTGGTCTCTAACCGGTGAGCTTATTAACATCAAGAATATGGGCAAAATTGAATTATTGACAATGAAAAGGTGGGAATGTTGTTCCCTTGTTATACAATTGCTACATTTACTATCAATATAGCAGTAAAAAAAAAAAAATCCAGATTGCATTTTAGCGATTCTTTCTCTGTATCTATATACTCACTGTACTGTTAATGCAACCAGTCTGAATAAAGTGCCCTTTGACTATGGCTGACTAGGGCTTAACCTGTGCCATTGTGCTGTGAGGAGACGGGTGTATCCAATGACTTACCTGAGAGATTGAGGGAGGCAGTTAGGGTAAAGATCCACAATAGACGTGTATGTGTCATTGTCGAAGTGCAGACAGCTACTGAAACACAAGTGATGGTCTGAGGGGTTTAATGGGTTACCTGGTTGCATGCTCATGTGATACCATCTACAGGCCACACCTTATTGGGCGGCCCCAGCCTGTCAGTGATGGAGTTTGTTTTTCATGGCACGGTGGTGTTCGTGGCCACTTCCTGTTAGTCATAGCTAGTGTACACACGACTTGCTACAGTGCCTGTGTTTCCCAAATGGCACCCTATTACCTATAAAGTACACTACTTTTGACCGGTAGTGCACTATAAAGTGAAAAGTACTGTATGAACACATGTATTTACTTAGTTAATCTCTGTAATGTTGTGACTAAGGGTACAATGAGAATATATATATTTGTCGCGTATGACAAATAACATTTGATTTGGTATCTATCTCGATATATTTTTCAAAACATCGTACACATTTAAACAGAACATTTCAATTACATGTAAGCAATATTCACCACTTTCCACACTGACCAATCACTGAGTCATCTTAATGTTATTATATTATTTTACTCATGTGAGTCCTGGCCTCCGGTAAGCTGTTTTTGTCTGTTAGGAGAAACTAACCTTTGAGAGTAAAATAAATACAAAATTGTGAGGAAAATATAGCACCACAAGAGGGCAATCTCTCCTCATAATACCTCAGGCTCTCATGCCAAGTGAATCACTGCAGTCCACAGTGGAGCTCAGCTCAGCTGCCTGCCTGCTCTGCCTGCCTTTCTTCCTGCCCTGCCTCCCTGCCTGCCTTTCTTCCTGCCCTGCCTCCCTGCCTGCCTTTCTTCCTGCTCTGCCTCCCTGCCTGCCTCTCTGCCTGCCTTTCTTCCTGTTCTGCCTCCCTGCCTGCCTCTCTACCTGCCTTTCTTCATGCTCTGTCTCCCTGCCTGCCTGCTCTGCCTGCCTTTCTTCCTGCTCTGCCTCCCTGCCTGCCTCTCTGCCTCCCTGCCTGTCTGCTCTGCCTGCTCTGCCTCCCTGCCTGCCTCTCTCTCTGCCTCTCTGCCTGCCTTTCTTCCTGCTCTGCCTGCCTCTCTGCCTTTCTTCCTGCTCTGCCTCCCTGCCTGCCTGCTCTGTCTGCCTTTCTTCCTGCTCTGCCTCCCTGCCTGCCTCTCTGCCTCCCTGCCTGCCTGCTCTGCCTGCCTTTCTTCCTGCTTTGCCTCCCTGCCTGCCTCTCTGCCTGCCTTTCTTCCTGCTCTGCCTCCCTGCCTGCCTCTCTGCCTGCCTTTCTTCCTGCTCTGCCTCCCTGCCTGCCTCTCTGCCCAGGCAGGTCACCCGTGATACAAGTCAGTATTCGACGTCCATCCATGTCTGAGGACGTCGGAAGTTGATGTGGAATTCAGCAACTAGGGGCATCAGTGGGTGCTATTACCTTCAAGTAGGTTTTGGCGTTGCGGACAGGGATGGCGTATGGGTGTAAGCAAAGGTTGCATGTTCAAATCCAGCGATAGAAAGTTGTTTTCATATTTTTGCTTTAAGCCTGTCCCAAACCGTAGCCCTTACCATAACCATTCGGAGTGAATGATTAACCTTAAAAATGAGGAGATCATGCCTAAACATAACCTTAACCACTTTGAAATTTGACGTTTGAGAAACATGGATGAACGTCTAATTTTGACGTGAGAATGTGAGAGTTTGTAGCTCGGCCTACCTCTCTGTCTCTCTGCTCTTCCTGCCTCTGCATGCCTTCTCTGCTCTGCCTACCTCCCTTCTTCCCTACCTCTCTGCCTGTCTCTCTGCTCTGCCTGCCTGCCCGGGGCAGATATGAGCACAGGGCAAAAAGAGGACAGCTGGCTGGGTTTGTTTGCGCATCTCTGTGGTTGGAGCCTTGCCAGGGACATGGCAATCTGTTCTTTGTTTTTTTGTCCTTGATGACAGAGGGAAAGTGTGTGGCAGGACTGTGCACCACTGTTTTATAATTGGATTTGTATGCACCATTTACAATGCATGTCACCAATAAAGAAGGACAAATCAGACAAATCTCAGACACTTTTGGGAGACGGGGAGATTATGCTCGAATTTGGGTTTGGATCTTTTTATGCGGAACTCTTTCTCCAACACGCACCATGTTGCATGATTCATGATTCCCTGTCTCTGAAGGAGGAGGTTACGTCTGCCTTTTGAAGCTGAAGCCTGTCCTGTAAAACGGATTACCGTGTTATGCTATTGCTATCATGACAAACGAGAGCTGTCTATGCATGTATTTTTATTGCTGCTTGGTTTAATGCGTGTAGGTGCAGGCTGCGGTGCTGAAAGTCACTGTGAGGAACCATACAAATGAGGAACTGCCACTGCAGAAAACATTTGCATGTGTGGTCCAGGTTGAATTCTTAATAGAATACAGCGTCAATATAAATAACTTAGGTTAGGCATCCTTTTAAAGCTTTGAAACTAGGGGATTTCTAATATAACCTACAGAATTGGCATGATTATTAATGATATGACTGAAGCTCAGTAGAGCCTTCATTTGTATTCACTGTCTATTTCTTTTTGTGTAACACAATGCTGTGGGCTGAGCCGTAAAAAAAAAAATGAGGCTCTGTGGTGCTTTGTCTTACGTCAGACAGCATGACTTTTGTCAAAACGCGACTGAGTTATTGAGGATGCAAGGTGACGTTTTGTAGATGTTTTTCAGTCTAATGTGATTTGTCGATATGTCCATTCTACGATGGATGTTATCAAACACCGCGCGTGTCTGTCTGTCTGTCCGTCTGTCTGTGGTGCTGGTCTGCAGATGCGGTTACCGTGGAGTTTTGCTAATGTCACCAGATTGGAAGATGCAGCCTTGACCAAGATGGCTGAAAAGGAGGAACTCCAGAACAACGCAAACAACAGAAGTCAGCTGAGAGATTGAAAGTTCATGCTAGACTGGAATGATCCACTGGGCTAGAGTAGCCGACTGCACGTGTGGGACTTAAACAACAGAGCAGGGATAATGTTGCCTGCTACAACACATGGTCTATTCTGCTCCAAAACACTATCTCTTACAATAAGCCTCCTGTCTTCTCGGCTAAATTTAGAAAGAGTCAAACACACGTGAATGGTTTTATAGAATTAGTCTCATTGTGGAGTTGGAGAGTCATGTCTGTTTGACCTAATTCTGTTCTTCTCTTTCCTCACTATCCGTCATTCTATGATACAATTCCAGGAGAGCTTGTGCACTTTCTAATCATCCTTGAGATGCTGGGAGAATAATTGTTGGTATGGTTGAATGTTATTCCCGGCCTGTCTCTCCCTGTATGGTGAGCTGCTGATACTGATATTGCTGTACCTCTCTGACCTGCTTTCTCCATGTTCTGGCCCTAGAACTGATGCTATGCTGGTGGATATCCAAAGCCCTGCCTTGTAGTGAGTTAAGTCATCTGCAAGATTGGTTTATTTTTCCGGCTGACCAGTTTGAACCAGCATAGAACCGACTGCACTAGGCCCGGCTAGTCCCTGGCCGAGCTGTCGGCTCTCAGTTCCTCATCCGCGCAGCCACGCTAAGCACAATAAAACCTCTCTGAGCTCACACTGTTTCCTGCGGGGCCAGTCGCAAGACAGCTCTGTTGTGGTCAATCCTTCTGTTTTTATTATTTGAGTATTGTTACGTATTACTATGTGTAAATCTCATTGGTGTTTTGTAGGATTTGCATTTTAATAAATACACCCCACTGCAGGTTGTATAATATGAGGTACTGTCTGGTTGGATGACCTATTTATTTTAATTATCATATTTTTGTGTGGAGAATGGTAATAAATGTTGGTCATATTCATTCAGTCTTTATAGAAACAATACAGACACTAACATTTGTCACACTTTCCGTTATGTTGTAGAACAGCTGTAGAATGTCTGACGTAACTTGACCTCCTCTACACTAGCTTTGCTCCACTTTGATCGTTGCCCGATTGTAAAGGGGATTTCCAGGTGGACAAGGAGAGCAGTCGTTGATAATATCAATAAATAATAAAAAATCTGGTTTATTACAAGTTGCAACAGGGAGACACCTCCAGAACAGAAGCCGAGAAAATGTCTAACGATCCTTCTCTGAGAAGACCGTTATATATTAAACGCACAGTACCAAATGTTCTGTAAACACCAGCCCCACCAGCCCCGAGAGGAAGTCACAACATCAGCTGCTACAGAATCACACAGTGTCACAGACACATTATCAGTGTTCCCTTGAATCCAGCCGGGCGTCAAACTTTAACCACAACATTCAACACGGGCAGACATTTGATACTGGCAGTTAAACAGGTCAAAGGTAGAACATCAGTACTTAGTTACAACAGATTTTGTAGACAAACAAGTGAAAACTACTTGATTAAATATGGCGCGTAAACATACATGGTTAACTCCTGTTTTCCTTCTCCCAGGGGGAATGCATCTGTCTGCGTCTTCCCGCACGTACATTCATGTTTAATACGTATCAATCCATATCAACAGTAAATCACATACAGGAAAATAATGAATAATAATTTCCCATTACACCAATGAAAACCACACATTGGTTTTGTTTTGTAGTACCGGGCAACCCTACTCTTTAGAGTTCAGAAGCGCCAGCTTGAACATTGAAAGTGCTGATGTGGATATCCCAAGCTTTAGCCAGGGTTTCCGTCAAAGTCTGCAGATAGTTACTGTAAATAAGTGCTGTAATGTTGTCCCTTAGCCAATCTGTTGGTTCTAGGGCCCTTGGCCCTTGGCCCAGTGCTCCCAGTCCAAATATGTCCTTTGGCACACAGCATACTCTGCTGCCCTCAGTAGGTAGGGGCTACCACAGACACTAGCAGATGATTAAAGGCATCCGCATTCTTCCCAGCCGAAACACTTAGTGTATTTTTTTTAAACTAGGCAAGTCATTTAAGAACAAATTCTTAGTTACAATGACGGCCTAGGAACAGTGGGTTAACTGCCTTGTTTAGGGGCAGAACGACAGATTTTTACCTTGTGAGCTCAGGGATTCGATCTAGTCACCTTTCCATTACTGGCCCAACGCTCTAACTACTAGGCTACCTGCCAGCCCATATATGACCAGTAGTGGAAAAGGTACCCAATTGTCATACTTGAGTAAAAGTGAAGATATCTTAATAGAAAATGATTAACGTAAAAGTGAGTCACCCAGTAAAATACTACTTGAGTGAAAGTATAAAAGTATTTGTTTATAAATATACTTAAGTATCAAAAGTAAATGTAATTGTTAAAATATACTTAAGTATTAAAAGTAAAAGTATTAATAATTTCAAATTCCTTATATTAAGCAAACCAGACGGCCCAATGGTCTTGGTTTTAAATTTACGGATAGCCAGGGGCACTCTCCAACACTCAGACATCATTTACAAACAAAGCAGGGATGACCAGGGATGTTCTCTTGATAAATGTGTTAATTTGGAAAAATGTTCTGTCCTGCTAAGCATTCAAAATGCAATGAGTACTTTTGGCTGTCAGGGAAAATGTATGTACATTATTTTCTTTAGGAATGTAGTGTGTAAAAGTTGTCCAAAATATAAATAGTAATGTACAGATACCATCAAAAACTACTTAAGTAGTACTTTAAAGTATTTTTACTTAAGGACTTTACACCACTGAGTGAGGAGGGAGCTAGTCAAAGGCCCCAGCTGTGGGAAGAGGGAAATGGAGAGTATAGGGAGTTGGGAGGCTCTAGTCGTGAGGACAGGGGGAGGGAGCTCCAGGAGCGGAGAGTGTGGAGGCCCCAGCCATGGGGTGGAGAGAGGGGAGTCAGCAAGACTGAGCCCTGGGGAGGGAGCACCAGCCTCAAGTCTGCCTGCTCTGACCTTGTCCTCCAGCCAGGATGAACAATGAGCCTGTCCCTCCCAGAGCCTCTCCCACTCTCCTCTGGAACTTTCCTGTCCTTCACCTGGCGCCAGTCCAAACGACTCCCCATGGGATTGTAGGCTCAATGTTAGGTCGGCAGGGCCAATTGGACAGATCCAAGATAAAATTATTCTTGGCAGGACCTATGCTGTCAGTTTGATTGTTACTCAAGTAATTGTGTCCATCGCTATTGTAACTGGCGTTCCTGTGCGTGCCTAACAGTATAGCTTCCTTCCTAAAAAGTCCTTACTGGTACTCGATCTCAGATCCTCTGCCTTTCAAACACACGTGACCGCCCACTTGCCAACATCTTATCCAAAACCACTTACATAATAAGTGGGAAGAAAGGGATGCCATATCCCTCTGATGTGGTCGGACAAAATGGCCAAAACCATTTGCCACTGTGACAGGAAGCCACATTCTAATGTACTAACCATTCTGACTAAGTTGTGAGTGGGACTGCATTACTATGGTGATTGGTGACACAGTCGAACGTGCTGATATCATTCACCCTGCCTTCCTACTCCCTCTCGCACCCCCCCCCCCCCCCCCCCCCCCCCACCTCCCCCCTCTCACCTCTCCCCCATTCACCTGATCTTGTTGTCACCTCAGCGTGTGGTATTGTTGGAAATCCCTTCCCCCTCACCTTTCCTGTTTGTGTCCCTGCATTGCCATGGAGATGGTATGTAGCACATGACCCACAGGTGATCTCAAAGACACAACAACAGTGTTCGTCACAGGTAACCTAACCTAACTTAGCAGGTGTAAAAGAAAAGTCTGAAACTAGATCCCCTACATACTGGTCTTGATGCGAAGAAAATAAATGTTGGGGAAGGTTCTCGTCTGCACATTTCAACCTCCAATTAAGTCCAATTAACTCCAATTAAGATGGAGTGTTGCCTTGTTAACATCCATAAGCAAAAGTCGTGTCACAGGCTCTCTTTCCATTTCCCCTGAAAACCGGAACATCTGTAATGATACACATAGACAGCAACAATGTGTCGGTTTTTGTTCTGGTTTTAGTGGTTATTATGTTGTAACTGAAACTGTACGATATCAAGAGACATTAAGTTTGACTGATACCTATTTATGTTCTTGTGAGTTCCATGCAAGACAAAGCAACATTTTAAAAAATAAAATAAAAATTTATTTTTTATTTATTTTTTACTTCTGACCTGATTTGGTACAGTCCGACGCTATTCACACCTATAATTCTAGGATGCATCCTAAATGGCACCCTATTCCCTACATAGTGCACTACTTTGGACCAGGTTCTCTGGTCCAAAGTAGTGCACTATATAGGGTACAGGATGCCATTTGGGATGGTGCCCTAGTCTGGAATGTCACCTTGACCCCCTAGGACCATGCAGTGACCCTAATGAGGTACCTGATCATGTGTTGTATTGATGTGTCTTTGGCGTTCAGACTCTGATTGGATAGTGATGTGAAGACAGATGCACCATGGCCCTCGTGGCCGTCTTAGTGCAACCAGCCGTGATCAGAGGTAGAGGCAAGCCGGCAGCAGCCGGTTTGAGCCGGTTCTGTGTAATGCTGCCTGCCTGCCTGGGTGCCCAGGCTGTGTGTGGGAGCGATGCACAGTCATTTAATCTGCATGTTCAGGCCTGTCCCTGGGGGAGAGGAGGACAAAGGGAGAAAGAGAGAAAGAGGAAACACAAGCTCTATAGCTCTGCCTGCTCTGTGCGTGCCAGTGCTGCCTCCAGAATCTCTGGCCAAAAGTTGCCCGATCTCTCTCTTGCCTGCCTTCTGCGCCAGGCTCCCTGAGGGTTATGAAACTCATCCCAGAAAAACTGAAAAAGCTTACTAGTTTTTGTTTTCCTTTTTGTCATCGAAAACACAAACCTTTTCTGGTAAACGCTACTCCGCTAGATGATATATTAAGCCTATTTCCCATAACTGTAGGTATTAGACTTTTATTGACACTAAAACTGGATTGGACCCCCCTTGAAGAGCTCGTCTTTATAATAGGCTTTAAAAGTCAGTCAAGCGTTGCTGTGTGTTTTTCAGTCACAGGCCAATGAGTGAACTGATGAATGCACCTGTGTTACCGTCAGGAGATCACGCACGCAAGCACACGCACACACGCACACACACACACACACACACACACACACACACACACACACACGTTCTTGTACAGGTAGCGTTGTGGGGACACACAATTCAGTCCCATTCAAATTATATTTTCCCTAACCCTAACCTGCACTCTTACCGTAACCCTAACCCTAACCTTAACCCAAAAACCTAACCTTAACCCTAAACCTAACACTAGCTCCTAACCCTAACCTTAAATCTAACCCTAGCTCCTAAACCTAACCCTAAAGCTAATTCTAACCCTAACACTAATTGTAACCTTCATAGTAGCCACATACAAACAGCACGATCACTTTGCTCGTTAATAAATCCCTCTACAGTATACGCCCTGTCTAAGCTGGGGCAGGGGGGTTCTACTAAACTGTATGGAATTGTTTTAAGAAGGTCATACTCAGGATAACTTAGCTTTTAGATTTTGAATTTTAAAACACAGATTTTTTTTTTTGAGATAAAAAAAAATATTTGGCCCATTAAAACGCATTGAATAACAGAAAATTCCCCAAATAAATTGAAAGGAAGTAGGTTCGGAAGTATCTATATCTGAGAGATACATTATAAGAAGGATCAGGATTTTTTTTTTGTTACATATATTTAACCCCTTATTTTTGGCTCTAAATAGTCTCCATATATACTTCCATAAATCTTTTCAACGGGTACCGGGAGACCTTCATACAAGTATTGTGAGGCCTGTGGGCGCCCTAGAGCAAAACAACCAACACATTCATGAGAGTCTCACCTTCCCACAGAGGGGTGGAAAGGTTAGTGTGTAGCCCAAACTGTTTGGACGCTACAGACAGAAGTTGGCAGATCGGCTGTACCGACTTCAGAACGGAGAACTGAGAACACCATCGTGTTAGTGAGAGTCTCATCTTTCCATAGAGGGTTCACAATAGTTTTGTAGGCCAAACTTTTCAGACGCTACAATAGATTTTGTGTGAAGATCGATTTTCGTCTCATGGTCTTGACAAACACCACTGTAGCTCTGTCATCTTCACCTCAGATTCGGAAATGAGACATCGGCGGATGCGGTGTCGCAACAATATCTCTAACTTAAACTGACACATTTTTCAGGTGAATTTTTTATTATGCTAATTGTTATCCCCGGGCCGCAGAAATTGACGCTAGGTGTTTCTTCTCGCATCCACACGCTCTCCTCCTCTCACCTTTTCCCCAATGCTTGTGGACTTCAGTGCACATCACATCAGCTGTCTGTGACCAGGTGAAAAAACCTTTGCAAGCCAGACCATCATAACCGCTTCACACAGCCTACATCATTGTCATCCTATTAGCTAACGCCATGATCAACATAGCTACTAGAACTAACGCGTTAGAAAACCCGCTACAATCATGCAGCACATGCAGTTTAGCAGTTACACCGGCGGGCCTCGGTAGCAATACATTAACAAAACCAAAAGCTTATCTTGGAAAATCACCAGTGTTGGATAGCCATAGACAGCTGGCTAACATGGCTACCCTCTATATTTGAGCCGGGTGTTTGAGTAGGCTAAACTGACTAGCTGCATTCGCTAGCTAAGTAAGTGAAAGTGAAAAAAATACAAGAAAATACAGCTAGCTCTCTCTCTCTCTCTTTTGCTTCTCCTTCATTTTTGAATAAATGCATTATCTCAAAACTGTTCCACTATTGTCTTTCTCTCTCTTCGAGTGAACAACTCACCACATCTTATGTACTGCAGTGCTAGCTAGCTGTAGCTTATGCGGTCAATACTAGATTCATTCTCTGATCCTTTGATTGGGTGGAAAACATGTCATTTCATCTTGAAAGAGGTCTGACACACATAACTCTGATAATGTTTATATCCCTCGGTAGTGCAGTGCTTCGGTGTTCCAGTGCCCTGTTCCGTGTTCCATCCCTCTGAGCCCCTGCCTGACTGCCAGTCAGAAGCAGGAATATGTCTGGTATGCCGGCCTGGTTCATACTATGAGTATTGATGTGTTGCTGCCATGCTATGTTGTTGTCTTAGGTCTCTCTTTATGTAGTGATGTGGTGTCTCTCTTGTCGTTTTGTGTGTTTTGTCCTATATTAAAAAATATATAATTGTTTTAAATCCCAGCACCCGTCTCCGCAGGAGGCCTTTTGGTAGGCCGTCATTGTAAATAAGTATTTGTTCTTAACTGACTTTCCTAGTTAAATAAAGGTTAAATAAAAAATAAATTTAAAAAAGATGCTGGCTTGCCACTGCCATTGGAGAGGTGCCATGGGTAAGATCTGTTATAAACACAGCCAGGGCCCAAATTCACTTCTCAGAATTGCGTAATAAGGTGGCATTGGATCATGGTTATGGGATGATTTCTGCCAGCACCACAGATTCTTGTAAGGCAGGGATCATCAACTAGATTCAGCCACTGGATTATTTTTTCTTGGTCGGATGTTCAGGGGGCCGGAACATAATTACTAATCATTTGTGTACGGCAAATTTACTGCAAGAAGCCCAAACAGATATAATATCTGACTAAAACATAATCATTTCAAACCTTACTTACATTTGTATATGATCACGTGTCTCTCTATTATGCGTGGAAATACCTGGGAACAGATTTCCAAAATTAAAATCCTGGTGTTCTTACATACAGTTTTTTATGTCCAACAATGAAAATGCAACCCCTCCCCCCAGTGAATACAGCAGAACTGTAATTGTCCCACCCTATATGATAAGAGGACTGTGTCGTTCAGTACAGAACAACCTGGTCTCACACACACCTGGCCCCAATTCCCAGTGATTAGTAATTGAATAAGTGTGTCCTTGGTTTACCATTGTCCTGTCGATTATTGTTACAATGTCCGTTGGTGCGTGTGTGTTTTGGCTTTCGTGCCATTGTGGATTGCGCAGATGATTACGGGTCTCGGCCCATGTGTTAATCATTGTGCGCTTGTGTTATTTATTTGAGGTACTCCTCGCTCTTTTGTTTTGGGTTTCTACCCTGTGTTTTGTATACGTGTTTGTTTGGTCTTTGCCCCCGTGCCTTTACACGGCACGCCGTAATTTTGGTGTAATAAAACACCCTATTACGCATTCCTGCCCCTGTCTCCCGAATCATTCATACCAACTTGACAATAACTGTGCCAGTCAGAACAACAGTAGCTGAGTAAACAACACACAGCTTGACGTACCTATTTGACAGTTATTTGACAAAGTTATCTGAGTGACACGCAATAACCTGCGCTAAATAGGTAATGGGGTGCCAGACTGCTCCGTCTGTCATAGAGCCTCACTAAGATAATAATGGATAGAAATATCAACACCCACACCCTACATTATTAATATAGGACATGGCCACGTTAACTGGCTGGTTGACATCATATCCCAAACTACAATGCATGAAATCATCCACTCCAGACAAAGCTCCAAGAATATCCGACAACATCCGACAATGGTGTAACCCGAACTCCAGCATGGTAAGCCATGCACACACAGACAGGATGGAGAAGAACTAAAAGAAAATCAGTTTACCTCATTTAAACCACTAGAATGCCAGCTCATAACACTGGCCACAACGCCAATATTATTGAATTTGACTGATATTAGTGATAGAGGAGATAGTGGTTATCAGTGGCACTATATATTGTCATATAATGCACCTTAGAATCCATCATAAAACAAGATGCAGACATGATCAAGACATGGGGATAGGGGATAGAGTTAGCTACAGAAGGACATTGACCCTGTTGGTCTAGTACACATTTATGATTCAGACATGAACAAACTGTTCTGCCAAGCAAGCGGAGACAGTTTATGTCTGGAAAAGGAGTCTCCACAGAGTTGACCCCAAGGGGAAGAATGATGACAAGACCTTTGACCCTCGCTAAATTTAGCCCCCTTTTGTTGTGATTAATACGGGGACACTTGTCTGCATGAGAGAACGGGGTAAATGGCCCGAACTTCCGTTTCCCCGCTGGCTGCACCAAGAGATCTCATTGTGCAGCGCTGGCTGTCTGTGACTGTGTCTCACAGTCTAAAATGATCCTCGCTCACCCGCACAGTCACGAAGAAGGTGCGACAGCGCCTCTCCCCCCTCAGGAGGTTGAAAAGGTTTGGCATGGGCCCTCAAATCCTCCCAAAAATATACATCTGCGCCATTGAGAGCATCTTGACTGGCTGCATCACTGCTTTATATGGCAACACACATGGCGCTACAGAAGGTGTTGCGGACAAGCTCCCTGCCATCCAGGACCTCTATATCAGGCGGTGTGAAAGGAAGGCCTGGAAAATGGTTAAAGACTCCAGCCACCCAAGTCATATGCTGTTCTTTCTGCTTCCGCATGGCAAGCGGTACCGGTGCATCAAGTCTGATACCAACAGGCTCCTGAACAACTTCTATCCCCAAGCCATAGCTAACAAAATGGCTACGCGGACTATCTGAGTTTTCCATATTTTGGCACTGTCTCTATGCACACTAACAGGACTCTACATGCTCGCTCGCTCACACACACACACACACACACACACGCACACACACACACACACACACTTCATTTGCTCACACACACATAACATGCACACACATTTATACTGATTCTATACACATGCACACACACTCACATACAATCATCATGTACGCTGCTGCTACTACTTTATCATATATCCCAATGCCTAGTCACCTTACCCATCCCTATACATACATATCTACCTCTATCTATTTTGTTCTACCTCATGATATTTTTAGTACTATATTCACATTGATTACTGCATTGTTGGGTTTAGAGCTTGCAAGAAAGGCATTTCACTGTACTTGTGCACATGACTGTGTCTCTGCTCTGAAGGCCAAGGCAAAGTTTTTTATAAACATAATTTGTGAAGCAAAGGGAAATTCTAAACTGATCTGGGAGACTCTAAAAAAGTGAACAGGGAAAGAGCATAGTAACACTGCAAAAAGACTAGAAATCATAGTGAATAACAATCTAACACAGGATGCAGTCGAAATAGCAATAGCCTTCAATTCCTACTTTATTGACTCTGTCAGGGTACTGACACAGAACCCCTCCACTGGTTTCTTGGGCTCAGTGCTAGTAAATGATGCTCAACCTGTCTTCATCATAAGGGAGGTTTCTGAGTCAAAGGTGAACAAGGTAATTAGCTCACTAAATAACTCTAAAGCCAAATATGTGTTTGGGCTGGACTCTACCTTTCTTAAAAACTACAAAGAGTCACTCATTGGCCCCATGACTAAGGTCACCAATACATATATTGGTCTCGGGGTGTTTCCAAGGGTATGGAAGTTGGCTATCTTTAAATCAGGCGACACTGCTGACGTGAGTAACTACAGGCCCATTAGTATACTACCTGTGGTGTCAAAGGTTGTTGAAAAGTGTGTAGCAGAACAACTGATTGCCCACCTCAACAACAGCCCCTTCACATTACGCTCCATGCAGTTTGTCTTCAGAGCGAAACACTCCACAGAAACGGCCAACTGCTTTCTTCTGGAAAATGTGAAGTCCAAGATGGACAAAGGGGGCATTGTTGGGGCTCTGTTTCTGGACCTAAGGAAGGCTTTTGATACTGTTAACCATGAGATTCTCATCACAAAATTGTCCAAGTTCAACTTTTCCCCTGATGCCTTGAGATAGATGAAATCATACCTTGAAGGCGGAACTCAGTGTGTCAGAGTGAGCAATGAGCTGTCGCCCACTCTTAGCTATGATGTGGGCGTGCCCCAAGGGTCAATACTGGGGCCCCTCCTGTTCAGCCTGTACATTAATGAACTGCCTTCTGTCTGTACTGGGTCTGAAGTTCAAATGTGTGCAGATGACACAGTGCATGCAAAGAGCAAACAACAAGCTGCACAAGAACTCACTAATGTAATGGTCCAGGTTACAAAGTGGCTCAGCGACTCGTGTTTGCATCTCAATGTGAAAAAAAATGTTTGCATTCTTCACAAAGAGGGCAACAGATGCTACTGAGCCAGATGTATATGTGTCAGGGAAGAAGCTCCAGGTGGTATCTGATTTTAAGCACCTTGGCATCATACTTGATTCCAACCTCTCTTTTAAAAAGCATGTGAAAAAGATAATTCAAATAACCAAATTCAACCTAGCTAATTTATACGATTTATACGAAATTGTTTGACTACAGAGGTAGCAAAACTGTACTTCAAATCTATGATACTCCCCCACTTAACATACTGCTTGACTAGTTGGGCCCAAGCTTGCTGTACAACATTAAGACCTATTCAGTCTGTCTACAAACAGGCTCTCAAAGTGCTTGTTAGGAAACCCAATAGCCATCATCACTGTTACATCCTCAGAAAGCATGAGCTCCTGAGTTGGGAAAATATTGTGCAATACACCGACGCATGTCTTGTATTCATGATCCTATATGGCCTGGCTCAGTATTTTTGTTAAACAAAAAACCCAAACATATGGCAGCAGATCCACAAGGTCTACCATGAGAGGTGACTGTATAGTTCCCTTAAGGAAAAGCACCTTTAGTAAATCCGTTTTCTCTGTGAGAGCTTCCCATGTCTTGAATACACTGCCATCAGACACACATAACTGCACCACACATCACACTTTCACAAAATGCTTGAAGACATGGCTAAAGGTCATCAAATTTGTGAACATGGTCCCTAGCTGTGTGTTGCCGCTTTCCATGTTGTCTGTTGTCTGTAGCTTGTGAGGTGTGGAAACACTTTGTTGCTTTTATGAATTTTGTCTTGCTGCTTTTTGTTCTATGTTGCTATGTCTGTATGCTACGTCTTGCTTGTCCTATGTTGCTCTGTCTGTATGCTACGCCTTGCTTGTCCTATGTTGCTATTGTCTATATTGTAATTGTTTTTAATAACCTGCCCAGGGACTGCGGTTGAAAATTAGCCGGCTGGCTAAAACCAGCACTTTTACTGAAACGTTGATTAATGTGCAGTGTCCATGTAAAAAATAAAATAAACTCAACTTAAGTACTTTTGGGTCATAAATATGCCATTTTGCTGACTCAACCTTTCCAAAACCTGGCTAATATTCTGTGTCCTCAGCCATAACTCCCATGCCAGCTCGAGACAGGCAAGTATCCTGTGGCGAGACAGTGTACAGACAGCCCTGGGGCCTCAGTACAGAAACGGAGTTTAAGTCAGGGGTTATGTATTGTACATTGTTTCACTCAGCACAGACAGACAATGACAAAATAACCAGCATTCCATACCTTGGCACAACTCTCTAAACAACTTCTCTAGAGACACATACCAGAACAATTGCTGAGAGAGGTAACAGTCTCTAACCTTTGTTTCCATATAAGGGAGTGTGTACATCAATGAGGGGAGTGAACTACATAACAAAGGGCAGTGGGAACTTTCCCTCAGTCCAGGCAGGGCAAACATGCTAAGGAATGGGGGGCAGCTTGAGGGTTCAAGCTCCATGAACATTCACAGTGAGTATTTACAAGATATGTGCCCTAGACGTTTGTGTATGATGTGGAGTTTATACATTCCAAAGTTTTTAAAGAGGAACGCCTTTCTCTGGCTCAGTCCCAAATGCCACCCTATTCCCTATATACTACACTACTTTTGACCAGGGCCAATTGGGAATAAGGTTCCATTTGGGATGCACACTCTGTTATCATCAGTAGGGAGCTGGGTCTCGGGATGCACCCCTTCCTCCCAGTCAGACCTGCCAGTAAAAACAACAACATCCCCCCCTGGTTTGGAAAACGTAACGAAGGGTATTTATAGCGCTACTAACTGGAATGTTTAAATGTAACCTGTTTTTATATTTTAGAAAGTAAAGGCAGTAATAATACTGACAGCAACAGTAATAAGTTGAAGAGACTGAACTGCTGGGTGTCACCCTAGATAGCAAGCTATCATGGTCAAAACATGTAGACTCAATGGTTACTCAAATGGGAAGTGGTCTGTCCTTGATAAGGCATTGCTCTGCTTTCTTAATATCTCACTCAATCAGAAAAGCTCAACAGGCACTAGTGTTTTGTCGCTCCTGGACTACTGTCCAGTTGTGTGGTCAGTTGCCGCAAAGAAGGACAAAGGCAAATTGTAGTTGCTCCAAAACAGAGCAGCGCGTATTGCACGTAGATTTACATGGAGGGTGAATGTCAATGACATGCATGTCAATCTCTCCTGGCTCAAAGTTGGGGAGAGATTGACTGCATCACTTTTGGTCTTTGTGCGAGGTGTTGATGTACTGAAGGTACCAAACTGTCTGTTCAAGCAGTTGGCACACAGATTGGACACTCATCGGTATCACACAAGACATGCAACCAGAGGTCTCTACACAGTTCCTAGGTCCAGAACAAAGGCTGGGAAACACACAATATTAAATAGAGCCATGACTAAATCGAACTCTCTGCCACCCCAGGTAACTCAAACTAGCAATAAAACCATATAATAATAAAAACGATTCACTAGCTGTGGGTCGCTCTGGAAGGGAGTGTCTGCTGAATGGCTAAATTGTAATGTAAATTCAGTGCTATGTATGTATATTTATGAATATTTTGTATTTTATTTGTTGTGTTGTTTCCTGTTTGGACCCCAGGAAGAGTAAAATTCAGACATTTCCAAGCCTTGCCATAGATTTTCAAGACGATTTAAGTCAAAACTGTAACTAGGCCACACAGGAATATTCAATGTCATCTTGGTAAACAACTGTAAATTTGGCCTTGTGTTTTAGGTTATTGTCCTGCTGAAAGGTGAATTAGTCTTCTAGTATCTGTTGGAAAGCAGAGTGAAGCAGGTTTTCCTCTAGGATTTTGCCTGTGCTTAGCTCCATTCCATTTATTTTTTATCCTAAACAACTCCCTAGTCCTTGCTGATAACAAGCATACCTTTAACATGATGCAGCCACCACCATGCTTGAAAATATGAAGAGATGTACTCAGTGATGTGTTGTGTTGTATTTGCCCCAAATATGTATTCTGTGTATTCAGGACATAAAGTTAATTTATTTTCCACATTTTTGCAGTTTTACTTTAGTGCCTTATTGCAAACAGGATGCATGGTTTAGAATATTTTTATTTGGTACATGCACCTTTCTTTTCATTCTGTCATTTAGGTTAGTATGGTGGAGAAACTACAATGTCGTTGATCCATCCTCAGTTTTCTTCTATCACAGCCATTAAACTCTGCTACTGTTGTAATAAAGTCACCATTGGCATCATGGTGAAATTCCTGAGCGGTTTCCTTCCTCTCCGGCAACTGAGTTAGGAAGGACACCTGTATCTTTGTAGTGACTGGGTGTATTGATATACCATTCAAAGTGTAATCAATAACTTCACCGTGCTCAAAGGGATATTCAGTGCCTGCTTTTTTTTACAAGGCATTGGAAAACATCCCTGGTCTTTGTGGTTGAATCTGTGTTTGAAATGTACTGCTCGACTGAGGCACCTTTCAGAAAATGTTATGTGCGGGGTACAGAGAGGAGGTAGTCATTTAAAAAGTTACAAATCATGTTAAACACTATTGTTGCACACAGAGTTAGTCCATATCATCTTATTATGTGACTGGTTAAGCACATTTTTACTCCTGAACTTATTTAGGTTTGCCATAACAAAGGGGTTGAATACTTACTGACTCAAGACGTTTCAGCTTTTCATTTCTTAATAATTTGTCAAACTTTCTAAAACACAATTCCACTTTAACATTATGGGGTATTGTGTGTAGACCAGTGACACACAATCACAATTAAATCCATTTAAAATTCAGGCTGTAAACAGAACAAAATTTGGAAAAAGTCAAGGGGTGTGAATCCTTTCTGAAGGCACTGTAAGTAGCTTACTGTTGCAGTCGGTGTAGAGAGTCAGTCATTCCCTGGAACCAGTGATGTCACTTCTGTAACTGGGGCTTGACTGCACGAGCTTCCCTCTAATCCCTTTAAATAGCGCAGGCAGCGCTCACAGCGTTCACTCACTGCAATCCCTCTCAGGCGAGTAGTGCTCTCTCTCCCCCCCTACAACACCAGTCAAAGGAGTTGCTGGACCAGTTTCTGAGACTGCACCGCAGCCGCTACAAGAGAGTCATCAAGATGACTAGCTACATTGTATCCTCCGACTCTCGCCGAGTCAGCCCATCGGTCCACGGGAACAAATTCGACACTGCCTACCGCAAGAAGGCCGTGCCCAACATATTCGAGAACGTCAACCAGGACGCGGTGATGAGGCTGTTCGAGAAAACCGGGGACAAGAAAGCGGAGGAGAGGGTGAGGAGCATCTTCTCCTTCACGCAGGACCCAGCGGAGACGGCCAAAGCTCTGATGGCGCTCAAGCAGCGAAAGAAGGACAAGTTCTTCCAGATCGTGGGCCTGGTTCGCCACATGCTGAAACTGCGTTGAACATTCTCTTTCGGCTCTGCTGAACGAGTTGAATTGAAGTGCCCAACAATGTCGCTGCAGCGGTTGGTCAGGTAATGCCGACCTGTCATGGAGAAGAAACGTCCTCGAATGGATTTTGCCTAAATTCAAGCCACTTGCTTCGAAGGCAACAAAGTGAGACTATTCCATGAACATGCACTCCGTGCGTAATGGTATGTTCGTTTGGATACGTCGTGCTGGATGGAGAAAGAAGGAGGTGAATGGAATACCGAGGGTTGTTGTCCCGAACAAAGAAACATGGATACACGATGCTCTCCCTGACTGACTATGCATTCTGTCGAATGCTTCACATTCAATGTGTACCTTATAGGTGCCTGTTTGCTGGTACATAGTAATTATAAGAAGAGACTGCCGAAGAAACTGCCTGAAAATGCCTGTTCCGGTGAAAACATATGCCTTGTCTCTGTATCATATTAACTTTGTGATACCTGCTATAAACACTGTTTATTAGTGGCCACAAATGTATTTGTAACAAAAATGTTACAGCAATATAATGACATGCATTTATGAAATGTCCTTTTGCAATTTCTTTAATAAATTATTATTGAAATATAATGTCCATTCTCTTTGCTTTCATTTAAAATGACTCCATATCACATTACTTTGTTTGAATCCTCTCTGATAGACCTGTTTTCACCTTAGTTTTTAAATACACTGTAATTATTTCAGGCTTCATTTAGTCTAAAAGGGGGTTCATCCTTTATTAATAATTCCATTAAGTTACACCTTTATATAATAAAATGACTGTTTTTCCAGATGGAACTTCACTTGTGGCAAGTTGGATAAGATAAATATATATAGTAAACATATAAACAGCAACATTCACACAGAGATAAAAATGCTTATAAGATATATATATATTATAAGACCTAAGTCTACGCCCTGATGGCAGGACTGAAACGAGGGGGGGGGGGGGGGGATTTTACACATTGCTTGATGTGGTTAACCTTCATCGGTTTCCCCTCTGATGTGGCTTACTCCAGACCGGTGCAAACCAGTTCTGCTGGGGAGGTTTGCTGCTGTGCACAGCAGTGTTTGTCTAAGGTGTATCTCATCATCCCCGCTCTGCAGATAAGAATTAGTTTGACTAGTATTACAGGGTTTAGGTCTGCTGTGTTAAGAGGTTCTACAATACGCTGCCTTTACCTGTCTTTCATCAGACAGTACAGTGACAATATCACCTATTAAACTGTCTAATAACAGTTTACATCTTTTCACACACTTTTGGGGTCTTAATCAGTTCTGTCATTTTTATCAGGGTTTTGTTACAGGTTGGATTAGCTGGCGTCATAGGGATCAGTGAGAGTCTGCTAATCTCATTGCTTTGGTAGTCTCAAACCAGTTCAAACCAGAGGCATGGATGATTTGTCTGACATCTGAACATGTACTTGGCCGCCGCTTGCAACAGACACAGGAAACCCTGCCTCTAGCCTGAGGGTGGGGATTTCTCAGGAAAATATCTACCTGTGCCAGACCCTACAGGCACGGTGACGCAAGGTAAAACATACCATACAAACACTCTCTCTCTCTTTCTGTCTCTGCCTCTCTCTCTTTTTCTCACCCACACACAAATGCACACGCTTTCACTCGTTCACTACACTAGTGTCCGGATTCAGTCCGTATCGCAGAAGATCTGCGTTAAAATATAAAGGTAATTTCCGATTGAGCCAACATATACTGTTAATGCAGTCTCCGTGACCATGGGAACAATGACTTGGATTGTCAATCGCACTATAAATCAGATCTTCAGCGCTACGGATTAAATAGAGCCCTGACTAGATCACGTTCTTTGTGTCTGCGCGATCTGCTTTTTAAACCTGTGAAAATCAAACACAGCTCTTTGCTTCATAAACACACTAAAAAGTAACTGGCCATCTCGGTTTGAAAAAAAGTGCCTGACATGATTGTTATAGGGTTATGTTCAAATGACTCTTCCTCCCTTTCATACAGCTCAGTGCTGCATCGCTTTGATGTCAACAGACACTGTGGCAGACGACCATCTAGCCTCTGTGTTGGTGCCATTGCTATGGTGACAGGGAGTGAGAGAGTGAGAGGGGAGTAGAGGCGGGATTTTCTGATCAGAAGGACTGTCCTCTGATTCCAGTGTGGACCGGTTTTAATCATGCTCTTTAGAAGAGGAACTAAGAGTGAGCTGGATGTTAATATTAGTCAGCATTAGCTGGGAAGATCCTATCTATAACAGCCGCAAGTTACCCTCATGACTCATATTTTCTCTCTTGATAAAGAATTGAAAAAGCTGGTTTGTTCTGGTATTTGCTCTGGTAACTCTGTGACCCATGCATCCCATCTACTGAAAAACTCATTTGGTTTCAAGTGTTCCCCACAACAAAGCAATTACATATTTACTGGCGTCTACTGAAAACAGACAGTGAATAACTATTTAGCTTGTCACCCTCAGCTCTAAAACTCAATCACCCCTTTTTCTCAATAGCCTAAATGCTGACTCACTCTCTCATACCACTCAGTTCTTAGTCTCACATGTCTTGACTCTGATGGTCCTAACCTAAGCACTCAGGTGCTATGGCCAACCTTTCTTCTTTCTCAGTCAATCTTGTGTGTCAAAAGCAGCTGGTGAGAGAGAGAGAGAGAGAGAGAGAGAGAGAGAGAGAGAGAGAGAGAGAGAGAGAGAGAGAGAGAGAGAGAGAGAGAGAGAGAGAGAGAGAGAGAGAGAGAGAGAGAGAGAGAGAGAGAGAGAGAGAGAGAGAGAGAGAGAGAGAGAGAGAGAGAGAGAGAGAGAGAGAGAGAGAGAGAGAGAGAGAGAGAGAGAGAGAGAGAGAGAGAGAGAGAGAGAGAGAGAGAGAGAGAGAGAGAGAGAGAGAGAGACCTCCTAAAGGTCAAATGGGATGAAAAAAGTGGGCTCCATACAGGAAAGTCAGGAATTTGCTAGAGGTACAGATGGAGACGAACAGGAACTGACCAATACTTTTCCTTTGTGTGTCTTACAGTCTGACTCATTCATTTTTCCCAAAAGGGGTCAGCCAGCCAGCCAAGCGCATCAGCAGTACTGACAACCTCATAAAGGGTACACAAAACAATCACACAGAAATGACTCGTTTCCAGTTCTGGAATATCTGAGATATCTAGATTTTGGCACATTCTTGTGGTTGTTAATAACTGGCATTATGTCGTAGACAGCGACACACAACTAACTCTAGTCTGAGTTCCTCTTTTGTTTTTGGATGAATCAGTGTATTGGTTGTGTTTGGTGCAATTTGTGTAGGATTGGTCCTGCAGGGCTGTAGATTGAGGCCAGTGTTTGTGTGTGTGTGTGTGTGTGTGTGTGTGTGTGTGTGTGTGTGTGTGTGTGTGTGTGTGTTGCTTCAGTCACTTCCATTTGAGATGACCCTTGCTGGCCCGTCATGAGCCCAGAGGAGAACCATGGAGACACACTGATGCTTCTTTCACTTCCCAAACAAAACATCACTCTACTGTCTATTCCTGTTGCCATGGATTTATTAAGGGTGTTGACATGACAAGTCCATTATCAGTGGGGACACATACAGTGCATTTGGAAAGTATTCAGACCCCATTACTTTTTCAACATTTTGTTATGTTAAAACCTTATTTTAAAATGGATTAAATTAAATTTTTTCATCATCAATCTACACACAATACTCCATAATGACAAAGTGAAAACAGGTTTTTAGAAATGTATTAAAAATAAAAAACAGAAGTACCTCATTTACATAAGTATTCAGACCCTTTAGTATGAGACTCAAAATTGAGCTCAGGTGCATACAGTTTCCATTGATTAGAGTCCACCTGTAAATTCAATTGAATTTGACATGATTTGGAAAGGCACACACCTGTCTACATAAGGTTCCACGGTTGACAGTGCATGTCAGAACAAAAACCAAACCATGAGATCAAAGGAATTGACGGGTAAAGCTCCACGACAGGATTGTGTCGAGGCACAGATCTGGGGAAGGGTACCAAAAAATGTCTGCAGCATTGAAGGTCCCCAAGAACACAGTGACCTCCATCGTTCTTAAATGAAATAAGTTTGGAACCACCAAGACTCTTCCTAGAGCTGGCCGCCCAGTCAAACTGTGCAATTGGGGGAGAAGGGCCTAAATTCAGGGAGGTGATAAAGCTGATGGTCACTCTGACAGAGCTCCAGAGTTCCTTTGTGGAGATGGGAGAACCTTCCAGAAGGACAACCATCTCTGCAACACTCCACCAATCAGGCCTTTATGGTAGAGTGGCAAGACGGAAGCCACTCCTCAGTAAAAGGCACAGCCCGCTTGAGGTTTACCAAAAGGCATCTAAAGGACTCCCAGATCATAAGAAATTATCTGGTCTGATGAAACCAAGATTGAACTATTTGGCCTGAATGCCAAGTGTCACGTCTGGAGGAAACCTGGCATCAGCATGGTGTTGGCAGCATCATGCTGTGGGGATGTTTTTCAGCAGCAGGCACTCAGAGACTAGTCAGGATCGAGGGAAAGATGAACGGAGCAAAGTACAGAGAGATCCTTGATGAAAACCTGCTACAGAGCGCTCAAGACCTCAGACTGTATTTTATTTATTTAACTTTTATTTCCAGAACCAGGTTGTCCCATTCAGGTCAGCTTGTCAAGTGCTTGACTTGGACTTAAATAGGTGCCGGTACTGTTTATATTTAGGTGCAGGTGCTCCACAATACATTTGAGCTTATATTCTACAAGAGGAACAGGAGCTCAAGCAGTAGAAATTTGAGGTTCCAGTACTCAGCTAATGTTAGCTCCTGCCCAAATCAAGCACTGTGCTTGTCCCCATTATAGGCTAGGCCTTTAAACCTAACACAATGGGTCAAATCATTTTTTTCTCAACTCACAGATATTGGGTGTTGATATGAGCAGTAATCTTGTACACCCCAGCACTACATCAACGCCGAACAGGGCTTAGTGGGGGGGATCTCTCCATGCAGAGCAGTTCTTCTAAGATTGTGTAACCATTTCTCTCCTCCCTCCCCTCCCTCTCTGACAGGACTTCCTGTTCTTTCGGTTGTGTGCGTTAAGTCCCTGGAGCTGGAGTTATGTTCGGGGCCGGGCTTGTAGACCTGGGATGGCTGTGTATGTGTCTGTCTGTCTGTCCTGTCTGTCCTGTCCTGTCCTGTCTGCCTGTCTGTCTGTCTGTCTGTCTGTCTGTCTGTCTGTCTGTCTGTCTGTCTGTCTGTCTATATGTGTGGGGGGGGCTGCTCCAGAGAAGCCTTTTCCTGTGTGGCGCTGAGGTTCCTCCTGGGGCTGGGTTGGCCAGTACGCCAAGCAGACTGGCTGTCTCGCTCCAGTTCCACCATGCGGCCTTGCCATTGTTCTCTCTTTCACTCCCTCGTCCTGTCCCCTCCGCCCCTCACGCCAACCCCCCAGTGCCCCTTCCCCACCTTGCCCTGCTCCTGGCCCTGCAGGTGCAGCTGGACTATAGGCCTGAGGAGGAAGCTAAGCCAAGACATAGACAATGGCAGATCCCAGCTTCTATTTATATATCACTTTTAGGTCCTCACTGATGAAGATTTTGTAACGATGGGTTATGAAAAGGTTCTTAGGTGAATGATAAGTATTTCTTGCCCCACTGCACTGTGGATGAAGAAGGCCAACAGTGTCAGGAATTTCCCAATGTCATCTTTCTTAGGTTGTGGCGTACACACTGTATATGGTAGACTGTGATACTTCTGTCTTTCGATTGTCTTTGATATTTGAAAAGCAAAACCCACCATGACTGACATGTTGTAACATTCTCTCTGGAAAGTGAACACAAGCTACAGTAGCTTTGATGTAATGGCTGAATATAGGTGCCATTTCAAGGGTCAACTGTTATCAGTGCTGGTCAGGTGCAGTCGTCACCACAGATAACACATAACATCCATGCTATGAGAATATGGCGAGTACATTGGCAGACAGATCCTATCATTGACACTTGGTATAATGCTGGTTATACCTACACAGAGACTGATAGAGTTATAGGCCAATGGGTGCTTGACCCAGGCGTTGTGGGGTTTTAAAACAAGTTTTCTTTATTTCTACACATTTTGTCATGGGGCGGAGAGAAATGTTTGCAGTTTTGAGAATGATATCTGAGTGAGAGTGACCAACAAAATCAGTGGGGGCCCCCAATCGGTAATTCGACCATGGTTAATATAAGTTTAGATAGCTGGCTAGACTACCTTAACAATACAAAAATGTTAGCTGGCATGGGCTAATTGGGTGATTGTCAGTGACTGACATAACAAGAGTAAAACTGCTGATGCACAACCAAATGTAGAAATTGTACCTCGTGCAGAGGCGTCTCCTTCTCCTGCTGGAGAAGATTTTGGGCCCAGTTATCCCTCTTGCTTCGCCTCTTCCTGTCTGACCAGACTCAGCCTCTATCGCATTAGTGTCTATGGGAGAGCACTCCCCTTAAGTAGACCGGAACTTCACTGGTAAATGGCCTATCTTCACAGAGTAAGAGTATACTATCCACCATCTTTGTAGTAGACTAGAATGAGACCTACCTCATTTGATTTTATTTCAACTGTCGGTGAATGTGATGGGTAGGACTCGTAGGGGATTAATTTAATTTGATCAAGCTTGGGGGAGGGGTGGGGTTGCCTGTACTACAGACGGCTATATCAGTCCGCAAATACAGGATTTGTAAAGGCCCAATCCATTACTTTTGTGAGAATAAAAAAAAAAAAGACATAAAATAAGATATTTTTTACATTTCCTATTTTTCAGGGGGTGCTGCGGCACCCTCAGCACTCCGACTTCCTGTGGCTATGTACACAATTGACAAAAATTGCTTTAATTCTTATAGTTATAATACCATATACGAGTGTGGCAGTTGTACTAAACCCCTAAGCCATAACAGTTCTTAAAAATATATGTGGATCATTAATAAAATTGCAATCAAGCAGGTAAAGTTTAGATAACCTATGCAGAAAAATACACATTTACAGTTGAAATCAGAAGTTTACATACACTTAGCTTGGAGTCATTAAAACTCGTTTTTCAACAACTCCACAAATTTATCGTTAACAAACTATAGTTTTGGCAAGTCGGTTAGGACATGTACTTTGTACAAGACACAAGTAGTTTTTCCAACAATTGTTTACAGACAGATTATTTCACTTACAATTCACTGTATCACAATTCTAGTGGGTCAGAAGTTTACATACACTAAGTTGACTGTGCAGTTAAACAGCTTGGAAATCTCCCGAAAATGATGTCATGGTTTTTGAAGCTTCTGACATCATTTGAGTCAATTGGAGGTGTACCTGTGGATGTATTTCATGGCCTACCTTCAAACTCAGTGCCTCTTTGCTTGACATCATGGGAAAATCAAAAGAAATCAGGCAAGACCTCAGAAAAACATTTGTAGACCTCCACAAGTCTGGTTCATCCTTGGGAGCAATTTCCAACCACGTTCATCTGTACAAACAATCGTTCGACGCGTTCTGTCTCCTAGAGATTAACTTACTTTGGTGCGAAAAGTGCAAATCAATCCCAGAACAACAGCACAGTAAAACAACCTTATGAAGATGCTGGAGGAAACAGGTACAAAAGTATCAATATCCACAGTAAAACGAGTACTATACAGACATAACCTGAAAGGCCACTCAGCAAGAAAGAAGCCAATGCTCCAAAAGCTCCATAAAAAAGCCAGACTACAGTTTGCAACTGCACATGGGGACAAAGATTGTACTTTTTGGAGAAATATCCTCTTGTCTGATGAAACAAAAATAGAACTGTTTGGCCATAATGACCATCGTTGTGTTTGGAGGAAAAAGGGGGAAGCTTGTAAGCCGAAGAACACCATCCCAACCGTGAAGCACGGGGGTGGCAGCATCATGTTGTGGGGGTGCATTTGCTGCAGGAGGGACTGGTGCACTTAATAAACTAGATGGCATCATGAGGTAGGAAAATCATGTGTTGATATATTGAAGCAACATCTCAAGACATCAGTCAGGAAGTTAAAGCTAGGTTGCAAATGGGTCTTCCAAATGAACAATGACCCCAACCATACTTCCAAAGTTGTGGCAAAATGGGATAGGGTCCTTTTTTCCTCAATTTCTGCCTGACTGACGTGCCCAAAGTAAACTGCCTGTTGCTCAGGCCCTGAAGCCAGGATATGCATATATAGATGGTACCATTGGAAAGAAGAGACTTTAAAGTTTGTAGTAATGTTAAAATAATGTAGGGGACTATAACACAATAGATATGGCTGGAGAACATCCAAAAGAAAAACCAACCAGAATTTTATTTTGTTTTGAGAGCCCATGCTCTTACAATGGGAAGTATAGGGAAATGTTTAAATCTAGCTCCCAGTATGCAATTCCTATGGCTTCCACTGGGAGTCAGCACTCAATGTTCCAGGTTTCAGGCTTGTTTCGTCCAAAACGAGTAAGAATAATGAGTTTTACTATAGGGACACAGTCTAGGAAATTTGTGTCAGCGCGTGCAACGAAGAGGAGACGCACCTGCTAATATCGTTTTTCTATTGAACATACTTCTTTGCATATGAAATATTATAGTTTGACAAAATGTTAGGGTATCTGAGGAGTCAATAGAAACGTATTTTGACTTGTTTTAACAAAGTTTGGCGGTAGATTTTTGTATTCCTTTCTCTGCATGTTAAACGAGTGGATTACTCAAATCGATGGCGCCAACTTAACAGTCTTTTTGGGATATAAAGAAGGATTTTATCAAACAAAATGACACTACATGTTATAGCTGGGACCCTTTGGATGACAAATCAGAGGAAGATTTTCAAAAAGTAAGTGAATATTTAATCGCTATTTGTGAATTTATGAAACCTGGAAAAATAAAGCCCTCACCTCAATCCTATGAAAAATTGTGGGCAGAACTGAAAAAGCATGTGCGAGCAAGGCCTACAAACCTGACTCAGTTACACCAGCTCTGTTAGGAGGAATGGGCCAAAATTCACCCAACTTATTGTGGGAAGATTGTGGAAGGCTACCCGAAACGTTTTACCCAAGTTAAACAATTTAAAGGCAATGCTACCAAATAATAATAATAATTATATAGTGTACAGTCATGTCCAAAAGTTTTGAGAATGACACAAATATTAATTTCCACAAAGTTTGCTGCTTCAGTGTCTTTAGATATTTTAGTCAGATGTTACTATGGAACACTGAAGTATAATTAGTATAATTAGTATAATTAGCATTTCATACGTGTCAAAGGCTTTTATTGACAATTACACGAAGTTGATGCAAAAAGTCAATATTTGCAGTGTTGACCCTTCTTTTTCAAGACCTCTGCAATCCACACTGATGGCAGCCCACTCTTGCATAATCAATGCTTGGAGTTTGTCAGAATTTGAGGATTGACAACAAGTTCTCAATGGGATTAAGGTCTGGGTTGTTTCCTGGCCATGGACCCAAAATATCGATGTTTTGTTCCTTGAGCCACTTAGTTAGCACTTTTGCCTTATGGCAAGGTGCTCCATCATGCTGGAAAAGGCATTGTTTTCCACCAAACTGTTCCTGGATGGTTGGGAGAAGTTGCTCTCGGAGGATGTGTTGGTACCATTCTTTATTCATGGCTGTGTTAGGCAAAATTGTGAGTGAGCCCACTCCCTTGGCTGAGAAGCAACCCCACACATCAATGGTCTCAGGATGCTTTACTGTTGGCATGACACAGGACTGATGGTAGCGCTCACCTTGTCTTCTCCGGACAAGCTTTTTTCCGGATGCCCCAAACAATCGGAAAGGGGATTCATCAGAGAAAAGGACTTTACCTCAGTCATCAGCAGTCCAATCCTTGTACCTTTTGCAGAATATTAGTCTGTCCCTGACGTTTTTCCTGGAAAGAAGTGGATTCTTTGCTGCCCTTCTTGACATCAGGCCATACTCCAAAAGTCTTCGTCTCACTGTGCGTGCAGATGCACTCCTGCTGCCATTCCTGAGCAAGCTCTGTACTGGTGGTGCCCCGATCCCGCAGCTGAATCAACTTTAGGAGACGGAGCCTTCTTCACAACAATTGAACCGCTCTCCTTGAAGTGCTTGATGATCCGATAAATGGTTGATTTATGTGCAATCTTACTGGCAGCAATATCCTTGCCATGAAGCCCTTTTTGTGCAAAGCAATGATGACGGCATGTGTTTCCTTGCAGGTAACCGTGGTTGACAGAGGAAGAACAATGATTCCAAGCACCACCCTCCTTTTGAAGCTTCCAGTCTGTTATTCGAACTCAATCAGCATGACAGAGTGATCTCCAGCCTTGTCCTCATCAACACTCACACCTGTGTTAATGAGAGAATCACTGACATGATGTCAGCTGGTCCTTTTGTGGCAGGGCTGAAATGCTGTGGAAATGCTTTTTTGGGATTCAGTTCATTTGCATGGCAAAAAGGGACTTTGCAATTAATTGCAATTCATCTGATCACTCTTCGTAACATTCTGGAGTATATGCAAATTGCCATCATACAAACTGAGGTAGCAGACTTTGTGAAAATTAATATTTGTGTCATTCTCCAAACTTTTGGCCACGACTGTATGTAAACTTCTGACCCACTGGGAATGTGATGAAAGAAATTAAAGCTGAAGTAATCATTCTCTACTGTTGTGACATTTCACATTCTTAAAATAAAGTGGTGATCCTAACTGACCTAAGACAGGGAAGTTTTACTAGGATTAAATGTCAGGAATGGTGAAAAACTGAGTTGAAATGTATTTGGCTGTGGTGTATGCAAACTTCCGACTTCAACTGTATGTCATACAATTATAATGATTATGCCAAAATTCTCTGACCACCTCCCTACAACAACACCTACTTTGAGCCCCCCTCAGATTGTTTGGGTGCATGATGCCCCTGACCTTGTGTATTCTGCTATTTTAACTGTCAACACTACGTTGAGACCCTGACTGAGTTCGACCAAAAAATATGAATCGCATGCCTACAAAAGGGGGAACTGGCGGATAGTTGTCCATCCCTGGCCTAGATTAAATCAGATCAAGCGTTAGCCGACGATAGCCAACACCCGCACAGCTGATGTTTTGGCAGTGTCAGAGGTGTAACGGCACTGTCAAATCGGTGAGCAGATGCTCTTGTGATCATTGTCACAAAGCCACACCCATCCCACTCGCATTAGAAGTTCGGAATGAGAAAGTATAGGCTATATAGAAATAATGACGCTTAATTTGAAAATCATTGAACAAAATATTGACTTCTATCAGTCTAATTGGGGTGTAGATTACACTTCTCACATTCCAGTGTTTGCGCTTGTAAACAAGGCTGAATGGGGTTTCTCTTAATGTGACTCCATACAGCCAATGGCAATGTCCGCTTTAGGTATAATGCCTGGAGCTGCTTGTGGATTTGACAGCTCTAACGTAGTTCCACTTCCGACACTTCCAAAACAACCACTATGTGAGTGTCGGCTAGCATGAATCGGATAGAATCTAGCCCAATGGCTCTTTCCCTGTGCAGACTCGCCTCACATCCATCAGTTCAGACAGGAACTTGATAGGGGAAAGGGAAACTGATAAGCCTCTATTGCTTCGCGGCTTGATCCGTATCAGGCCTGGCTAACTTCAGGAGCTAGTCGTCTCTCGTATAGTCAGATCTTTAAGGCCCGTAAATGACTGCTTCCTAATCTGTTGTGCGGTCATGAAGGGTCAATCGTTTGTGTGTTTAGATTACTATTCAGTGCATACATGCAAAGGTATTTTAGTGGAAAACACAGTTCCTTGTGTCTATAGAATTGATTTGCGGTCTATAATACAGCCACGCTTCCAGGCCACACTATCTGGGCCTCCATATTGATCATCACATGATGTCTCTTTGACTGAACAATAAACAACTAGTAAATAGTAAAGTACTTACTGAACTCTTTGTACTATAGAATCTTTCTATTCGTGGAATGCACTTCCTCTTCTGTATTTCCTCAGTCTACATAAAGTGAACCAGTAATGCAGGAAACAGCAAAAGAAACAGTCTCTCTCTTTCCCTCTCAGTCCTTTTCCTATAGCGCACTACTTTTGATCAGAGTCTAGGGTGCCGTTTGGGGCACACCCATGGGGTAACATACAGTACTGTGAGGAAAGGGGTTAGTGCTCAGTACTCTGGGTCAATGCAACTCAACTCAATTGCAGCCCCCCACCCGTCAAAATAACACTAACACTAAACTAACACCTGAATTCCAGCCAAGGGGGACAAAAGGGTAGAGTTAGTGTAAAAGCTCCATATGTCTACATACTGTGTGCAAACCAGGGCAACTTTAAATCCATAAATGAGAGCAAAGATGTCATTGGCGATTTGATTTCTTCTGTCTCACTGATCTTTGTTTCCCCACTCCTATACTGTTTCAGCGGCTCTTGCTGTGTTGCGATGAAAAAGTACATGTTGGTTTCTGCACATTTATTGAAGAAACAATGGATCCATCTCAGTACTTTTCTCCCAATGACACGCTGTCAATACTAGAGTAGAGTTCATCATCACATCAACATTGGTTGTGTAACAAGGCAAAAAACTCCCAAAGTTTTGAAAGAGTTATTTGAACAAGTTCAAAATAACAGAAACATTGGAAATGATGATATTTGGATAAACTTTTGAGGGGATGGCAAAAATAACAAACCCCAGAATAACCTCTGGGTCTGACAGATAATAACATCAGAGAGCTTCTTAGAAAAGGACCAGCAGATGTCCAAATAACATCTAAGACACACCCAGAGCTGAGTAGACAGTAACTACACATCTGGCTGTGCAGAGAGAGAACACACACAGTATCACACTGTATCTGGCCCAAGTAGTAGCAGCAGTCGAACCAGAGCTGCCTGAGCTTGGGTACCGCAGCCAAAGAACCGGTTTGAAACCTGTTCAGATTAACACAGCAAGTCAAGTCAGAGTGAGTTGGAGAGGGCGCTGCCGTCAGAGAGTATGCCAGCTAGGCAGGCCACCTTATCACGGGCGGAAGCCTAACACTTAAAGCCCATAAGCAGCTCATCTGTCAGCCTGCCAGGATGCATGACCGTCCCGTACCCAATGCCTGACCAAAACACAGATGACTCACTGCAGCAGGTGAAATCGTGGTACAGTGACACAATTACCATCTAGCTAAGCACCTCCAAAATATCAACTGACTT
This sequence comes from Oncorhynchus mykiss, assembly GCF_013265735.2. Taxonomy (NCBI): domain Eukaryota; kingdom Metazoa; phylum Chordata; class Actinopteri; order Salmoniformes; family Salmonidae; genus Oncorhynchus; species Oncorhynchus mykiss. Next base: position 37,512,763 of record NC_048570.1, read on the forward strand.
AAAATGGAAAGTATTTAATCAGGATCATTACGAGATGATTATAGTATATTATAAGTGGGTCATACATGCTTAGGAGGTCTTACAATGCATTATACACTGAGTGTACAAAACATTAAGGACACCTGCTCTTTCCATTACTTAGACTGACCAGGGTAAAGTAAATGATCCCTTATTGATGTCACTTGTTGAATCCACTTCAGTCAGTGTAGAAGAAGGGGAGGAGACAGGATAAAGGAGGATTTCAAGTCTTGAGACGTGGATTGTGTATGTGTGCCATTCAGAAGGTGAATGGGCGAGACAAAATATTTAAGTGCCTTTGAACGGGGTGTAGTAGTAGGTGCCAGGCGCACCGGTTTGAGTCAAGAACTTCAAAGCTGCTGGGATTTTCACACTCAACAGTTTCCTGTGTGTACCAAGAATGGTCCACCATCCAATTGACATCCAGCCAATTTGACACAAATGTGGGAAGCATTGGAGTCAACATGGGCCATCATCCCTGTGGAACGCTTTCGACAACTTGTGGAGTCCATGCTCCAACGAATTGAGGCTGTTCTGAAATGAAAAGGGGTGCAACTCAATATTAAGAAGGTGTTCCAAATGTTAGTTTTATTCAGTGCATATTCCATTTTAATATAACATTTACATTTTAGAACATTTGAATATTATAAAGACATCATAATGCATTAAGAAAAGCGTAACCTTGTATTTCGTTTCAAGCTCTGGCTCGTTTTCTATGCAGAGCCATATCATATGGTATTTTTGTCCTACATGTGCTTAGGGAGGCTGTTCTGTCACACTCTGGTGAGCAGATCCAATTCAGTGTCTCTCGTAACAATGCCTAAAGCACCTTGTGACTGAGTCAGTCTCAGATCAATCCTTGCAAATTCCCATCAGCTTTTTCTTCAAATACCAAGGATAAAATGGATAAAGGTGTGACTGTGGATCAAGAAAGTTAATGCTGGCACGACTCATCTTACAAATGACTCTTAAATGGGGTAAATAAAAACAACAACACAAACTATAACAGGTAGCAGGAGCATGGATGGAAACGCTAAGCTGCTTATTGCTCAGAGTGAGGTGTCAGGTGGTTTCCTGAGTCAGACAGGCAGGGGGTTATGTCACAACACTGGTCTGGCTGGGTATAAACTTCACCACTTATTGCCAATCAGTCGAGGGAGCGAGCAGTCCAAAGACCTCTCTGCATACACACACTATGGAAGAGCAGTCTGGGTAGAAAGCAACACAGATCGAGCTGCTGTGTTCTACATGTATTGTTGTTGTGTAAACACACAGAGGTTGTTGTCAACTAGTGGAATGACCCAGAACCTACCAGCAGGATAAATCAGACCTGCTTATCTTGTTTTATTTGTCAAAGTCGCGCTCTCTCACCAGACAGGGGCACACTGTCTCCAAGTAGTAGCATCTCTCCTCCCACCCACCGGCTCCTCACAAACCCACAACCAATAGTGTTCATGTGTCATTTGACTAGAGTCTAATTGCCTGCATTTGTTTGTGTGTATTTGTGTGTGTGTGTGTGTGTGTGTGTGTGTGTGTGTGTGTGTGTGTGTGTGTGTGTGTGTGTGTGTGTGTGTTTGCAGCAGATTAAAAGATGGCTGAAGAAAGAGTGACAGAGAGAGAGAGAGAGAGAGAGAAAGACAGTGACACACACAGAGAGAGAGAGAGGCCTAAGGCAGTGTGACGCTGCAGTCTGCAGCGTATTTGTGACAGCTGCTTTGTCTTGTTGTTGACGCACCAGATCTTTGTTCCAGGCCCACACATTCTACCAACGTCTCTTACAGTACATCCTAGAGCCTGCTCACTATTGAACATGGGCTGGAAAATGGACTGGAAAACAAAGAAATGTCTATTGACTCTTTGATAACATCAGTCACAGTTCTTGCATCCCAAATGGCTCCCTATGTAGTGCACAACTTTTGACCAGGGCCCATAGGGCTTTGCTCAAAAGTAGTGCACTATATAGGGCCCATTGGGACGGAGCCAGTCTTCTTGTGCCCTGCTGAGTGTGTGTTTACTCACTTCACCTGATTGTATTTGTTCACGTTTTTATAGCAGTGCACTGGACTGGGAAATCCCAACCAAAACTTTATATGTCAAGAGCTCCATCTACTGACCGAATTATGCATTTCCCCTACACATTTTTTTATATATATATATATATATATATATATATATATATATATATATATATATATATTTTTTTTTTGAGTCAATTAGCAGACACTCTTATCCATAGTTAAGTGTCTTGCTCAAGGGCACATTGATAGAATTTTCACCCAGAGCTCGGGGACTCGAGCCAAAGACCTTTCGGTTACTGGACCAACGCTCTTTATTTATTTGATTTATTTCACCTTTATTTAACCAGGTAGGCAAGTTGAGAACAAGTTCTCATTTACAATTGCGACCTGGCCAAGATAAAGCAAAGCAGTTCGACACATACAACAACACAGAGTTACACATGGAGTAAAACAAACATACAGTCAATAATAATGACTAGGCTACCTTCCCTACACTGTAGAGCAATACAGAACTCCAGCTCATGCCATCTATAATCTAGTATGCTGTCAGTGCTCTTTTGGAGAATGTAGCACTATCTGTGTATTAGCGTACCTTGCTTTGCTACCGTTTTAAAATTAAAAACATCCTCTACTGGTGATAGACTAGGGTACAAACAAACCCTTTGTATGGAATTGTAGTTTAAATAAACAAACAAGTAAACAAACGAGTACTTGGCTGGATTTAATGAGTCCACCCGGCCGGAACAGATTGTGCTCCTGCCAGTTCAGGTCACCAGGACACGCTACAATGAACTCTGAACCCCAGGCACTCCTTCCCTCCCAGTGTTTGTGGGTGTTCTGTATGACATATGTATCCTCTACCTGCATTCTACAGTACCTCTACCTATCTTCTCTACCTTTTTTCTTTAATGTATTCATATATATAGGCTATATAGTACATATTAATATTCCTCTGAGTCTGTTCTTTTCATTCATGCAAGTTTTTGCCATATGTTCCTGATTAGTTAATATATCCCATCAGCCAGTGCAAGACAGCAGCTCCAGATGATAACAATGTCCACATTCTTCAGCATGCAGTCCTTATCTCCATAATTTCCCAATAAAAGAGCAGCTACTGCGTCCCAAATGGCACCCTATTCCCTACATAGCGCACTACTCTTGTCAAAAGTAGTGGGAATATAGTGCCATTTGGGAAACAACCTTGGTATTTTTTTGTGTAATTGTTGCAGGGCTAAAGGTCAAAGCATCGTTCATCTACAGAGCATTAATAAAAGGATGTACTGTTATTGTATGTTCAGTTACTGTATGTTTCAGATGACTTCCGATGTAAATCTCTAGTGATTTTTTGCCCGATTTTGATGAACTATTAATCATTTACATTCTAGCAGATGAAAGGGCAATGTCTAATGGAAGTTGAAATCCATGGGATGTATATCACTAACATTGGTAATAAATAAAAGTCAAAAGTCAAATAAAAACAAAAAAAACAATTGATTGTGCTATATTCCCTCACACGTACTGTTTTCTCCATTTGCAACTTATTTTTCTTTGCACTATTCCTCCATCTTGTGGTCAAACTGCACACTGCATCTTTAGTTGCAACGTACAGGAATTGGAATAGCAGGTATGTGCAGTACAGAAGTAGCAAACATATTAACATCATTTGATCATATATTATTATGAAATAAGAATGGAAGTTTTAACATTGAAAAACAACACAAAAGCCTGCATCCAGACAATAATATCCCATCACTTGTTCTGAGCACATACTTCAGACTTTGGGCAAGACAATAAACAAAGTTCCCAGAAGAGTGAGGGAATGGGAATGACATTTCCTCTATTTCTGATTGTCTGTTTCTGACACTTTACACTTCAGTCAAGTTGTGCTGTTTTCAATGGTCACTGTTATAAAGTCATTGTGGTTAGAACTTGACAATGACATACCAAGCATACGGAAGCAAGGTATGCAAGAAAGAGCATTAAAACATCCACATGTGACTCACCCTTTTAATACACAGGAGAGGATATAGGAACAACCATGCTTTCTTCTATGTTTTATTCAACCTATCAAAAAGGGGGGGGGGGGGGGGGTCACAATTACTTATTGAACATGTATTGTCCACTACATCCATTATTTGATCCCAAGATGTGACTTGAACTTCAGATCATGTTTAGCACAACTGGCTTAATGGACAATGACAATATGTTGACATTTGGAAAAAAATGAAATACACATGAAATACTGAAAGGTCACAGAGTAGACAGAGAGAAAAGGGTACTAGAGCATCAGGTCTCGGACCAACAGGCTCAGAGACAGCTTCTGTCTCCAAGCAGACTGTTGTATAGCTAACCAATGGCTGCTGTCCCCCCCATCTGCACTGATCAAATCTGCACGGACTCCATGCACACTCTCAGGTCTCGATCCACGCACTCCCACACAAACACTTACACTGTCACACACAACGCACACACACACTCGCGCATGCTGACGCCACACGCACACCTACACACACCTACACACACACTATCATACATGCACACACACTTTCACCGTATTTGATGCTGCTATAGGGCTAAGGCATGGACTGGGGCTGGTGCTTGTTTAGGTGCTTCCTGTACCCTAGGGCACGGTACATTCAAGGCCCCAGCTAAAGGCCAGCTGTTCACAATGATTACTGAACACACACAACTGCGGGCAAGTGCCCTCTTTAAAAAGGTCCTTTATAGAAGAGCTGAGCAACAGAGGGCCTAGGGAGGGTGTCTCTCTGGTTGAAGGTAGTGCACTATATTAGGGGATAGGATACCATTTCGGAAGTGGACAATGTTCACCGGTGGTTTGAAAGTGTTGGCCCACTGCCTGAGGCTAGCTATAGTAATACTATAGAGGTCAGGTATTGAAGTCTTATTTATTGTTGGGGATTTAATGACAGTATTGGGACTCTTCTTTATTTATCTTTATCTCCCTGTTGTCCTCTCTGAGTACTTCTCTCTCTGAAACAACACTGCCTCTTTGCTGAGCAGGCGGGATTGTGGGGTTTTCCAAGACATGAAATGATTATCAAGACGACCAGAAATATAGTCATTGAATTTGACATGGCTATTTTCCCTTAATTGCTGTTTTGCTGCCAGAGGCTGTGACTGCCTAGTGGTGGAGACCAATCACTGTGGGAGAGCTGAGCTTGTGAATGCATCCCAAATGGCACACTGTTCCCTACATAATGCACTACCTGGTCAAAACTAGTGCACTATATAGGGAATATAGTGCCATTTGTGATGTAGCCTGCATCTCCAGCAGTCTCCAGCAAAGCCATCTGTATGGAGATGAGGCATAGTGACTGTCAGATCTCAGATGTGAACACAGATATTCACTCAGAGGAAATGGATATAATTATGCTGTCTGTATAGTGGAGGCTTGATCCACATTTTTAAGATTCAGGGGAATTGTTAAGAGGGGTGAAAAGTGTTTTCCGCTGCGTGAGTGAGTGCTCAGCTGAAACAATGGCTGTTGTGACAAACACCCATTTTAAGGGACATCTTGATTATCCTTGTCTTCTCTGTGGAGGTAGAAGCAGGATTGAAGTGCCTTAAACTCTCGGAGTGGTCTACAATGTGTTTTTTAAATCTGTAATATGTATTGACAGTTGTGACATTGTCACGTGACACTACACATTGTTCTAACTTAGAATAGAACAGAATAGAACTAACAGGAGATGGGGTAATGTTAACACATTATTGATTATTTCTCAGTAGTAGAAGTACAGTTCGTTTAGATGCCATGCAGTGAGGGATGATCATTTCAAGTCAAGACATCCACCCTGTATCTCAGTAACGTTAAAACAAATCTCAAATTTGTCCCCTAGTCTGACCTCATTTCACATTTGACTCAGAAAAGATTGCCTGCATGCCCCTCCCCCTGCAGTGCTTCTGTCTAAGTCCATTATGCTGAGCCGCTCATGTAGCCATCAGCCACAGGAAGCAAAAACTCACAAACGCCTACAGGCTCAGGTCATCCTGCAAGGGCACTATGCACTCAACCGCTTATGCTTGTTCTCATGCTACTACCCTCAATCACACCAGGCTTTTAGCTTCACTAACACACGCAATGGGAAAAAAATAACAACACACACACCCACTCAGCCGAGCCAACAATATTGTCATGGAATGTGCACTGTATGCAACCAGATAAAACACATCCAAAGCCTGGTCATATTGTGCCATATAGAGGCCATGAGAAGACTGCTGCATGACACTCGTCATTAACATACGTGTGCATTCCCACTAGGCAAAAACTGGTTGAATCAATGTTGGTTCAACGTCATTTCAACCAAAAATGCAATGTGATGATGTTGAATCAATGTGAAAAACTGATTGGATTTGCGAAAAGTCATCAACGTAAGGGAATTTAGTATTTTTCACCCAATTCTTTACCTAAATCCAATGACAGGGTGACAGGATCATTTTGGTTGATTTAACATTGAATTCCCATTAGTTGACAACTCAGCCAAATGTAAATCAAAACTAGACATTGAACTGACATCTGTACCCAGTGGGTTCAGATTGCTATCATACATGCTTTTAACATAGACATATTTTTCCTCATATAAGAGGCTGTAACACGCTGTTCAGAGGATTGTCTTTATTCTCTAGAAGCAACCACCATCTCAATCATTTCATGTGACTGTTAGGGTTTTCTTCCTGGGAAGGAGAGGCGGACCAAAATGCAGCATGGTTATGGTTAAACATCTTTAATAAAGATGATAACGTGAACAATATACATATACAAAACAAGAAAACATGGAAAAACCGAAACAGTCCTAACTGGTGCAAAACACAGAGACAGGAAACAGTCACCCACGAAATACCCAAAGAATATGGCTGCCTAAATATGGTTCCCAATCAGAGACAACGATAAACACCTGCCTCTGATTGAGAACCACTCTAGGCAACCATAGACTTACCTAGAATACTACACTGAACACAAACCCATCAATCTACAAAACCCCCTAGACAAGACAAACACATAATCACCCATGTCACACCCTGGCCAAACCACAATAATAAAGAAAACCCCCCCCTCCCCCAAAGGTGCGGACTCCCGGCCGCACACCTAAACCCATAGGGGAGGGTCTGGGTGGGCGTCTGTCCACGGTGGCGGCTCTGGCGCGGGACGTGGACCCCACTCCAACACAGTCTTAGTCCACTTACTTAGCATCCCTTGAGTGGCGACCCTCACCGCCGACCTTGGCCTAGTAACTTTAACAAAGGGTCCACCTGGACTGAGGGGTGCCTCATTACCGAGGAAGCTCAGGCCTGAGAGGAAGCTCAGGCCTGAGAGGAAGCTCAGGCAGGTTGGCGGCTCTGGCGGATCGCGCTGGACAGGCGGGAGACTCTGGCGGATCGCGCTGGACAGGCGGGAGACTCTGGCGGATCGCGCTGGACAGGCGGGAGACTCTGGCGGATCGCGCTGGACAGGCGGGAGACTCTGGCGGATCGCGCTGGACAGGCGGGAGACTCTGGCGGATCGCGCTGGACAGGCGGGAGACTCTGGCGGATCGCGCTGGACAGGCGGGAGACTCTGGCGGATCGCGCTGGACAGGCGGGAGACTCTGGCGGCGCTGGACAGGCGGGAGACTCTGGCGGCGCTGGACAGGCGAGGCGGACTGTAGGCCTGGTGCGTGGTGCCCGGCACTGGTGGTGCTGGGCCGAGGACACTCACCTCAGGGCGAGTGCGGGGAGCTGCCACCGGAGGGCTGATGCGTGGAGGTGGTACCGGATAGACAGGACCGTTCAGGCGCACTGGAGCTCTTGAGCACCGAGCCTGCCCAACCTCACCTGGTTGAATGCTCCCGGTCGCCCTGCAGTGCGGCAAGGTGGAATAGCCCGCACTGGGCTATGCAGGCGAACCGCGGACACCGTGCGCAAGGCTGGTGCCATGTAAGCCGGCCCAAGGAGACGCACTGGAGACCAGATGCGTAGAGCCGGCTTCATGGCACTTGGCTCGATGCCCACTCTAGCCCGGCCGAAACGATATGGGCAAGATTCCACTAAAATCACCAATTCAGTTTTTTGCTTCTTCTCAGAGCTGCATCGGATTCAGTAACAACTATCACAAGGTTGTAATCTCTCGTGGACAGATAATCTGGGTGTCCAGATTATGTCAGAAAGGTTGGTGTCTCAATAGCTTCTAATTGTTGCTACAGTAGCAGTAATCTGGGTTAATTTCGTTGAGTTTACTAAATATTATAATTTAATAATGTACTTATACTGAATGTGCATGTTGCCCATTATGACAACCTGAACCTCCTTGCCATCCAAGCGGGAGGATAAACCAACTAGTACACCACAGAGTACATGTACTATCTGCATAAGTACTAGGTGTTACACAGGATTTGCAAGTTAAAAATAAATGTAGGGGGTACTTACTTTTAATAAATGTGTACTTATATAATACATTACTCATCCTTACATCCTGGCCCTCATTTTATGGCTTCTGGAAGCACCATCCAAGTGGGAAGATAAACACGCTAGTACACCTCAGAGTACATGTAATATCTGCCGAAGCACAATGTAGTTACCAGCTAGTAAAATGAACTGTATCTTGAGGAGTACTTGTAATTATTGTTACAAGTAAGTACATTACCTACAAACTGTTGATACAGTGCCTTGCAAAGTATTCCGTCCCTTTATATATCTTCACATTTTATTGTGTTACAAAGTGGGATTAAAACGGATTGAAGTGTCATTGTTTTGTCAATAATCCACACAAAATACTCTGTCAAAGTGGTAGATTTTTGTTGTTGTTGTTGTTGATTAATACAACTTTTAAAACAAAAAATATAATCGTTGCAGCTCCCTGAGTCAATAGATGTTAGAAACACCGTTGGTATTGACTACAGCTGTGAGTCTTCTTGGGTAAGTATCTAAGAGCTTTGCAAACCTTGTGCAATATTTGCCAATTATTCTTTTCAAAGTTCATCAAGTTCTGTCAAGATGTTGGGGAGCGTGGCTAGACAGGAATATTCACTGTCCTCTTGGTAACCAAGATTTGGCCTTGTGTTGTAAGTTATTGTCCTGCTGAAAGTTGAATTCCTCTCCCAGTGTCTGGTGTAAAGCAAATGGAAGTAGGTTTTCCTCTAGGACTTTGCCTGTGCTTAGCTCCATCCAATTCATTGGTATCCTGAAAAAACTCCCCAGCATTTTACTGATGTCAAATAAGGAGGCAGTTACTCCATGATGTGTTGGATTTGCCCCAAGCATAAGGCTTCGCATTTAGACCAAAAAGTTTATTCCATTGCTGTTTTTTTTTTTTTTTTTTGCTGTCTGATTTGTTATTGTTACCCATCTACTAATCACTGCACTTCTTTATGAGGCTTGCCTAAACAAAGGGTCTACATACTTGTGCAAAGACCATATTTTTGTTCTATATATTTAGTTTTATGTATCAATGATATCAAATTACATTCAAGAGTATTTTGTATTTTGTGTAGTTTGTGCAGTTTGTAGAAGAAAAAACATCACTTTGTAACAAAATAAAATGTGAAGAAATCCAGGGGGTCTGAATACTTTTGCAAGGTACTGTAGTTACCTATGAGTAATTATCATATGCTTCCTTACATTACAAAGTCAAAACAAAACAAAAGCTGAGCTTCTGATTTAGTCAATATTCTTGCAACATGTAAAAACATTCCTTACAAAATAATAAGGACTTTTATTGTTGGATTAATAATTTGATTAATTAGAATGAACAAAGATATAGACTCACTCAATAACATAAAATAAATATTTTCTCAAATCTGTAGCCCTATGGTGAGTAGCCTAAGCAGCTAGCTAGCTAATTCAGAGAAAATGGGATTGTCTTGTTCTCCCCTTTATACAACATTACTCATCTGTTTCTTTCTTGTAAGCATTTTCCTATCCTGGAGTCTGAAACCTTGTGGGAATCTGTAAAGTAGAAGAATGTTTGACAATTTAGGAAAGGACACTCTAAAATTAACCCACTGGCTAGCTATAATGAGATATATTATAGGGAACTTCCTCCAACGTCACGGATCCCCCCGGTACTGCTGCTCATTCTGTTCACCAGTTCCGGAGGTCTACGCCACCGGCTTTCTAGGCTTCACTGAACGGGATTCATCATCATCAACCCCGGACTCTCTTGTCAGATTACACACGCCTGGTTCCCATTTGTATGTTATATATGTGCCCTCTGTTCCCTCTGTCTTTGTCGGTTATTGTTCCCATGTCCGTTGGTCGTGTGAGTACCTATGCGTTGGTGCAGCTGTTATGCTGTGTGCTTTATATATTGTGTATTACGGGTCTCATCCCGTGTCATTCAATGAGGTTTACCCTCACTCTTTTGTTTGGGTACAGCCCAGTGTTGTTGTATACGTGTTTGTTTTGGGTGTATTAAAAAACCCTATTGTGTATTCCTGCGCCTGTCTCCAAATCCTTTATACCGCGTGACATCCAATATCTCTGTTATCATAATTATCATGATTTCTATTGTTTAAGGCCTAGCTACCTAGTTGTTATCCAGCTAACATTATACTAATAATAGTGCTTGCCAACGTTAATAAGCTAGCTAGTGTTTACATTGAAAATGAACTACTCATTGGTATGTTGACCCTATGTTGACACAAGTACCTAGCTAGCTAACGTTAACATGCTGGTTGTGTCTCACGTAATACTGTATCTCCACTGTGTTACTTCAGCACAATGGACAGGGTGCGCCACGGTGTCTGTAGGGGGCTATGGAAAGCCACTCGGCGGTTAGGTATGACTCCTTTGGGTTTCCATAAAAAAGTGGGGGAAAAATGCTTCTCACCTCTATTCTCTGAGGTAGGCTAAGTGAATAACGTGATACTTCTCCACCTGTAATATTTGATTTTTATTTTATAAGGGCGGGGTCAAGTTAACCGTTGAAGCTTCTTGAAATGGAAAAGCCAGGTGAGTGCGTTGCACCGATGGGCAGATCTTGATGTGATGCCTTAATTCTTGGGCTAAATAAATAAGTGCACCAATGCATCCCATCTAAAAGTGAGAATGTTCTTCAACCGCGAAACCCTTGCAAATTTACATGATGAAATGATAGGTTGCCTTATGACCATTTTAGGTGCAATTATAAATCAAGTCAAATTTATTTATATAGCCCTTCTTACATCAGCTGATATCTCAAAGTGCTGTACAGAAACCCAGCCTAAAACCCAAAACAGCAAGCAATGCAGGTGTAGAAGCACGTTGGCTAGGAAATACTCCTTAGAAAGGCCCAAACCTAGGAAGAAACCTAGAGAGGAACCAGGCTATGAGGGGTGGCCAGTCCTCTTCTGGCTGTGCAGAACATGGCCAAGATTTTCAAATGTTCATAAATGACCAGCATGGTCAAATAATAATAATCACAGTAGATGTCGAGGGTGCAACAAGTCAGCACCTCAGGAGTAAATGTCAGTTGGCTTTTCATAGTGGATCATTAAGAGTATCTCTACCGCTCCTGCTGTCTCTAGAGAGTTGAAAACAGCAGGTCTGGGGCAGGTAGCACGTCCGGTGAACAGGTCAGGGTTCCATAGCTGCAGGCAAAACAGTTGAAACTGGAGCACCAGCACGGCCAGGTGTACTGGGGACAGCAAGGAGTCATCATGCCAGGTAGTCCTGAGGCTCAGGTCCTCCGAGAGAGAGAAAGAAAGAAAGAGAGACAGAGAGAATTAGAGAGAGCATACTTAAATTCACACAGGACACTGGATAAGACAGGAGAAGTACTCCAGATATAACAGAATGACCCTAGTTCCCCGACACAAACTACTGCAGCATAAATACTGGAGGCTGAGACAGGAGGGGTCAGGAGACACTGTGGCCCCATCCGATGACACCCCCGGACAGGGGGTGTCATCAACCTACTCAAGTGACGCACCCCACCAAACAGGCAGGATATAACCCCACCTACTTTGCCAAAGCACAGCCCCCACACCACTAGAGGGAAATCTTCAACCGCCAACTTACCATCCTGAGACAAGGCCGAGTATAGCCCACAAAGATCTCCGACACGGCACAACCCAAGGGGGGGCGCCAACCCAGACAGGAAGATCACGTCAGTGACTCAACCCCCTCAAGTGACGCACCCCTCCTAGGGACGGCATGGAAGAGCACCAGAAAGCAAGTGATTCAGCCCCTGTAATAGGGTTAGAGGCAGAGAATCCCAGTGGAGAGAGGGGAACCGGCCAGGCAGAGACAGCAAGGGCAGTTCGTTGCTCCAGATCCTTTCCGTTCACCTTCACACTCCTGGGCCAGACTACACTCAATCATGTGACCCGCTGAAGAGATGAGTCTTCAGTAAAGACTTAAAGGTTGAGACCGAGTCTGCGTCTCTCACATGGGTAGGCAGACCATTCCATAAAAATTGAGCTCTATAGGAGAAAGCCCTGCCTCCAGCTGTTTGCTTAGAAATTCTAGGGACAATTAGGAGGCCTGCGTCTTGTGACCGTAGCGTACGTGTAGGTATGTACGGCAAGACCAAATCGGAAAGATAGGAAGGAGCAAGCCCATGTAATGCTTTGTAGGTTAGCAGTAAAACCTTGAAATCAGCCCTTGCCTTAACAGGAAGCCAGTGTAGGAGGCTAGCACTGGAGTAATATGATGACATTTTTTGGTTCTAGTCAGGATTCTCGCAGCCGTATTTAGCACTAACTGAAGTTTATTTAGTGCTTTATCCGGGTAGCCGGAAAGTAGAGCATTGCAGTCGTCTAACCTAAAAGTAACAAAAGCATGGATTAATTTTTCTGCATCATTTTTGGACAGAAGGTTTCTGATTTTTGCAATGTTACATAGATGGAAAAAAGCTGTCCTTGAAACAGTCTTGATATGTTCTTCAAAAGAGAGATCAGGGTCCAGAGTAACGCCGAGGTCCTTCACAGTTTTATTTGAGACGACTGTACAACCATCAAGATGAATAAACCATTATTCAACCAACCAATTATAAACCATTATTCCACCCGGTTACGTAACCCTGCACCTTAGAGGCTCCTGCCCCATGTACATAAACTTGAAATCACTGGCCACTTTAATAATGGAACACTAGTCACTTTAATAATGTTTGCATATTTTTGCTTTACTCATCTCATATGTATATACTGAATTCCATTCTACTGTATTTTAGTCTATGCCACTCCGACATTGCTCATCCTAATATTTTTTATATATTTCTTAATTACATTGTTTTACTTTTAGGTTATGTGTATTTTGTATATTTGTTGTGAATTGTTACATATTACTGCAATGTTGGAGCTAGAAACACAAGCATTTCACTACACCCGTAACAACATCTGTGAATGTGACAAATATAATTTGATTTGATTTGAGCTTAGTAGGCTCACAATTTGGCAAGCACTGAATGCCTATCTCAAAAGTACATCCATAATTGTTTATTCATGTGTTAAAAATGTTTTACTGACGTTTTAAGACATGCTCCGGAACATTGGAAACCACCAAGTATTTTTTCATACCTCCCGCTTTGGGCTGGATGTGTCAACGTGTACAGTAGTTCATACATGCATAATCTATGAGCAGAATTACAGTCTTACATCAATTAGCCAAGAAATCCCTAGAAAATCCAATATAATATATACAGTACCAGTCAAAAGTTTGGACACACCTACTCATGCAAGGGTTTTTCTTTATTTTAATTTGTTTTCTACATTGTAGAATAGACATCAAAACTATGAAATAACATATATGGAATCATGTAGTAACCAAAAAAGTGTTAAACAAATATATTTGATATTTTAAATTATTCAAAGTAGCCACTCTTTGCCTTGATGAAAGCTTCGCACACTCTTGGCATTTTCTCAACCAGCTTCACCTGGAATGCATTTCCAACAGTATTGAAGGAGTTCCCACATATGCTGATTCCATATGTATTCTTTCATAGATTTGATATCTTCACTATTATTCTACAATGTAAACGCTTGAATGAGTAGGTGTCGCAGCTTTTGACTGGTATCAATTACTCCTGTCAATTAGGTTAGTATTGTGGAGTAAGTACAATGTTGTTGATTCATCCTCAGTTTTCTCCTATCACAGCCATTCAACTCTGTAACTGTTTTAAAATCACCATTCTCCTAATGGTGAAATCTCTGAGCAATTTCCTTCCTCTTCGGCAACTGAGTTATGAAGGACGCCTGTATCTTTGTAGTGACTGCGTGTATTGATAACCATCCAAAGTGTAATTAATAACTTCACCATGAACAAAGGGATGTTCAATATCTGTTTTTTTAATAGATGCCCTTCTTTGTGAGGTATTGGAAAACCTCCCTGGTCTTTGTGGTTGAATCTGTGTTTGAAATTCCCTGCTCGATTGAGGGATCTTAAAGATAATTGTATGTGTGGGGGGTACAGAGACAAGGTAGTCATGGTAAACAATGTTTTTGCACACAGAGTGAGTCCATGCAATTTATTACGTGACTTGCTAAGGACATTTTTACTCCTGAATTTATTTAAGCTTGCCGTAAGAAGGGGTTAAATACCTATTGACTCAATACATCAGCTTTTCATTACGTATTTATTCCTAAAAAAAATAGTTTTATTTAATTCCACTTTGACGTTGTGGTATTTAGGGCAGGCCAGTGACCCAAAATATTCTCTATTTAATCCAATTAAAATTTAGGCTGTAACACAACAAAATGTGTCAAGGGGTATGAGTACATTCTGCGGGCACTGTATATCACCAAAGAAACTACTTAGGCCTACATAGCATTTGCGAAGTCATCAACAACTATTGTTTCAATTCAACCCAGGGTTCAAATAAAAATAGACAATACATATAGGCATAGGGTTTCAAGCTTTAATTGATTTCAAATGTAATCTTCAAGTTAACAATTTATATGTCGGTTTCACGTCTCCATTTCAACCGAAAAAGTTAAAGAATAGAACTAAATCAAATCGAAATATATTTCAAGCGCATTTAAAGTATGATTTGATTTAGTCCTATTCTTTAACTTTGTTGGTTTGTAGACAAACTGGATATTGAATTGTGTTTGGTGGTCAATGCAACATTTGAAGGAGATGTATTGTCTGCCATCTGTGCCACTGACTTAATCTGGCTTTTAATTCCAGTTTGTCTACAAAATAATTATTGATATGTTGGATTCACATCTCCATCTCAACCAGAAATCGTTAAAGAAGTTAAAGAATAGGACTAAGCCAAATCAAATCAATCTTTAAATGCATTTTAAAAACAGTTTGATTTGATTTAGTACTATTCTTTAACTTCAATGTTTGGTTCAGATGGAGACGTGGATCCAATATATAAATTATATATATATTTTTAGACAAACCGAGTTAAATCTAGACTAAGTCAGTGGCACAAAAGATACACCTCCTTCAAATGTTGATTCTTGGTTGTGTTGACAACCAAACACACTTCAACATGGGGCGGAAGGTAGCCTCGTGGTTAGAGAGTTGGGCCAGTAACCACAAGTTTGCTTGATCGGATCCCCGAGCTGACAAGGTAAAAATCCGTCGCGCTGCTGAACAAGGCAGTTAACCAACTGTTCCTAGGCTGTCATTGTCATTGTCATAAATAAGAATTTGTGCTTAACTGACTTACCTAGTTAAATAAAAACATAACTCTTGCAATACAGTAAATGCCCTATTACTTGTCGAAAAGTTAAAGGTCCAATGCATCTGTTTTTATCTTAACATCAAAATAATTTCTAGGTAACAAATAAGTACCTAAACTGTGATTGTTTTCAATCGAAATTGTCAAAAAGAAACAAAAATAGCTTTTTAGCGACTAATATTTCCTCAAGCTAGAATTTTGCTGTGGAGTGGTCTGAGTGGGGAGAGGAAAACTTAAACTAGCTGTTGTTGGCAGAGAGGTTAGGAACTCTCTTTCTTATTGGTCTATTAACTCATTTATGACTTGTTGATGTCACCGGGCAGGTCAAAACTCCATCCCACCAAAATAGGCTGAAATGTCAGTCTTTTCAAACAGCTCTTACACTATAAGGGAATTATCATAATTTTCACAATTTCACAGTATTATTCCAAGTATAAAATATACAGTCAGTTTATTAGGTACACCACCATGTTCACAAAAATTGAACGCTCCTACAGACACTGAGTCACGTGGCCATGGCTTGCGAAATAAAGCAGGCAGACAGGCATTGAGGTATTCCTTTACTGTTCAATTGAACATTGGAATGGGCAAAACGAGTGACCTAAGCGACTTTGAGTATGGTATGATCATCGGGGCCAGGCACGTTTTCCTGACACACGCAATGTCCCTTGATACCAATTGAGAAACCATTCCTCTTGAATAATTCAGGCTGTTCTAGAGGCAAAGGGGGCTCTGACCCGTTACTAGATAGCTGTACCAAATTAACTGTGTGTACCTAATAAAGTGCATAGAAAACAAGGAAAACTCTTTTTTTTTTCTTGCACTGGGCCTTTAACAAATGATACGTTGAAATCTTCTCCAACCAAACCAAAAATAAATGTCAAAGAAAAGGATTAAGCCAGTGGCTCAAATGAAACTATCCAAGCATTAGGTATCCTTTAAATGCTTGTATTTGGTTGTGTTGTCAATGAAACATAATTCAATATGACTTTTGTAATACAGTAAATAGCCTAAAGTTAAGGCTATAATACTAGCTAATGTAACAGTATTTATTCAACCTTAAAAGGAGTGACACATCCATGGCCACGTTTTGAGGTTACTAGAACTATAAATGTATGATTATGTAATCATAGAAAGCGTGCAAGTTCAATATAGCATGCAAAGGTCGCAGGTCTGTGGAGATTTTCACAATTGCTCTAGTAATCTGTACATTGATCACTTGCACTTTGTATTTTCATGTACTCTCAACTGCCTTCCAGGTCATTTGGTTGTGTTATTAGATGAAGCACAGTGATAACACATTTAGATGTCAACTAAACAAACATTTCTGACGTTGTTTTTCCATTGGAATTTGGTTGTGCTTTTAGAAGGTTGAAAGCATAGTGATAAAACATAGGGAATTCAACAAACCTCTGGCTGTCTTTCTGCCTGTGAATAAAGGTTTCTCTCATTGATCAAAGTCTCAATCAAATGTTACCCAAATGGTGTGCCCAGTGGGATGTGTTACTCACTTAGAAAACGTCCCTGTTTCTAAACCATAAAAGAAAAACTGTACATGTTGTTTTAAGAAGCAAAATCCCCCCCCCCCCCCCCCCGCCCCCGCTTGCCTGAATCCCCTTGCCTAATCAACCACCCTCATAGTATTTAATAAACGGTATCCATCTTCACTCCTTTGTACTTCTGCCTAACAAACAGTCGTACTGCAGGTTGTGCTGATCCTTTGACCCACTCCCCCGTCCCCCCCATTGAGTCACCCTTCAGGCTTCCTGCACAGTGGCGGTCCAGCTCAACCTTGGTCCCCGCCTGTAGGAGGGGCAGCACAACCTTGCCCTACGGCTGAGAGCTGACCCCGCCAGCAGGCTCAGCACAATTACCACCCACGTCAAAACCCTTCTACCAAACTCCATCAACTACTACCCCTTCCGACACGTTTGTCAGATGGTGAGAAGAAGAACTCATGAAAAAGTTAAGACCAGACAGAGGCAGCATAAAGGAGCTCTACAAAACGTGTCTTTATTCTGAATCATTTCACGCGACGACAGGAATTTACAAGACACATGCCAGGCACTACTAATCATTGATCATCAACTCCAATTCTCACTCTTACAAGGCAATCAATGCATAGTAGCACTGTATGTGAAAAGAGAGAGAGAGGGTGTTGAAATTCCCCAGTGTGGTAGATGCCTGGGAACTGTTTTACATTGTTGTCGCTCAAACCTTTGATCGGCTAGAGTGACGGAGAACTCGGGGGAGAATAGAGGAGCGCAGAGCAGGTTCATTCTCCTGGGCCCACAGAATGACAACATCCAGGGGGCAGAGAGAAAGAGAGATAGAGGTGTGGATAGAGAAAGAAGGCAAGAGAGAGAGAAAGATGAGAGAGAAAGCGAGAAAGAGAGATAGAGGCGTGGATAGAGAAAGAAGGCAAGAGAGAGAGAAAGATGAGAGAGAAAGCGAGAAAGAGAGAGTAAGAAGCAGGAAGAGAAAGAAAGATGGAGAGACCACATGCAGCCAAGTTTGGCACACCAGCGGCGAATAAATCTCATGCATCTTTAATGACCTGCTTTACAAGGAGAACACGCATGGAGGGGGTGTGGGACTCAATTAGGTTGGGGGAGAATATGGAGAATGTCACATCCCTGATCCTGTCTGTGGAAATGAACAGAGCAAAACATACTGTCATGCTTCGCTGTCGTCTGTTCTTCGGGACGTTGCTGTTTCAGGGTTGACCAAAGTGACTGGTGCAGTGTTAACATAACTGGTGGTACTGCATGGTACCGTGTGTGCTTGATTGAGCAAATGGACAAATGCAAGGGGCAAATGTGAATTCATTAGTCAATTCGACGTCTATTCCACATTGGTTCAACGTAATTTCCTTGAAATTATGTGAAATCCACGTTAATTCAACCAGCATATGCCCAGTGGGTTGGGTGCATAATTATCTGAGCATAGAACAACAAAATGAAATAAATAAAACAACAACGGTCACAGCTGGACTATCCGTTACTGTATGGTTAAAAATTGGACTCACATGGTCTACATACATGTCACCCTTCACTTTAAGAGAAACATCTACAGAGAGTCATGGTGGGCATGAAGACAATTGTGCTATTCATCTTAATACACACACAGCGTTCTGATTAGTTATCTGAATCTAATATATTCTCGCTCCTCTCGGACTGAATCATATTTTCATTTCCCCCCTGTAAAAAGATAGCTTTTGTTGTAATCCGATAAACAGTTTTATGATTAAAAACTCAGTGGGAAGCATACTTAGTGTAATTTAATAACTCTACGCTTTATTTGACAGCCCTGGGTTTTGGCACTAAAAGTAACTTAATGAGAGGGAAAAAGACGTGTCATATGAAATGTTTCTGTAAAACATTCATGTGTTTACCTTCTCCGAGACTCTCAAGAGTGATGCCACAGTAAAGCGACACAGACCCCAGTGGAGGGCTGGCTTCAAAATGTATGTGACTTTTTGCTGAAGATTACAATTGAGACCACCGCTGATTAATTATAAAGGTAAGTGAATTATGTTTCAGGCATTAAAGGTGAAGATAAGATCATATGGATGTCTGAATTTAAAAAAAAAAATGAAATTGTAAGCACGGGTTAGATAGAGCCGAACAGTGTTATATTATAAAAATAAAGAGATGGCCGCCAGTTAAGAGTGTACAGCTCTGAGTCTGAAGGCTCAACAGGATTACTCAGACTCAGAGTCTGTCCCGAATGCCTCCCTATTGCCTATATAGTGCACTATTTTTGACCAGGACCCATAGGATCCATAGGACCCATAGGACTTATAGGGCTCTAGTCAAAAGTAGTATGTTATATAGGGAATAGGGAGCCATTTGGGACTCTCTCTGAGTTTGAGTAACCCTGGTTAGATCTGCTTAGCACAGTCACAATTGCTATATGCCCCCTGCAGAATGGCGATAAGGGAATGTTGAAGTTGCGCCTCTGCAATAGTCATCACTGATGTGCCGCTGATAATCTCCAGCACCTCAAAATGCTAAAAATAAATCCGTCAGAGATTAAAGTGCAGAGCCAGGAGGGGACACAATAGTGATTTGAAAGGACGTTAATACACGTTTAGGCTACTTCTTGTCATATTCCACTGGGTATACAGTACCCTATTAACAACATGATGGATAAATGTACTACAAATAGCAGAAGGGATTGTACATCTTTAGGCAGGTGATTTAGCTGCATGATAAGAAACACAGGCAACAATGAGGCCAGTGACAGTGACTTTGACATTCCTCAGCAGCTGAGAGAATCATTCACTTGACAGGTGTCTGTATTATCAGCCTGATCTCGCACACTGACATTGTCATTTAGCGAGGGACTGCCGCCTTCAGGGCACTCAATGTTTTTCAATCTGTCATCACTCATTCTCTCATTCGGCATTCATAGGAGAAGAACAGAAGCTAAGCAGGACAATTATCTGCAGAAAAAAGTCTGCATCACATGCTACATGATGTAGTTAGTTGTTCTTTCTTTGCCACAATATGGATATGAGAGACCCAACAGCTAATCTTAAAAAATGTATGCCATTGGGCATGGATAAGGACAGAGAATCAGGTTTTATATGAGTTTTTGTCTGCTGTAGACTAAGGTGTCAACCCCTAGCAAACAGGGGATGTCCTAAGGACATTAGGCAACATTAGGTCACATTAAATTCCCAGAAATCCGCTTTTTCCGAGGTGAAAGACAATGGCCAGAGCTTACCTATGATGTTGCACAACAATGTAAGCCAATAAGTCATTGTTTTAGTCAAAGTATGATATATTTTCGGCTTGAAGTGACAAATCCGAACTGCCCACTTTGTGAAAATCCGTATGAATGTGGTGTCTTTTCCTAGCTAGCATTCACTTGTTTTTGCAGAGACATCTGATGACCTAATGTGGTGCATGATGGAATGAACATGAATTTCTCCAGTCCTTCAATGTTGGAGACATGACGCAAGTGGTGCTATGCTGTCAAATAATTGACATTTGTTTGTTGAAAACAGTAGGATAAATACACATGTAGGTACAGTCCATTCTCATTTTTTTCCTTCACTTTTTATTTTAAGAGCTTTGTCACAACATGGAGGTTTTATCTAGTTGCCGGTTTGTTCCGGGGACGTCCCCGAGAACGTTTTTAGGACGTTCTTGGGATGTTGTGTCATGGTCCCCTGGAGGTTTTTGTGTAGTTCTCATTTGGTTCCAGAGACGTCCCCAAGGAAGTTTTTAGGAAGTTTTTAAGATGTGTCATCATCCCCTGGAAGTTTTTGTCTAGTTGAGTTTTTTTGTCTAGTCCTAAAAATGTCCTTGGGGATGTTCCCGGAACAAACCGGGAACTAGACAACATATCCAGAGGACAATTACACAACGTCCTGACTCCTTGGCACTTTAGGCAACCATTTTGTGATGTTCCAAGGATGTCCTTACGACTCATTTTTGTTTGCATGGTAGGACATCAAGTGATGATCCCGAGGGAACCTTTGTGTAGTTCCCTGTAAGTTACCAGGACATAATTGCAGATCTGGACAAACAATCCACCTGGCACTATTGTCACTATGAATGATGGATAACGGGCGGGATAGATTGTTAGACTGGTAGACTATATTGACCTGTGGTATAGTAAAAGTTAGCACACAGAAAAGCGTAGCGCGTAAGGGAAGTACCAAAACACCTTGATATAGTGGAGGCACATGCAAGCAGATGAGTAAATTTGCCAAGGATGGAAGAAATTATATTGTAAAAACTGCAAAAGAGCGAATGTGAAAGAGGATAAAAAACGCAATGCCCTTCCCTGTGTCCAATAAAAGACCACACAACCCTCCCCAAAGCAAACAAATAAGTTTGACAACCCTCCCCTATTTTGGACCAAACCTCCCCCCAGTAAATTGTGATCTGTCCCTAAATATAATTGTTTGTTTTGCGTGTGTTTTTTAAGAGAGCTGAGATTTACTTTGAAGTGCAAAGTGTAGGAGTGTCACGTTCTGACCTTTATTTCCTTTGTTTTGTATTTATTTAGTATGGTCAGGGCGTGAGTTGGGTGGGCAGTCTATGTTTGTTTTTCTATGTTTTGGGGCATTTCTATGTTTCGGCCTAGTATGGTTCTCAATCAGAGGCAGGTGTCATTAGTTGTCTCTGATTGAGAATCATACTTAGGTAGCCTGGGTTGCACTGTTTGTTTGTGGGTGATTGTCTATGTTAGTTGCTTGTGTCAGCACAGTCCTTATGATAGCTTCACGGTCTTTATTTGTTTATTGTTTTGTATCCAGTGTTCAGTTCTTTCTTTAATTGAACATTCAACATGAACACATACCACGCTGCATTTTGGTTCTCTGATCCTTCTCGCCTCTCCTCTTCAGATGAAGAGGAGGAAGAACGTGACAAGGAGTACAGGGGAAATTTGTCATTGATACAGACATGGTGTCATAGCAGGAAGATCGAAATGCCGTGAACCAAGAGGTTGTGAGTTCAAATCCCAGGAGCCTCATTTATAACATTTCACACTAAATGTCTGTGTGGGCCATTTCTGAAAAGAGATTTATGAACTTGGTGCACGCCATACATACGCATGTTTCCCGTTATAAATCAGAACCGTCCTGAGAACAAGCATTAAAACTCTGCCTGAAAAACGCCCATCATTCACCTTTTATGGTGACAATAACGCCCTTATTTGCTGTATACTTTTTAAGTATTGGAATTAGGCCAAGGCCTTTTCTAAAAGAAACAAAAATTGTGAACTCGATCAAATGTCTCTGGAGGCGTTGTCAGAATGTTTTAAACTTTTACAGTGACATTTGCTGTATCTGACAGTTTCTGAAAGAACCCATGGTTAATGTGCACTCTCATTTTAGAGTCAACCCTTTAGTGGTGTGCGCCACCAGGAAGCAATGATGATGACGGTACATGACAGCTATTCGACAAGACCATGAGGCTCTTTGACTTTTAAATGTTGTATAGACCTGCTTATCTTTTTTTCTGTAGAAGCACATGGATGTGCGTGAAACGGATGAGCAAAAAGATTTGGGGATTTTGTCATATATGCGAAAACTTTGTGAATTGTTCAATGTTAGTAGATAGTAGCCCAGTAAATGATGTATCGTGCAATATTGGCGTTCTACAATTGTGAGAGACCATGTGGGAAAAAAAGTAAACCTTGAATTTGGAAGTAGAAATTGCCTTGCAGAATTTGTTACAGGAAATAATCACTGCAACCTGCTCCGGTTAGCATAGGGATAAATGTGCCAGGTTATGTAATGGGAACAGCTAACACGTAACGTTTGATCACGTGCAACTAAGTTGACCATTGTAATTGTTGGATACACCTTTGGAGATGCGAATATGTCCCCAGCATGTTAAAAGCACTGTTTCTGATGTCCCTAAAATGGCAAACACATAAAGTGTTGTGAATGGATCAGTGGTTCACCAGTCACCAGCCTTGTTGGTCCTGGCAACAGTAACTCGGGGAGATGTGTAATGAAACTAGTTTGCAGGGGATCCTTTCTACAGGTGGACATGCAGTACAATATGACAAGTCTGATTACTTCCAGCTCATCTTCAAAACTCCGCACACACACATAACACATAGGCTTCTAGTCACAAATGTTCTACTGGCTTTATCATTTGTTGCCATCTTTTTTTTTAAAATTGAGAGCAAGCGTGCTAAAATGACTTATATATCTCACTCCACAGGAGGCCTGCAAAAAAAGGCTTCAAATATTCAACAGGTATCCCCTGGCACGCAGTATTAACTGTCAGGGGGTTATGGAAACAAAGATGCTTTGCAGCAGAGATATTACACTTGGGGACAGGCTCTCATCAGCTAACTCTTAGCTCATATACAGGCTCTGTAGACTCTCTAGCAAAACAAAAGCCACGTTCCTGTGCTCTCAAGTGTCCTGCACCACATGGGAAATGAATTGAACGTGGCCATTTCTCTGGGATCTGGTTGCAATGGGCGAGCTAGTGTTTCACAATGTCCAATCAGATTTAGCAACACAATACGTTTTTATCTCTGGGTGACATTCAGTGTTTTGCTGTGGGGTTCACTGGGAGTTAAACTTAATCCAGGATGTTTTCAGTGACAAAGTATTGGTAAAATGGGGCCCACGGACTGCATGTACTGTGTAATGGTACAGTAAAATTGAATAGCTTACCATGCAAACAGATGAAATCCCATAGCGTACATTATGAGAATGAGCTTTCCTCTGTAATGCCCCTTGTCTTCCTTTATAGCAGCCTTTACTGTAGATCTACCACACCTGTAACCACGTTTCAGTAATGAGTGAATTCCAGTCCTGGCACTGTGTCCACCTCTCCGTTAGAACTATATCGATCTGGTAAAAACTTCAACATAACTCCTGACAAACAAAGAAGGTTAGAATTCAAATCTCATTCAGAGCATGGGGAGCCTTCCACAAATCAAATCATGCCAAGCAGTCAGTTGTGATGAGAGGAGAATATTCATGCTAAAATGGCATGATCTACTACCAGAGGAGTCTATACATTTTGGTGATTTTAAGTGGAAGTTCACCCACATCAATCTGAAAGATGAAGTGAACCTATCCCCATTACTCTCTCTCTCTCTCTCTCTGAGTTTATCCTTTAGGAGTCGATGTTTGTGTCCCAAGGTTCTGGTCAAAAGTAGTGCGCTATGTAGTGCATCAGATGCCATTTGGGATACAACCAATGTCTAACACCCTGTTCATTGGATTCAAGGAGGAATCTGTCGACTAGCAACATGTTTCACTCCAATACATAAATAAACACGGAAAGCCTCACACTGTTGCGTGTCCGCTCCATTCATTATTCAAATTTCTACAACGGGTTAGCCAGAACAAGCATTGTGATTGGTTGAGACGCGTTCTAAGCCATATTCAAAAACATGTTTAGCACGGGCAAGCCTTTGACCCAAAAATGGGCATTTTGTTATCTGTTCCAAATGAGAAATCCCTGAGCATCCACTATCCCATCAGCCCAGCCAGCCAATTCATTAACTTGATCTCCACTGTAAAAAGCATCCAGACATTATTTCCCCTTGCTTCTAGCCTAACATTTTGTTAGCAAAAACGGGGGTTTGTACAAAAGTTTCTGTCTGTCTCTCGAGCCTTTGCAACGTACAGGTATATTGAATATTTCTGGAATTCAATCTCCACTGTCCTATTGACAATTAACAGGACAAGACAGACATCTTTTCTCAGCCAGTCGAAATCATGAATCAGCATCATTTTTATGGATATATAGAAAGAAATGTTACTAGAGAAACTGGTCAAACAACATGAAATGCAGCTAGTCTGCTGTCTTATCAGCTTCCGTTTGAAGTGATTAAGTTATCTGTGTTGTTGGCTAGCTCCTCTGAACAGTGTCCTGACGAGAGAGGACATTTTCTATGCCAGGCGAAATCGCTCCTCATTAGCTCATTGTTATGGATGTATCCAAAACAGCTTATTAAACAAACACAAATGCAGCTACTTTGATGTTATTCTAGGTGGACTGTTTGACCTGACTGTGTTAGTTGTAGTTGGTTAGCTAGCAAGAAAGAGATAAGAGCGTTCCCAGCCAGCATGGCAACGGAGCATTTAGAACCAACGACTGGGGTAACGTCCATAGATATAGAACAAAAAGAGTTCACGACTGGGTCGCGTCTCTGGCAACCTAACCTATAGAACGAATGGCCAGCCGGCTTGGCTAGCAACCGTAGATGTGTCGGGACTAGGCCTATATTTTTATTGAGGGATGAAATAGTAACCTATGAATACACTTATCAAAATTAAGTTACGTATTTAATTGGTGACCCATTGTAGAAAAGCAATTGTACACTTGAGGTTGTGTAAAACAACTTTTTTTTAGCACGGCTGTGCTGATCTACGGAGCCCTCGTGCCCTCTTGTGTAGAGAAGCCACAAATCAATGACTTCAGTGTGTGATAGGGCTGTAGAGGGAGAGAGAGCGTATTATAATAATTAATATGGTGTATATATATATATATATATATATATATATATATATATATATATATATATATATATATATATATATATATATATATAGAGAGAGTGTGTATATATATATATATATATATATATATATATATATATATATATATATATATATCAGGTTTTTAGAAATATTTGCAAATGGATGAATAATTCAAAACAGAAATAGTTTATTTACATAAGTATTCAGACCCTTTGATATGAGACTCGAAATTGAGCTCAGGTGCATCCTGTTTCCTTTGATCATCCTTGACATGTTTCTACAACTGGATTGGAGTCCACCTGTGGTAAATTCAATTGATTGGACATGGTTTGGAAGGGAATACAGCTGTCTATATAAGGTCCCGCAGCTGACAATGCATGTCAGAGGAAAAAACAACCCATGTGGTTGAAGGAATTGTCCGTAGAGCTCCGAGACAGGATTGTGTCGAGGCAAAGATCTAGGGAAGGGTACCAAAACATTTCTGCAGCATTGAAGAGAACACAGTGGCCTCCATCATTCTTAAATGGAAGAAGATTGGAACCAACAAGACTTTTCCTAGATCTGGCTGCCTGGCCAAACTGCGCAATTGGGGGAGAAGTGCCTTAGTCAGTGAGGTGACCAAGTTCCTGATGGTCCCTCTGACAGAGCTCCAGAGTTCCTCTGTGGAGATGGTTGAACCTTCCAGGCGACCAGACGGAAGCCACTCCTCAGTAAAAGGCACATGACAGCCCTCTTGGAGTTTGCCAAAAGACACCTAAAGGACTCTCAGACCATGAGAAACAAGATTCTCTGGTATGATGAAACCAAGATTGGACTCTTTGGCCTGAATGCCAAGCGTCACGTCTGGAGGAAACCTGGCACCATCGCTACGGTGAAGCATGGTGGTGGCATCATCATGGTGTGGTATTTTTATCAGTGACAGGGACTGGGAGGCTAGTCAGGATCGAGGGAAAGATGAACGGAACAAAGTACAGAGAGATCCTTGATGAAAACCTGCTCCAGAGCGCTCAGGACAACGACCCTAAGCACACAGCCAAGACAACGCAGGAGTTGCTTTAGGACAAGTCCCAAGTCTTGAGTGGCCCAGCCAGAGTCCGTACTTGAACTGAATACTTATGTAAATGTGACATTTCAGTTTTGTTGAAACATCTGCTTTTGCTTTGTCATTAAAAACATTTGTATCCATTTTAGAATAAGGCTGTAACGTAACAAAAAATGAAAAGTCAAGGGGTCTGAATACTTCCCGAATGCACTGTACATGGTACTTTTTATATACAGCATTCACATGACAAAGATATCATATGTATATACAGTATATAAACACACATACAGCACATATACCAACATACATTTACTCTGGTATACATTATATGTAGTGTTTCAAAAATACAATTTTGGATCATGAGGTCCTTAATCCTACCCCTCGGCTACTCTCAGCCCACCCATCACCGTAGACCACCCTCATTTGGTTTCCGTGTACAATATATGGAAACAATAAATTAGTTTTGCATTCTGAAGTTATTACCCAATAGGACTGGTTGTTTGTTATTTTCTGATGTTTTGACCCAGTCATTAATTCCAATCATTCTATTCTTTCGACGTTGCTATGCTAAACAAATCATTGGCATGTGGCTAGCTAGCAGAGACTCAAAGATGATGAGAGACAATAACTTCGATAAATAACGATTTACTAGAATTAACATCCAATAATAGCCTTACATAGGCAGCAACTATTATGGTTGACGAATCCGAGTTAACGAAACTAGTTGGTGATGTTATTAGTGATGGTTCCCTTGATGGCCCGCGAGTGGAACTGTCCATCGTCCTGGTGCTGGTTTGCGACAGCCAGAACTTGCTTCTTCTTTCGAGGAGAATAGGACGACCCACTCACATTGTTGCCAGTTTAAATGGCACTCCATTGCTTTCTGTTCTTAAAGTTAGGGGCTGCCAATAACTCTTGAGTGAGATCTCACACCGATTGCCACTCACAGCCATTATTTATCTTCTATCCAATGCGGGCCTGGATACCTTTTTGCATTCTGAAGTTGCAACCCAAGCGGGCTGGTCATTTTCTCATCTTTTGACACAGTCCTTAATTCTAATAATTGAAATTAATTTGACCGTTGCTATGCTAAACAAATCATTGGCATGTAGCTTAGATTCAATAACGATGAGAGACAATAATTTAAATAAACCACTTAGCTAGTTAATTGTTTACGGTTGTTTCCATGGTGAATTATTAGTTTCGCATGAATTCTTGGTCTAGCTAGTCTACCGGCAGACAGATAGGTTAATACAATCCCCCATGGTTGCAAACCAAAGAGTAGCATGGAAAAATAATGTGTGAACACTTTTTTCCCGAGGGAGATTAAATTCATGAATTTCCTGCCTGGGCTGCGGGGACAGTGGAATTATGAGATTAACACACCATGTATTTTGCGGGAGTTGTTGTCCCACAACTCCCACATATCAACCACTTTATAAAAACGTTTTATAAACTGAAGTATACGACTTGATTTAGCACTCTGAATGATTCATTTTGTAACATTTATGTGATCAGTTTAATCTAATGGAGCTTTTCAGACACATGCTTTTCTTTTGAATAATGACAAACATTTTTGTCTCTCCTCATAATACTTAAACTGACGTCCATGATCTTCACTTCCTCTCTGACGTATTTGATGTATATGTGTTTTTTTTATATATGTTCAGTACTGTTGCAAGATTTTACACCGGATGGAGATTTTCAGACACGTGCTTTTCTTCACACAAGGCGATCTGGAACCCACTTTCTGAGCCCAGAAGATAAACCAAAGTAAAGCTATAGCTCAACTTTACTGCGTTTCCAGCATATCTGAAGAATCTCCCAATCAGACACAAGCGGCCCCTCACATCAAAGCAAAAGCATTAAAGTGTAATAGAGAGCAAATGTCAACACTTTCTTTCTCTATTGGCTTTCCATCTCATTGCCCTCCTCCGCAAGATTCTGCTGAGTCTTCAAAGCTTGATTAATCCACACATGACAGCGCTTCTCCTCTCCTCAGCTCAGTTTTGACTTGCTCTGCAATCTCTCCCTCATTTTTTATAATTAAATTCAATGTTCTTTCACAAATGCCTTGAGATAAAGGCATGGCTCTCTACCGGAAAGTCAATGATGAGAACGAAGCCGGGTTAGGAGAAGGGAAAGAGTGTAGTTGAAATGCATTGGGAACAGAAATCTCTCCCACTTAATCCCATATACAAATCCCACAGTGTTTTACTCCATCCCTTTCTATTCCGCTATACATTGCTGATCCTACTTGATTTCCCTGTACTGGAAAGAGCAGATGACATATGCAAGGTTTAGTTCATTTGAGTCTTGGAGAGGCAGGAGAGGCAAAAGGTCTAATCAATCAAATCAAGCTTGTGTGTTACACACTTGGTTATTATGTTTCTTGCTTTTGCTATGGCAATGAGAACAATTATAATAGCTTACAGTAGGATAAGGTCAAATCATTGGCACCCTTGATAAAGATGTGCAAAAATGGTTAAAATCATATTATTTTATTGTAATACATTTTCTCAGAGAAAGAGATTTTGTTAACAAGTGATACATTTTTTTAAATAAAAACGATTTTTGTAAAAAATATTGGCACCCCTGTTTTCAATACTTTGTGCACCTTCCCCATTACAAGGATAACAACACTGAAACTTTTTTATGATGTTTTATGAGATTGGAGAACATATTGGGAGGGATCTTAGAACCTTCCTCCATACATAATCTTTCCAGATCCTTGATATTCTTTGGTCTGCACTTAAGGACTGCCCTCTTTAATTCAAACCACAGGTTTCCAATGGGGTTCAAGTCTGGAGACTGAGATGGCCATTGCAAATAGTTGATTCTGTGGTCAATTACAAATGTCTTTGTGGATTTTGATGTGTGCTTGGGGTCAGTGTCTTGCTGGAACATCCACCTGCTGCCATGATCCAGATAATTGGTAGAGTTCATGATGCTGTTGACCTTAACAAAGGCCCCAGGACCAGTGGAAGCAAAACAACCCCATAACATAAAATATCCACTATCATATTTTAGAGTAGGTATGAGGTTATTTTCTGCATATGCATCCTTCTTTCGAAGCAAAACCCACCGCTGGTTTGCGTTGCAAAAGACCACATTTTCATCTCATCTGACCATAGCACCAGGTTCCAAAGTGCCAATGCTGTTTAGAAAACGCCAGGTGTTTACGTATGTTGGTTGCGCTCAATCAAGGCTATATTCTGGCAACTCTTTCACAGAGCCTATTGGCATGGAGGTGGCTCTAAATGTAGATTTGGAGACATGGTGACACCAACATACAACCAAGTTCTGTAATTCTCCAACTGTGGCCCCTTGGTTTTTCTTTACCTTCTGAACCATCACCCTCACTGTGCCTGGGAACAAGATACACGTGTGTCCTTTAACAAGTTACTACTGTTCTATTGGTTTTAATCAAAATGATTGCCCTAATAGTGTTAAGTATTTTTTTTTGTTGCTATTTTTCTGTACCCATTGCCTGATTTTATGAAGGTCAACAAGCATTTGTTTCTTTTCATTTGTGAGTTCTTTGCCTTTCCCCATGGTGATGGATGACAAATGGATTTTGCAGTTCCCTCAGTGTGTTACCTTATTTGTATACCCTAGTGAAACAGAAAACCATGGAAGGCCACAATACAGTTCCTTAAGCTGAGATACATTTTAAAAAGTAGAATGTTAATGCAGATTTGATAATGTTTGATTTTATTTATAAGAATCTTTAGGGGTGGCAATCATTTTTGACAGCTATGTTTCCTAGATACAAAAAAAATCATTCTTAAACTAAATATTTTTCTCTGAGCAATTGTATTATTATCAAATAATGTATTTTTCAACAAGTTTTGAGCATACAATATAGCTCCGTATTTGTATTATTTATTGTACACAGTCTTTTTCAAGGTCGACAATAATTCCGGAGGTGTCTGTCTGTGCATAGGTTGAGTAATTATTTTACATCTGTGACTCATGAAGGTCACTTAGCACTTTGGCAGGAAATTGAGGGAGGGTGTGATGCTTGTTGTTAGTAAAGAGACAACGGCACAGTGTAGTAATGTGCAATTATACGATGTTCATTCTCCCTAGACTGAGTCTCAAAGTCAAAAAGCGAGTGTGAAAACAAACGTGTGAATAATTTTTTTTTTGGAGCTTGAATCGTGTCAACGGGGGTGTTGTTGAACGCAATTCTGAAAATATATTATGAGCAATATCTATCTTTAAGATAGACTGGATAGGGAATATTTTTTGCCTCATTCCATCACGGTGTAGATACACTTGGTCTACACTTTCCTCTGGGTCATCATGGGAGCTATAACATTTTCTAATTACATCTCTTGGAAAGAGTACAGAGCAATTTCCATATGAGGCATGCAGCTATCTTCATTTATAATGAGATGGTTCACTCTTTTTTTCATTATTTTCCTTGAATCCCTATTCAAAATATGGGCACGTGGCCAAACCCCATACAGTACATTCTATTCATGCAAAATTGTTCTTGTTCTTGCAATTGTCTTTCATGGCAGGACAAAATAAGTTAAACATTCTCACCAGTAGGAAGCCCACAGCAAACCAAAAAGTCAGACATTATAAACCATAATCAGTAACTTCATTATGCCATTCTTAATGCAAATTTAGACAAATTAAAAAGACCTAGCTAGCTAAGATAAAGTCAAACAGTTCCTTTAAAAATTGTAATTCATTTTCTCAAATTGTGTTTGTCCATTTCCACAGGTTTATAATGCATATTACCTCTATGTCAGTGTTATACCACACGGTCCAATTCATCCCAAACCATCACAATTGGGTTGAGGTCGGGTGATTGTGGAGGCCAGGTCATCTGATGCAGCGCTCATCACTCTCCTTCTTGGTCAAATAGCCTTTTAGATTATTATAACTATAATCTAAAACTTCTGATATCGTATTAATTATCAGGAAAACATTGGGCGTGTCGAATTTCACTCTATAATAAAGTCTGATAGCTCATTCATTGCTCTCTGAGTTCATTAGACTCTGGGATCCTTTTTCTCAGTCTCTCCATAACTCATCTCTGTATGAGAGACAGAGGCTGTCATGGTGGTGAAGGCGAAAGCAGATCATCTGTCTGTCATAGTCTTCAGCTGATGGATAGGTCATCTCTCATAAGTGCGCGTTCCAAATCGCACCCAATTCCCTATACAGTGCACTACTTTTGACTAGTGCACTATAAGGGAATAGGGTGCCATTTGGGACGAATGTATAGTCTGCCGCTGATGGATAGGTCATCTATGTCAGACTGAGCAGATGGATGAAGTCATCGGAGGGCACAGATCTGTGTGTGATGAGCATACAGTAGATTAGGAGAAGGAGAAAAGGGCAGGCGGAGAGGCTGGAACTTCTGTTATTATTCTTCTCTCAAGACAGATGAGGTGGAGCTGTAGAGGTGCACCCAGCTGACAACAAACGTTCCCACAACTTTAAAGGATGTTCCCTTAACATGGGGTGTTGACTTAGTTACAGTGCCTTGTGAAAGTATTCGGCCCCCTTGAACTTTGCGACCTTTTGCCACATTTCAGGCTTCAAACATAAAGATATAAAACTGTATTTTTTTGTGAAGAATCAACAACAAGTGGGACACAATCATGAAGTGGAACGACATTTATTGGATATTTCAAACTTTTTTAACAAATCAAAAACTGAAAAATTGGGCGTGCAAAATTATTCAGCCCCCTTAAGTTAATACTTTGTAGCGCCACCTTTTGCTGCGATTACAGCTGTAAGTCGCTTGGGGTATGTCTCTATCAGTTTTGCACATCGAGAGACTGAATTTTTTTCCCATTCCTCCTTGCAAAACAGCTCGAGCTCAGTGAGGTTGGATGGAGAGCATTTGTGAACAGCAGTTTTCAGTTCTTTCCACAGATTCTCGACTGGATTCAGGTCTGGACTTTGACTTGGCTATTCTAACACCTGGATATGTTTATTTTTGAACCATTCCATTGTAGATTTTGCTTTATGTTTTGGATCATTGTCTTGTTGGAAGACAAATCTCCGTCCCAGTCTCAGGTCTTTTGCAGACCATCTTCCCATTAATTTTAACCATCTTCCCTGTCCCTGCTGAAGAAAAGCAGGCCCAAACCATGATGCTGCCACCACCATGTTTGACAGTGGGGATGGTGTGTTCAGGGTGATGAGCTGTGTTGCTTTTACGCCAAACATAACGTTTTGCATTGTTGCCAAAAAGTTCACTTTTGGTTTCATCTGACCAGAGCACCTTCTTCCACATGTTTGGTGTGTCTCCCAGGTGGCTTGTGGCAAACTTTAAACAACACTTTTTATGGATATCTTTAAGAAATGGCTTTCTTCTTGCCACTCTTCCATAAAGGCCAGATTTGTGCAATATACGACTGATTGTTGTCCTATGGACAGTCTCCCACCTCAGCTGTAGATGTCTGCAGTTCATCCAGAGTGATCATGGGCCTCTTGGCTGCATCTCTGATCAGTCTTCTCCTTGTATGAGCTGAAAGTTTAGAGGGACGGCCGGGTCTTGGTAGATTTGCAGTGGTCTGATACTCCTTCCATTTCAATATTATTGCTTGCACAGTGCTCCTTGGGATGTTTAAAGCTTGGGAAATCTTTTTGTATCCAAATCCGGCTTTAAACTTCTTCACAACAGTATCTCGGACTTGCCTGGTGTGTTCCTTGTTCTTCATGATGCTCTCTGCGCTTTTAACGGACCTCTGAGACTATCACAGTGCAGGTGCATTTATACGGAGACTTGATTACACACAGGTGGATTGTATTTATCATCATTAGTCATTTAGGTCAACATTGGATCATTCAGAGATCCTCACTGAACTTCTGGAGAGAGTTTGCTGCACTGAAAGTAAAGGGGCTGAATAATTTTGCACGCCCAATTTTTCAGTTTTTGATTTGTTAAAAAAGTTTGAAATATCCAATAAATGTCGTTCCACTTCATGACTGTGTCCCACTTGTTGTTGATTCTTCACAAAAAAATACAGTTTTATATCTTTATGTTTGAAGCCTGAAATGTGGCAAAAGGTCGCAAAGTTCAAGGGGGCCGAATACTTTCGCAAGGCACTGTACATAAAGTTAAATAGTTAAATAAAGGTTCAATAAAAATGTAAAACTGCAGTGGGCTAAATCAGGTTCACAAAGACTGTTTCTTGGTAGTCAAACAAATCTACTTTGAAACTAAAGTATACACCTCACACACATGATTATGGTCTTAAAAAATGTCAGATATAGTGTTGAAATGTATTCCATTTTGAGTTTGCATCCCAATGTTACACTATATAGACTTCACAGAAGACTGAAATATAACAAAACCGTTTGACATAAAAACACCAGGTTTTCGGCTGTTTTTTTTTAAACACTGTTTATAATTTATGAAACTAAGAAAAATATTAATACTGTAATATTGCACCCATGAGGCCACTAGGTCATTTGACTGCAGGAAAGGATTACGAGTCTCATTAGGTCATTAACTAACGGTTTCATAGGAATGCTCCTGTGATGTGCAAGGAAAGTTTCCAAGAGACCATTCCCTTAAAGTCAAATAGAACTTAACCAGAACTTTGTTACCATGTTCTCCGAACTTGATATTAATGTACTAGACACGTTTCATGGGAACGTTGCAAGAACATTCATGTATCACAGTTTTCTGTGGGTTACGAGAATATTCCATCAACGTCCCAACTAACTTTAACAGAACGTGGTTGCTATGTTCTCAGAACATAAGATATTCATTTTCTAGACACTTTTCATGGAAACGTTGTAAGAACATATCTGTGTCCGAAAAAAGTTTAATTATACATCACGTCTTCTTACCGAGCCATACAAGGCCCTGATTGGTGACCCACTGATCCTTGCATAGCTCTTTGTCTGTTGGCAAGGTTAGGGATACTTAAACACACATTGTGTTTAACATATGGTGTTTTAAACGTACATACAGCGCATTTGGAAAGTATTACCCTTGACTTTTTCCAAATTTAGTTTTCGTTACAGCCTTGTTCTAAAATGTATTTAATACATTTTTAAAATCCTTATCAATCTACACATAATATCCCATCATGACAAAGCAAAAACAGGTTTTTAGAAAAACAAAAACAGAAATACCATAAGTATTCAGATCGTTTGCTATGAGAAATTGAGCTCAGGTGCATCCTGTTTCCATTGATCATCCTTGACGTTTCTACAACTTGATTGGAGTCCAATTTTGGTAAATTCAATTGATTGGACATGATTTGGAAAGGGCCACACCTCTCTATATAAGGTCCCACAGTTGACAGTGCATGTCAGAGCAAAAACCAAGCCATGAGGTGGAAGGAATTGTTCATAGAGCTCCGAGACAGGATTTTGTCGAGGCACAGATATGGGGAAGACTACACATTTCTGCAGCATTGAAGGTCCCCAAGAACACAGTGGTATCCATCATTCTTAAATGGAAGAAGTTTGAAACCACCGAGACTCTTCCTAGAGCTGGCCGTCCGGTCAAACTGAGCAATTGGGGGAGAAGGGCCTTAGTCAGGGAGGTTGACAAAGAACCCATCACTCTGACAGAGCTCCAGAGTTTCTCTGTGGAGATTGCGAGAACCTTCCAGAAGGACAACCATTTCTGCAGCACTCCACTAATCAGGCCTTTATGGTAGAGTGGCCAGACGGAAGCTACTCCTCAGTAAAAGGCACATGACGTCTCACTTGGAGTCACTACAGTGAAGCATGGTGGTGGTAACATCATGCTGTGGGGATGTTTTTCAGCGGCAGCGACTGGGAGGCTAGTTAGGATCGAGGGAAACATGAATGGAGCAAAGTACAGAGAGATTCTTGATGAAAACCTGCTCATGGCCTCAGACTCGGGCGAAGCTTCACCTTTCAACAGAACATCATCCCTAAGCAAAATATGGAAAAAGTCTAGGGGTCTGAATACTTTCCAAATACACTGTATTCACCGAATCCAATGGTTGTGAAGATGGGGAGAGGTCTGTCCGTAATGAAGCGATGCTCTGCTTTTTTGACACCACACTCCACAAAGCAAGTCCTGCAGATGGTAATTTTTATCTTAATTATTGTCCAGTCATATGGTCAAATGCTGCAAAGAAAGACTTCGTTAAGCTGCAGCTGGCTCTGTTCAGAGCGGCACATCTTGATCTTCATTGTAATCAGAGGGCTAATATTAATACTATGCATGCCAGTCTCTCTTGGCTAAGAGTTGAGAAAAGGCTGACTCACTTTTAAAAATAAGAAACATTCATGTTTTGGAAATTCCAAATTGTTTGCATAGTCAACTTACACACAACACTGACACACACACTTACCCCACCAGACATGCCACCAGGGGTCTTTTCACAGTCCCCAGGTCCAGAATAAATTCAAGGTACAGTATTATACAGAGCCGTGAGTGCATGGAACCCCCTTCCATCCCACAAGTGAACGGCAAGTCTGGTTTAAAAAAAACGACTGTAATAAAGCAACGCCTCATGGAATAACGCCTCCCCCATGTGACCTACTTGTTGTATGTATACTGACATGTATGTGTAACTGATAGATACACACACACACTAGATGTTCATGTTTTAAAATGTACGTCAATTGTAAAGTATTTTGTCTGTAATGTCTTTTTCGCTATGTGTCGGACCCCAGCAATCAAACTCTACCTTGTAGGCCTACCCAGTATGCAAGGCTTGACAGCAGCACACCACCCTGCATACCACTGCTGGCTTGTTTCTGAAGCTAAGCAGGGTTGGTCCTGGTCAGTCCCTGGATGGGAGACCAGATGCTGCTGGAAGTGGTGTTGGAGGGCCAGTAGGAGGCACTCTTTCCTCTGGTCTAAATAATATCCCAATGCCCCAGGCCAGTGATTGGGGACACTGCCCTGTGTAGGGTGCCGTCTTTCGGAAGGGACATTAAACGGGTGTCCTGACTCTCTGCAGTCATTAAAGAGCCCATGGCACTTATCGTAAGAGTAGGGGTGTTAACCTCGTTGTCCTGGCTAAATTCCCAATCTGGCCCTGAAACCATCACGGTCACCTAATAATCCCCAGTTTACAATTGGCTCATTCATCCCCCTCCTCTCCCCGTAACTATTCCCCAGGTCGTTGCTGCAAATGAGAATGGGTTCTCAGATAACGGATAAATAAACAATCTCTGCAGTATTTAAACATGACCATGACGCTATGAAACCTAGTGCAGACACAGGCAACTACACATAGACAATCACCCACAACCCACAATGACAAAACGGGCTACCTAAATATGCTTCCCAATCAGAGACAACGACTAACACCTGCCTCTGATTGAGAACCATATCAGGCCAAACACAGAAACAGACAAACTAGACATCCAACATAGAATGCCCACTCAGATCACACCCTGACCTAACAAAACATAGAAACATACAAAGCAAACTATGGTCAGGGTGTGACACAAATGTTCCCACTCTGGATTTGGCACGTGCACTCTAGCCAACAGCTTGCAGAAATAGTGCAGGTATAGCCTACTACATGATGAGATTATTATGGAAGAGATAATTTTCATCTGTCAAATATCAGCCAAGCATCGATCATAATGTCACCAGAATAAGACCCTCCATATTTATTGAAAGGAGCATCAACCTCATCACTGTGCACTTTTACCACCCTGTGAAGTTCATCGTCATTTATTTCATCTGTAGCCTAATAAACTGCATGCTTTCCCATGGTGTAG
The DNA here is from genome assembly GCF_013265735.2 of Oncorhynchus mykiss. Lineage (NCBI taxonomy): Eukaryota > Metazoa > Chordata > Actinopteri > Salmoniformes > Salmonidae > Oncorhynchus > Oncorhynchus mykiss. The sequence continues at coordinate 37,550,130 of NC_048570.1, forward strand.
CAACATGTTTTATCCAACATGTATTTTACTCGCATAAAAAGGTGGGACGGAAACCTGGTTAATGTCAAGCTATTTTGAGGATGCTGGAATTACATTTTGGACGAATGTGCACATGCCTACAGGGGAATTTTGAAGTAGTCTACATAGATTAAAACATTGTGACTCGTTGCGTTTATGCCACATATAAAAGGTAATACATAAAAGTTAAATGATAATAGGCTATATTGAAGAGATAGCTTCTAGGTGTGCAAGGAATAGCCGCTCAGATTGGAAAGGAGGCAGAGAGCGTGTTTAACTTTCCTGAAAAACGGGGCCTGCTGGGAGCATATGTGGCCACATTATTATAGGATGACTTGGGAGAATGAGGCTCTGCAACAGACCGCACAGCTCAGTATCAGAAGTGAAAATACAGTCAGACTGGCCTGCTAGTGTGCATTTCTAGAGAGTAGACCCACAACTGATCCAAACCAAATGATGAAACATTAAAATCACAGAACTTTTGTGCCATTACTCAATTGACCTTTTGGTAACTCATTTTAAGGGGTACTTATGTAATTATACTGTAACAAATATTGTTATAAATTGTAATACATAGTTTCACTGTAATAGCAACATGTAACTAACTGGTGGTAATTGCAGTCTGTAATTACTGAGGTGTAACATTGAACGCTTGTTACCATGTTTGTTACAACTGTTCAAGTTTACAATTAGCATCCCAAACATATATCCCAAATAGTGGTGACCCGTCATTCAGGGCAAACATAAATAACATTTAAATATTTTTTTTATGGGGTGCTTGCCTGTTTTGTATGTTATTTTGATATTAATATGTGACATATATCAGTTTGCAAACAATGTAAAAATATATATATATCATTGAGTTAATAAAGCCATGTAGAAACATGGTCTCTTTTTGTGGTGGTGGGGCAAGCCAGCAGAAAATAGGGAGCCTTGCGCCTCAGTGTTCGCTCACTCATGGGGACACTATGTCACCGCCAAGTCTAAGGGTAGAGCTCAAAATTTCAAGACCCTTGGGTGCTGCCATCCAAGAAGGCTCACGATCATTGGCCACAGATAAAATGATTTCAAATCGTGTTATATCTACAGCAGATTTGATTGGACTGATCATGTCAATATCATACTTTCAAAATCTTAGCTAGCAGTCATCATCATGAATCAAGTTGACAATCCACTGGCAAATCCATTTTAAACACTGTTTCCCATGCTTGTTCAATGAACCATAAACAATTAATGAACATTAAGACACTAACAGCTTACAGATGGTAGGCAATTAAGGTCACCATTATGAAAACTTAGGACACTAAGGAGGCCTTTCTACAGACTCTGAAAAACACCAAAAGAAAGATGCCCAGGGTCCCCGTTCATCTGCGTGAACGTGTCTTAGGCATGCAGCAAGGAGGCATGAGGACTGCAGATGTGGCCAGGGCAATAAATTGCAATGTCCGTACTGTGAGACGCCTAAGACAGCGCTACAGGGAGACAGGATGGATAGCTAATCGTTCTCGCAGTGGACGACCAAGTGTAACAACACCTGCACAGGATAGGAACATCCGATTATCACACCTGCGGGACAGGTACAGGATGGCAACAACAACTGCCTGAGTTACAACAGGAATGCACAATCCCATCTGTGCTCAGACTGTCCGCAGTAGGCTGAGAGAGGCTGAACTAAGGGCTTGTAGGCCTGTTGTAAGGCAGCTCCTCACCAGACATCATTGGCAACAACGTCACCTTTGGGCACAAACCCACCGTCGCTGGACCAGACAGGACTGGCAAAAAGTCCTCTTCAATGACGAGTCGCGGTTTTGTCTCACCAGGGGCGATGGTCGGATTTGCGTTTATCGTTGAAGGCATGAGTGTTACACCGAGGCCTGTACTCTGGAGCGGGATCTATTTGGAGGTGGAGGGTCTGAAATGGTCTGGGGTGGTGTGTCACAGCATCATCGGACTGAGCTTGTTGTCATTGATGGCAATCTCAACTCTGTGCATTACAGTGAAGACATCCTTCTCCCTCATGTGGTACCCTTTCTGCAGGCTCATCCTGACGTGACCTTCCAGCATGACAATGTCACCAGCCATACTGCTCGTTCTGTGCATGATTTCCTGCAAGACAGGAATGCCAGTGTTCTGCCATGGCCAGCGAAGAGCCCGGATCTCAATCACATTGAGCACATCTGGGACCTGTTGGATCGGAGGGTGAGGGAGGGCTAGGGCCATTCCCCCCCAGAAATGTCTGGGAACTTGCATGTGTCCTTGGTGAAAGAGTGGGGTAACATCTCACAGCAAGAACTGACGAATCTGGTGCAGTCCATGAGGAGGAGATGCACTGCAGTATTTAATGCAGCTGGTGGCCACACCAGATACTGCCTGTTACTTCCGATTTTGACCTCCCCCTTTGTTCGGGGACACATTATTCAATTTCTGTTAGTCACATGTCTGTGGAACTTGTTCAGTTTATGTCTCAGTTGTTGAATCTTGTTATGTTCATACAAATATTTACACATATTAGGTTAGGAGGCAGAGTTATCTATTTACTTGTAATGTTAAAAAGGGGAGAAAAAGATCATCCCATTTTTCTAAATGAGCCATCTGGGCTACTCCTCACCACTGGTAGAATGGTTATTTTTATGTTATTGAGTAGGTCTATTTATTTATTTAATCTAATTAAACAAATTATTAATCTAACAATAACACCTTTTGTAAGAAATGTAAGGTAATTTTTACATGTTGCAATAAAGTTGACTAAAGGAAAATCTCATCTTGTGTTTGTAGGTATTTTCACTTGGTAAGTAATTATACAGCAATTGCTCGTAAGTAACTTTAAAGTTACACTTAACTTTAAATAACTAAATCGTATGTTACAACTAGCGAAGGCCTTGTACTTATGCAGATATTACAGACATGTACTCTATGGTGTATTAGTGTGTTTATTTTCTCACTTGGATGGCGCTTTCAGGAGCTGATGATTAGTTTGTCAGGAAGGGTATCATATTTTGTAGGTTCACAATAATAACAAGTAAGTATCCCTCAAGATTCACTTTATTTTAAATAGCTAAATCCTGTGTAAGACCTAATAAATACAATGTATGTGTGCAGATATTACATGTACTCTGGTGTACTTGTGTGTTTATTTCCTCATTTGGATGGTGCAACCATAAGCTTTAAAATTAGGGCCAGGTTGTCAGGATGGATAATGTACTATATACAGTGAGCACCATAATTCATTGGACAGTGACCCTTTTTTTGTTATTTTGGTTCTGTACTCTAGCACTTTGAGTTTGAGAGGATACAATGACAATGAGGGTGAAGTGCAGACTGTCAGCTTTAATTTGAGGGTATTTTCATACATATCAGATGAACCGTATAGAAATTATAGAAGCTTTTGTACATAGTCCCCCCAATTTTCGATCATCAAAAAACATTGGACAGTTTAACATAATGTAGAATAAAGTAATCATTGTTAATATTTGGTTGCATATGCTTTGCATGCAATGACTGCTTGAGGTCTGCAATGTATCGACATCACCAGACGCTGGGTATCTTCCAAGGTGATGCTCTGCCAGTTCCTGCTTGTTTTGGGGACTTGCCTTCAGTCTCCTCTTCAGCATGTAAAATGCATGTTCAATTGGATTCAGATCCAGTGATTGACTCGGCCAGTCAAGGATTTTCCACTTTTTGGCCATCAAAAAACGCTTTCATTGCTCTAGCAGTATGTTTAGGGTCACGGTCTTGTTGCATGATGAAGTGCCATCCAATGACTTTGGAGGCATTTGGTTTTATCTGAGCAGATAAAATATTTCTGTAGACTTCAGAATTCATTGTTCTACTTCTGTCTGCAGTCACACCATCGATGAAGACAAGTGAGCCTGTTCCACTGGCAGCCATACAGGCCCAAGCCATAACACCCCCTCCACTATGTTTCACGGATGAGGTTGTATGCTTTGGATCATGGGCATGTCTTTTCTTTCTCAACACTTTCCTCTTTCCATCACTCTGGTACATGTTCATCTTTGTCTCATCTGTCCACAATACGTTTTTTTTCTCTTGGGGCTCTTTTAGGTGCTTTTAAGCAAACTGTAGTCTCACCTTTCTGTTCTTCAGGCTTATCAGTGGTTTGAATCTTGTAGTGTACCCTCTGTAGTCCTGCTGGTGTAGTCTTCTACGTATGGTAGACGTTGACACATCTACACCTGCATCTAAGGAGAGTGTTTTTGATCTGTTGGGCTGTTGTCAGGGGGGTTTTCTTCACCATAGAGAGTATTCTCCGGTCATCCACTACAATGGTCTTCCTCAATCTACCCGGTCTTTTGACATAATTGAGTTCACCTGTTGTTTTTTTCTTGTTGAGACCAAACTGTTGACTTGGGCATGCCCAGGGTTTTTGCAATGTTCCTGATTGTTTGATTTTCATTTCTGAGCCTTATGACGGCCAGCTTAATTTGCATCGACACTGCTGTCTTCCTCATGTTGCCACACCCCAACAACCACCTCCAAAGGCAATAGCAAAGTCTAGAATCAATACTATTCATCAACAGCTTTCCTGCATTCACTAACAACACAAATGAATACACCTGACTAACGACACACATTTGTGAAGCCAATTAAACAAATACTTGTAGTACCTTAAAATGGGGGGACCATGTACAAAAGGTGCTGTCATTTCTAAACGGTTCATCCGGTACGCATGAAAATGCCCTCAAATTAAAGCTGACAGTCTGCACTTCACCCTCATTGTCACTGTATCCTTTCAAACTCAAAGTGCTACTGAACCAAATAACAAAAAATGGCCACTGTCCAATGAATTATGGTGCTCACTGTAAGTACACATTAATAACAAGTAGGTACCCCTCAAGATACAATTCCTTTTAACTAGCTAAATCCAGTGTAACACCTAGCAATTACTTTGTTCTTATGCATATTTGACATGTACTCTGTGATGTACTTGTGTGTTTATCCTCCCACTTGAGGATGACACCTGTATGTTAGACCCCAGTCAGTGAGGTTGACCTAGATCTTATCTGTTTTTGTAAACTCAACCAAGTTAACCCAAATGGTGCACTTTTGGGGGCAAGTGCTCAGCCTGGTCTCATAGACTTGATGTAAATTATTAAAAGTAAATCCGGGACACCCAAATTAGTATGGTATGTTAAGTTTGGTATGGTATGGTTACATAAGACAGATGGTTACTAAACTAAAGTAGGGTGGTTGGTCAGGGTGGATGGGTGTGCGTGACGCGAACGTCTAGCAACTCAAAGGTTGCGAGTTTCAATCTCATCACAGAGAACTTTAACATGATCAACTATTCAACTACTTACTACTTTTTAGCTGCATTGCAACTACTTAGCATATTAGCTAACCCTTCCCCTAACCTTAACTATTTTAGCTATGCCTTACCCTAACTCTAACCCTAACTGTAACCCTAACCCCTAGCCTAGCTAACATTAGGGGAACATTACCGATAACATTAGAAACGTTCTCTCTCCCTAGAATTGTTAGCTGGGACTCTGCTTCTCTCCCAATCAAGCTGAAGCTAGTAAAGGGAGGACTTAAAGCATTTTTGATTTTGGAAATAGTTGTGTTGATCTCCTATCCTTATGTCAGTCTATCAAAAAATTAACAGAATTGGCAGAGCCGATCACTTGAAATGAAACAATAATTATAATATATTACATTCTTAACCTGAGTAATCTTAGGACAACAGAGATTCATTCATATTCTCATAAGGCTGAGTAAAGCAATCAGAGGTTATTGCCTGCCTTGTTTCAGCAGTCAAAAGTAGTGCACTAAATCAAATCAAATTTATTTATATAGCCCTTCGTACATCAGCTGATATCTCAAAGTGCTGTACAGAAACCCAGCCTAAAACCCCAAACAGCAAGCAATGCAGGTGTAGAAGCACGGTGGCTAGGAAAAACTCCCTAGAAAGGCCAAAACCTAGGAAGAAACCTAGAGAGGAACCAGGCTATGTGGGGTGGCCAGTCCTCTTCTGGCTGTGCCGGGTGGAGATTATAACAGAACATGGCCAAGATGTTCAAATGTTCTATAGGGAATAGGGTGCCATTTGGGATGCAACCAGAATGGATTTCCCTCAGATTTCAACCAGATCCCCAGGGAGCAAGGCATTTTAACAAGCAGAGGTGTCTGTGTCTGTCAGCTGCAAAAAAACAGTGACTTCCAAATCAATATGATTCAAGAGGTCATTGGGCAGGGGTAATTACTGCTCCCCAGCTCCCAGTAACACAGTGTCCACATCCCAAATGGCTCCCTATTCTCTATTTAGTGCACTACTTTTGACCATGTCTCTGGTCAAAGGTAGTGCACTATATATGCAATAGGGTGCCATTTGGGAAGCCTACACTGGTTCAGTTTTTCCGCTCGCTGTGTTAAAACCACATTTTGGCAGGGAGAGCGGAGCGGATAGGGGATGTCTCTCTTTATTCTCCATCTCTCTTCAGTGGAAAATCTCTGACAAATCTGAAATCCATGAATAGCTAATTAGATAAGGCTGGTTGCTACTTTTTGTTCAGCCGTTAAGATCCTGATTACAACTGGATCTTTATTTGAACCGTTACTGACCCTTCTCCAAAAGGGGGTACACACTTGACCAAAAATGCTACAGACCTATATCTATCCTACTCTGCCTTTCTAAGGTCTTCGAAAGCCAAGTCAACAAACAGATTACCGACCATTTCGAATCCCACCATACCTTCTCCGATATGCAATCTGGTTTCAGAGGTGGTCATGGGTGCACCTCAGCCACGCTCAAGGTCCTAAACGATATCTTAACCGCCATCGATAAGAAACAATACTGTGTAGCCGTATTCATTGACCTGGCCAAGGCTTTCGACTCTGTCAATCACCACATCCTCATCGGCAGACTCGTCAGCCTTGGTTTCTCAAATGATTACCTCGCCTGGTTCACCAACTACTTCTCTGATAGAGTTCAGTGTGTCAAATCGGAGGGTCTGTTGTCCGGGCCTCTGACAGTCTCTATGGGGGTGCCACAGGGTTCAATTCTTGGACCTACGCTCTTTTCTGTATACCTCAATGATGTTGCTCTTGCTGCTGGTGAGTCTCTGATACACCTCTACGCAGACGACACCATTCTGTATACTTCTGGCCCTTCTTTGGACACTGTGTTAACAACCCTCCAGGCAAGCCTCAATGCCATACAACTCTCCTTCCGTGGCCTCCAATTGCTCTTAAATACAAGATAAACTAAATGCATGCTCTTCAACCGATCGCTGCCTGCACCTGTCCGCCTGTCCAACATCACTACTCTGGACGGCTCTGACTTAGAATATGTGGACAACTACAAATACCTAGGTGTCTGGTTAGACTGTAAACTCTCCTTCCAGACTCACATCAAACATTTCCAATCCTAAGTTAAATCTACAATTGGCTTCCTATTTCGCAACAAAGCATCCTTCACTCATGCTGCCAAACATACCCTTGTAAAACTGACCATCCTACCAATCCTCGACTTCGGCGATGTCATTTACAAAATAGCCTCCAATACCCTACTCAATAAATTGGATGCAGTCTATCACAGTGCCATCCGTTTTGTCACCAAAGCCCCATATACTACCTACCACTGTACGCTCTCGTTAGCTGGCCCTCGCTTCATACTCATCGCCAAACCCACTGGCTCCAGGTCATCTACAAGACCCTGCTAGGACCCTGCTAGTCCCCCCTTATCTCAGCTCGCTGGTCACCATAGCAGCACCCACCTGTAGCACGCGCTCCAGCAGGTATATCTCTCTGGTCATCCCCCAAAACCAATTCTTGCTTTGGCCGCCTCTCCTTCCAGTTCTCTGCTGCCAATGACTGGAACGAACTACAAAAATCTCTGAAATTGGAAACACTTATTTCCCTCACTAGCTCTAAGCACCAGCTGTCAGAGCAGCTCACAGATTACTGCACCTGTACATAGCCCATCTATAATTTAGCCCAAACAACTACCTCTCCCCCTACTGTATTTATTTATTTATTTTGCTCCTTTGCACCCCATTATTTCTATCTCTACTATGTTCATTCTTCTACTGCAAATCAACCATTCCAGTGTTTTACTTGCTATATTGTATTTACTTCACCACCATGGCCTTTTTTTGCCTTTACCTCCCTTATCTCACCTCACTTGCTCACATTGTATGTATATAGACTTATTTTCCTACTGTATTATTGACTGTATGTTTGTTTTACTCCATGTGTAACTCTGTGTTGTTGTATGTGTCAAACTGCTTTGCTTTGTCTTGGCCAGGTCGCAATTGTAAATGAGAACTTGTTCTCAACTTGCCTACCTGGTTAAATAAAGGTGAAATATATATATTTTTTAAAATATATATTATTGGTAATGTTAAATGTCATGGTTCTTTTGTATGTGTTGTTGTATGTAGATAATGGTGACGTACATGGTTGTCCCATATGTTCAATAGCAACTTGTTGATGCTTTAGAGATGAGCTTAAAGGCATTTCTGCAAACCCCTGCATTGGATGTTAGCAACATGTACTCTGCCATGACATGAGGAATCAATTTAGAGCACATGCTAGATTTGCACACATGCATATTAATCACACAGCAATTTATGTTTTGTGCTGTATCCTTAAGTGGCTGCTCTAGTGACCAGCTGCAGTATCTCCCCCTGACTATGGAACGAATGAGAGCAATACATTTCCCTCATCAGGATGGAAATGAGATGTAGAAAGGCCATTTGAATTTTCTGTAGTGCACCATTTGGCACATGAAAGCAAGTGGTGCTTTTTTATTAGATGACGCACTCAACAACATCATGGTTGTCCTTTTATCTAATATATTTTAATGGTGACTGTATTACAGCCTCAACCTAATCTATCTTCCACAGAGAATAGGAACTGGTAGATTAAGAAATGTGTTTCTGTTTCTAGAACAATTACTTAAAGTATGTGAAATCGAAAAGAGGTGTTAAGATGTAACATGCACAGACACAATCTATAGACTTTAAATTCAACTTGATAAAACCCTGGGAGCTCTCCAATTGTCACGCCCTGATCTGTTTCACCTGTTCCTGTGATTGTCTCCAACCCCTCCAGGTGTCACTTATGGGTCTCGCCTTGTGCCTTGATACCAAAATCACCTAACAATTAGTTTTTAGCTTGGAAAGTAAATGTCCTGGTGTGCTCAACAGAGAGTAAGAGAAAGGAATCAAAAAATCTAACATGATATCATAGGAAAACGTCATACGGTCATGTTTGTGCTAAAACTTATGCCTCAACCAATTGACGCTTATGTCAATTGGCCATGCACTCAGCAGGCTTTCTGGAGCCAATGGGAAAAGATGAGTGTCAACCATTTGAAGCTCATGTCAAAGTGAAAGGGTTGTCAGTCAGTCAGTTGTTCAACTGAAATGTTTAACCCAACTCCTCTGAATCAGAGAGATGCGGGGGACTGCCTTAAATCGTTATCCATGTCTTTGGCATGTTTTTTTCTTATTCCTTTTTCTTGTATTTTCATGGAGTGTGCAGAAAATATATATCTGTCCGCTAATACAGTACTATTAAAGGCCCGGTAAACTACTTTTGTGAGAAAAGAATATACCGCGCAATGGGAAAGTATTCAGACCCCTTGACTTTGTCCACATTTTGTTATGTTACAGCCTTATTCTAAAATTGATTAAATAATTTTAAAAAAATCATCAACCTTCACCCCATAATGACAAAGCGAAAACAGGTTTTTAGAAATGTATTGCAAATTTAAACAATATAAAAAACAGATACCAATTTACATAAGAATTATTTGGAAAGGCACATCTGTCTATAGAAGGTCCAAACCCCTCGATTTAATCCATTTGAGAATAAGGCTGTAACGTATCAAAATGTAGAAAAAGTCAAGGGGTTTGAATACTTTCCAAATGCACTGTATTTTATTTATTCTGATTTTCCAGGGGGCGCTGCAGCACACTCAGCACCCCTACTTCCCATGGCTATGGACGTACAGTGGGGCAAAAAAGTATTTAGTCAGCCACCAATTGTGCAAGTTCTCCCACTTAAAAAGATGAGAGGCCTGTAATTTTCATCATAGGTACACTTCAACTATGACAGGCAAAATGAGAAAAAAAAAATATTTGCAAATTATGGTGGAAAATAAGTATTTGGTCACCTACAAACAAGCAAGATTTCTGGCTCTCACAGACCTGTAACTTATTCTTTAAGAGGCTGGGTGTCCCCTTTCTTGCGGCAACAGGTCACAAATATTGCTGCTGTGATTGCACTCTGTGCTATTTCACCCAATAGATATTGGAGTTTATCAACATTGGATTTGTTTTCAAATTCTTTGTGGGTCTGTGTAATCTGAGGGAAATATGTGTCTCTAATATGGTAATATATTTGGCAGGAGGTTAGGAAGTAGAGCTCAGTTTCCCCTTCATTTTGTGGGCAGTGTGCACATAGCCTGTCTTCTCTTGAGAGCCAGGACTGCATATGGCGAACTTTCTCAATAGCAAGGCTATGCACACTGTGTCACGGATTTCTGTATGTGAAGGGGAGTCGGACCAAAATGCAGCGTGGCTATTGAGATTCATGTTTAATAAAAACAAAGTAAACACGAATCAATACAAAAACAATAAACGTAACGAAAACCAAAACAGCCTAATACTGGTGCACATACACACAGAACAAGGACATCAAGACACTAAGGACAATCACCCACAAAACACCCAAAGAATATGGCTGCCTAAATATGGTTCCCAATCAGAGACAACGATAAACACCTGCCTCTGATTGAGAACCACTTCAGACAGCCATAGACTTAACTAGATAACCCTACTAAGCCACAAACCCAATACCTAACAAAACCCCAGGACAAAACACACCACATACAAAAACCCATGCCACACCCTGGCCTGACCAAATAAATGAAGATAAACACAAAATACCTTGACCAGGGCGTGACACACTGAGTCTGTACATAGTCAACGCTTTCCTTAATTGTGGGTGAGTCACAGTGGTCAGGTATTCTGCCACTGTGTGCTTTCTGTTTAGGGCCAAATAGCATTCTAGTTTGATCCATTTTTTTGTTAATTCTTTCCAATGTGTCAATTACTTATCTTTTTGTTTTCTCATGATTTGGTTGGGTCTAATTGTGTTGCTGTCTTGGCGCTCTGTGGAGTCTGTTTGTGTTTGTTTTTGTGAACAGAGCCCCAGGACGAACTTTCTTAGGAAACTCTTCTCCAGATTCATCTCTCTGTAGGTGATGGCTTTGTTGTGGAAGGTTTGGGAATCACTTCCTTGTAGAATTTAACGGCTCTTTTCTGCATTTTGATAATTAGCAGGTATCGTCCTAATTCTGCTCTGCATGCATTATTTGGTGTTTTACGTTGTACATGAAGAATATTTCTGCAGAATTCTACATGCAGAGTCTCAATTTGATGTTTGTCCCATTTTGTGAATTCTTGGTTGGTGAGCGGACCCCAGACCTCACAACCATAAAGGTCAATGGGTTCTAAAACTGATTCAAGTATTTTTAGCCAGATCCTAATTGGCATGTCAAATGTTATGTTCCTTTTAATGGCATAGAAGGCCCTTCTTGCCTTGTCTCTCAGATCGTTCACAGCTTTGTGGAAGTTACCTCTGGTGCTGATGTTTAGGCTGAGGTATGGATAGTTTTTTATGTGTTCTAGGGCAACGGTGTCTATATGAAATTTGTATTTGTGGTCCTGGCAGCTGGACCTTTTTTGGAACACCATTATTTTTGTCTTACTGAGATTTACTGTCAGGGCCCAGGTCTGACAGAATCTGTGCAGAAGATCTAGTTGCAGCTTAATTTACCTTAGCTGAATAAAATACAAAGGATATTTTTCCCATTCCAGAGCGAGTGCGCATATGAAGTGGCTATGTTGAGCATAAAAGTTATAATTTGAAACAGGTCCTATACGCTAGATTTAGAGTTATTTGGCAACTTTAGTTATGAATGATACGAACCTCAGAACATTTTAAAAACAATTATAGATTGACATGGCAGCTTTGCTTCTAGTCCTTAGGAAACTGTGCAGTATTTTGTTTTTTTTATGTATTATTCCTTACATTGCCCAGAAAACCTTAAGTGTTTTTACATACAGCCGGTAAGAACTATTGGATATCAGAGAGACGTCAACTTACCAGCACAACCAGCACTACGACCAGGAATACGACTTTCCCAAAGAGGATCCTTTGTTTGCACCTCCCAGGGTGTTTGACCTGACTCCAGAGGCCAAACCAAAACAAAGCTGCCGGAGGAGAGCGTGCCAGAGCGGTCTTCTAGTGAGGCTCCGGATGCGCACACACCACCAACCGCTTCCGAGTATATTACTCACTAATGTCCAGTCCCTAGTTAACAAAGTCGATGAAATCAGGGCAAGAGTTGCTTTCCAAAGAAATATCCGGGATTGTAACATACTCTGTTTCACGGAAACATGGCTAGCTGGGGACATGCTGTCGGAGTCCTTACAGCCAACGGGATTTTCAGTGCATTGCGCCGACAGGAATAAACATCTCTCTGGTAAGAAGAAGGGCGGAGGTGTATGTTTCATGATTAGGAATACCTATGTAAGAATGCTTTTAATTGACTACAGCTCAGCATTCAACACCATAGTACCCTCCAAACTCATCATTAAGCTTGAAACGCTGGGTCTCGACCCTGCCCTGTGCAACTGGGTACTGGACTTCCTGACGGGCCGTCCCCAGGTGGTGAAGGTAGGAAACAACATCTCCACTCCGCTGATTCTCAACACTGGGGCCCCACAAGTATGCATTCTCAGCCCCCTCCTGTACTCCCTTTTCACCCACAACTGCGTGGCCATGCCGCCTCCAATTCAATCATCAAGTTTGTAGATGACACTATAGTGGTAGGCTTGATTACCAACAACGACGAGACAGCCTACGGGGAGGAGGTGAGGGCCATCGGAGTGTGGTGCCAGGAAAATAACCACTCAATGTCAACAAAACAATGTCAATTACTCATCTCATATGTATACTTCACTATCTATGTATCCTTCACTATCTATTCTTTACTATCTATTGCATCTCTGTCACTGCTCGTCCATATATTTCATACTTATATATTATTATCCCATTCCTTTACTAGATTGTGTGTATTAGGTTTTATTGTGGAATTTGTTAAATATTAGGTTTTGTTGTGGAATTGTTAGATATTACCTGTTAGATACTGCTGCACTGTTGGATCTAGAAACATAAGCATTTCGCTACACTCGCAATAACATCGGCTAACCATGTGTATGTGACCAATAAAAATGCATTGTATTTTATTTTATTTGAAATCGAAACATATATGGGCTGCATGATGCAACTACGGTTTATGGGCTGCTGATGGTTTAAGAAGCTCTAAAACAAAAGCTTGCGATTTGTTCCTTGCCTCAGGCTGCACATGCTGTTCTCTCATCAAGTCATCATATTTGTACCCATCAGACTATTCTCAATTCAACCTTGTCTTTACTAATATGTAGAATGGCCTATTATCAAATGGGTAGGAACAGGGGCAAGTGTTTTGGGAAACCAAGTGAAATCTGTTCGGGAACATGGATTGTAACATGTTTTAACAACAAAACATATTTAATTAAAATTTTGACAGCCCCTCTCTCTGCACCCTCGAGAAAGGAATGAAGGAGAGAGGTGAGGAGATGGAAACACACAGTGGTGAGATATTCTGTAGCTGAAGGTAATGTGTCAGCCTATTCATTATGATAAAAAAAGCCCTATTACTAGGCTATTCAAAATCAAATACAAATGCACTTTAATTGAAGGCTCTCTGTAAGCCGCCCTACACAATCAATGAACCAACATCATCACCTAGATCTATAGTTTTCTCCCAGACTCATGGATAGACAGTTTGGAGTGTAGCTTAAGGTAACCAGTCCATCCAGTATGCATAATAATACAGTCCACACTCTAAAGTGATTACAATCATTTGTTTAATTTTGGAGTGTAGGCCAGACTATTATGTACCAAAAGCATCTTAAATCAGTTTTTTTAAACGTTTTTTTGCAATGAGTAATAGGCTATGTATTGTATAACGGCACAATCAATATTTCAATTCAGTTTTTTGGGGGGGCTTGGGCTCACATATAGGCCTATGCATAAGCTCTAATATGCCTATGGGTGTTTTTAATGAATCCTCACCTTAGAAAGCGCTGTCCATTTAGTTGTGTTAGGCTTTGAAACAACATCCACAACAACCATGTTTCCACTCATTTTCAACCTGTTGTTAAACTTATTTCTTCAAATTGATACATTATGATCAAGTTTTAAAAGCATGATACTGTTTTGATGATAAGTGTTTGATGTGACTTTTGATTGGATTTGCATTGATGTCAGAGTGGTTAGAGGGACAATAGAGCCCTGAGCAGCAGACCGTTAGCAACCTTATGTTTGTTAGCGAGCACTACCAAGCATGTCCAGAGTGCATAAGAGGAGATTACCAAGGAATTGTACTGTGGTCATGACTCATGACTGCCAGTGTGGCGGTAATATGGTCACAGCAACAGCCCTACATACAAAAACATGTATAAACTGTATTTATAATTACTTTATATGACCATTTTTTAGGTTGACAATAATTCTATTACACAATTTCTGATATATCACATGCCTTACTTTTATTTTCCTACATAAGTAAAATCAGGATTATGACTCTACTGCCAATCATTCCAATCAGACCAGTGTTTCCCAAACTCGATCCTGGGTATCTAAGGGGTGCACTTTTTGGTTTTTGCCCATAACCAACTCATCATCAAGCTTTGATTATTTGAATCAGCTGTGTAGTGCTAGGGCAAAAACCAAAATGAGCACCCTTTGGGGAATCCAGGACTGAGTTTGGGAAACCATCAATTAGACTGTTTTGGATTTCTCCCTGACCAATATGGCTGCCATTTTCACTCAATTTTGGAACTTTGAGGGTTTATGACATAGACCTTCTAATAATTGAGTGAGATCTCTATGGGTGGGCGGGCGGGCAGTCAGGCAGTCAGTCAGTCCAAAATAATGTGACCAATGCCCTCTTCAGAATTAATTCTAACAAGCTTCCAGAACTGCAATATAATTTTGTCCAATGGAGGTCAAAAATACTTTTGGGGCAATTGACTTAAAATTGTATTAATTCTCCCCACCCCCATTACATTGCAGAAAGGTAAGGCCTGACTTGAAGCCTAACCTACAGTTAATGTTGGTTTGAGTGACATCGGCAGAACGGTTGAGGCTAGAAACAAAATTCAGGTATGGGATTGTTCAACAGACACAAGCCTACACCTGACCATGTGAAATGAACTCTTCACAGTGAAAACTTGGTCCCACAGAGAACAAGGCCTTTCTTCCATAGAAAAGCATTACCTACAGCCCTCACACAAACATGATGCACGCGTGGGACTGCAATTGAGCTAACTAACCATCCTTTGTCACAGCCCAACGGGACCTTATAGGGATGCCCTGTGTTGAGGTGCAGCTTACTGTGGCAACAGGAAATTCATCCTCAACATAGTGATTAATTCTCTCCCAGCAATTACACAAAAACACTGTCTTCCATCCTTTGTAGAATGGGCCATTCTTAATGTAAAGACTTGAAACTCAGGGCATTGTTAAAGAGTGTCCCAGGAGGCCATGTTACATACTTGTGACCAGAGCACCGTTGTCACGAATCCCGCTTCCTGAGTCTGTGTTTGCGTGTGTTTCTGTCCTGGAGTGTGTTTCCGGTGTCCTGGAACGCACCCTGTCTGGTTGCCGGGCGAATTAGCTTGTTGGGAGATCGATGTTCACCCGCACCTGTATCCCATCAGTAATCTGCACACCTGTCCTGATCATCACCTCTCACCTTCAAAAGCTCTGACCTGACATCCATTCCCTGCTGGATCGTTAGCCATGAACAGTATGTTGTACCAGAGTATCAGCCTCAAGTTGGATAGAATTTGTTTTGTTGTTTGTTACGTATTGCTTGCCTTGAACTTACCCCCCTGTTTGTTCTGTCTTCAGTTACTCACCCGGATCATTTACCCCATTCCCGCCTGGTCGTCAGAGGATTCCGCTTCCCCATTGGATCCACCTATTTACTCCCATCAACTCACCACCGCTACCCGCTACACCACCTGGATATATCTACCCATTCACATTCACTTGTAAATAAATACTCACCTTCTTCCTACTCTCCTTGTCCTGGTCTGCTTCTGGGTTCGATTTTGAAGAATCGTGACAACCGTGATGATCCTGCATTTGAAATTTGAACTTAATCGGCTCAAAAGCCTTTTTGACCTCCATTTGACACAATGGTCTTGCAGTTCTAGAAGCTAAGAGCCTTATTAGAATGAATTCTGATGAGGATGTCTGGTTTATTTCATTCCATTAACGAGTTGTCTACCTGTCTGTCTGCCTGTCTGTATCTGTCTGTATGTATGTCTGTTTGTCTGCCAGCCTGTTTGTCTGCCAGCCTGTCTGTCTGAGGTTTTTACCAATTTACCCATTGCAGCTGTATCACAAACTTTTTTTGCTTTGAATGCAACGTATTTACTTATGCATTAATGCCCTTAATCCATATTTATGCGTCAATACCTTGTCTGTAGAGGTGGGACAGAGGAGGAAGAGAGAGATGGGTAAGAGGGGGAGGAGGGAAAGAAGAAGGGAATGTAAGGGAGAGGAATGAGAGAGAGAAGGGGGGAAAGTGAGAGGATTAAGGGGGGAGGGGAAGAGAGAGGAGGGAGGAGAGAGAGATTCACAGTACTAGTCAAAAGTTTGGACACACCTACTCATTCAAGGAGATTTCTTTATTTTACTATTTTCTACATTGTAGAATAATAGTGAAGACATCACTATAAAATAACACGTGTAGTGTTATTTTATCATGTAGTAACCAAAAAAGTGGAATACAAATCAAAATATATGTAATATTTGAGATTATTGAAAGTAGTCACCCTTTGCCTTGATGACAGCTTTGCGAACTCTTGGCATCCTCTCAACCAGTTTCATGAGGTAGTCACCTGGAATACATTTCAATTAACAGGTGTTCCTTGTTAAATGTTAATTTGTAGAATTTCTTTCCTTCTTAATGTGTTTGAGTCAATCAGTCGTGTTGTGACAAGGTAGGGGTTGTATACAGAAGATAGCCCTATTTGGTAAAAGACCAAGTCCATATTATGGTAAGAACAGCCTCAAATAAGCAAAGAGAAACGACAGTCCATCATTACTTGAAGATATGAATGTCAGTCAATTCGGAAAATTTCAAGAACTTTGAAAGTTTCTTCAAGTGCAGTCGCAAAAACAATCAAGCACTATGCTGAAACTATCTAACATGAGGACCGCCACAGGAAAGGAAGACCCAGAGTTACCTCTGCTGCAGAGGATAAGTTCATTAGACTTAACTGCACCTAAGAAATTGCAGCCCAAATTAATGCTTCACAGAGTTCAAGTAACAGACACATCTCAACATCAGCTGTTTAGAGGAGACTGTGTGAATCAGACCTTAATGGCTGAATTGCTGCAAAGAAACCACTACTTAAGGACACCGATAATAAGAAGAGACTTGCTTAGGCCAAGAAACACAAGCAATGAACGTTAGACCGGTACAAATCTGTACTTTAGTCTGATAAGTCCAAACTGGAGATGTTTGTTTCCAACCGTGGGTCTTTGTGAGACGCAGAATAGGAGAACAGATGATCTCCGCATGTGTGGTTCCCACAATGTAGTATGGAGTAGAAGGTGAGATGGTGTGTATGCTTTGCTGGTGACACTGTCTGTGATTTATTTAGAATTCAAGGCACACTTAACCAGCATGGCTACCACAACATTCTACAGCGATACACCATCCCATATGGTTTGCGCTTAGTGGCACTAGCATTTGTTTTCAACAGGACAATGACACAACACACCTCCAGGCTGTGTAAGGCCTATTTTACCAAGAAGGAGAGTGATGGAGTGCTGCATCAGATGACCTTGCCTCCACAATCACCCGACCTCAAGTCAATTGAAATGGATTGGAATGAGTTGGACCGCAGAATGAAGAAAAACATCCAACAAGTGCTCAGCATATGTGGGAATACTTTCAAGACTGTTGGAAAAGCATTCCAGGAGAAGCTGGATGAGAGAATGCCAAGAGTGTGAAAAGCTGCCATCAAGGCAAAGGGTGGTTACTTTGAAGAATTTAAAATATATATTCTTTGGTTACTATATGATTCCATATGTGTAATTTCATGGTTGTGATGTCTTCACTATTATTCTACAATGTAGAAAATAGTAAAAATAAAGAAAAACCCTGGAATGAGTAGGCGTGTCCAAACTTTTGACTGGTACTGTATATAAACTCAGCAAAAAAAAAGAAACGTCCTCTCACTGTCAAACTGCGTTTATTTTCAGCAAACTTAACGTGTAAATATTCTCTCTCAATTTAATTCAATTCAGTTCAAGGGACTTTATTGGCATGGGAATCATATGTTAACTTTGCCAAAGCAAGTGAAGTAGATAATATACAAAAGTGAAATAAACAATAAAAATGAACAGTAAACATTACACTCACAGAAGTTCCAAAAGAATAAAGACATTACAAATGCAATATCAAATCAAATCAAATTTTATTTGTCACATACACATGATTAGCAGATGCGAGTGTAGCGAAATGCTTTTGCTTCTAGTTCTGACAATGCAGTAATAACCAACGAGTAATCTAACTTAGCAATTTCACAACAACTACCTTCTACACACAAGTGTAAAGGGATGAAGAATATGTATAAGAATACATAAAGATATATGAATGAATGATGGTACAGAACGGCATAGGCAACATGCAGTAGATGGTATCGAGTACAGTATATACATATGAGATGAGTAATGTAGGGTATGTAAACATATAAAAGTGGCATTGTTTAAAGTGGCTAGTGATACATGTATTACATAAAGATGGCAAGATGCAGTAGATGGTATAGAGTACAGTATATACTGTACATATGAGATGAGTAAATCAAAATCAAATCAAATCAAATTTTATTTGTCACATACACATGGTTAGCAGATGTTAATGCGAGTGTAGCGAAATGCTTGTGCTTCTAGTTCCGACAATGCAGTAATAACAAGTAATCTAACTAACAATTCCAAAACTACTGTCTTGTACACAGTGTAAGGGGATAAAGAATATGTACATAAGGATATATGAATGAATGATGGTACAGAGCAGCATAGGCAAGATACAGTAGATGGTATCGAGTACAGTATGTACAAATGAGATGAGTATGTAAACAAAGTGGCATAGTATAAAGTGGCTAGTGATACATGTATTACATAAGGATACCGTCGATGATATAGAGTACAGTATATACGTATGCATATGAGATGAATAATGTAGGGTAGGTAACATTTATATAAGGTAAGCATTGTTTAAAGTGGCTAGTGATATATTTACATCATTTCCCATCAATTCCCATTATTAAAGTGGCTGGAGTTGAGTCAGTGTCAGTGTGTTGGCAGCAGCCACTCAGTGTTAGTGGTGGCTGTTTAACAGTCTGATGGCCTTGAGATAGAAGCTGTTTTTCAGTCTCTCGGTCCCAGCTTTGATGCACCTGTACTGACCTCGCCTTCTGGATGATAGCGGGGTGAACAGGCAGTGGCTCGGGTGGTTGATGTCCTTGATGATCTTTATGGCCTTCCTGTGACATCGGGTGGTGTAGGTGTCCTGGAGGGCAGGTAGTTTGCCCCCGGTGATGCGTTGTGCAGACCTCACTACCCTCTGGAGAGCCTTACGGTTGAGGGCGGTGCAGTTGCCATACCAGGCGGTGATACAGCCCGCCAGGATGCTCTCGATTGTGCATCTGTAGAAGTTTGTGAGTGCTTTTGGTGACAAGCCGAATTTCTTCAGCCTCCTGAGGTTGAAGAGGCGCTGCTGCGCCTTCTTCACGATGCTGTCTGTGTGAGTGGACCAATTCAGTTTGTCTGTGATGTGTATGCCGAGGAACTTAAAACTTGCTACCCTCTCCACTACTGTTCCATCGATGTGGATAGGGGGGTGTTCCCTCTGCTGTTTCCTGAAGTCCACAATCATCTCCTTAGTTTTGTTGACGTTGAGTGTGAGGTTATTTTCCTGACACCACACTCCGAGGGCCCTCACCTCCTCCCTGTAGGCCGTCTCGTCGTTGTTGGTAATCAAGCCTACCACTGTTGTGTCGTCCGCAAACTTGATGATTGAGTTGGAGGCGTGCGTGGCCACGCAGTCGTGGGTGAACAGGGAGTACAGGAGAGGGCTCAGAACGCACCCTTGTGGGGCCCCAGTGTTGAGGATCAGCGGGGAGGAGATGTTGTTGCCTACCCTCACCACCTGGGGGCGGCCCGTCAGGAAGTCCAGTACCCAGTTGCACAGGGCGGGGTCGAGACCCAGGGTCTCGAGCTTGATGACGAGCTTGGAGGGTACTATGGTGTTGAATGCTGAGCTGTAGTCGATGAACAGCATTCTCACATAGGTATTCCTCTTGTCCAGATGGGTTAGGGCAGTGTGCAGTGTGGTTGTGATTGCATCGTCTGTGGACCTATTTGGGCGGTAAGCAAATTGGAGTGGGTCTAGGGTGTCAGGTAGGGTGGAGGTGATATGGTCCTTGACTAGTCTCTCAAAGCACTTCATGATGACGGATGTGAGTGCTACGGGGCGGTAGTCGTTTAGCTCAGTTACCTTAGCTTTCTTGGGAACAGGAACAATGGTGGCCCTCTTGAAGCATGTGGGAACAGCAGACTGGTATAGGGATTGATTGAATATGTCCGTAAACACACCGGCCAGCTGGTCTGCGCATGCTCTGAGGGCGCGGCTGGGGATGTCGTCTGGGCCTGCAGCCCTGCGAGGGTTAACACGTTAAATGTCTTACTCACCTCGGCTGCAGTGAAGGAAAGGCTGCATGTTTTCGTTGCAGGCCGTGTCAGTGGCACTGTATTGTCCTCAAAGCGGGCAAAAAAGTTATTTAGTCTGCCTGGGAGCAAGACATCCTGGTCCGTGACTGGGCTGGATTTCTTCCTGTAGTCCGTGATTGACTGTAGACCCTGCCACATGCCTCTTGTGTCTGAGCCGTTGAATTGAGATTCTACTTTGTCTCTGTACTGGCGCTTAGCTTGTTTGATAGCCTTGCGGAGGGAATAGCTGCACTGTTTGTAGGGTAATGTAGGGTATGTAAACATTATATTAAGTGGCATTGTTTAAAGTGGCTAGTGATACATTTTCCAATATTAAAGTGGCTGGAGTTGAGTCAGTATGTTGGCAGCAGCCACTCAATGTTAGTGGTGGCTGTTTAACAGTCCTTGAGATAGAAGCTGTTTTTCAGTCTCTCGGTCCCTGCTTTAATACACCTGTACTGACCTTGCCTTCTGGATGATAGCGGGGTGAACAGGCAGTGTCTCAGGTGGTTGTTGTCCTTGATGATCTTTATGGCCTTCCTGTGACATCGGGTGGTGTAGGTGTCCTGGAGGGCAGGTAGTTTGCCCCCAGGGGTGCGTTGTGCAGACCTCACTACCCTGTGGAGAGCTTTACGGGTGTGAGCGGAGCAGTTGCCGTACCAGGCTGTGATACTGCCCGACAAGAGGCTCTCGATTGTGCATCTGTAAAAGTTTGTGAGTGCTTTTGGTCACATGCTGAATTTCTTCAGCCTCCTGAGGTTGAAGAGGCGCTGCTGCGCCTTCTTCACCACGCTGTCTGTGTGGGTGAGCCAATTCAGTTTGTCCGTGATGTGTACGCCGAGGAACTTAAAACTTACTACCCTCTCCATTACTGTCCCATCGATGTGGATATGGGGGTGCTCCCTCTGTCTTTTCCTGAAGTCCACGATCATCTCCTTTGTTTTGTTGACGTTGAGTGTGAGGTTATTTTCCTGACACCACACTCCGAGGGCCCTCACCTCCTCCCTGTAGGCCATCTCGTCGTTGTTGGTAATCAAGCCTACCACTGTAGTGTCGTCTGCAAACTTGATGATTGAGTTGGAGGCGTGCATGGCCAAGCAGTCGTGGGTGAACAGGGAGTACAGGAGAGGGCTCAGAAAGCACCCTTGTGGGGTCCCAGTGTTGAGGATCAGCGGAGTGGAGATGTTGTTACCTACCCTCACCACCTGGGGGCGGCCCGTCAGGAAGTCCAGTACCCAGTTGCACAGGGCGAGCTTAATGACGAGTTTGGAGGGTACTATGGTGTTAAATGCTGAGCTGTAGTCGATGAACAGCATTCTCACATAGGTTTTCCTCTTGTCCAGATGGGTTAGGGCACTGTGCAGTGTGGTTGTGATTGCGTCATCTGTGGACCTATTGGGGCGGTAAACAAATTGGAGTGGGTCTAGGCTGTCAGGTAGGGTGGAGCTGATATGGTCCTTGACTAGTCTCTCAAAGCACTTCATGATGACGGAAGTGAGTGCTATGGGGCAGTAGTCGTTTGGCTCAGTTACCTTAGCTTTCTTGGGAACAGGAACAATGGTGGCTTTCTTGAAGCATGTGGGAACAGCAGACTGGGATAAGCATTGATTGAATATGTCTGTAAACACACCAGCCAGCTGGTCTGCGCATGCTCTGAGGACGAGACTGTGGGTGCCATCTGAGCTTGCAACTCTACTTTGTCTCTACACTGACGCTTAGCTTGTTTGATTGCCTTGCAGAGGGAATAGCTACACTGTTTGTATTCGGTCATGTTTCCGGTCACCTTGCCCTGGTTAAAAGCAGTGGTTCGCGCTTTCAGTTTCGCACGAATGCTGCCATCAATCCACGGTTTCTGGTTTGGGAATGTTTTAATAGTTGCTGTGGGTACGACATCACCGATGCTCTTGCTAATAAACTCGCTCACCGAATCAGCGTATTCATCAATGTTGTTGATTGACGCAATGCGGAACATATCCCAATCCACGTGATTGAAGCAATCATGAAGCGTGGAATCAGATTGGTCGGACCAGCGTTGACCAGACCTGAGCGCGGGAGTTTCCTGTTTTAGTCTCTGTCTATAGGCATATTATGTATATATACAGTGTTGTAACGATGTACAAATGGTTAAAGTACAAAAGGGAAAATAAAAATAAAATAATTATAGGTTGTATTTACAATCGTGTTTGTTTTTCACTGGTTGCCCTTTTATTTTGGCAACAGGTCACAAATATTGCTGCTGTGATGGCTCAAACTGAGTAGATGTGGGAGTTCATCAAAATCGGGTTTGTTTTCGATTTTTTTTGTGGATCTGTGTAATACGAGGGAAATATGTGTCTCTAATACTGTATGGTCATACATTTGGCAGGAGGTTAGGAAGTGCAGCTCAGTTTCCACCTCATTTTTTGGGGAGTGTGGACATAGCCCTGTTTTCTCTTGAGATCCAGGTCTGCCTATGGCGGCCTTTCTCAATAGCAAGACTATGCTCACTGAGTCTGTACATAGTCCTCTCTCTCCCCTCTCTCTCTCTCGCCACCCTGAAACACCACCATACACCATACTCTGTTTCTTCCTCATAAGTTATGCAACTAAGATATTGTATCTCAGCAGCATACAGTATCACAACAAGTCTGGCCTTTCAGATAATATTCCGATTAAGGGTCATCATGAATGTTTTATGCAATTATCTCCTTGCAGGAGACCAGACCACGTGGTATGAGTCTGATGATTTAGCCAGGCAAGTGCTGTACCGTAACAGCAAAGGAATCGTCCAAGTTGAAATACCAAATGAGACCATTGTGAACATGATGCAGTACTAATGACGTGAAGGTTAAGGTACAAGGACAGACTAAGGTGTGGTAAAATGTCAGAGTCACCAATGGAGTATTGCGAGTAGAAGGGGAACAAGGAGAAACGAGACAGAATAATAACAATGAAGGAAATGTCACCTAGAGGAGAAGAATAGATTGCTTCCCAAAATGGCCGCCTGTCCTATATAGTGCACTATTTTTGACCAGGGTCCATGGTGCACAACTGTTATGTTGGGAGTGGTGGAGAGTTTTTGTAAATCCATGTTTAAAACTTTGGTTTGATAATGTCCTTGAGAGGGTGTGTGCCAATAAATAGGCTTCCATAGCAGGCACATAACACGCAGCCAGGTTTCTATCTGTCAAACACATCCCCTGAAGCTCCTTTTGACCTGTTATGTCATCGGTCAGACATTATCATGAGTGACTTGTTCAGCATTCAGCAGCCTAGCCTATATGGTGAGTAAGACTTATACTGCCTATATGGTGAGTAAGACTTATACTGCTTATATGGTGAGTAAGACTTACACTGCCTATATGGTGAGTAAGACTTATACTGCCTATATGGTGAGTAAGACTTATACTGCCTATATGGTGAGTAAGACTTATACTGCTTATATGGTGAGTAAGACTTATACTGCCTATATGGTGAGTAAGACTTATACTGCCTATATGGTGAGTAAGACTTATACTGCCTATATGGTGAGTAAGAATGACAATCCCCATATGGTGAGTAAGACTTATACTGCCTATATGGTGAGTAAGAATGACAATCCCTATATGGTGAGTAAGATTGACAATCCCTATATTGTGAGTAAGAATGACAATCCCTATATGGTGAGCAAAAATGACAATCCCTATATTGTGAGTAAGAATGACCCTGTATCTATAACTTCCTGTTTTGTGGAACTCATCTACAGTCTCTGGCAAATGCCTTAGCTGATTAGGTTCTGGGCGTCCCAACATTACATCTATCTACTATCGTCAATCATTCTTACCTGTAGCAGATAGACAATACATGGAACATTGTGATAAAAAGTACTGGGAATGTAAATAAGTCACAAAGAAACACATATTACAGCAAACGCACCATATACAGAGAATCATCATTTACAAAATAGACAGGAGAAAGTCAACACAGTTGAGCAGAGAAAATGTAAAAATTCCAATTGCAGATCTCTTTTTCACAATTATCCCCCAAATTGAAGTTTTATGTTATGAAAAATAAGTCAACATGATATCCATCATGATCAAGAGAGACCTCTTCAACTGTTGGGAATTACAGTAGTTGCCGCCAGTGGTGCTGCTGATGTTTGGGGGGAGGGGGGGGGGGGGGGACCTAAGCAACATCCAATTTGTTTGCCTAATGTACTTAAAGTGTAGTTTATCCAGGCCTAAGCGTTAAATGAGTCAGCTGGATGCTTGATATAGGCCTGTGCCTGGCTGGCCCACTGATTGATCTCAAATGTGAATAATGGAATTGTCTGCCTACAAATAAAGTGCCTCTTCAACGGCTCTCATTCATTATCCCACAGCGTTGTTGGTCTGATCTATGAGGCTATCTGCGCGTCGCTGGAGCACATCTGAAAGTTGTTAGGTGTTCTAAATCACTTTATGTTTACTACAAACCAGTGAAAAATGACCATATACGATTACAGGAGAATCAACGGAACCTTCCCCCTTGACAGTTCTAAAAGGAACATTCGCTCCCTGCAACATTCTGTAGGAAGGTGGAATGTGCTTGGGGTGAGAAAACACATTGAAACATCACTATAACATCTGACCTCTATATAAGGATAGTGCATCATTAAGCTTCAAGAAACTATCCCACAGCTTTGGAACTATGAACATATGCACTGGCATATGCCGGAAGGGATTTGTACATTCTAAATGAGCAAAATCACATTACATTTATTATTTTTGGAATTGCCTCGACTTCCATCTGTTGTACCCACCATCTGTAAATACATAATGTGGGAAATTTGAATGGCTTTTACATAACACTGTCTGGGACTTGGGGCGCTAGTGTTATCAGTTATTGGATATGTGTCATAGTGCTGAGGGATTTTGACTGTTGTATTAGTGAATTGCACTCTGTATTTGAGCTTGTTATAGCCATTTGCGTTGTACAACCCCATCCTGCAAAGGCTATATCCATATCAATGAATGAGACAAAACAAAATATTGATTAAGTCTTTGCTATAACCTGTCCTGAGTGAAATAGCCAAAAGGTCCCAATGGTCAAGAAGACTATCTATAGCCTATTCTTATTGCCAGATCAGTTTTCCACATCAGCTACTGCATTGCTTCTTCAACTATTTTGTTAAAAAAAGCATTTAGAACCTGTATTTAGAGGCCTGTGAGCTAGGGCCTATTTTTAATGGGAGTCCTATTATAAAAAGTGATAAAACACAAATAGAGTTCTGAAATTATTCCACAAGACACCAGTACCCAAAATGATAGCCTACAAGTTGAAGGACTATTTTTTGTTGTTGCGGATAGGCCTAAATTAAACATTGAATTATTAAAGTGACAGGCTAAAGAACTTAGGAGAATTTAGATCATTTTCAATACACACATCGATTTCAATAAACAAATGTTTTTCTTTGATTTAGTTCATATTGCAACATAGGCAAATTACTGACTGGATGACATACTGACTGCCCGAACTGAATGAAGGATGAATTAAATGTTAAAATATGTTGGAATGACTGGTTGCACGCACCATTGCATGCTCTGCAATTTATTTGGCTAGAAGGCAAATAGGCCTACATTAGGGCTGCATGCCTCCAGAAGAGCATCGTCTGAGGCTAAGGGGTACTTTTCCGGATGCGCATGGTGCCGGATCACAAGCTCTTCAACTGGGCAGCAGTGTCACGGTGGAGGGAATAGCCTATACAGAGACTACCTAAGACCACCGCAACAGACTTATTGTAAAGTGTGGGGATAAGCTTATGCCAGATTTAGCTGACGTTTAACCTCTCCCTTGTTTATTTCAAAGTCCATATGTTTATGACCCGATTCATATAAATCATGTCAAATGATTACAAATTCATATTAACCCCTCCTACAGAATATTCTTTGGTGATGAAATAAATATCAAAATATTCTATTAATATTCATACATAATTCATACATTCACCAAACATCTAGCATTATTCTATGCTTCATTATTCCTGGTAGATACTACTGGTTATGATGGCAGACAGAGTCCAGAGAATGGGATGGTGCAATATTGAATTAGTCATGTTTTGATAAGGTGCATAGTAAAAAGAGCCGTTCAAAATGTATAAGTCGTTTGCAAACTGCACACCATTAACAACGACGTGAGGGATAAAGACAGTTTGTGAGATAGCTCTACCAACCAATTGATAGTTGTAGTAGTTGGTCATTATCAGTCTTAAAAGTATGCCTGATCTACTATGAAGAACTACTAAAATAGGGATTTTGTCAGACACGTCGGCAGCTTCTAGCTTAGCTAAATATGATGACTTGTTGGGGAGCAGAAAGATAACATTAGTTAGTTGTCTAGCTGGCTGGCTGCTACTGCCTGAGCAGAGATGAGATAATGGTTGCGTTCCCCTGCTCAGATGTTGCATGCATCAACCAATGGTTGCAGGGAAGATTTCTGTAACTTATGATGTGGTTAGCTGATACGTAAAATACGTATCCAGGCTTTGTAAGATCTGGCAGAAGAGCCCAGGATGACTTAGAAATTAAATAAGTCATTAAAATAAAGTAACATACAGTGGCAAGAAAAAGTATGTGAACCCTTTGGAATTACTTGGATTTCTGCATAAATTGGTCATCAAATTTGATCTGATTTTCATCTTAGTCACAACAATAGATGAACACAGTGTGCTTAAACTAAGAACACACAAATTATTATATTTTTCTTGTCTATATTGAATACATCATGTAAACATTCACAGTGTAGGTTGGAAAAAGTATGTGAACCACTAGGCTAATGACTTTTCCAAAAGCTAATTGGAGTCAGGAGTCAGCTAACCTGGAGTCCAATCAATGAGACGAGATTGGAGATGTTGGTTAGAGCTGCCCTGCCCTATAAAAAACACTCACAAAATTTGAGTTTGCTATTCACAAGAAGCATTGCCTGATGTGAACCATGCCTCAAACAAAAGAGATCTCAGAAGACCTAAGATTAAGAATTGTTGACTTGCATAAAGCTGAAAAGGGTTACAAAAGTATCTCTTAAAGCCTTGATGTTCATCAGTCCATGGTAAGACAAATTGTCTATAAATGGAGAAATTTCAGAACTGTTACTACTCTCCCTAGGAGTGGCCATCCTGCAAAGATGACTGCAAGAGCACAGTGCAGAATGCTCAATGAGGTTAAGAAGAATCCTAGAGTGTCAGTTAAAGGCTTACTGAAATCTCTGGAACATGGTAACATCTGTTGACGAGACTACGATATGTAAAACACTAAACAAGAATGGTGTTCATGGGAGGACACCATGGAAGAAGCCACTGCTGTCCAAAAAAAACATTGCTGCACATCTGAAGTTAGCAAAAGATCGCCTGGATGTTCTACAGTGCTTCTGGCAAAATATTATGAACACAGATGAAACTACAGTTGAGTTGTTTGAAAGGAACACACAACGCTATGTGTGGAGAAAAAAAGATACAGCACACCAACATCAAAACCTGATGATCAGATCAAATTTGATGACCAATTTATGCAGAAATCCAGGTAATTCCAAAGGGTTCACATACTTTTTCTTGCCACTGTACAGTACACAACTAAAACACTTTATTAAAGGTCCAGTGAAGATGTGATTTTCTATGATTTATATATATTTCCACACTATGAGTTTGGAATAATGCTGTGAACTTGTGAAAAGTATGATCATTCCATTTTTGTGAAGAAAAAAAAAAAAACTTTAAAACTTTAGTTTGAAAGGACTGACTGGAATTTCAGCCTGTTTTGGTGGGATGGAGTTTAGGCCTGCCTGGTTACATCACCAGGCAGTAAATGAATTAATAGATAAACAAGAAAGACTTCCTAACCTCCCTGGCAATAACAGTTAGTTTTCCGTTTTCCCCACCACACTTCCAGCCAGTCCTAGCAACATTCTTTCTTGAGAAATTGCTCTTTGCTAAGAAGCTGTGGTTGTTTGTTTGTGATTATTTTAATTGAAAGCAATCACAGTAAGGTACTTAATTTTTATGTTTTGATACTGAGATAAAAATGGCTGTGATGGACCTTTAAAGTAAAGCAATGTGAATAAATGTTTGTTAATAAGTTACAAGCAGTAATGGGCAGTCATTTCCTTCATGGGGCTCTTATTAATTGTTTTATTCTATGTTGTTAAATACAACAAAATGTTTTCTGTGTTTTGGCAATTGAATATCCTTAATATTTGGTTTTCGAATGTCAATTACAAAGCTCTAAAATCATTTCAAGATCATATTTCATAAGGCATGTCAAATCAAATCAAATCTAATTTTATTTGTCACATATACATGGTTAGCAGATGTTAATGCGAGTGTAGCAAAATGCTTGTGCTTCTAGTTCCGACAATGCAGTAATAACCAACAAGTAATCTAACTAACAATTCCAAAACTACTGTCTTGTACACAGTGTAAGGGGATAAAGAATATGTACATAAGGATATATGAATGAGTGATGGTACAGAGCAGCATAGGCAAGATACAGTAGATGGTATCGAGTACAGTATATACATATGAGATGAGTATGTAAACAAAGTGGCATAGTTAAAGTGGCTAGTGATACATGTATTACATAAGGATACAGTCAATGATATAGAGTACAGTATATACGTATGCCTATGAGATGAATAATGTAGGGTAAGTAACATTATATAAGGTAGCATTGTTTAAAGTGGCTAGTGATATATTTACATAATTTCCCATCAATTCCCATTATTAAAGTGGCTGGAGTTGAGTCAGTGTCAGTGTGTTGGCAGCAGCCACTCAATGTTAGTGGTGGCTGTTTAACAGTCTGATGGCCTTGAGATAGAAGCTGTTTTTCAGTCTCTCGGTCCCAGCTTTGATGCACCTGTACTGACCTCGCCTTCTGGATGATAGCGGGGTGAACAGGCAGTGGCTCGGGTGGTTGATGTCCTTGATGATCTTTATGGCCTTCCTGTGACATCGGGTGGTGTAGGTGTCCTGGAGGGCAGGTAGTTTGCCCCCAGTGATGCGTTGTGCAGATGCGTTGTGTCATGTTTATCGCTCAGCACTAATGTCTAGTGGCACACCACAAAGGCAAACTGTATAGGATATTGTCTTCTATGAATGTTTTAAATAAATCCTGTGATAAAAGCAACCTATTCTATTCACAGATATGTGGTCGCTATCGGAATAGTGAACGCACACATTTTGAAATCATCTGCTTATACTGTACTGTTACTCTGGGCTGCTGGAGAGTTATAGAAAGCAGTTGTCAATAAGCAGACATGTCACATTTTCTAATGCTAGTGAGACCATGTTGCAATAAGAGTCCATGGTGAATTAATCAGCAGTCACCTAACATGAGGAACTAGGCAGACTTCTGACCCAGTTTCTCTGGTACAGTCGTACTGTATCCAAGATGTCATCATCGTGTCATAGAATGTTGTGGCTAAGAACAGAATGTTTCAGTTTGGTTAAGCTCAGATTCAGACATGAAGGCTATGATGAGAGCAAAGGATGCCAATAATGGTGAACACATTGCTTCACATCCCACCCATATGATAATCCGTTTACCGGTCTAGCAAAAACATCTGTTGCACAAGATGATGAATGCATGATTCAGTGGCTAAGTATAGCAAAGACACTTCAAGTATTCATTAGTAGATTTGCTCAATCTCAAAAATGTATTCAAGTTCATTCAGTGTACTTCTCCTTGATGCCAAAGTGCCCACTGTCTTGCATCAGTAAAGGGGCTGAAGCAGGCTGGGGCAATATGGCTCACATACCAAAACACTTGTCATCTCCATATCCCATTAGATTCACTCTTGTGGAAGAGGAGGAGGATGAGGATGAGGATGAGGATGAGGAGGAGTGTTCGTTCCTAGCCTGTAGTGATTGGGGATTAGATGATTTGCTAATACCCTGTAATTTGCACTTGTAGTTCCACCCCTCTATCATCTGATATACCAATAAAGACTTTGCTGTTAGGTCTTCATGTAGAACATTGTCCATAGAAAAAGACACTTACAGTGCCTTGCGAAAGTATTCGGCCCCCTTGAACTTTGCGACCTTTTGCCACATTTCAGGCTTCAAACATAAAGATATAAAACTGTATTTTTTTGTGAAGAATCAACAACAAGTGGGACACAATCATGAAGTGGAACGACATTTATTGGATATTTCAAACTTTTTTAACAAATCAAAAACTGAAAAATTGGCCGTGCAAAATTATTCAGCCCCTTTACTTTCAGTGCAGCAAACTCTCTCCAGAAGTTCCGTGAGGATCTCTGAATGATCCAATGTTGACCTAAATGACTAATGATGATAAATACAATCCACCTGTGTGTAATCAAGTCTCCGTATAAATGCACCTGCACTGTGATAGTCTCAGAGGTCCGTTAAAAGCGCAGAGAGCATCATGAAGAACAAGGAACACACCAGGCAGGTCCAAGGTACCAAGACCTGGCCGTCCCTCTAAACTTTCAGCTCATACAAGGAGAAGACTGATCAGAGATGCAGCCAAGAGGCCCATGATCACTCTGGATGAACTGCAGAGATCTACAGCTGAGGTGGGAGACTCTGTCCATAGGACAACAATCAGTCGTATATTGCACAAATCTGGCCTTTATGGAAGAGTGGCAAGAAGAAAGCCATTTCTTAAAGATATCCATAAAAAGTGTTGTTTAAAGTTTGCCACTAGCCACCTGGGAGACACACCAAACATGTGGAAGAAGGTGCTCTGGTCAGATGAAACCAAAATTGAACTTTTTGGCAACAATGCAAAACGTTATGTTTGGCGTAAAAGCAACACAGCTGAACACACCATCCCCACTGTCAAACATGGTGGTGGCAGCATCATGGTTTGGGCCTGCTTTTCTTCAGCAGGGACAGGGAAGATGGTTAAAATTGATGGGAAGATGGATGGAGCCAAATAGAGGACCATTCTGGAAGAAAACCTGATGGAGTCTGCAAAAGACATGAGACTGGGACGGAGATTTGTCTTCCAACAAGACAATGATCCAAAACATAAAGCAAAATCTAGAATGGAATGGTTCAAAAATAAACATATCCAGGTGTTAGAATGGCCAAGTCAAAGTCCAGACCTGAATCCAGTCGAGAATCTGTGGAAAGAACTGAAAACTGCTGTTCACAAATGCTCTCCATCCAACCTCACTGAGCTCGAGCTGTTTTGCAAGGAGGAATGGGAAAAAAATTCAGTCTCTCGATGTGCAAAACTGATAGAGACATACCCCAAGCGACTTACAGCTGTAATCGCAGCAAAAGGTGGCGCTACAAAGTATTAACTTAAGGGGGCTGAATAATTTTGCACGCCCAATTTTTCAGTTTTTGATTTGTTAAAAAAGTTTGAAATATCCAATAAATGTCGTTCCACTTCATGATTGTGTCCCACTTGTTGTTGATTCTTCACAAAAAAATACAGTTTTATATCTTCATGTTTGAAGCCTGAAATGTGGCAAAAGGTCGCAAAGTTCAAGGGGGCCGAATACTTTCGCAAGGCACTGTAAATCCTTGTGTAAAGCTTTGGGTGTATGTGAAGCGTTCTCTGCAGAATTCAACAATGTGGTGTTACTTCTGACCCATTACTATCCCTCTGTCAGACTACAGATCAGATTCCATATCATCTGCTTTCTGAAATAAAGTCCTGAAAAATGTCACTGTGAAATTACATCATGGCTGGTTTTGTGTGCATACTGTAAGGAAGTTATGATACAGACCAGGTTCAGCTGAATGCCTACTGCATTATTGAACAGGCTGCATTTCTCTGGAATGGTTGCCTAGGGGGAGATAGACAGGTATTATTTGTGTATAAATATTTTCAGAGATCAAGGTTTTTCTTTCTCCAGGTGCAATTTGTTGATTCAAACTGGTGGCATTTCAGAACGATACTACTGCATCATGTTATTCCCAGAAGAAATGCAACTGAAACTGTGTGTGTGTGTGTGTGTGTGTGTGTGTGTGTGTGTGTGTGTGTGTGTGTGTGTGTGTGTGTGTGTGTGCATATGCATATGCATGTGCATATGTGTGTGCGTGCGCATGTGTGTGGATGTGCTTGTGTGTGTGTGTATGAAATCCCCCAGAAAAACATGTCTAAATTATAGCAAGGGTTTACTGGCGTAGCATACAAATCAAAACAAATCTGCTCCCTCTGGCTTCACGCTGTCAACTATGGTTTCAACTGCCAAAAAACATATCAAATAATCAATATTGAATTAATGTGAGTTCTACTGAAAGATTTTACAAGAGGAAGGCTCGGCCACAAAGTACAGCTAGATATTACTATTGGCATTAAACATATAATCATTTATTTCCCCTGAAAAATTAAATGCTTTATACACTGAGTGTACAAAACATTAAGAACACCTTCCTAATATTGAGTTGCACCCGCTTTTGCCCTCAGAACAGCCTCAACTCTGAACTCTGTAAGGTGTCGAAAGTGCACCATAGGGATGCTGGCCCATGTTGACGCCAATGCATCCCACTGTTGTGTCAAGTTGGCTGGTTGTCCTTTGGGTGATGGACCATTCTTGATACACATGGGAAACTATTCAGTGCAAAAAAAAACAGCAGCGGTGCAGTTCTGACACTCTCAAAACCAGTGCAACTGGCTCCTACTACCATACCCCATTCAAAAGCACTTAAATCTTTTGTCTTGCCCATTCACCCTTTGAATGACACACACACAATCCATGTCTCAACTGTCTCAAGGTTTAACTTAAACTGTCTCCTCCCTTTATTTACACTGGTTGATGTGGATTTAACAAGTGACATCAATAAGAGATCAGAGTTTTCACCTGTAAGTAAGCATTTCACGGTAAGGTCTACACCTGCTGTATTTGATTTGATTTGATTCACCTGGTCAATCTATGTCATGGAAAGAGCAAGTGTTCTTAATGTTTTGTGCACTTAGTCTACAGTAGTTTATTCCGATTTCATTTAAGTGATCTATTTGCACGGTTTGCCAGCCCACAATTTAGTCTCGGGCCTAACAACACCTGTGCCAATCTATCCTCTTTAACATCGGCTTCTAGGACATTATCCCTTTTATACAACGGGTTACCAACCTATTTAAAACATGATATACATATTTTAATAACGTTTTCATTTTGATGAATTTATCCATACTATTTCATCCTTTCACAAGATATAGTCCTGATACAAATCTAGTGTTGCTACCCAAACCGGCCGGTCATTCGTTCTATTGGTTCTTCGGTTGTCAGAGACGCGACCCAGTCGTTCAGTCTTTTTGTTCTGTATTTATGTACGCGACCCAGTCGTTCATTCTAAATTTTCCATTGCCATACTGGCTGGCAACTTTCCTATCCCTTGCTTGCTAGCTAGCCAACTACGGCTAACTTACAACTCACGTCAAACAGTGCAGCCAGAATAACAACAGCAGCTGCATTTGCATTTGTTTAAGCTGTTTTCTAGTGACATTTATTTGGACACATTCATAACAATGAGCTAATGAGGCATAGAAAATGTGCTCTCTCCTCAGGACACTGTTGTTCAGAGAAGCTAGCCAACAACAGCAGCTAACACAATAACTTCAAATTGAAGCTGGAAAGACTGCAAACTAGCTGTACTTCATTTCAATTTACCTTTTTCAATTGACATTTCTTTGTATATATCTATCAACATGGTGCCTGCTGATTCATGATTTCGACTGGCTGAGAAACGCTACCTGTCTGTCTCATCCCGACTCCCGACACGTTCATTACTATGGGACAGCTGGAGATGAATATTGAAACAATGTTAAAACTTCTTTGGGTACGGGGGGCAGTATTGAGTAGCTTGGATGAATAAGGTGCCCAGAGTAAACTGCCTGCTAATCAGGCCCAGAAGCTAAGATATGCATATTATTAGTTGATTATTAGTTGATTTGGATAGAAAACACACTGAAGTTTCTAAAACTGTTTGAATGATGTCTGTGAGTATAACAGAACTCAAATGGCAGAAAAAAAACAGAGAAAAATCCAACCAGGAAGTGGGAAATCTGAGGTTTGTAGTTTTTCAAGTGATTGCCTATCCAATATACAGTGTAAATGGGGTCAGGTTGCACTTCCTAAGGATTCCACTAGATGTCAACAGTATTTAGAACGTTATTTCAGGTTTCTACTGTGAAGGGGGAGCGAATAAGAGCTGTTTGAATCGGGGTTCTGGCTGAAAGCCATTAACTAAGCCGTGAGTGCGAGCTACGTTCCTTTTAATTTCTAAAGACTGAAAATGAATTGTCCGGTTTGAATATTATTGAAGATTTATGATAAAAACATCCTAAAGATTGATTATATACAGCGTTTGACATGTTTCTACGAACTGTAATGGAACGTTTTTTGAGTTTTCTTCTGGACTTAGTGCTCGCGCCTTGTGCATTTTGGATTACTGGACTAAAAGCGCGAACAAAAAGGAGGTATTTTGACATAAATATGAACTTTATTGAACAAAACAAACATGTATTGTCTAACATGGAGACCTGGGAGTGCCATCAGATGAAGATCATCAAAGGTAAGTGATTAATCTTAACACTATTTCTGACTTTTGTGACACCTCTCCTTGGTTGGAAAATGGCTGTATGATTTTCTGTGGCGAGGCGCTGACCTAACATAATTGCAAGGTGTGCTTTCACCATAAAGCCTTTTTCAAGTCAGACTGGTTGGATTAACAATAAGTTTATCTTTAAAATGGTGTATAATACTTGTATGTTTGAGGTATTTTAATTATGAGATTTCTGTTGTTTGAATTTTGGCGCCATGCAATTTTACTGGCTGTTGGCGAACTAGCTTCCCACATATCCCAGAGAGGTTTTAAAAACAGAAAGCTTTATACACATTTCCACTGTTAAAAATTAAATGTTAGTCGAAAAGACATGTGAGATAATGTCTAGATGCTTTTTATAGTTGATATCAAGTTTATCAATTGCCTGGCTGGGCTAATGAGACAGTGGATTGCGTAGTCAGATGGTACAGAGTAAATACACATTTCAATGTCATAGATTTAGCCAGTGGTAACTTGTGGAATAGACACCGGCTGGAATGCGGTTTCAACCAATCAGCATTCAGGATTACATCCTCTTTTGGTATAAAAATGTATGTAATTATGGGGCAATCAAAATGAAGTGTTACCATATCTCGCTGTGTTGTATCAATACCCCTTGAATCCACTCTGTGGCCTCATATTAAGTGATTGTGTAGTGTAGCCAATCGTTTACACTTTCCATCTATCTACCTCATTTACTCTCAGACTTGGCATATGAAATGAAAGTGGCCCCTCGTCTATACTACAACACAATATTATTTTCATTTGCTGTCTGACAGAGATTCCTCCCAAGAGGATGGGGGGGAATTAAATTGATATGATTTGAGTCCGAATGTAATATAAGGCTGACATTCTACTGAACTGTAACCTTATCTGAGCAGGTATTGTTTGTGTGGGTGGCCTGTGAGGCCCCAGGGGCAGGGCAGAGAGCCACGGCCATGG
Organism: Oncorhynchus mykiss; assembly: GCF_013265735.2. Classification (NCBI taxonomy): domain Eukaryota; kingdom Metazoa; phylum Chordata; class Actinopteri; order Salmoniformes; family Salmonidae; genus Oncorhynchus; species Oncorhynchus mykiss. Next base: position 37,586,473 of record NC_048570.1, read on the forward strand.
CCCAGGGAGGGGCGAGTGCAGGGAAGGACAAGACATGACTGTCTCAGAACACACACACAGTTTCACTGATGAGGAAAACCTGATATGGTTCAGAGGGAGGGAGCCCACTTACAGGAGGTGGTAGCTGATACCAACTAACCAGCATGGGAGCCGTGCCAACACAGCAGCTGAAAGCCCGTTGACACCGCCCAATGGGGAGCGTAATACGACACCCTCATAACGGCACATTCACTTGTCATTGTACTGGACCCTTTGTCTTATACAGGACATTGTGGCCTGTCTTTTTGTTAGGGGAAAGTTGAGGATATCGCTGACTTGATATCACTCCACAGCAAGAGCGTACGGACAGAATAAGGAGAGGACGGCTGGTGGCTGGTGCAGTTAGAGGGGGTTTGTCCTAAAGTGCCGGTCCATATTCAAACCTTGGGAGATGTCTGGGTGAAGCAGGTTCTTTTCACTAACCTATTAGTGTAAAAGTACAATCAAGGGCTTAACCCCACTTTGTGGAGTCTAATGCTCAATTCGTATAAAATCTGTCTTCATTATCAGACGTTCTGTTTTCCAATCTACCGCTCATGTCTTGGCTGACACTACCTATCTTTGGAGTACAGTTTACTTGGAAACAACTAAAATAGGTGGATAGCTAAGCTGCTGCACTGCATTACAGCCCTTAAACACAACTCACTGAACCATGCATGTACTGTGTATTTGCGTTGAAACCCGGAAGCCACATACTACAATTTGAAGACAATCTCCGTCATCGCAAGAAAAATGTGTAGTGTGCAGTATTTACACACATTTTTAAACACATATGCAATGAACCTCCAGTCATTGAAATCTCAGCTCAATCGAGGTAGTAACTGGGATACAAACCTTTATTTTAACAGAGTCCCATTGAAACCAAGGTCTCTTTCACAAGGGAGCCTTGCATACATACACACAATTTACAAAATACGATAGAATACAAATATACAAAATTACCAACACACTCAAGAAAAATGATCACATTCCTCAGCAAAGACGTCCCCAATCAACATTTTGAATTGCCTGAGCGGCACCAGTACATCCAGTTGTCGGGAACTCTGTCGATTGTTCCATAGGTGGCGAGCAAAGAATGCTGAGGAGACCGAAGGGATTTCCAGAATTAGCCATCCCTGAGACCGGGTATGGCAACTTGTACATCTGGAACTTAGCAGCCCTTTCCTGAAGTCAAATGACCTTGTGGCCTCATCGGTGGAATGTTATTAAAAAAAAATCTGAATTTTTAAAAAGAAACACTGTATCTTCGGCAGCTATGTCAAACGGTTTTGCTACATTTCAGTCTTTGATTAATTATATAAAGTGTAGTATTGGGATGTAAACTCATAGTGTTCTCCATTTCAACTCTATGTATGACATGGTACAGGAGTATACTTTTGTTTCAAAGTCAATTTGTTTAAGACTACCAAGGAACACTCTGTTCGACCCTTGTTTAGCCCACTGCAGTAAGCGGTTAATGATGTTAGGTACGGCAAGAGTATTTGTAAAAGAGCTTTATAAATAAAAAGAGAGCAATGAATCAACCTACATGACTTCAAAGAGGGCCAGCCTAATTTCTGGTAAAGAATGCATGGCTAATTCTGGAAATGTCAAAAAGAGATTCAACCACAAAGACCAGGGAGGTTTGCCAATGCTTAGCCAAGAATGGTACTTATTGGTAGATGGGTAAAAAAAAAGCAGACATTGAATATCCCTTTGAGCATGGTGGAGTTATTAATAACACTGGATGATACAGGGTGAAAAAATGGAAGCCTGTACAGACAAAAAATATTCCAACACATGTTTACGGTTTGCAACAAGGCACTAAAGTAATACTGCAAAAAATGTAGCAAAGCATTCTCTTTTTGTCCTGAATCTTTGGGGCAAATCAAATATGACACCTTACTGAGTACCACTCTCCATATTTTGAAGCATATGGTGGTAAAAAAAAAAGAAACATAATGGAGGAAAAATCCTAGAGGAAAACCTGATTCAGTCTGCTTTCCACTAGACACTGGGAGATGAATTCACATTTCAGCAGGACAATAACCTAAAACACAAGGCCAAATAATATATACTGGAGTTACTTACCAAGACGGCACTGAATGTTCCTGAGTGGCCTATTTACAGTTTTGACTTAAATCGGCTTGAAAACCTGTGGCAAGACTTGAAAATGACTGTCTAGCAATGATCAACAACCAACTTGATAGAGCTTGAAGACTTCTAAAAGTCTGGGATAATATGGGATAATCCCTGTGTGCAAAGATCTTAGAGACTTACCCAGGAAGACTCACAGCTGTAATTGCTGCCAAAGATGATTCTAGCATGTAGTGACTCAGGAATGTGAATACTGATGTAAATAAGATATTTCTGTACTTAATTTTCAATAAATGTGCAAACATTTTGAAAAACATATTTTCACTTTGTCATTATGAGGTGTTGTGAGTAGATAGGTGAGAAAAATGTATCCATTTTGAAATCAGTCTGTAACACAACATAATGCTCAAGAAGGTATGAATACTTTCTGAAGCCACTGTACATCACTCTCACACACACGCACGCACACACGCACGCACGCACGCACACACACACATATATACTGGACCTAAAATCGACCCCATGCGGGACCCCTTTGTAATATCAAGGAAACCTGACTTAACACCATGAGAAGATATACACTGTGTCCTATCTGTCAGGTAGTTTTCAAAACAATTATATGCACCCTGATCCAGGCCAATATTGCCGACAACCTTTGAATTAGTAGTGAGTGATCAACAGTGTCAAAGGCCTTTGACAGGTGAATGGAAAGGGTAGCACAATGTTGCCTTTTGTCCGTATCTCTGCTGCATCATTGGTTATAAATGATGTGAGTAAATGTATATTTAACCACATCAGTTTTTGAACAAGGAATGGAGCAGAGATAGTGCTATGACCAGGTCTAAAGTCAAACATTCAGAATACATTTCATAGACAAAAACGATCTTCCCTGCGAGTTGATCAATGATTGTAATATTTTAGCTACGCAACAAAGTTTGGAAATAGGCCAATAGTTATTTAGGTCACAAAAGTCACCACCTTTGTGGAGAGTGAGCACATGGACCGTCTTCCAAACCTTGGGGATAGTACCAGATGTAATCGTCAGATGAAAAATATGGGTTAACAATTCAGCAAGGGAGCGGAGAGCTGTAGTAAAAACTGATCAGCATATCACCCCCAATGGATTGTTTTTACACCAATCTCAAGCAAAGCACTTATCACAGGTAGTAACTTGTTGAAATTTCACAGGTCATCATTCAAGTCAGCTAGAGGCTGGGGGCGGGAAGAGCACCATTCCTCTAAAATAAAAAGCTTGCAGAGATAACATGATTAAAAGCAACACTTATCTCCTTCTATTCAGTGATGATATGACAAAACCTGCTTCGGCAGAGAAGGGCAGGAATTTGCATGCTTCCGTGAATGAACTGTTTTCCAAAATGTTGAAGAATCACCAGCAGAGTCAAAGATAGCACTTAAAAAGTAACTGGATGTAGCTTTCTTAATCCAGATAGTACATCTGTTTCTAAGTTGTCTGAAAGATTTCCAATCTGAAACACAGTCAGTTTTCCTTGCTTTTCCCCAAGCCTGGTTCCTCATCTGAATAAGTTCAGAAAGATCAGAGGAGTACCAAGAATTTGATATGTTCTTAACTCTAAATTGTTTGAAAAGGGAATAAAGACAGAAGACATCTGCAGATAGGAGTCATTCTCTGTTAAATGTCACCTAAAGGGTCGGGTGGCAGCCGCTTGTCTGCCATGCCATTTATTCATGGCAATTATATTCTGTTCTGAACTTTGTCTGTGCCCTGGATGCAATAGACTGCTGATCAGATGAGATGAACAGACTATTACTGTTAATGATTGTCAGAGGTCTTTTCCCTAATTCTAGAAAAGACCCATTGAGTTAACTTCTGACATTGGATCTTGGCAGCATGCTACCCTAATAATGATATGATTGAGCCTGCCAATACGAACAGGACTAGATTAGCAATTAAGGCCAGGCAACACAGGCTACAAGGACATTTTTTGCATCTACTTATCAAGTTTGAGATGTTTTGGCATTTTGGTCTATTAATATTAGTATTCTCCAGACTTATACATATGGAATTGTTTATACGTAGTCACATTTTTATTCTAGATTACTTTGTCTCCAGAAAATGTGCCAAAAATGCATTTTGTGTACCTTTCTTTAGTATTTTACAGATAGAAATATGAAAAAAAAGTATTTATCCACAATCTGCTAAGTGTAAGTGCGGTCCTGGAGTGTCTTAACAAAATTAAACCAAAATATTCAGGCTGACTGTCCATGTGATATGCAAATATCTGCATATTTAATGAAATATAGACTAATTGACATGTTTTAATATACAAAAAAATAATTATATTTATGTCGACATTCAGTTGGTAAAAGTTGATTGTGATATGATTCAGGGGTGGGGGGGAAATCCCTATCAGGGTGTGGTACCTGGCCTTAAGAGCCATCAGAGCCCAAATGTACTGTGATTCAAAAAAACTTTCCAAACACACTACACACTACATACACTACACACCATACATGTGTAGCACTACCTTTGACATATAAACACCTCCAAATTTGTATCACTGGCTTGACAAAATCCTCTTGGTACTTTTGGGATCATAGGGCATCCACTATAGCTCTTCACTCTCTTCTTCAGGAGGGCTCTTACCTTTTTATGGTGCCATATAATGCAATTTAGACCTTGGTAGGCTACTACCATGTGGTGAAGCCAGTGGCGACCCGTCATTCAGGGCCCCACATTAAAAAAAAACATGTTATTTTCGCATTAATACAGTATGTGTCACATATCAGTTTGCAAACAATGTAAAACAAATCTAAATAACATTTGAGATGATAAAGCCTCCATACAAACATGGTCTCTTTTTTTGCTTTCTTGAGTAAGGCAGCTACAAAATGCAGGTGTTTCAGCCAAATTCACTGCTTTCTGTGGTGGTCGGGCAGCCAGCAGAAAATACGGAGCGAAGGGGTTGGTAATGTTCTCTATTTGCGGCGTGATTGGCTCAGTGATCTGTTATTCATGGGACACTACATCACTGCCAGATCTAAGGGTAGAGCTCGAAAATTGTCATGAAGTTACATTAGAAGTGCTCATCAAAGATCTCAAGGTCATTGGCCACGGATAAATTAAAGTTAACGTCAAATAGCTACAGTAGCTTTGAACGGACATCATACTTTCAAAATCTTAGCTAGCAGTCATCATCATGAATCAAGTCGACAATCTACTGGCAAATCCTTTTTTTTCCTTGTCATATGAACAGAAATAATGAAGAGAAATGATGGATAAATCCTATCGGTGCTCATCGGCCATTGGACATAAACATTACACAACAAGTTGGAAATCACAAATTCAACAATGAGTAGTTTGCAAGCAGTGCAAATCAATCACTAGCCTGATATTAAGTGGAATGGGTGTTTGGTCCCAATTCTGGGTTTAAGGGTCTCTTTTCCAAGTTTAAAAAAAAAAAATTCAACATTGGCCATCCTGTTATTCCAGCAGGATTTCTGCCGCCCTCAAAACAACTGTTAACTCTGAACTGGAAAATAGGACTTCAGTGAGTTCAAGACAACTGGGAACTCTGAAAAAAAACGGCCTCAAAATAGAAAATATGTTTCACATATCAGTTTGCAAACAATGTAAAACAAAAACATTATTTATCCTACGGTTCTGACTTGATGTACAGGGAAAACATTGTAAGAACGGCCCATGTTCTATAATTCTGTTGCTGTACATTTCAAAAGCGCTGAACAAATAGTCATATTGACTAGGTCATCCTAGCTCGCTCATTAACGTCTTAATCGAAATTACGGATTGCCTCTTATCCGCTCTTAATCCCCTTATGCCATAGTAGAAACCATATTAGTTTAAGCAAGCCAGCCATATCAACTATGTTTTTTTTTAAAGGCAGTAAATGATGCTGAATGAACTGTTTCGCTGCCTGACAAGGCTCTGCTGGGTGGCTAGGTGTAGCAGTGGTAAGGTGTTGGGACTGCTGTTGGGACTCTGTAGGGATAGCTTTTTGTAGGCCCTAACAGTTTGTGGGCACCGTTTGTCAGCGTTATATTGCAATTAATGTTTTGTTTAGTGTTTTGTTGTGTAGTGGCTTTGCTGGCATGCATTCCCAAATGTTTGTTTTTGTTTGCCCCACCAAGTCGCCACTGGGTGAAGGATGGGTGAAGCATAGAGGGAAGTGATGGATGTGAATCATAATGTTGTACTCGCTCTTTAATCTGCACCTCCAAAAGGATAGTATACTATCACTAGTTACAAAATTAAATCTAGCTATCAATCATCTATTTATCTATTTACTATTGAAATTAGAACCTTGACATGGAATTTTCAGCAGCATTTTTGGGGGTGAGAAAATTGTAATCCTGTTGAGCTGACTATTTTTGATGGAATTACATTACATTGCATGGATTGGAATGAACGCCCAACTTCAATGAATCATTGGTATATACAGCATGCCCCTTGGCTATAAGATTTCCCATCTTTGCATAATACGTCATAATACATCGCTCTCATCAATTTATAATTCATAATCTTACTGCAACACCTTCACTGACAGTTCAATAAATGATTGCTAGCTTCACCCTATTTATTTACTCTGTATTTTCTAAATATTTTGATGATCAAAGCCGTTTGGAGATTTCACAGGCATGAATAATGGATTAGGATAATGGGAATAAGATCTCTTGACATAACAGATGCAGCTGCTGCCACCACTGTGCTGTAAATGTATAGGTGGAGCACGCTACATTAAATTGATGGATGCCAGTGTTAAGCTATTAAGCATTGTACTATAAAACACAGTGTTGAGAGGAATATATTATTAAGATATGAATTAGGTTTATTTTACTGTGCAAGCCTCTAATAAGACATAGTCTATGGTTGTCACAAATACAGTGTTTATATACAGTGCCTTGCGAAAGTATTCGGCCCCCTTGAACTTTGCGACCTTTTGCCACATTTCAGGCTTCAAACATAAAGATATAAAACTGTATTTTTTTGTGAAGAATCAACAACAAGTGGGACACAATCATGAAGTGGAACAACATTTATTGGATATTTCAAACTTTTTTAACAAATCAAAAACTGAAAAATTGGGCGTGCAAAATTATTCAGCCCCCTTAAGTTAATACTTTGTAGCGCCACCTTTTGCTGCGATTACAGCTGTAAGTCGCTTGGGGTATGTCTCTATCAGTTTTGCACATCGAGAGACTGAATTTTTTTCCCATTCCTCCTTGCAAAACAGCTCGAGCTCAGTGAGGTTGGAAGGAGAGCATTTGTGAACCGCAGTTTTCAGTTCTTTCCACAGATTCTCGATTGGATTCAGGTCTGGACTTTGACTTGGCCATTCTAACACCTGGATATGTTTATTTTTGAACCATTCCATTGTAGATTTTGCTTTATATTTTGGATCATTGTCTTGTTGGAAGACAAATCTCCGTCCCAGTCTCATGTCTTTTGCAGACTCCATCAGGTTTTCTTCCAGAATGGTCCTGTATTTGGCTCCATCCATCTCCCCATCAATTTTAACCATCTTCCCTGTCCCTGCTGAAGAAAAGCATGCCCAAACCACGATGCTGCCACCACCATGTTTGACAGTGGGGATGGTGTGTTCAGCTGTGTTGCTTTTACGCCAAACATAACGTTTTGCATTGTTGCCAAAAAGTTCAATTTTGGTTTCATATGACCAGAGCACCTTCTTCCACATGTTTGGTGTGTCTCCCAGGTGGCTTGTGGCAAACTTTAAACAACACTTTTTATGGATATCTTTAAGAAATGGCTTTCTTCTTGCCACTCTTCCATAAAGGCCATATTTGTGCAATATACGACTGATTGTTGTCCTATGGACAGAATCTCCCACCTCAGCTGTAGATCTCTGCAGTTCATCCAGAGTGATCATGGGCCTCTTGGCTGCATCTCTGATCAGTCTTCTCCTTGTATGAGCTGAAAGTTTAGAGGGACGGCCAGGTCTTGGTAGATTTGCAGTGGTCTGATACTCCTTCCATTTCAATATTATCACTTGCACAGTGCTCCTTGGGATGTTTATTGTTTGGGAAATCTTTTTGTATCCAAATCCGGCTTTAAACTTCTTCACAACAGTATCTCGGACCTGCCTGGTGTGTTCCTTGTTCTTCATGATGCTCTCTGCGCTTTTAACGGACCTCTGAGACTATCACAGTGCAGGTGCATTTATACGGAGACTTGATTACACACAGGTGGATTGTATTTATCATCATTAGTCATTTAGGTCAACATTGGATCATTCAGAGATCCTCACGGAACTTCTGGAGAGAGTTTGCTGCACTGAAAGTAAAGGGGCTGAATAATTTTGCACGGCCAATTTTTCAGTTTTTGATTTGTTAAAAAAGTGTGAAATATCCAATAAATGTCGTTCCACTTCATGATTGTGTCCCACTTGTTGTTGATTCTTCACAAAAAAATACAGTTTTATATCTTTATGTTTGAAGCCTGAAATGTGGCAAAAGGTCGCAAAGTTCAAGGGGGCCGAATACTTTCGCAAGGCACTGTATCTAGGCCTATACGTGTGCCCATTTGGGGATATCTGATTCTATTGCTGATTGTTTTAACTCACCACCACTAATGAATGTGATTTTTATTCACTTCAAAAAACAAGTAAACTAAGTCTGTTTTTAGAATCAATTGAGAATGACAATTGTTCCTCAAAGTATTCAAACAATATTTTCCCTTCCTCTAACCACTTGGAATGAAAGTGAAAAATGTAGTGCTCTGATCCAGTGGAAACGTCATAAAATACCTGATTACTTCTTATCCTTTGCACAAATAGCCTACATCTGTGTCTGTCCCGAGCTCGCTAGCACAGGAAACTCTGAGGGCCCAGAATATTTTAAACAATGTTTCAAGTTTGCTAGTGAGAGTTTATGGGCGACCCAGTTGATAGTTGATACAATGTTTAAAGTTTGTTGCAGACAGGCCGTGCTTAGCCAATGTGACCTATATTTATTTTTATTTGGATATGTTCTACCTGCAGGCTGCAATGTTTTTAAATAGTTGGCTTTATGTAGGGTATTGTTACATAGTTGGCAAAATAAAAGTTTGTTTTAGATTTCATTTAGATTTAGAATGTGGATTAACCACAGACAATGATTTTGAGATACAAAAACTATTAGAAATTAAATTAAACTGTTCCACGAAATCATAAATGGCACACAGATTGGTAGAAGTGGTCAAATAAATTGTCACTCCAGATGGAAAAAGTTGCAGACTACTGGTGTAGGTAGTGGCCTATTACCGGCAACATCAGGAGCGGGAGGAGGGTCGGGAAGAGGTATTTTCCTTCATTTGTGTGTCTTAATGATTTAATCAAAGAACCTGCTTAAGGCATCAGACAAGTTCAGTACAAATAGTTGATTTTATTAAAACACTTAGGGTGTGTCTATTAGTGGAGGCTGCTGAGGGGATGGCTCATAATAATGGCCCGGAATGGAGTAAATGGAATAGTGTCAAACACATGATGTGTTTGATACCACGAGAACGGCACCGGAGGAGATGGCTGCCATGTTACGGTCCCCTAACTAATTGTGCTATTGTGTGTGTTTTTCCGTGTTTTAAAAAAAACGTATTTTGTACATAATGTTTCTGCCACCGTCTCTATTGACCGAAAAGAGTTTCTAGATATCAGGGCAGTAATTACTCACCCCGTACTGGAAGAATACTTTTTTTTCTTTAACGAGTCGGACGCAAAGGATTTACTCCAGACACCCGACTAGGTCCTCATCCCCGTCTTTTGAAGGAGAAAGAGACGGAGATATCGGGGACGTAGGTCTGGGTACCTTGTAAGGATCCTACGGCGAGTGGGTAATCTGCCTTTACCATCATTGGATAATACAATCATTGGATAATAAAATAGATGAACTACGAGCACGTATACACTACTAACGGGACATTAAAAACTGTGTTTTAAAAATGTTTCACCGAGTCATACCTGAATGATGACATGAATAGCATACAGCTGGTGGGTTTTACACTTTTTCTGCAGGATAGAACAGCAGCCTCTGGTAAGACAAGGGGTGGCGGTCTATGTATATTTGTAAACAACTACACTGGCTCTGACGCTCGTCGGATGTAGCAGGGCTCGCAAACTATTACAGAATATAAATGGAAGCACAGCCGCAAGCTGTTCAGTGACACGAGCCTACCAGATGAGCTAAATTACTTCTATGCTCGCTTCGAGGCAAGTAACACCAAAATATGCATGAGAGCATCAGCTGTTCAGGATGACTGTGTGACCACTCTCTCTGTAGACAATGTGATTAAGACCTTTAAACAGGTCAACATTCACAAGGCTGCAGGGCCAGACGGATTACCAGGATGTGTACTCCGAGCATGAGCTGACCAATTGGCAAGTGTCTTCACTGACATTTTCAACCTGTCCCTGACTGAGTTTGTAATACCAACATGTTTAAAGCAGACCTCCCTAGACCCACTCTAATTTACATACCACCCAAAAGATGCACAGATGATGCGATCTCTATTGCACTCCATACTGCCCTTTTCCACCTGGACAAAAGGAACACCTACGTGAGAATGCTATTCATTGACAACAGCTCAGCATTCAACACCATAGCACCCTCAAAGCTCATCACTAAGCTAAGGACCCTGGGACTAAACACCTCCTTCTGCAACTGGATCCTGGAATTCCTGTTGGGCCACCTCCAGGTGGTAAGGTTAGGTAACAACACATGATCCTCAACATGGGGGCCTCAGGGGTGAGTGCTCAGTCCCCTCATGTACTCCCTGTTCACTCATGACTGCATGGCCAGGCACAACTCCAACACCATCATTAAGTTTACCGATGACACAACAGTGGTAGGCCTGATCACCGACAATGATGAGACAGCCTATAGGGAGGAGGTCAGAGACCTGGCCGTGTGGTGCCAGGACAACAACCTCTCCCTCAACGTGATCAAGACGAAGGAGATGATTGTGGACTACAGGAAAAGGAGGCCCGAGCACGCACCCATTCTCATTGACGGGGCTGTAGTGGAGCAGGTTGAGAGCTTCAAGTTCTTTGTGGTCCGCATCACCACCAAACTAACATGGTCCATACACACCAAGACAGTTGTGAAGAGGGCACAACAAAGACTATTCCCCCCCAGGAGACTGAAAAGATTTGGCATGGGTCCTCACTTCCAAAAAAGGTTCTACAGCTGCACCATCGAGAGCATCCTGACTGGTTGCATCAATGCCTGGTATGGCAAATGCTCAGCCTCCGACCGCAAGGCACTACAGAGGGTAGTGCGTACCGCCCAGTACATCACTGGGGTCAAGCTTCCGGCCATCCAGGACCTCTATACCAGGTGGTGTCAGAGGAAAACAAATGTTATCAAAGACTCCAGCCACCCTAGTCATAGACTGCTCTCTCTGCTACCACACGGCAAGCGGTACCGAAGCATCAAGTCTAGGTCCAAAAGTCTTCTTAACAGCTTCTACCCCAAGCCATAAGACTCTTGAACAGCTAATCAAATGGCTACCCAGACTATTTGCGTTGCCCCCCCACCCCTTTTACGCTGCTGCTACTCTCTGTTTATTATCTATGCATAGTCACTTTAATAACTCTATCTACAGTACATGTACATATTACCTCAATTACCTTGACTATCTGGTGTCCTCGCACAATGACTCTGTACCGGTACCCCTGTATACAGCCTCGGTATTGTTATTTTACTGCTGCTCTTTAATTATTCATTACTTTAAAAAACTGTACTTATATATTTTTTATTTAACACTTATTTTTCTTAAAACTGCATTGTTGGTTAAAGGCTTGTAAGCATTTCATTGTAATACCTGTTGTATTTGGAGCATGTGACAAAACTTTGATTTGATTTGATAACATTCCATTCACTCCATTCCAGCCATTAAACTCCATTGCAGCCGTGATCATAAGCCGTCCTCCCCTCAGCACCCTCCACTGGTGTCTATTAATGGAAAAATACAGATTTTTTATTTTATTTTTTAAATTGAACTTTAATTTACTGTAACCTTTATTTAACAAGGCAAATCAGTTAAGAACAAATTCTTATTTACAATGACGGGCTATGAACAGTGGGTTAACTGCCTTGTTCAGGGGCAGAATTACAGATTTTTACCTTGTCAGCTCGGGGATTCGATCTAGCAACCTTTCGGTTACTGGCCCAAATTTTAAAAAATTGACCAATCAATTGGTTGACCAAGATTTTTGGGGGGTCGGGGACAGCCCTAGCTTTAGATACCCAGGTTATGTGCCCCCCACTTCTAAAACCAAAGTTGCACCTCTGAAATAAAGTTGCCTTTTACTTACCTGCCAAATAGAAAAAACACACACACATACACAAACGCACGTATAGGATGCATGCATGCATAAACCTTACCAACCTCAACATGGATGACAGTTTAAGTGGGCAGCAGGAGCATCCACTTGCAGCTACACATTATCTATTCCCTCTGTCACTTGTCTCAGCTCAGTGACAGATCCATGAATCCTTTGGAAACTGTAGAGAACTATGTAGAGAACATTGAATAACAAGATGAGTTTTCCCAAGGGGTTTACTATTAAGTATTCCTCTAGATATAGACTGAATTGAATTAAAAGTTAATAGAAAAACCATTTCCCAATTCTTATAAAATATGTTTTAAAAAATCAGCTGTAAGCCTACAGTAAAATGCTTAGGGAAAGAAGGAGACCAACTGTATTCCGCTTTATAGGAACAAAGTGAAAAGAAACTAAGAAATGCAAAGAATTTGTCACTGTAATCATTACAAATAGGGAAGCATGCCTTCATTGACCATCTTAAAATGCCAATAGGCATTCCAGCAGCACGCTCTCTCACACATTTGACTGAGAGCCAAATCAGATGAAGATAACATGATGCAAACATCTGGCCCAGCAAATCTGCTGCCAGTAATTATGCCCGGAGTGGAGCCCAGGTCTCTGGAAACTGTTTCTGTGTCAACACACCCACACACACGCACACACTTGTACGTACAAGCAGACACACACAAACACATATGCACACACACATATAGGCAAGTATGACACCCACATGCATGCACACATGCACCCTCACACCCACACATATGCTCTCTCGCACATGCAAACACACAGGCACACATGCATAAAAACACACAGCACACAGCACACAAACACATGGCACAACATACTAGTCCATCATGGCTGTCCTGGTGGGTTACAACAGTGTCAGCAGTGTCAGCAGTGGATATAGTGGATACTGATGGAAGATCAATGATTACATACTCTATTTATCAAGTGTTTGGTAATTGACAGTTTTTCTCTGCTTTCTCAAAACATAAATACATTCATCAAAATGAAATGATACTGTCAAAATCGCAAATACGTTCATTAAAAGAACATGACTCTCTGCAAAAAGATTAGCACAAACATGCACATCTCTACAGTAAGTTGACAAAACAGAAAGTTAGCCTGTCTTTTAAAAAATTCCAAGTAGAGCAATATATATATTTCTTGCAGTTACTAAATTATGTCGATCACATTTGGACGTACAACTATCAAAAGGTGCCGAATGATGGGTAATTATTCACATCTATGCATATTTCACCAAACAATTTCATACGTATAAAATCAAATATTATCATGATCAAAAAGAAAATGGAAAATAAGCATTAATTCACTGGTATCATCACAATCTAATTCCATGTATTCAATACTTCCACAGTATGCTCGTCGGCTCATAGGTTCGTAGACTCTCCATCGAAGCAGAAACACAATCTCCATTATAAGAAAAGGTGAATACAGTGGAGGAACACAACTTATATGAATGTATAGGCCTCAATTCACAGCAAAGCTCATCAATGTTGAAGATGATGATTTAGGAATAACCCAAAGTTACTTAGAAGTAACTCAACTTCATTCTCTGTATGTCTGCAATGTTGTAAAAAGAAAATCATGGAAATTAGACAGTCCCTGTGCCTAGATCTTTCCCTATGTCGTACCTGTTTTAGGCCTACTGCTGATAAAGCCATTTACAATTTTGTGTAGTAGTACCTCTACTATTGTATTTAAAGGCTCAGTGCAGTCCCAAAATGTATTTTTTTTACTGTGTTTTACGTATATTTCCACACCACGAGGTTGGAATAATACTGTGAAATGTCCTTTTAACAAAGGAATACTTTGTATTTATTTAAATGTCCTCTCTGGACTTCCGTAGCAGAGGGAAAATCAAGTTAAAAAAATATATTTTCTACAATGTACATTTTGGTGCTGTAATTCACCTCACCACAAGCAATATTTTTTTGTTTGCTTGCTTGTTAACCCTTCAACTACATCCAGATCAAGTACTCGTTTTGTCATCATACAGCTATCACACAACATCACTATAGAAGGGTTGGTTGTTTAGCAGCAAAACCAACTAAACCAACTAGTGCGTAACAGACGGGGTTGGCTTAGATTGTGAAATATATTTTGTAAACTATAAAATATACTGTACACTACCGGTCAAAAGTTTTAGAATACCTGCTCATGCAAGGGTTTTTATTTATTTTTAGTATTTTCTACAATAATAGTGAAGACATCCAAACTAGGAAATAACACATTTGGAATCATGTAGTAAGTAACCAACAAAGTGTTAAACAAATCAAAATGTATTTTATATTTGAGATTCTTCAAATAGCCACCCTTTGCCTTGATGACAGCTTTGCACACTCTTGGCATTTGCTGCAGAATGCTGTGGTAGTCATGCTGGTGAATTCTAAATAAAGCACCCCCACACCATAACACCTCCTCCATCGTTCACGGTGGGAAATACACATGCAGAGATCATCCGTTCCCCCACACCGCAAACCAAAAATCTCAAATTTGGACTCCAGACCAAAGGACAAATTTCCACCGGTCTAGTGTCAATTGCTCGTGTTTCTTGGCCCAAGCAAGTCTCTTCTTCTTATTGGTGTCCTTTAAATCAAATCAAATCAAAATGTATTTGCAAAAAAGGTATTAGGTGAACAATAGATAAGTAAATAAATAAAAACAACAGTAAAAAGACAGTGAAAAATAACAGTAGCGAGGATATATACAGTAGCGAGGCTATAAAAGTAGTGAGGCTACATACAGACACTGGTTAATCAGGCTGATTGAGGTAGATATGGTTAAAGTGACTGCATATATGATGAACAGAGAGTAGTAGTAGCGTAAAAGAGGGGTTGGCGGATGGTGGGTGGCGGGACACAATGCAGATAGCCCGGTTAGCCAATGTGCGGGAGCACTGGTTGGTCGGGCCAATTGAGGTAGTATGTACACGAATGTATACTTAAAGTGACTACACATATAAAATAAACAGAGAATACCAGCAGCGTAAAAGAGGGGTTAATAGTTGCTGCAATTCGACCATGGCCTGATTCACACAGTCTCCTCTGAACAGTTGTTGTTGAGATGTGTCTGTTACTTGAACTCTCTGAAGCATTTATTTGGGCTGCAATTTCTGAGGCTGGTAACTCTAATAAACTTATCCTCTGCAGCAGAGGTAACTTTGGGTCTTCCATTCCTGTTGCAGTCCTCATGAGAGACAGATTCATTATAGGACTTGATGGTTTTTGAGACGGCACTTGAAGGAACTTTCAAAGTTCTTGAAATTTCCCGAATTGACTGACCTTCATGTCTTAAGGTAATGATGTACTGTCATTTCTCTTTGCTTATTTGAGCTGTTCTTGCCATAATATGGACTTTGTCTTTTACCAAATAGGGCTATCTTCTGTATACCCCCCTTACCTTGTCACAACACGACTGATTGACTCAAACGCATTAAGAAGGAAAGAAATTCCACAAATTAACTTTTAAGAAGGCACACCTGTTAATTGAAATGTATTCCGGGTGACTACCTCATGAAGCTGGTTGAGAGAATGCCAAGCGTGTGCAAAGCTGTCATCAAGGCAAAGGGTATCTATTTGAAGAATCTCAAATATAAAACATATTTTGATTTGTTTAACACCTTTTTTGCTCATGATTCAATAGTGCCATGCACTGTAGAAAATAGTAAAAATTAAGAAAAACCCTTGAATGAGTAGGTGTTCTAAAACTTTTGACTGGTAGTGTATGTAAACTATATTTTGTCTCCAATGATTATTGAAAACGTAAATAATTTCCACAATGAGCACTTGTTGTCTCTCAAATACATCGTTACAGTTGTTGGTTAGCTAGATAGTGAATTTTTAGCATATTAGCATAGAAGTGACATCAGTCAAAACACCTCAGGACAACACTTGATATCAAGAACAAGATAAAACTAGCTCAAACGAGCCACCTACGTTTATTCATATGGCAGCTTCTTGTTACTGTTGCTAGCTATCTGGCCATCCATAATCTGCCCCATTGAAGCTTGCACGTCGTTTTCTTGATGTTGCCAGCTAACCCGTCTATAAAGTATACTATAGGCAGGAACCATTAGCGTGATGCGTACTTCATCAATAATGACCTCAGAACGTATGCATTTGAAGGGCAACACTATCTAGGCGCACAAGCCATGTACTGGGTACAGCAAGTCACCCTTCCACTGCTCTAGAATGAAAGTAGAACAAAGCTACAGTACGATCCATTTACAATGCCAGCCTTATTTGATCAATCAATCAACCAACCAGTCCCTGTTCGTACATCGACTTTGAGTGATGAAGGCATGGTGTGCATCCCAAATGGCCCCCTATTCTCTATAAAGTGCACTACTTTTGTTTGACCAGAGCCCACAGTGCAGCACACTCCCAATGTACTGTAAGCAGTGTTATGTTGTGTTGTCCCACCAGCCCTGAGGTGCAGAGGGTTAAATTTAGAGTCTTTCCAGGAACAGGAGTGGCATCCCTGCAGGCCTGTATGGGGCCAGTGTGTGTGTCTGTGTGTATATGTGTGTGTGTATGTGTGTGTATATGTGTGTGTATATGTGTGTGCTGTGCGTGGTGGGTGCTGGCCCTGGTGCCGTGTGTGACGCTGAGTGGCATGCCATCCAGCCATTGGAAGGGAACACTGCTCTGCTCCAGTTTACCCCCTGATTCGCGGCCCTGACTGCTCTACCCTGGCCTGCCCTGCTACCATAATGGGCAGTGACAGCCAGACCCCCTAGGACAACACCGGCCACAGAATGGGAATGCGTGTTTATTAATGGAAAAAGGGGAAAAGAGAATAGCAATAATAAGACGCAGAGGCACAAGTCCAGGCAATGTGACGGCTGGACAGATATACCGTGACAACCCTGACTCCCCCCGGCTGAATCTGTGGAGCCAACCATGCGAGGGCAAACTGGATCAGACAGACACTAATCTATTTCCCCTCTCTGGACGCTCATCAGTGACGTATGACTCATATGAAATGGAATAAAGATGCATCATGTTTAATGCACGCTGAAGTTGTGGGGGAATTTGTCACCACAAACTACAGTAAAGGGACATTATAAAACTTTTGCAATGTTGATGAAACACAGGTGCAATTAGAGACATTCGAAAGCCTTAATATGGATGAC
Source organism: Oncorhynchus mykiss (assembly GCF_013265735.2). NCBI lineage: Eukaryota > Metazoa > Chordata > Actinopteri > Salmoniformes > Salmonidae > Oncorhynchus > Oncorhynchus mykiss. The sequence goes on from NC_048570.1 coordinate 37,604,065, forward strand.
ATAATAACCAAACAATCTGCAGTCATGCATCCCTGATATGACAATGCTAGTTTGTTATGTCACATCGAAGCACATGGCCTTATGTCAAGGTAAGAACAGTAGTTAAACAAACATAATCTCTGAGTGTTTCACTGCACATCAACATTGTGCCAAATGTTTTTTTCACATTACAGTAAGTGTTTGTCTATGTTCTCAGTCTGCCAACTGTTTTACATTTCCTGATGAAGGGATTTAGGGCATGTGTGTTTATGTGTCTGCGTGCGCGTGAGTTCTTGCAAGTGTCTGTACCTGTGTTGTGTGTGTGGGTTTTCTCATGCGCGTGCATTTCATTCCTGTGCAGCTCTAATCTGTGAAATATGCTTAGGTAATGAGAGCAGAAGTTGTGGTCTGCTCTGGGAAATTTAGAGAACTTGCTTTTCTGCCTCAGGAAATTATGAGGCAAAAAATATTTTATTAATGCACCATTAAAAATGGATTAATGTTCATTACTTTCTCTGATGACTTTCATCTACTTTGTATGTAGAGTGAGAATTTCATTTCTCACAAAGAGCAGGCGATACAGGGCCAAGGTAAGTGCTACATTTTCCCCATCCAAAGATAGTTGGACAGGCCATTACTGGAGCTGACAATGCACCAATCAAACAATTGGGCTTTCATAGGGTATCGACTCATCATATCACCATTTAGAATATAACACCACTGCCCATTGTAAATGAATAACTCTAAAGCTGAAATGTTTTGCTTCAGCTGTCATGGATACAACATAAAGTCACCATCCCAGGCAGGCATCAAAAGGGGGGACTTGCTAAGAAAGTGTTTACCAATTAATACTGGCCGTGCTTGTATTATACCATATTGAATAATTATTGAACAACCCCTATAAAGTTGTGGAGAAAATATATTAAGGATTCTTAGTTACATTTCAGCCTTATTTAACTCACATATACAGTATGTTAGACATATCTATACCTACAGCGCCTATCATATCATATTCACCCCTCTTGGATTTTATCACATTTGATTGTCTACAATCTACACAAAATACTCTATAATGTTAAAGTGGAAGTATTTTTTAAAACATTTTTAAAGATGAATTAAAAATATACTCATGTTAGAAACACCTTAGGCAGTGATTACAGCTGTGAGTCTTCTTGGGTAAGTCTCTAAGAGCTTTGCATACCTGGATTGTGTAATATTTGCCCTTTATTCCTTTGAAAATTCTTCAAGTTATTTTCAAAATTCTTGCCATAGATTTTCAAGCATATTTAAGTCAAAACTATAACTTGGCCACTAAGGAACAGTCACTGGCTTCTTGTTAAGCTACTCCAATGTAGATGTGGCCTTGTGTTGTAGGTTACTGTTCTGCTAAAAGGTGAATGTCTCTCACAGTGTCTGGTGTTTTTTTGTATCTTGATAAACTCCCCATTCCTTTCTGATGTCAAGCATACCTAGGCCGTGATGCAGTCACCACCTTGTTCGTAAAATAAGGAGGCAGTTACTCAGTGATGTGTTTTGTTGGATTTGCCTCAAACATAAGGCTTTGTACTTAGGCCAAAAAGTATATTCCTTTGCCAATTGTTTTACAGTATTACTTTAGTGCCTTGCTGCATGTTTTGGAGAATTATTCTGTATATTTTATTGTTCTTTTCACTCTGTCATTTAGGTCATTATTGTGGAGTCACTACAATGTTGTTGATCCATTCAAATGTTTTTCTCCCATCAACGCCATTGAACTCTGTAGTGGTTTTAGAATCACCAATGGCCCCATGTTGACATCTCTGAGCAGTTTCCTTCCTGTCCTGCAGCTCAGTTCAGAAAGAAGACTGTGGGTGTTTCTCAAAATGAATACTACCGTTCTCCGAGCACGCAAATTGGAGCACGGGAGGGTTGGAGTAGGAGTCCAAATCCAAGTATGCAAACTGGAGCATGGAGGGCACTACTCAGTTTGTACATATGTTGAAGCATGCATCGATGCAAGCTTCAGCGGAAAGTATGCAAAGATATATGACGCAACCACGTAAAAAATTATGCACATTTTCTTGAACTCAATGGGAGCCATTATTTGAGCTGAAGCGAGAGAAATACAGTCCACCTTTGGAATTAAATGTTGCCTATTCACATCTCATACTGTATGTTGCCTGACTACAATATTTTATCTTGATGCGTTAATAAATACATGCTGTGCTAATTACATGCCTACAATACCCACTATAGTGTGCGTAGGTTCAAGGCCATAATAAGTCAATAGAGCTAACTCGCTAGCTACTACTGTTGGCTAGCCAGATATCCACAAAGAATTGATAGCTAGCTACCCATGAAGAATTGACATTCTCCTTGGGTAACATTGGTTTTATGTCATTTTTGCCTGTTATATTATCTGGTTAGCTCATTGTTGTGATTCACATATAGCTAGCTAGCTGATAGTTATGTAACGTGTTTTCTTTGTATATATCTTGTTTCATCTTTATTGCCACTGTCTTGACTGGAGGAAGGAAGTTTCAGTGAATGGTTAAGTCCATAGTCCATGTCAATTAGGGGAATAACCTATGTGTAAATGTAACAATCTGCTGTTGTGTTTTGTGTTATCTGTGATTGTCTTGTTTTGTTTGTTTTGTGTCATTTCTTAGTCATTGTACCTAAACTGTATGTGTAAACATGTATATGCAGGGCCCAGCTGTAAAAGAGACCTTGGTCTCAGTCTGTGTTCCTTGTTGAAATGAAGATATAATAATAGGGCTAACTGGTTAGCAAGCTAGTCACAAATAATTGTTAGCTAGCTATCCATGATGAATTGAAATCTACTATACCTTGCATAACATTAGTTTGAGGGTAATTTTTGCCTGTTTAACTAGCTGGTTGGCTAGCTAGATTACAACGATTCGCATACAGTGCTTTCAGAAAGAATTCAGACCCCTTGACTTTTTCCACATTACAGCCTTATTTAAAAAAAAAAAAAAGTTTTTTAAAATTCTCAGCAATCTACAGACAATACCACATAATGACAAAGCAAAGACATTTTAGCAATTTATGCAAATGTTTTAGAAAAAAAACAGAAATAAATCACATTTACATAAGTATTCAGACCCTATACTCAGGACTTTGTTGAAGCGCCTTTAGCAGTAATTGCAGCCTTGAGTCTTCTTGGGTATGATGCTACAAGCTTGGCACCCTTGTATTTGGGGAGTTTCCCCCATTCCTCTCTCCAGATCTTCTCAAGCTCTGTCAGGTTCGATGGGGAGCGTTGCTGCACAGCTTTTTACAGGTCTCTCCAGAGATGTTTAATAGAATTCAAGTCCGGGCTCTGACTGGGCCACTCCAGGACATTCAGAGACTTTTCCCGAAGCAACTCCTGCATTATTTTGGCTGTGTGCTTAGGGTCATTATCCTGTTGGAAGAGGAACCTTCGCCACAGTCTGAGGTCTTGAGCGCTCTGGAGCAGGTTTTCATCAAGGATCTCTCTGTACTTTGCTCTGTTCATCTTTGACTCAATCCGGACTAGTTTCCCAATCCCTGCTGCTGGAAAACATCCCCACAGCATGATGCTGTCACCACCATGTTTCACCGTAGGGATGGTGCCAGGTTTCCTCCAGACGTGACGCTTGGCATTCAGGCTAAAGAGTTCAATCTTGGTTTCATCAGACCAGAGAATCTTGTTTCTCATGGTCTGATAATCTTTAGGTGCCTTTTGGCAAACTCCAAGAGGGCTGTCATGTGTCTTTTACTGAGCAGTGACTTCCGTCTGGCCACTCTACCATAAAGGCCTGATTGATGGAGTTCTGCAGAGATGGTTGTCCTTCTGGAAGGTTCTCTCAACTCCACAGAGGAACTCTAGAACTATGTCAGAGTGACCATCAGGTTCTTGGTCCCCTACCTGACCAAGGCCCTTCTCCCCCGATTGCTCAGTTTGGCCGGACGACCAGCTCTAGGAAGAGTCTTGGGGGTTCCAAGACCTTCATTCCTTCATTGAAGAATGATGGAGGCCACTGTGTTCTTGGAGACCTTCAATGCTGCAGAATGTTGTTGGTACCTTTCCCCAGATCTGTGCCTCAACACAATCCCGTCTCAGAGCTCTACGGACCATTCCTTTGACCTCATGGCTTGGTTTTTGCTCTGACATGCACAGTCAACTGTGGGACCTTATATAGACATGTGTGTTCCTTTTCAAATAATGTCCTATCAATTGAATTTACTATAGGTGGATTCCAATCAAGTTGTAGAAACATCTCAAGGATAATAAATGGATACAGGATGCACCTGAATACTTATGTAAATGGTCTGAATACTTACGTAAATAAGGTAAGTTTCTTACAAACTGTAAGGTCCTGGGTGTCGTGAGGGTGAAATCAGGCGCAGGAAAGCAGAGTTCAATAAAGTGTTTTTTTTAATGCACACACGGTGAACTACGGTCACCCCACTTACGGGTGCTCAAACCAAATGCCCCAGACACAGTGAAACGAAAACAGTCTTGCACTAAGTACACGAACATGTACATCTAATGCAAACACCAGGGTTACAATAATCAATCCCGCACAAAAAACCAGGCGGGCCAGCTGACTAACAAAGCCTCACTAATTATAACAAACTCAAAACAGGTGTACTTAATAAACACATAAGGAGGGGGAGAAAAAGAATCAGTGGCATCTAGTAGGCCGGCGACGACGACCGCCGAGCGCCACCCGAACGGGAAGGGAAGCCACCGTCGGTGACACAAACCTGTTTTTGCTTTGTCATTACGGGATAATGTGTGTAGATCGCTGAGAATATTATTTTATTCAATCCATTTTAGGAGCCGGTTTTAACGTAAAAAAAATTGGAAAAAGTCAAGGGGTCTGAATACTTTCTGAAGGGACTAATAATTATGAAGTTTAACGTTTGCTTTGTGTATATTTTTGTTTTGTATCTATTGTTGCCATTTTTCTGGCTGGGGGGTGCAAGTATTTCTCAAATGTAATGTTTTATGTGTTCTCCACACTCTCATCCTCACAAGAACATAATCAAGAGAACGTCTTTGGAGAATGCACATGGAGCATGAGAGTGTGGAGCACGGTAGTATGCATATTGAAAAATGCGCTGAATCTTTGGCCTACCTGGATAAATAAAGGTGGAATCTTTGATGTGTCTGGGTGGTTTAATACATCATTTACAGCATAATTATTAACTTGACCATGCTTAAAGAGATATTCAATGTCTGATTTGTGATTGTTACCTATCTACCTATCTACCAACCACAGCCCTTGTGCTTTCGAAAAGCTCCTGGGCATTTGTAGTTGAATCTATGCTTGAAATACAATGCTTGAATGAGGGACATTAAATATGTTGTACAGTTGAAGTCGGAAGTTTACATACACCTTAGTCAAATACATTGAAACATAGTTTTTCACAATTCCTGACATTTAATCCTAGTAAAAATTCCCTGTTTTAGGTCAGTTAGGATCACCGCTTTATTTTAAGAATGTGAAATGTCAGAATAATAGTAGAGAGGTTTATTTCAGCTTTTATTTCTTTCATCACATTCCCAGGGGGTCAGATGTTTACATACACTTAATTAGTATTTGGTAGCATTGCCTTTAAATTGTTTAACTTGGGTAAAATGTTTTGGGTAGCCTTCCGCAAGCTTCCCACAATAAGTTGTGTGAATATTGGCCCATGTGCTTTTTTCAGTTCTGCCCACACATTTTCTATAGGATTGAGGTCAGGGCTTTGTGATGGCCACTCCAATTTCTTGACTTTGTTGTCCTTAAGCCATTTTGCCACAACTTTGGAAGTATGCTTGGGGTCGTTGTTCATTTGTAAGACCCATTTGTGACCAAGCTTGAACTTCCTGACTGATGTCTTGAGATGTTGCTTCAATATATCCACATACTTTTCCGTCCTCATGATGCCATCTATTTTGTGAAGTGCACCAGTCCCTCCTGCAGCAAAGCACCCCCATAACATGATGCTGCCACCCCGTGCTTCATGGTTGGGTTGGGGTTCTTGCAAACTTCCCCCTTTTTCCTCCAAACATAACAATGGTCATTATGGCCAAACAGTTATATTTTTGTTTCATCAGACCAGAGGACATTTCTCCAAAAAGTATGATCTTTGTCCCCATGTGCAGTTGCAAACCGTAGTCTCGCTTTTTATAGCGGTTTTGGATCAGTGGCTTTTTCCTTGCTGAGCTGCCTTTCATGTTATGGCGATTTAGGACTTGTTTTACTGTGGATATAGATACTTTTGTACCTGTTTCCTCCAGCATCTTCACAAGGTCTTTTGCTGTTGTTCTGGGATTGATTTGCACTTTTCGCACCAATGTACATTCATCTCTAGGAGACAGAACGCGTCTCCACAGCTGTGTGGTCCCATGGTGTTTATACTTGTGTACTATTGTTTGTACAAATTAACGTGGTACCTTCAGGCGTTTGGAAATTGCTCCCAAGAATAAACCAGACTTGTGGAGGTCTACAGTTTTTTTCTGAGGTCTTGGCTGATTTCTTTTGATTTTCCCATGATGTCAAGCAAAGAGGCACTGAGTTTGAAGGTATGCCATGAAATACAGCCACAGGTATACCTCCAATTGACTCAAATGATGTCAATTATCCTATAAAAAGCTTCTAAAACCGTGTCATAATTTTCTGGAATTTCCCAAGCTGTTTAAAGGCACAGTCAACTTAGTGTATGTCAACTTCTGACCTACTGGATTTGTGATACAGTGAATTATAAGTGAAATAATCTGTCTGTAAACAATTGTTGGAAAAATGACTTGTGTCATGCACAAAGTACATGTCCTAACCGACTTGCCAAAACTATAGTTTGTTAACAAGAAATTTGTGGAGTGGTTGAAAAATGAGTTTTCATGACACCAACCTAAGTGTATGCAAACTTCCGACTTCAACTGTATGTATGGGGATAGAGGAAGGGGTAGTCATTTAAAAATCATATCAACCACTGTTATTTTACACACAGTGAGTCCATGTAACTTATTATTTGATTTGTTAAGCCACATTTCATTCCTGATCAAATTTACTTATTTCATTGTTTCCTTTTAACTTTGACATTATGGAGTATTTGTGTAGAACAATTATCAAAAATCACAATGAAATATATTTCAAACCTTTGTAATGGAACAAAATGTAAGGCAACAAAAATCCAATTGGGGTCAATACTTATGATACCCAAGGAATATCCTGAACAAGGAAAGAAACACATGATATTGTGATTTACATTTTAGCAATATGTGATTCCTCTGAATCAAATCTCTCCTCAGTATTTCTATTACAGCACGGTCCTGGAAGAAAGATGTGTCTACTGTATGTAATTACAAAGATGATGTCTGCATAACATAAAGGAAAGAATAGAGGTGATTCACATTTTGCCTCAAATCATGAAATCTCAGCCATTGGCATAGTTAAGAAAATACTGCTAAGCTTTCTAAATCACTCTCTAATTCCCCTAGCTTTGAAAAAGCCACATTATTCTTATTGGTTATGGATGGAGGACTCTCTATCTGGCTCTTGTTGGATTTAGATTTCGGAGTCCTCACGTGCAGATCCAGGAATTCAAATCAAGGAAGCCTCTTTCCTTCTTAATGTTGATATTTCTGCTATTAGACGAGATTATTAATTTTCTTTCTTTGTTTCTTTTCTTTGTTTCTTTTCTTTGTTTCTTTGTTTAATTTTTCTTTCTTTCATTATTTCTTTCTTTCTTCTCTCTGTTGTTCTTTCCCAGTGGGAGGATCCAGAGATGTGGAGGCGGGAGCTGAGCGCCACAATGGGAAACTAAGCTCGTTCTCTGCTCGGCCCCAATCTTCAAAATAACTCTGGCCCAGTCCCAAATGGCACCCAAGCTATTCCCTTTATAGTGCACTTCTTATGTTCCCTAGTGCACAATTTATAAACTAAGGTAGTGCACTATATAGTGAAGAGGGCTCCATTTGGGACGCATCATTATTATCCCAAAGAAAAGCCTGAACGAGAGCCAACCATAGGAGCCAACCTCCACACTCCCTCCCAGCTCTGATCATCCAGCCTCTAGGCAGGCTCTCCTTTCTCTCGCTCCTCTCCTCTTACTTCCCAATCCTTACTCACAAGAGGAACATACAAGTGGATCCTAGCGCAGGCAACACCATCTTAGAGAAAAACAAACAACAGCAGCATGAAATGATACTACTCTATTTACCCATGCAGATTGTCGAGTCTGACAATATTATTGCATTTTGATTAAATTACATTTATTGTGATTTATGGTAGTTACACTAAGTCACTAGTATTGATCCGATGAGCCACATTCTCTTACATCTGCACAGCTCTTACTAGCTACACAGTACATACCCGTCAGATGATTTCATTATTTTAATTGAGTGCAGTTCATTGTTAGCCTAGGAATATCTATATTACATATTTTTTGTTGGACACAAATAACTCAGTTTTTACAGCTTTTTCTTTATTGTTACATGTACTGTACAAGCTACTGGGGTCTGACAACTTGCATGGAAAATGACTGAGGATAATAGCGAACAATATTACCACTCCTATTTGCCGTATCTTCAATTTAAGCCTACTAGAAAGTGTGTGCCCTCAGGCCTGGAGGGAAGCAAAAGTCATTCCGCTACATAGGCCTAAGAATAGTAATTTAAGCCTACTAGAAAGTGTGTGCCCTCAGGCCTGGAGGGAAGCAAAAGTCATTCCGCTACATAAGCCTAAGAATAGTAATGCCCCCTTTACTGGCTCAAATAGGCGACCAATCATCCTGTTACCAACCCTTAGTAAACTTTTGGGAAAAATGGTGTTTGACCAGATACAATGATATTTTACAGTAAACAAATTGACAACAGACTTTCAGCGTGCTTACATTCAACAAGTACAGTACTTACACAAATGACTGATGATTGGCTGAGAGAAATTGATGATTCAAAAGATTGGGGGGGTTGTTTTGTTAGACTTCAGTGCAGCTTTTGACATTATCAATCATAGTCTGCGTATGTGTCATGGCTTTACACACCCTGCTATATTGTGAATAAAGAGTTACCTGTCTAACAGAACAGGTACAGAACAGGTTCATTAATGGAAGGGAATAAATTAGACCTAAATATTTAAAAAACTATGAGCATTGTATTTGGGACAAATATTTCACTAAACCCTAAATCTTAACTAAATCTTGTAATGAATAATGTGGAAATGTAGCAAGTTGAGGTGACTTAACTGCTTGGAGTAACCCTGGATTGTAAACTGTCATGGTCAAAACATATTGATACAACAGTAGCTAAGATGGGGAGAAGTCTGTCCATTATAAAGCGCTGCTCTGCCTTCTTAGCAGCACTATCAACAAGGCAGGTCCTACAGGACCTAGTTTTCTCGCACCTGGACTACTGTTCAGTCGTGTGGTCAGGTGCCACAAAGAGGGACTTAGGAAAATTGCAATTGGCTCAGAACAAGGCAGCAAGGCTGGCCCTGGGATGTACACAGAGAGCTAACTTGAATAATATGCATGTCAATCTCTCCTGGCTCAAAGTGGAGGAGAGATTGACTTCATCACTACTTGCATTTGTGAGAGGTATTGACATGTTGACTGCACTGAGATGTCTGTTTGAACTACTGGCACACAGCTCGGACACCCATGCATACCCCACAAGACGTGCCACTAGAGGTCTCTTCACAGTCCCCAAGTCCAGAACGCTAGCGTCCCACATATCCTAGAGAGGTTAAACATGCTAGAGGTGGAATTAGGTTTTTTGACATTTTTAAAAATTCATACAAATGAAAAGCTGAATTATCTTAAGTCAATACGTTTTCAACCCCTTTGTTATGGCGAACTGAAATAAGTGCAGAACTCACTCTGTGTGCAATAAGTGTTTAACCTCTTCGATATAGGGGGCGCTCTTTTAATTTTTGGATGAAAAACGTTCCCGTTTTAAACAAGATATTTTGTCATGAAAAGATGCTTGACTATGCATATAATTGACAGCTTTGGAAAGAAAACACTGACGTTTCCAAAACTGCAAAGATATTGTCTGTGAGTGCCACAGAACTGATGTTACAGGCGAAACCGAGATAAAAATCCAATCAGGAAGTGCCGCATTCTTTTAAACCGCCTCATGCCAATGACTCCTTATATGGCTGTGAAGGAGCTAGGAGCTAAGCTTATGTTTTCCACGTTTTCCCCAAGGTGTCTACAGCATTGTGATGTATTTGTAGGCATATCATTGGAAGATTGACCATAAGAGACTACATCTACCAGGTGGTCGCTTGGTGTCCTCCGTTGCAAATATTGCTTAATCTCCAGCTGCAGTATTTTTCCGTTTGCTTCTGATGAGAAGCCAACTGCCACCACTGATAGATTATCGAATAGATATGTGAAAACCACCTTGAGGATGAATGAACATTTGCTATCTAACTAAGAGTCTCGTCATTGAAAACATCAGAAGTTCTTCAAAGGTAAATTATTTTATTTGAATACTTTTCTTGTTTTTGTGAAAATGTTGCCTGCTGATTGCTAGGCTTAATGCTATGCTAGGCTATCAATACTCTTACACAAATGCTTGTGTAGCTTTGGTTGAAAAGCATATTTTGAAAATCTGAGATGACAGTGTTGTTAACAAAAGGCTAAGCTTGTGTTTGAATATATTTATTTCATTTCATTTGCGATTTTCATGAATAGGAAACGTTGCGTTATGGTAATGAGCTTGAGGCTATGATTACGCTCCCGGATACGGGATTGCTCGACGCTAGAGGTTAACATGATTTGACTATGATATAATCATTTGAATGTTTAAAGGTAATGACTAAAGGATTCCACCCAAAATTGTATAACTATGTGAAATGTGTTAGAATCATAAGAATATAATTTGAGATTGTGTGTAGCTCTGTTAGAATTCTAGAACTAGGGCATTGTATTATTTTGTAGCTATGCAAGCAGGGTGAAGTTGTAAAACAGATAACAAGAAACCGTTAGAGGTTTTACAACCAGGAGGCCCCAATGGGGCGAGGAGAAGTGAAAGACTTGAAGAATATGACAAGATTGATAGTTCTTTCTCTATTCTGTGGTCAGTGGGAAAGACTGTTTGTTGCCTGAGGGGTGTGTGTGTGTGTGTGTGTGTGTGTGGTGTGTGTGTGTGTGTGTGTGTGTGTGTGTGTGTGTGTGTGTGTGTGTGTGTGTGTGTGTGTGTGTGTGTGTGTGTGTGTGTGTGTGTGTGTGTGTGTGTGTGTGTGTGTGTGTGTGTGTGTGTGTGTGTGTGTGTGTGTGTGTGTGTGTGCATGTGTATATAAAAGACTGGCTCTGCTTTGGGGGGCAGAGCTCTCTGAATAAAGATATTTTTGAAGAATCTGAAACTTTTCCTAATTCTTATTAACCCTAGCTTTACAACCTAGGGGGAATTGGTCAAAGCTATAAAATAGTTCAGTTAGAACATTCGGATAAAAAATTATCGTGACAACTTGTTCCTTCGAGCTCAATACCCTTTTCTGTCGTCCCATGGGATCCCGAAACCGTGCAAGGGTGGATCAAGGATCCGTAAGACAAATACCTGACCTCTGAAATTGAGGGTCCATTTCAGGCCGTTGGCAAACTGGTACGCAACGGAGACGGTGACGAGATCCAACCTACATTGAATTCTCAGCTGCAAGATAAGGTCAGTAATCTTTATTCATTCGTTTCGGGTTAAATTCTAAACTTACTAAAAATGGACTGGATTAAATTCCTATAAAGCAGTGGTCAAGAGAAATGTGAGGGAGGATTTTAACTGTAAAACTAACAGTAAGTAAGATTTGTATCGGGTATACCGTCCATATAATCTAATGTAGAGAAAGTCAAAATTATATTTGTTGGTGTTGGCGGCACTGGGTTACAGATCACAGTAAGACATTTCGAGTAAGTAAGTTTGGGTCCGAAATGACTCAGGGTAGTTGAGGCCATTACCAAAATAAATTAAGTAAGTAAACTAGCTAATATTGAGACCTAATTGAGTCTTGGTCAAAAGTATATTAGACGGAAAACATAATATAGAAGGTGTGAGATATGATAAATTATTAAAGTAAAAAGTCATAACAAACAACAAAAAAAGAGGCTGTTGACCAGGGCTTTACAACCCCTGGAAAACAGCTTATAGTTGTATACGTGTGAGACATAATTATCTGTTGATCGCCTCTTTAAATAATTTTTCAACGGGGATAGTTATACCACACAGGAGAATGAGAGTACACCCATAGATTGTGAGAATACACATTAGAAAAAAACTATAGTAATTGAGTAAGAAAGTAAAAAGCACACACATAGAAAGTTTTCAACGAGGATAAGAAGATAATTACTTGCGTGTGAGATAGATATATTAATCAGTCGAAAGTCATAAGGAACAACGGAAAAATAGGCTGTTAACTTCTTGCGACGAGCAAACCCGTATCCGGGAGCATAATCATAGCCTCAAACGCATTAGCATAACGCAATGGACATAAATACCCCTAGAAACTTTTCCTATTCATGAAAATCGCATATGAAATTAAATAAATATATTCAAACACAAGCTTAGCCTTTTGTTAACAACACTGTCATCTCAGATTTTCAAAATATGCGTTACAGCCAACGCTAGACAAGCATTTGTGTAAGTTTATCATGGCATAATGCTATGTTAGGCTCTGCTGTCAGCAGGCAACATTTTCACAAAAATAAGAAAAGCAACCAAATTAAATAATTTCACTCAGGAGACTCCCAGTTAGATAGCAAATGTTCCTTTTTTCCAAAAATATTATTTTTGTAGGCGAAAAAGCTCCCGTTTCTTCACCATGCTTGGCTGAGAAATCGACCGAAAAATGCTACAACTATAACCCCAAACTTTTTTCAAAATTAGCTACATAATATCGACAGAAACACGGCAAACGTTGTTTAGGATCCATCCTCAAGGTGTTTTTAACAAATATATTCGATAACATATCCGTCGAGGCAGTTGGTTTCTCATAAGGAAAAATGGCTACCTCAATATTTTACACAAGGTTTTCTGCGGGAGACACCATGTGACCACATGCCATATATGGTCCCTTACAGCCATTCTTCAAGGGAAATGCCTAAAAAGACGTCACAATGCTGTAGACACCTTGGGGAAAACGTGGAAAACATAAGCTCATTCGTAGCTCATTCACAGCCATATAAGGAGTTATTGGCATGAGGCGGTTTCAAAAAATGCGGCACTTCCTGGTTGTTTTTTTTTATCTGGGTTTCGCCTGTAACATCAGTTCTGTGGCACTCACAGACAATATCTTTGCAGTTTTGGAAACGTCAGTGTCTTCTTTCCAAAGCTGTCAATTATATTCATAGTCGAGCATCTTTTCGTGACAAAATATCTTGTTTAAAACGGGACCGTTTTTCATCCAAAAATTTAAATAGTGCCCCCTAAATCCAACTGGTTAACCAGGGCCTTACAACCCCTGGGAAATAGCTTATTGTTGTATACGTGTGAGACCTAATGATCTATCAAAAGTCATAAAAATAATTATTCTAAGATCCTAGGAGAGATCAACAGGAGGTATTTATCAACATAGAAAGTAAAAGTACACACACATAGGTTAAGGATAATAACAGTAGAAAGAACACACATAGAAAGTCAAAGCACATACATATAAATTGTGAGATTAAGAATAATAACAGATCATAGAAACACACACATACATTGTGAGAATAAGCATAATAACAAGGAAAGTAATTGAATAACATGGGTGGTAAATCCTCAAAGGAGGTCCCGGAATTCACCGGGGATGAGAGATATATGGAATCTCAAGATAAGATATTATAGTATAGTATATTATGGTCTGAAATGGAGAAAGAATTATGGTTTTGATGGGCTTCTTAATGTAGATAAATTACAGTCTATGATTAAACAGATGCATAAAACCTGTGAAGATAATATAGAAAGACAGCAAGTGGAAGGACTAGATACCGCTAAGGTGTGGCTGTCTGAGGCCCATGGAAGAAGGGAAGAAGGAAAGAAGAAAGGGACCTAAGAGAGAAGGGAAAAATGGACAGGATCAGACGATAGAAAGTGTTTTAATTGTGACAAAACAGGACATCTGGCCCGAGAGTGTAGAGCACCTCTAAAGGATAAGGGAGAAAGACAGTACCGAGTCAGAGAGAACAAGAAACGAGAGCAAGAGCAGAGAGAAAGAGAGAGACAGAGATATGGAGATGAGACAGCACCAACTTTTTAAAGGTTTTAGATTTGTTAATAATCGATCAAATTGAAGACGGGTCTATCTGTTTTCAATACAGGAGGATCACAAACTAACGCTACTTTTCAAGTCTTGCCCAACTCTCAACAGTGTTACCCTTTTCCAAGATGGCCGTACTTCTTCATTGCACAAAGGAATAACATCAACCAAATTCCAAAGACTGGTGACATCCAGTGGAAGTGGTAGGAACTGCAAACAAGTGCCTAATAAATATTGTTTCCCCATGAGAACTCATTGAACAGACATAATTCTGAATGGTTATTCCTCTGGGTTTTGCCTGCTACATAAATTCTGTTATACTCACAGACATGATTCAAACAGTTTCTATCCAAATCTACTAATAATATGCATATCTTATATTCTTGGCATGAGTAGCAGGAAGTTGAAATTGGGCATGCTATTTATCCAAAAGTGAAAATGCTGCCCCCTATCCCAAAGAGGTTTTAAACAACAGGTTTGTTTTTACTAAATTTATGCAACAGGTTGAGATGATTAGATAGCTGGAAAGGGGTTATGGGTTTGTTTATTGTTTACTGTTCATTGTTTATTTTAGGTGTTGATTTCACTTAATTAAACATTGTATTATCTGATGTGTTTGAGTAGGATTCTTTCTTCCGGGACGGATGGAAGTCACCTAAAGTATGTATGTTCAAGGACACTTTTATTAAATGCCTGGGATTAAATATCACTGATTCCTTACGCTGAGAAATGTACTACATTTATGACAGAAAAATAAATGTTACATTTAGTGGGGTAACAGGAACAATCTATAGAGAAAAAGCTATCACATATTTGTTGGACATTGGTCTAGTAATGATACCAGGATAATTGTATCTAAGGGTAGGGCATGTTCAATTAAGCATGCATATACATTGATGTAGATTAAAACTAATGATTCATGATTTGAGGGAGTACAGTGGAATTATCATTGTTATCAGTTTTCATTTGTAGTTAACTTTTGGGTTTCTGTATCGGTGTAGTATAATGAGTGCTGACAAAGTGTTTTATGTTTTTTCTTGGAAAATGGGGGTTTCATTGTCTCTCTTTGGAAAGTTTCCTGGAGCTATAATCTTGGGGAGAGTGAGTGAGATTGAGGCCGTAAACTACCAAATCGAAAAGGCCTGGCAAGTTTCTGTTTGTTTTTACCTTAGGGTTTGCAACACATAGTGTATAACTATTTGTTGGTGTTTTTAAAATACTATGTTTGATTTGTTTTCTTTTTGTCTTAGTGCCAAGGTTTCTTAAAGGGGCACGCCACCGGTCCCTTTTTCCTTTTTGTTTCGTTTTGTCTTATTGGTTGCACCTGTTCCCTGTTTCGTTTCTTGATTTATATCTATTTAAGCCTGTTAGGTCCGCCTAGGTTTGTGCGGGATTGTTACTCTGTTGGTTGTGGATGTGTTTGCATGTTTGTTTTCTCCGGACTGTTTTGTCCTGTGTTTGGGCTGGTCTGTTTTGTGCCCCCTGTATTTTGGTGTGACCATTTTGTGCCGGAGAATAAATATTACGATTTACCGAACCCTCTGCTCTCTGCGCCTGACTCCAACCCACCACTCCTAGTAAACTCTGACAGTAATTCGTGAAATGTATAATTATGATGAAGTTTGAAGTTCTTAGACATATTTGTAATTTGGATCAATGTGAAGAAAGACTAAGCATAGGCTTCCTTATGACTATTTTCCTATGACCATAAGGGTACAAAAATTTTTATTTGTGAAGTTTTTCAGAGTAGAGATTTTAATTTGAATATGTTATTTGAAATTTGTTTTATCTTTTGACCAGTAGTAGTTTTTTAAAATAAAAATGGGGGAGGATACGGTCCTTTGAGGTTTGGATTTATATTTTTGGGGCGAAGGTGGCGTTATAAAAGATTGTTATAAGGTTATTTTGAAACTCCCACTATTTCGGCTTAAGTAGCGTTTAGTAACCTAGCTAAGTTTTATTTTCCCTTAGGCAATTAGCTGTTGTTGCATGTAGATTATATTTTTGTGTGAAATTTAACACAACAAGGCTGTAAAATGTATATTATAGTATTATCATATTTTTTTGTTGAATAAGTTTATAAAGTTAGCAAGAATACGTTTTAATTATGGTAAACCTATGTTAAGTATTTAGGACATATTTTAAGCCTGAAGGAGTAAGAATAAATGAGGAAAAGATTTTGGTCCGTTCAGCATCTGGACATCAGGTTTGTTGAAAGACTGTCTGCTCCATTGCTTCTAAAACATGAGAAGTCGGGAGGGCAGGCATGTATTCCAGTCCTTATCTCCAGGTTATGTCCAGTTAATCTGTTGGGAAGAGATACAATGATGCTGTTGAATGTGGCCATCACCCCCACAGAAAGCCCAAGGCCATAAAAGGGATTACTCCCACCTTTGAAGAATTGGTAGAGGGGGGTGTAATTAGAGAAGGAGATTAAGCACAGTGCAATTCTCCAATATTCCCTGTAAAGAAAGCAGCCCGCAGTAATTTACAAAGAGAGAATAAAAGTGTAATACTTAGAGCTCCAAGTGTACCAGACCCACACACGTTGCTTAATCAATTGAAAACAGAAAATACCTATTTTTCTGTCTACCAATCTTACCAAAGTCACTGTTTAGATATGCGGCAATATTGACACAAGGTATCAAGGTAGAGTAAGTACACCACTGGGGGAATACCCCCAGGTAGAATATCCATTCCAACAATTGGAAATGGACTTCATTGAACTATCCCGGAGTGAGGGAAAGAAGCGGTGTTTAACAATAATAGATAAATATATTAAAATGGGTAGAAGCGTTCCCAACTTAATCGGCAGACACGATTACGGTAGCTAAAGCATTATGTCAAGATATTATCCCTAAATTTGGTTTACTAGAAACTATCTCTTTAGACATTAGATTACAATTTTGCTAATCAGGTAAAAGATAGTATAGGGCAGAAATTGAACATTAAATAGGAAAATAAACACTGTTCATATCACCCGCAATCGGCAGGATTGATTGAACACATAAATGATAAGATTAAAGTACGATTAAGGAAAACACACATGAGCACAGGTAGAAATTGGGTACAATGTTTACCAATAATATTAATGACAATTAGGGTAACTCCAGATAAAAAAAGAAAGTGTTTGGTTGGTAGACTGTATAAAATGCACAAATTGGTAGGGCCAGAGCAAGCTGATATAGAAACAGAGCATACAGTGGGGCAAAAAAGTATTTAGTCAGCCACCAATTGTGCAATTCTCCCACTTAAAAAGACGAGAGAGGCCTCATCATAGGTACACTTTAACTATGACAGACAAAATGAGAAGAAAAAAAATCCAGAAAATCACATTGTAGGATTTTTAATGAATTTATTTGCAAATTATGGTGGAAAATACATATTTGGTCAATAACAAAAGTTTATCTCAATACTTTGTTATATACCCTTTGTTGGCAATGACAGAGGTCAAACGTTTTCTGTAAGTTTTCACAGGGTTTTCACACACTGTTGCTGGTATTTTGGCCCATTCCTCCATGCAGATCTCCTCTAGAGCAGTGATGTTTTGGGGCTGTTGCTGGGCAACACGGACTTTCAACTCCCTCCAAAGATTTTCTATGGGGTTGAGATCTGGAGACTGGCTAGGCCACTCCAGGACCTTGAAATGTTTCTTACGAAGCCACTCCTTCGTTGCCCGGACGGTGTTTTTGGGATCATTGTCATGCTGAAAGACCCAGCCACGTTTCATCTTCAATGCCCTTGCTGATGGAAGGAGGTTTTCACTCAAAATCTCACGATACATGGCCCCATTCATTCTTTCCTTTACACGGATCAGTCGTCCTGGTCCCTTTGCAGAAAACAGCCCAAAGCATGATGTTTCCACCCCCATGCTTCACAGTAGGTATGGTGTTCTTTGGATGCAACTCAGCATTCTTTGTACTCCAAATACGACGAGTTGAGTTTTTACCAAAAAGTTCTATTTTGGTTTCATCTGACCATATGACATTCTCCCAATCTTCTTCTGGATCATCCAAATTCTCTCTAGCAAACTTCAAACGGGCCTGGACATGTACTGGCTTAAGCAGGGGGACACGTCTGGCACTGCAGGATTTGAGTCCCTGGTCGCATAGTGTGTTACTGATGATAGGCTTTGTTACTTTGGTCCCAGCTCTCTGCAGGTCATTCACTAGGTCCCCCCGTGTGGTTCTGGGATTTTTGCTCACCGTTCTTGTGATCATTTTGACCCCACGGGGTGAGATCTTGCGTGGAGCCCCAGATCGAGGGAGGTTATCAGTGGTCTTGTATGTCTTCCATTTCCTAATAATTGCTCCCACAGTTGATTTCTTCAAACCAAGCTGCTTACCTATTGCAGATTCAGTCTTCCCAGCCTGGTGCAGGTCTACAATTTTGTTTCTGGTGTCTTTTGACAGCTCCTTGGTCTTGGCCATAGTGGAGTTTGGGGTGTGACTGTTTGAGGTTGTGGACAGGTCTTTTATACTGATAACAAGTTCAAACAGATGCCATTAATACAGGTAACGAGTGGACACCCCATCCTGGTTCCGGGAGCGTTATCATCGACTGACACTAATTAGCATTACGCAACGGACATAAATATTACAAAAAAATATTCCTATTCATGAAAATCACAAGTGAAATATATTGAGACACAGCTTAGCCTTTTGTTAATCACCCTGTCATCTCAGATTTTCAAAATATGCTTTACAGCCAAAGCAAGACAAGCATTTGTGTAAGTTTGTCGATAGCCTAGCATAGCATTATGTCCAGCTAGCAGCAGGTAACTTGGTCACAAAAATCAGAAAAGCAATCAAATTAAATTGTTTACCTTTGATGAGCTTCGGATGTTTTCACTCACGAGACTCCCAGTTAGATAGCCAATGTTCCTTTTTTCCAAAAATATTATTTTTGTAGGCGAAATAGCTCCATTTGTTCTTCACGTTTAGCTGAGAAATCGACCGGAAATTGTGGTCACGACAACACCGAAAAATATTCCAAATTTGCTCCATAATATCGACAGAAACATGGCAAACGTTGTTTATAATCAATCCTCAAGGTGTTTTTCATATATCTATTCGATAATATATCCACCGGGACAATTGGTTTTTCAGTAGGACCGATTGGAAAAATGGCTACCTCTGTATTTTACGCGAGAATCACTCCGAGAGTCATCAGGTGACCACTTACACAATGTAGCCGCTTACGGGTATTCTTCAACATAAAGGCGTAAAACTATGTCACAATGCTGTAGACACCTTGGGGAATACGTAGAAAAAGTAATCTGGTTGATAGCCCATTCACTGCTCAATAGGGGCGCATTGGAACGCAGAGCTTTCAAAACATGAGGCACTTCCGGATTGGATTTTTCTCAGGCTTTCGCCTGCAATATCAGTTCTGTTATACTCACAGACAATATTTTTACAGTTTTGGAAACTTTAGAGTGTTTTTTATCCTAAACTGTCAATTATATGTATATTCTAGCATCTTGTCCTGACAAAATATCCTGTTTACTTTGGGAACGTTATTTTTCCAAAAAGTTACAGGTCTGTGAGAGCCAGAAATCTTGCTTGTTTGTAGGTGAACAAATACTTATTTTCCACCATAATTTGCAAATAAATTCATTAAAAATCCTACAATGTGATTTTCTGGATTTTTTTTCTTATTTTGTCTGTCATAGTTGAAGTGTACCTATGATGAAAATTACAGGCATCTCATCTTTTTAAGTGGGAGAACTTGCACAATATTGGTGGCTAACTAAATACTTTTTTTGCCCCACTGTACCTTAGCAGAGCACATGAAAATATTGTTTGTTAACCACACTCGTATGTCAAAGCTTTTGTGTCCCACAGGTGAATTACAGAAGATGATTCATTAAATCCAACCAGGAGACTGGGTGTGGATCCAATCCCTGAGGAGAAAAGACTGGAAGCAGTCCCGTTGGAAAGGCCCATACCAGGTTGTGTTGGTAACTGCCTTTGCCGTTAGAATAGCTGAGAGAGCTACTTGGGACCACGTTACCCACGGCAAAAAGGTAGGAACACATACAAGCACTACTGATCACATACAGAGTTAGGAGAAGAACCGAGTACCAACAGGGTTCGGCGGTTACCACCTTAACGAAGATCCCCTATCCCGACCTTTCATTACTGTGTGTGCTCCTAGAGTGTGAGTATGGGGGGGTTCCTAGCAGATAGACGAAGGGTAGGAGAGGGTTGGTAGTTTTTGGGAATATGGGGGACCCTAAGCTGCATCATAGTACCAATAATCTTCCTAATTCATCCAGATCCACTACCAGTTGGTATAAATCGTACCAAATCTCTACCATTGTTGAGAGGCAAAAGACAAACTACTCAATATAAGGACAGCCAAGGAGGAGTGACATAAAATAGGGGTTAGAAAAGGGCAGAACGCAAGATTTAAGATAAGGGTACTAAATTTGACTAACGGGTGGGGTTACTGTTATAAGGAGATAACTGACGAAAACACCCCCTTATACCTGTGTCAAACAACTATGTCCACATGTTCCTGGTCCCAGGTGTTTAAACACACATGGGGCAGGGAATATGAGAAGTACAGGAGAAAATTCTTAACCTCACAGCCCCTATAACTGAAGTGTGGTGGGCTTGTACCAACCAAGGAAGCATACAGCAGACACTACCAAAAGGGTGGGTAGGTACTTGCGCCCCAGTGTTATTGGCTCAACCAGTGAGGATTAGTCATCAACGACCAGTTGTGAGTAAAATGGACAGAAACAAGAAAAGTCTAGTCCTAGATGAAGGTAGCCCCATATGGATGGATTCCATAGGGATCCCTAGGGGAGTACCCAATGAATACAAGGCGTTGAATCAAATAGGGGAAGGGTTCACTACTACTTTCTTTTTGTGGGTTACAATAAATTAGAATGTGGATTGGATAAACTATATCTATTATAACCAACAAAGAGTTGTTAATCATACTAGGGATGCAGTAATGGGATTCTCGACTCAGCTATCCACCACCTCCCTCCTGACCATAGCTTTACAACCTAGGGGGAATTGGTCAAAGCTATACAATAGTTCAGTTAGAACATTAGGATAAAAAATTATTGTGACAGACTACCTCATCTCTATACCCTACATATACAATTACTGTATCTGTAAGGTCCCTCAGTTGAATTTCAAACACAAATTCAACCACAAAGAAGGGCACCTATTGGTACATGGGTAAAAAAAAGCTGACATTGAATATACCTTTGAGCATGGTGAGGTTATCCATTACACTGGTGTATAAATACACCCAGTCACTACAAAGATAGAGAAGTCCTTCCTAACTCAGTTGCCAGAGAGGAAGGAAACCGCTCAGGGATTTCACTATGAGGCCAATGGTGACTTTATTAAACAGTTACAGAACTGTATTGTCTGTGAAAGGAGAAAACTGAGGATGGATCAACAACATTGTAGTTACTCCAGAATACTAACCTAAATGACCGAGTGAAAAGAAGGAAGCCTGTACTGAATACAAATATACAAAAACATGCATCCTGTTTGCAACAAGGCATTAAAGTAATTTTGCAAAAAATGTGGCAAAGCAATACACTTTTTTTCCCTGAATACAAATTGTTATGTTTGGGGCAAATCCAATATAACACATTACTGAGTACCACTCTACATATTTTCAAGCATAGTGGTGGGTGCATCATGTTATGTGTATGCTTGTAATCAGGTTTTTAAAAAAACGGAATGGAGCTAAGCACAGCCAAAATCCTAGTCTGTTCCTAGTTTCAGTCTGCTTTCCACCAGACAATGGGAGATTAATTCACTTTTCAGCAGGACAAAAAAACTAAAACACAAGGCCAAATCGCCACTGGAGTTGCTTGCCAAGAAAACAGTGAATGTTCCTGAAGGGCTGAGTTACAGTTTTGACTTAAATCTCCAGAACATGAACAACTATGGCAAGACCTGAAATTGGTTGTCTAGAAATGATCAACAACCAATTTGACAGAGCTTGAAGGAATGTGAAAAGAATAATGGGCAAAGGTTGCACAATCCAGGTGTGGAAAGCTCTTAGAGATTTACCCACGAAGACTCACAGCTGTAATCGCTGCCAAAGCCTCTTCTACAAAGTATTGACTAAGGGGTGTGAATACTTGTGTAAATCCAATATCTCTGTATTTCATTTTTAATACATTGACAAACATTTCTAAAAACATGTTTTCCCTTTGTCATCATGGGGTATTGTGTGTAGGTGGGTGAGAGAGAAAAAATATTTCATACATTTTGTGGTAAGTATGAATACTTTCTGAAGGCACTGATTGCAGTGATTCCCGACGCTGGTCCTCAAGGACCCCCAACAGTACAGAGATTGTAACCCTGGACAAGCACACCTGATTCAAATTGTCAACTAATCATTAAGCCCTCCAATGAGTTGAATGAGGTGTGTTTGTCCAGGGCTACAATTAAAATGTGTACTGTTGTGGGTACACGAGGACCAGGGTCGGAAAACACTGCTGTAGCTGATTGACTTCAATCAAGGGGAACGGCAGATAGAGAAATGGCTCATCTGAACTGCTCACTCAGTCAGACATACAGAAGTCTCTGCTCAGCTCTAGATGGTAGCATTTGGAAAAATGGTTGTGATACAAAGTCTTTTTTTACACAACCATTGTGGAGACGTTGCACAATGGTTGTGTAAAGGTTTCTATGCAGACCAACCAGCAGATAAATATATCTGTGGTATTACACATATAATGTCAAATATACAACCTGAGAGTTTACACAGCCAGGTTGCTTGGCATCTGATATTTCAGCAGAGGCAATTGAGATTCTAGAGATTCGACAGGTGATGGGAAACAAGTGTTACTCATGTCATTGTATAAATACTGTTATATTTTTGGTTACTTGGCGAAAATATTAAATTTCCCTTGTAGAATGCAACCACCTCTATACAGAAGTATCTTACTCTGTGAAAAACATGTGATCGGTAGTAATTCTTATTGCCCACTCCCAATACATACAGTACAAGTCAAAAGTTTGGACACACCTACTCTTTCAAGGGTTGTTCTTTATTTTTTACTATTTTCTACATTGTAGAATAATAGTGAAGACATCAAAACTATGAAATAACACATGTGGAATCATGTGGAATGTGTGGAACTAAAAGAGTGTTAAACAATCCAAATCTATGTTATATTTGAGATTCTTCAAAGTAGCCACCTTTGCCTTGATGACAGCTTTGCACACTCTTGGCATTCTCTCAACCAGCTTCATGAGGTAGTCACCTAGAATGCATTTCAATTAACAAGTGTGCCTTGTTAAAAGTTAATTTGTGGAATTCCATTCGTTCTTAATGAGTTTGAGCCAATCAGTTGTGTTGTGACACGGTAGGGGTGGTATACAGAAGATAGCCCTATTTGGTAAAAGACCAAGTCCATATTATGTCAAGAACAGCTCAAATAAGCAAAGAGAAATGACAGTACATCATTACTTTAAGACATGGAGGTCAGTCAATTCGGTCAAAAACCATCAAGCAATATGATGAAACTGTCTCTCATGAGGACCGCCACAGGAAAGGAAGACCCAGAGTTACCTCTGCTGCATAGGATAAGTTCATTAGAGTTACCAGCCTCAGAAATTGCAGCCCAAATAAATGCTTCACAGAGTTCAAATAACAGACACATCTCAACATCAACTGTTCATAGGAGACTGTATGAATCAGGCCTTCATTGTTGGATTGCACCAATAAGAGAAGAGACTTGCTAGGGCCAAGAAACACATGCAATGGAAATTAGACCGGTGGAAATTCGTCCTTTGGTCTGATGAGTCCAAATTAGATTTTTGGTTCCATCCGCCTTGTCTTTGTGTAGGTTAACGGATGATCTCTGCATGTGTAGTTCCCATCGTGAAGCATGGAGGAGGAGGTGTGATGGTGTGGGGCTGCTTTGCTGGTGACTCTGTCCGTGATTTATTTAGAATTCTAGGCACACTTAACAAGCATGGCTATCACAGCATTCTGCAGCGATACGCCATCCCATCTGGTTTGAGATTAGTGGGAATATAATTTATTTTCAACGGGACAATGACCCAACACACCTCCAGGTTGTGTAAGGGCTATTTGACCAAGAAGGAGAGTGATGGAGTGCTTTATCAGATTACCTGGCCTCCACAATCACCTGACCTCAACAAGTGCTCAGCATGTGTGGGAACTCCTTCAAGACTGTTGGAAATGCAGTCCAGGTAAAGCTGGTTGAGAGAATGCCAAGAGTTTGCAAAGCTGTCATCAAGGCCAAGGGTGGCTACTTTGAAGAATCTAAAATATAAAATATATTTTGATTTGTTTAACCCATTTTTGGTTACTACTTGATTCCATTTGTGTTATTTCAAAGTTTTGACAAAGAAAAACCCTTGAATGATTAGATGTGTGGGAACACTTGGAGAACAGAAATAGTCTGGAAATCTTTGTATCTTGACCAGGACTCAAAGGAACAATTGACTTTCCATTGAGAAATTGGGCATGTTGACTTTGGGGATGAGAATGCCAGCTCGGAGGAAAACATAAGACAGAACAAAGCAACACGACTGGACAGGTGGTATAGTATAGTTGCAAGTGTCTTTTATTGTTTTTCAGACACCGTAGAGTACATAACCTAGAGAGAGCACAAAGGGAGTAGGGGTGTATGAGACGTGGAGTTCCTCTGGAGATCGAGGGAGAGACACCAGATCCAATGCAAAGTTGGGCAGAATGCAACGTTATGACTTGGTCTGAGCAAAGAAATTCAGTGGATCTGATAAGGATAGTTTCATTAATTAGTAAATCATTCATGCACATCTTAAGTTGTTTGTAATATTAAAAACACTTTATACATTATTGTCTTTTTTTGCCTGTGGCATCTCACAAGGCGGTTGGCTCTGAGTTGAGCCAGCTTCAGTTGGTGTTCAGTTCAGGAAGTATGTTTTAGAATTTCTCACTCCATCTCTCTAAGATGCATGAAAATGCTTAGGTGTGTTTTTTTTGTATGTGTAAGCAGTAAATCCAAAATGGCTGAAGTCTTCTAAAACAAATTAAAAAGGTAGGAGAAGGGTTGGTTTCAATTGGTTTAACAATTCCAGACATTGCTCATTTCAAAACAAACAGATCAGTTATTTATAAATTAGCACACAACAATCCCTTTTTAACACATTTATCAAGGCTATTGATCAAACACGTTTTTGCTGTCGACAGACACTGACTGCACTGTACTGGCAGGATAATAAGTAACTCTTATGTCTGTATACAGATATATCTGCTTTCCCAATTACAAATAAACTGCTTCATCTACAACAGTAAGAACAAATAGAAATTCAAACTAGAACACCTGCTTAGTAGTTCTCTTTAACCACCATACTCTGATTAAGTAAAATGTATCGCAACACCAACCACTGTCATTACATAGCTTTATTGTTCTTATAACTATTAGAATGAAAGAGTTGCTACAGAAGGTTGAGATAAGGTTGTATATTAAAGTTGGATTGCTTTTTAAATACTCTCAATTTCTGAATAAGACATCATCATCATCATCATAACAGCAATGTTTTACACCATTACAGAATAACATGGTTTGATTCAAATCGACTGTAATTGGCTGTAATACTAACACATTCTAAAAGGCTCTATTGGAATGAATTCAGTGAACACATTTTTTGAACAGTTTTGTTGAATCATGAATCTGAATCATAAATCTGGACAATAGTAATCAATGGGACCTCCCTGAGACGAAGACCACATTTGAACCTCAATCCGCATGGAGGAACAGAGAACACATGTTTATACCTGGAACACTGACAAAGTACAGGTAACTGCCAAAATAAAGGAAACTCCAACATAGTGTTTTAATGGGGTGTTGGGCCACCACGAGCTGCCAGAACAGCTTTAAGGTGCCTTGGCATAGATTCTACAACTCCATGAGAAATTCCATCATCTCCCATACGTGTTCAATTGGGTTGAGATCTGGTGACTGACACATGCAAACACACACACCTTTAAACCCCCTATGCTCCTTTGAGACCCCTCTTTCAAAGTCACTGTGGTTCCTGGGTTAATTAGTCCAAAATAATGGGCAACTAGGCATTTTATATATGACCCTAAGCATGACGGGATTTTAATTGCTTAATTAACCAATGAACCACATCTGTTTGGAAGCATCTGCTTTCAATACACCTGCTTTCAATATACCTTATTGTGTTTCCTTTATTTTGGCAGTTACCTGTAGATCCCCTATTTAGGACTACTAGAGCTGCAGATAAATCAGTTCAGATTCAAATTGTAAACATTATGAAAACCTTTTACTGTATTATATATAAAGCAACTTGTGCACCATGCCATTATGTTCAATGACATTGTACAAACTGTCATTATTATTGCCAACTTGTCCACCAGGGATATTATGTTACTGTGAAATTAGATGGGAATATATAGCATAGACCCAAACATTATTATACATTATTCTAAAGGAAAAAAAACAGTCTGAGGGCAAAATACATTTTAAAAATAAATTACTCATAAATAAGATTTAAAAAACAATACACTACTTATATATCAGTTCTCTTATACATATTCTATTTCAGGTAAATCAATTACAAAAAACACTTTATTACTCAAGCCAAAATGCCATTGAGAGTCTTCCTCTCTCTAACCACTTACAACTAAAGCAAAAGCATAGTTAGCATGAAGTTGCAGGTCGTTAATTTCTTCATGCATTGAGGGGACTGTCCCTTTGCTGGATCCACATTTATTCTCGTCGACCATCGTCTTTAAAAGTACTGAGAATCTGTTGGTGTGAAATGCAGAATCTGTGGAATGTTGATTATCACATGGCCAAAATGACAAGAGTTCTGCAGAAGCCTTAAGTTGACAGGTGAGACAGATGCTGTGGAGCTGAAGCATTTTAAAAAAAACTTGCTCTCCTATTGTATGCTAGCAGGACAAAGATAGAGAGTGTGTGTGTGTGTGCGTGTGCGTGTGTGTGTGTGCGTGTGCGTGTGTGTGTGTGTGTGTGTGTGTATGTTTGTGTGGTAGAGAGAGAAAGCAGGGCAGAGGCAGAAAAATTGGGGCAAGCTGAACACAGCTTGTCTGACATCAATCAAATGGTTTGTTTTGTTCTTCAAGATTCACTGGACACATATCTGATTCTTCAGGCTGCAAGAGAAAGAACGAGAGAGAGAGAGAGAGAGAGAGAGAGAGAGAGAGAAGGAAAGAAAGAGTGGGGAGAGAGAGAGGGAGTGAGAGAGAGGAGGGAGAGAGATGTTATTGTTATACAAAGGTAAAAAGTCAAATATATCTCAACCAATAAAATAAACTAGCGGTGAAGGTGAAATGATCCTGATAAGATCGATAATAAAATATCAACGATAAGGAGACCATCTACAGAACAACCAGGAGAAGAGGGCAGTTAAAGTATAAGGAGGTCTAAACAGCCTTGGCTTCTCTGGACTGAACATAAAACCTTCTTCGCTACGCTTTCTCATTTCTGTCTCCTATACTTCACGTACCGCATGACTTTATGCTCTAGTTTGTCATGTGCTCAACAAAGCACCCGGAGCTTGACAATGACACTTAGAGTGGCCAACAGCTAATCCCCTTTCTGTTGTGATTGAAGAGGTGCGGAAAGCCAGCTTTTATAGCATGTCCAGGACATCGCCACATCGACTGAAGGTCTTATCTAATGGTTTATCATCGCACAATCACAGTCGGAGACGCCTCTCCCAGTTCTCTCCCGGTCTTGGATAAATTATACTGACGGTCCCCTCACTTAATACAGGGATGACTGTTCTCAAAACATGACAACCAATTCACATCTAATAGTCAGACGTGCTATAGATAGTCTTACAGAAGAAAAAAGGAGGAGTGTGTGTGTGTTGCAGCGTGGCTGCAAGAGTGCCAAAACATGGCTATTTACTAACATAACGTAAGCACACGCGTTGTAACTGCCGGTGTTAATGCAGTGAAGGTCTGATGATGTTTTGGACACTTTTGGTGTATGTGTGTAGATGTAGATTAGATTCCACCAAGGTAATATACAGAGAACAATACACAGTTAGGTGTGTCATTTATGGGAACAGTAGTTAATGTGCAGGTGTAACCTATTGCTTATTTTGAGCCAATAGATTACTAAAACAGTTTCTAAAACAGTTTTCTTAACCCTCATTGGCTCTTGCACTGTAGATTAGACAGTAGTTATTTGTTCAATTAATCGATTCCCTGACTTGCATTTAGGGGTCTCTATGTTGACTCCAGGTAAACGTAGCAGAGGGAGTAAACAGTGTGCCGTGTAAAATGAACATCCTGCTGAATGATTCTCTAGAGGACTAGAGCAGCAGCAGTAGAGCAGGGCCCATCCAGTCACATTAGTTCGGGAATAATTCCACCATAAAAGGCTAATGTATCAGACCTGCATAGGCCTTAGTCCACACACGCACACTGAAGCACCCACACACATCAGCACCCTCGCACACACACACACAAGTGCATGTACCCGAACACCAGCATGCAGAGCAGATGTGCAGACACAGGCGCGCGTGCACACACACACACACACACACACACACACACACACACACACACACACACACACACACACACACACACACACACACACACACACACTAATACAAGCAGAGGGGAGGGATTGAAACGGATGAGTAAGATTAATGCAACATTCACTGTGCTAAGGTGAGAAATAAAGCAACATTGAAAGGTCTCTCTTTGGAGACAGAAAACAGTTCCACCAAACAGAGGAAAATGAACATATTCTCAGCACGCCAGCAGATCTGAATGTATTCCACTCAAAGGCCAGGCGTATGTAGCATTTTGTTTTCATTAGAGGGGTTCTCTTGATCGACGGAGCCTTTCACTCGTATGAATGCGGCTCATCCACCTATTTTACATCACCTTAAAACCTGACTAACGACAACATATTCCGGATCAGTTTTTCATAATTCCACAAGTGAAAACATGCAGCCGTGATTTTGTAGGCTAAATGATGTCACATGGGAATTTTGAATTTGCTGTTCAGTTAAAACACAGTGCATACACATCCAGAGAGTTAAATGTGTTCGTTTTTGGTATAAAACCCAACGTTGCACTCAATAAACAATGTGTGCATCAAACACCGTGCAGGTACGTATTTATTTTTCAACCAATGTTCAGATATTATAGTTTCTCTTCGCTTTGGACTCAGTACTAATGGAGCATAGTTCAATTGGTCTAATTAACTACATAATTACAGAGTACAATAATTAGACAACTGATTGTGTACTGATAGCCTAAAAGCAGATGGGTCTCAGAGATAGAAGTAAACAGTAACCAGCTGAGTAAATCAAGAGAACACAATCCAACCAAGTCTCAATGTAAAACTATATAGTCCCCGTAGGAGACAACCTCATCCAAGAACCATTCTGACATTTTAGATGAAAACATATTTCAGCTGATTTGATCACAGTTCTGTAAGTCGTTGACAGAAGCCCAGCCAAGAAAGGCCACTCTGTGATGGGTCTGAAAAGGGTCCTGTGTTGTTAGTGGCAACACCTACTATTGAGTCACCTGCCGCCCTCCAAAAAAAAACATAGTGTGTCTCAGCCTCCTGCTGATGGAGCTGCTGCCGACTGCTGTCCTCTCCATCAGAATGACAGCTTTTAAAGATGCATCCTCCCAAAACTGACAGCAGGAAAAGCTTTTAGGAGCGCAGTGAGACTATCTGTACAGCTTCCAGCCCTCCATTCGATCTTAACCCCCTCTCCACTACCACATCTTTCAAGTCAGTCAGAGACAGGAAAATTATATTTTCCAGGAGCAATATCAAGCCTCCCCTATTTTCCCTCTCAAGGCAAACTGCCTCATAATGAATTTACCGTGAAGCGAGTGCAAGTTACATAGTTTCGCTTGGTGCAATGGCAAACAGAAACCACACCATCTGAGTGCAGTGACCTTAACCGCGTGGTGGCGAACACACAACTTATGTATTCATAAAGTGTGTGACAAATTCTGTCAGCACATTACTCTGGTGGAGGCATTAACCATGCATTATTTATCTTCATGCCTATATTTCACATGGACATTCTCAGTCCCTTTGAAGTTAATTCCCCCCCGTGATAAAATGCCTCCCTTCTTCTTACTATGTTGCAGCTTATGATACTCCTGGTTTTGTTGCTATAGAAGAACAAGTTGCCCGTCCAAAACAATTTCAGTCTACAAAACTGCATCAGTCCTCCAGATTTGTACAGTACACCGGCAAGTTACATCATACTAAATGCTGTAAAATAAATATTCCATATCCTCCCTTTTACATGGTAGACCCATAAGATGTCCCCATTGAACATCACACACACACGTTCTTAATGTGTTTCCCATCTGGTCAATTTATGGTAAAGCGTGGAGAGAAAGAATGTCAGCTTGGATTAGCAGGTGAGCTGGTATAGACCGATCTCATTTGGGATAGACCATGTGTCTATTCTGCAGCAAATACTGGGCCCCTAGCTATCTCCTTCTCAGTGTGCATTGGGAATTAATTAGGAAGTCAATGAGGAAATGAGGCTGAATCATAAGAGTCGAGTGGCCGCCGTTTGGACTGTTGAATGTCTCTGTGGCTTTGCCTCTTTCATGCTTTGTACTTCAATCTCTCCTGTTTGATGGTATGCCCTCAAGCTGCCCCTGCCTGCTCGTTGATATCTAACTTTTACAGAGCTGTAAAGCAGTTTCTAAACCTCCCTCCACTGAGCTTCTAATGGGTGCATCTCACCAACACCGGGCAGTGCCAAGCGAGAGGGCCTCAGCGGAGCCCCCACTGAGCATGATTATAAATCATGAAGCCATCACACAGGGGATGATCACTGGAGAAAGATGGGTTTGGAAATAACCTCCCCTCCTCCCCTTCCTCTTCCCGCTGGCGCTCAAGCTGTTTTCTGCTCCGGCACACAATGCATTGTAGTTGGTCAATATTTTAGCATTCCAACACCTTCATAAAAAACAAACCCAAAGTCACTACTCTACTTCCCAGTGCTGGAAGCAGTCAGCAGCCTCATCCTCAGACGGCCATCAATTGCCTCTGCCACCCCTCCAGGCATTTCTGCAGCTGCTAAGCAGCAGTTCGATACGGTTGCCAGATTTATGTTGGTAAAGTGTTCTCTCCAGGACTGTCCATATGGTCGTTTATGCTGCCATTGAGACAGGGTCTGTTGTCTGCCCCGGTCCAAATAAATAGCCTACTGCTCATATTTTCTCCCACCCTATTTTATCAGTTCTGCAAATACTCTGCAGTTGCACTGTCAGTCTCAAAATATTTCTGCAATGATGTCTAATGCCTGCAACCAGCAGATTCACATTCCTAGCCTATAAACCTTTGAACAGACTGAAATGCTCTTGCATTTTAATGAGATGGAATGTCAATCCTGATTAAGGAGCGTTTCCGCTTTGAAGACACATGCAAGCTTACACAGTGCCTTCAGAAAATATTCATACCCCTTCACTTATTCCACATGTTGTTGCGTTACAGCCTGAATTTAAAATGGATGAAATTGTTGTGGTTCTTTTAACATCTACAGACAATACCTTGAAATGACGAAGCAACACTTGGTTTTTACAAATGTTAGCAAATGTATTTAAAATTAAATACGGAAATATCTCATTTAGACAAGTATTCACACCACTTTGCTATGACACTCCAAATTGAGCTCATCCTTGAGATGTCACTACAACTTGATATGGATCCACCTGTGGCCAATTCAATTGTTCGGACAGGATTTAGAAAGAAACACGCCTGTCTATATTAGGTCCCACAGTTGACAGTGCATGTCAGAGTAGAAGCTATACCATGAAGTCCAAGGAACTGTCCGTAGATCTCAAGATAGAATTGTGATGAACCATATATCTGGGGAAGGGTATGAACCAATTTCTAGAGTGGTTAAACTTTCCAAGAACACAGTGGTCTCCATCATTGGGAAATTGAAAAAAATATGGTACTACCGAGACTCTGCCTAGAGCTGGCCGACCAAACTGAGCAACCGGTCAAGAAAGACCTTGGGTCAGGGAGGTAACCAAGAACCCAATGACCACTCTGACAGAACTACAGAGTTCCTTGGCTGAGCTGGAAGAACCTGCCAGAAGGACAACAGTCTCTACAGAACTTCACCAACCTGGGCCTTGAGTTTTCAAAAAGGCACCTGAAAGACTCTGAGAGCATAAGGCACAAATATTCTGTGGTCTGATGAGACTAAAATTGAAACCTTTGGCCAAAATGCAAAGCACTATGTCTGGACACCATCCCTACCATGAAGCATGGTGGTGATAGCAACATGCTAAATTGGTTGCTTTTTAGCGGCAAGGACTGGGAGACTGGAAAGCATACAGGGAACAATGAATGGAGCCCTATAGAGGCAAATCATTGATTAATGAACCTGCTTCAAAGTGCAAACAACCTTAGACTGGGACAAATACTTACGTTCCAACAGGACAGTGACCCCAAGCATACAGCCAAAGCAACTCTGGAATGGATTCAGAACAATAATGTGAAAGTCCTTGAGTGGCCCGGCCAAAGCCCAGACTTGAATCCTATTGAAAATCTGTGGAAAGACTTGAAGATTGCTGTACTATGTCTGTACTTCATTTTCAATAAATGTGCAAACATTTCTAAAAAACAATTTGTCATTATGGGGTATTGTGTGTAGATGGGTGAGATTTATTTTCTAAATCAGTCTGTAACACAACAAAATGTGTGTTACAGTGAATGTGAATGTGAATACGTCAAGGGGTATGAATACTTTCTGAAGTCACTGTAAATATGCATGTGCTGCTGTTATAGCTCTTTTGAATGTGTGCGTGAAGGATTTGAGGAGCGGGTCTTTCAGTCTGACAATGTGAAAGATTTGGGGATTTGTGGCACACATCATTGTGTCTCATGGGGATGTGTTCCTCTCTGGGCAATCCTCTACTGACTGACTGTCGTGCAAGAGAGAGGAGGGGGGGGGGGGGGGGGGGGGGAGTGGGAGAAGGGGTTGGGGCAGCAGTAAGAGAGGGGGAGAGAGAGAGAGAGTGGGAGAAGGGGTTGGGGCAGCAGTAAGAGAGGGGGAGAGAGAGAGTGAGTGTAATGCTTACTGTTCATTTTGTATTGTTTATTATCTATTTCACTTGCTTTGGCAATGTAAACATATGTTTGACATGCCAAAAAAGCCCCTTAAATTGAATTGGGAGGGAGGGAGAGAGAGAGAGAGAGAGAGAAAGGGTTGGGGGCAGCAGTAAGAGGGGGAGAGAGAGAGAAAGAGAGAGGGGGGGGGGCAGAATAAGGGTGCCTCTCAATTAATCCATCAAAGTCTATGATACTGTATTTTCATGTCGCCCCATAAATAGAAGGCTGAAATTGAAGTTTCCTAGAGAAAAAAATTGACCTTTCATGTACAAACACACATAACTGCCTTTCACACATCCTACAGTTCTATATGTCTGTGTGACATTACCTTTATATTGAGAATGATGGCCTTGACTGATGTTAATAATGCCAAGCTGAGACTGTAAAGAAGAATAATATTAGTCTGTTATAACTTGGGGTTGTTTGTTCTCTGCGAAAGCAACTTTTCCCATCATAGATCGGATATAGGAAAAAAGCTCATATTCTGCAAAAAAGAATATAAGGCCTCTATTGTTATATATATATACATATAAAAAAGTCCCCCCCCTTTTCTTTTTGCACTGTTCTTGAGTGTGAATGAATCATTTTAATTTTCTAAGACAAGGGAATAAAGGTTTCCTTTGTGAACAGAGGATCAGAAATGACAAAACAGTGATGATTGTGTTTGTGTGGAAAGTGGGATATGATACTGGCGGTAAATTGGTCGTCACAGTGCAAAGAAAGAGGAGGAATGGAGGAGAGGTAGAATTCAAAGAGATGTCAGGTCTGTCACCAGGGGAGTGTGGGGTGTGTGAGTACACTGAGTAGCAAGTGTGCTGGGGGGGGGGAGTCTGGATAAAAGCATACCTACCCACCACCTCTATCTTTGTGACCGCGGGGGACAGGGGAAATGGGGAAAGAGAGAGAGAGAGAAGGCAGCAGTATCAGTATGTGTGACTAGGGAGAAGCAGGTGGGAGAGGACACCCAAACACTGCCACTCTCATACTGTTCCATTCTGTTTCATGTCCCAGGCTCAGTACAGCACAAGGCACCAGGATAAACAGCATAAATCAAGCCGCCTTTGTTTGACAGTTTTAACGGCTGGATTTGAGCCGTTGAATGCATTAGGTTTTATGGCCACGGTAGATAGCAGAGGACACACAGACTACACACAGTAAACACACAGACTACACACAGTAAACACACAGACTACACACAGTAAACCCCTTTCCCCTGTCACAAACACACACAGTCACTTCAGTGGAATACCGACCCAAGCATAACATCTACGCCAAGTCAGTCTGCTATACTGTGTCACTAATCAACTCAAAGACATCTACATAGACCAGATGAAACTACGCCTGCAAAAGTCTAAATCCTGTCTGTTTTATACATGACATTACAAGCACAGAGAGGAAATCCCCAGTGGAAAAAAAAAAAAAAGAGGTTCATAATATTTCAACCTCAATCTAAAAGGAGGTATATCTCATGAATTATTGAAACGGTATTATTTCCACAATCTGAATTTCCCATTGTGAAAACACCACGCAGTGAGCATGGCTGCCACAGCTGCAGTAGCAGACCAACCAATTGTCTTGAATCTCAGAGATATACAGCACAGTGCACAGTGAGTCCCAAAGGGCACCCTATTCCCTATATAGTGCACTACTTTTGACAAGAGACGGGCCCTGCTCAATAGTAGTGCACTGCATAGGGAGTCTGGTCCCATTTGGGAAACACCCTATACAGTTAAGTGTATGGATTATTGGTAGGCTGAATAATTGTTTTATTTCACATAATCGTCTGACTGGTGCCACATGTTGGAATGGCTGGTGTGTCAAACCCGAGAGGTGAACCATCCATCACATCATATATTAATCAGCTTTCTCTCTTTCTGTGGACGGTCGGTTGAGTCCACACGGGAAACGAGAGCTGCAATAGCAAATCACTGCACCAACGTTCAAACTGCCAGACTCATCCTCCCACCCGTCGCAGACTCATTCGTGAGTACTGGGTGTGAGAACGCAGCGTCTAATGTCTGTGCAGGCGAGCAGCAGGGAATGGGGATGGTTGGGCGTTGATAGTTGGGTGTTGATGGATGATGTGCCAAGAGATCGGTGATGGCATGGTAACGAGGCCGTCTGCTTGACTTGACCTATTGATAGTGGAGCAGCGAAGGAGCACAGGGCTAAGGGACGGGTCTCGCTCCCACAACGGTCCCCCCCGCCTCGCCTCGTAACGCTATTACAGCCATGTTGTGTTCCGGACTCGTGTTTCCCAGACTGGTCTCTCTGCGTCTCCATCTCTGGCGGTGGAGGATAACATTACATAGCAAAGACCATTTCACGCACAACTACAGACTCTGACTGTGGCCCTAAGCAACAACTACACAGCCCCCACAATCACAGGTGGCCGGCGGCACCTTAATTGGGAAGGATGGGCTCATAGTAATGGTTAGATGGTTTCCATGTGGTTTCCATGTGTTTGATACCACTCCATTCACTCCATTCCAGTCATAATTATGAGCCGTCCTCCACTAAGCAGCCTCCTGTGCCCACAATCTATCATGACATTCATATGTTGATATTGTTGTGAAGGTGAACACATCAACACATATAAGCCTGTTTACAGCTTGTCTGAATATGATCTAGGTTGGTTGAGAAAGAGGTTGAGAAAGAGCCTCCTCCTCCTCTTCTCCTGTCCTGAACTAGATGTCCAATTGGTTCCCTCACAGTTTCTCCTTAGTTCACACTGACCAGCCAGCCAACAACCACATGTCCAGGATCCCCTGGCTGGTCAGCCATACCTTGGCTGGTCTGGGGAGGAGAGGGGACCTCAGTCAGCTCATACAACCAGGCTGTCAGCGGGTTATTTCTGTCTCAGCAGACAGGACCAGGCTAAAAGACTACTTCTTATGCCATCACATGGAAGGACAGATTATGTGAAGAAGCTAGTTCTTAAACACAGGATGTCTGCTTCCCATGTGACACCCCATTTTTTATATAGTGCAATACGTTTGACTGGGGCCCATAGGGATCTGGTAAAAAGTAGTGCTCTAGGGAATAGGGTGCCATTTGGGACAACCAGGTACAGCGCTGCTGTTTGGCTCAATTGAAGCGCAGGACAACTGGAGAAATACTTGGACAGAGAAAAGAGAAACATGTCAGACAGCCAAATTGAGTTAGTGAATCAAAGGAAGACCTCAATTTGTGGCATACTTTCCGCTTTGGATTCCAGCAGGGGCTGTTGTACTGTTGTAGCAGGCTTGTTAGTCTAGTATTGATCACACATCTCATTATTAAGCACACCGTGA
Source organism: Oncorhynchus mykiss (assembly GCF_013265735.2). NCBI lineage: Eukaryota > Metazoa > Chordata > Actinopteri > Salmoniformes > Salmonidae > Oncorhynchus > Oncorhynchus mykiss. The sequence goes on from NC_048570.1 coordinate 37,640,652, forward strand.
ATGGGTCATGGCTCCACTCAAAATTGAATATCCTCACTGAAGTTCTTGGACTTGGTTCAAGTTAGCTACACAGAGTTCAGTCATCTTTGCTTGCGGGTATCAATTTGTGATAAGAGTGGGGAGGTCAATATGACCCCTACGTAACCTAACTTTACTCAATCTGACCTGACCCGACTTCATGCAATTCACTAGGAATTGCCGGGAACCTCACGATACAATATTATCACGATACTTACAGTAGGTGCCAGTACGATATCTATTGTGAGTCTCACGATTGCGATTCGATGTTCCAAAAGTATTGCTCACCACATGTCTGCTACAGAGGGACAAGAGAGAGCCATAACAAATCAGGCGTGGAAATAAAAGTGCTGAAAACAAATGTAAAAAGATGACGAAGAACAATATAATATCCCGATATGTAACTGCATTGATTTTTTTCAATTCACAGTGCATCACTTTTTCTAGTGACAACCTAGCTAAATGGAAAAGGTATTTAGATAAATTACTGAAAAACGGTTGATAAGCACGCTCACTGTACTCCCTTCTCTGTAAAGTCATACCATCAAAGCACAATAAAGGAACTATACCATCTTATTTTTGGTCGAGCTACGACGTAGGACACAAGAGACACACAACAATAACATTTCTGCCCTCTGTGCACAGGGAGGGAGGGAGAGAGAGAGAGAGAAGAGAGAGAGAGAGAGAGAGAGAGAGAGAGAGAGAGAGAGAGAGAGAGATAGAGAGAGAGAGAATTCCTAAGGAGATGTCTTTATTCTATCTGGATAAACTAGCATAAAGCAATGACCTAAATACACCCATCACACTGTTGGCAGTGTGAAGCCACCCGGGCTGACTGGAGGGTGTTGAGGTCTGGAGAAAGAGAGATAGAGTGAGAGAGAGGGGAAGTGAGAGAAAGAGAGGAAGTGAGAAAGAGGGAGAGTGACAAAGAGTGTGTTGAGAGAAAGAGAGGAAAGAGGTTGCTCTGGGCTGCTGGGGGTGGGCGGTTGGATCTGCCTGTGTGGAAAGCCACTAGCTCCAATGAGGCAGTGTGGTGAAGCATGACTAAAGTGCAGGGCTGTTAAACGGTATGTCACGTCTCCTGATGTCTGCATCCCTGTGGAGTGTGGACACGTGCGGGCAGATGGGCCAACAGGGGGAATTAATTCCAGGACATGCACCACAGAAAGCTCATCAATTCACACCTACGGGCTAGGCTGCGCTGTGCTGGGCCCACAACCAGCCCATCCTCTGACCTACCTAACTACCTATCTACTACTGTTTCAGGACAAAAACAGTGTGTTTAACTCTGAACACTGGATGTTGGTTGTGTTTTAGAATGACCTGCTTGAGTTGGGGTGTTTCTCAATATGCATACTACCGTGCTCCACACTCTAATGCTCCAAGTGCATTCTCAGAGGACGTTCTCTTGAGTATGTCCTTGTGAGGACGAGAAGGTGGAGAACGCATTAAACATCACATTTGAGAAGCACTCGCACTCCCCGACTGTATTACCTCCAGGACAATGGCAACAATAGAGACTAAACAAGATATACACAAAGCAAACGTTTTACTTCTAGCTATATGTGAATCGTAATAATGTAGGTAACAGGCAGAAAATGACCTTAAACCAATGTCATCCAAGGTAGATGTCAATTATTCGTGGGTAGCTAGCTAACTATTCATTGTGGCTATCTTGCTAGCTAACAGTAGTAAAAAAGAGAAGAAAAGAAGGTACCTAGTCAGTTGTACAACTGAATGCATCTTCAGCATTTAACCCAACCCCTCTGAATCAGTGAGGCGTGGGGGGCTGCCATAATCAACATCCACATTTCAGGCACCAAGGGAACAGATTTTGTTTACCTTGTCAGCTCGGGAATTTGATCCAGCAACCTTTTGGTTACTGACCCAACGCTCTAACCACTAGGCTGCCCTAGCTAGCCAGTTAGCTCTATTGACTTACAGTACCTTGGGCTTGCGACCTACGAACACCACAGTGGGTATTGTAGGTAGGTAACATGCCAAAATGTACGTATCAAGATAAAATATTGTAGTCGGGCAACATATGAGATATGAATAGGCAACATTTCATTCTGAAGTTGGAGTGTATTTTCTCTCGCTTCAGGACAAATAATGGCAAACATTGATTTCAAGAAAATTTGCGTCATTTCTTACGTGGTTGCATTATATTTCTTTGCATGCTTTTCATTAAAGCGTGTATCGATGCATGCTTCAAAATATGTACAAACGGAGTACACATTTGAGAAGTACCCTCCGTGCTCCATTTTGCATACTTTGATTTGGACAAATACTCTGACCCTCCCATGCTCCAATTTGTGTGCTCGGAGCACGGTAGTATGCATTTTGAGAAACACCCTTGGTGTTAGTTGTGTGTGTTGGTTGTGTATAATTGCCAGTTGTTTGAGTTAGATAGTGGTGTAAGTGTGTTTGCATTTTAGTTGTGTATTAGCGGTAGATGTTTGACTTAGATGGTTGTTTGTATGTGTGTGTGTGTGTGTGTGCATTTTAGTTGTGCATTAGCGCTAGTTGTTTGTTCTCTCTGATGATCACAGCCTGATGGAGCTAGCCCGGGCTCTGGGTGTTTGTTTGTGTCTACAGTACATCAAGCGCTTGTTGAATCTGGGTGCCACTCCTGCAGGCACCACGGCATTGGCCACCAATTAGCAGCAGCAATGTGAAAGAAGTGAAAAAATGGCTCAATTAGAATCGTTTTTCCTACTCAAAAACTAATTGCTTTCAATAAGTCTGAACTTAAGTGGAAAAAGATACAAAGACGCCCGAAGCCAGAAGAGGGACTCCCCCACTATCTAATATTTTGCTTACTCAGTCTTCAAAATCTCTCACATCATCTATAGCTGCATACATTCTATCTATTCTAGCTATGGCTATGGCTGAAAGTGCCAATTGATTTTCAGTGGCATAGCACATACTCCTAAACCAAACGCGGTATAATTTACAGTACCAGTCAAAAGTTTGGACACACCTACTCATTCAAGGGTTTTACCTTATTTTGACTATTTTCTACGTTGTAGTGAAGACATCAAAACTATGAAATAACACATATTGAATCATGTAGTAACCAAAAAAGTGTTAAACAAATCAAACCACCCTTTGCCTTGATGACAGCTTTGCACACTCTTGGCATTCTCTCAACCAGCTTCACCTGGAACGCTTTTTCAACAGTCTTGAAGGAGTTCCCACATACGCTGAGCATTTGTTGGATGCTTTTCCTTCCCTTTGCACATCCAACTCATCCCAAACCATCTCAATTGGGTTGAGGTTGGGTGATTGTGGAGGCCAGGTCATCTGATGCAGCACTCCATCACTCTCCTTCTTGGTCAAATAGCCTTACACAGCCTGGAGGTGTGTTGGGTCCTGTTGAAAAACAAATGATAGGGGGACTAAGTGCAAACCAGATTGATGGGATGGCGTATCGCTGCAGAATGCTGTGGTAGCCATGCTGGTTGAGTGTGCCTTGAATTCTAAATAAATCACTGACAGTGTCACCAGCAAAGCACTCCTACACATCACACCTCCTCCTCCATGCTTCACGGCGGGAACCACACATGCAGAGATCATACATTCACCTACATCTCACAAAGACACGGCGATAGGAACCAAAAATCTCTAATTCAGACTCATCAGACCAAAGGAAGAATGAAGTTGGAAGGGATGGCTGCAGTTTTACGGGCTCCTAACCAACTGTGCTATTTTGTTAATTTTTTTTGTGATATTTATTTTGTACATGATGTTGCTGCTACAATCTCTTATGATCGGAAATAACTTCTGTACATCAGAACAGCGATTACTCACCTCGAACTGGACAAAGATTTGTTTCTGTAATGAGTCAGACACAAAGGATATATTGCTTTCTCGGGAACGGGCCCAAATCCCTGTCATTTGCGTGTAGAAAAGACAGAGAAAAATGGAGCAGAGGTCAGGCTGCCTTCTGAGAAATCGTTGCCGAGTGAGTAAACCTCCACTACCATACGTTCCATTGGCCAAATGGATGACATACAATCAAGACAATCCGACCAACGGGACAATAAAAACTGAAATACAGTGGGGAGAACAAGTATTTGATACACTGCCGATTTTGCAGGTTTTCCTACTTACAAAGCATGTAGAGGTCTGTAATTTTTATCATAGGTACACTTCAACTGTGAGAGACAGAATCTGAAACAAAAATGCAGAAAATCACATTGTATGATTTTTAAGTAATTACTACTACAACTGCTCTGATGCTCATCGGATGTGGCAGGGCTTGAAAACTATTATGGACTACAAAGGGAAACCAAGCCGTGAGCTGCCCAGTGACGCGAGCCTTCCAGATGAGCTAAATGCCTATTATGCTCGCTTCGAGGCAAGCAACACCAAAGCATGCATGAAAACACCAGCTGTTCCGGACGACTGCATGACAATGCTCTCAGTAGCCGAGCAAGACCTTTAAACAGGTCAACATTCACAAAGCCGTGGGGCCAGACGGATTACCAGGATGTGTCCTCAAAGCATGTGTGGACCAACTGGCAAGTGTCTTTACTGACATGTTCGACTTCTCCCTGGATGAGTCTGTAATACCTACACGTTTCAAACAGACCACTATAGTCCATGTGCCCAATGAAGCGAAGGTAAACCTGCTTCAATAATTACCGACCCGCAGCAGTCACGCCGGTAGCCATGAAGTGCTTTGAAAGGCAGGTCAAAGCTCACATCAACAGCATCATCCCGGATACCCTAGACCAACTCCAATTCGCATACCGCCCCAACAGATCCACATATGACGCAATCTCAATCGCACTCCACACTGCCCTTTCCCACCTGGACAAAAGGAACACCTATGTGAGAATGCTGTTCATTGACTACAGCTCAGATTTCAACACCATAGTGCCAATGGAGCTCATCAATAAATGAAGGACCCTGGGACTAAACACCTCCCTCTGCAACTGGATCCTGGACTTCCTGACGGGCCGCCCTCAGGTGGTAAGGGAAGCCAACAACACGTCTGCCACGCTGATCCTCAACACTGGGGCCCCTCAGGGGTGCGTGCTTAGTCCCTTCTGTACTACCTGTTCACACAATACTGAGTGGCCAAACACGTCTCCAACACCTTCATTAAACTTGCTGACCACACAACAGTGGTAGGCCTGATCACCGAAAATGACGAGACAGCCTATAGAGACCTGGCAGTGTGGTGCCAGGACAACAACCTCTCCCTCAATGTGAGCAAGACAAAGGAGATGATCATGGTCTTCAGGAAAACGCAGGCCGAACAGGACCCCATTCTCATCGACGGGGTTGTAGTGGAGGGCACAACAACATCTTTCCCCCTCAGGAGACTGAAAAGATTTTGCATGTGTCCCCAAATCCTCAAAAAGTTCTACAGCTGCATCATCGATAGCATCCTGACCGGTTGCATATGGCAACTGTTCTGCATCTGACCGGCCCAGTACATCACTGGGGCTAAGCATCCTGCCATCCAGGACCTAGAGTGACAAGAAAAAGTAAGTGAACCCTTTGGAATTACCTGGATTTCAGCATAAATTTGTCATGAAATTTGATCTGATCTTCATCTTAGTCATAACAATAGACAAACACAGTGTGTTTAAACTAAGAACACAAATTATTGTATTTTTATTGACTATATTGAATACATAATTTAAACATTCACAGTGTAGGTTGGAAAAAGTATGTGAACCCCTAGGCTAATGACTTTTCCAAAAACTAATTGGAGTCAGGAGACAGTTAACCTGGAGAACAATCAATGAGACGAGATTGGAGATGTTGATTAGAGCTGCCCTGCCATATAAAAAAACACACAAAATTGGAGTTTGTTATTCACAAGAAGCATTGCCTGATGTGAACCATGCCTCGAACAAAAGAGATCTCAGAAGAAGAATTGTTGACTTGCATTAAGCTGGAAATTGTCTATAAATGGAAAACGTTCAGCACTGTTGCTACTCTCCCTAGGAGTGGCTGTCCTGCAAAGATGACTGAAATGGCACAGTGCGAATGCTCAATGAGGTTAAGAAGAATCCTAGAGTGTCAGCTAAAGACTTCTGGAACATGCAAACATCTCTGTTGACAAGTCTATGATACGTAAAACACTAAACAAGAATGGTGTTCATGGGAGGACCCCACGGAAGAAGCCACTGCTGTCCAAATAAAACATTGCTGTACGCCTGAAGTTTTCAAAAGACCACCTGGATGTTCCACAGCACTTCTGGCAACATATTCTGTGGACAGATTAAACTACAGTTGAGATGTTTGGAAGGAACACACAACACTATGTGTGTGAAAAAAAAGGCACAGCACACCAACATCAAAACCTCATCCCAACTGTAAAGTATGGTGGAGGGAGCCTCATGGTTTGGAGCTGCTTTGCTGCCTCAGGGCCTGGACAGCTTGCTATCATCGACGGAAAAATGAATTCCCAAGTTCAAGACATTTTGCAGGAGAATGTTAGGCTGTCTGCCAATTGAAGCTCAATAGAAGTTTGGTGATGCAACAGGACAACAATCCAAAACACAGACATAAATCAACAACAGAATGACTTCAACAGAAGAAAATACGCCTTCTGGAGTGGCCCAACCAGAGTCCTAACCTCAAACTGATTTAAAATGCTGTGGCATGACCTTGAGAGCGGTTCATACCAGATATCCTAAGAATATTGCTGAACTGAAACAGTTTTGTAAAGATGAATGGTCAAAAATTCCTCCTGGACGTTGTGCAGGAGGAGAGTCAACCAGTTATTAACAAGGGTTCACATACTTTTTCCACTCCACACTGTGAATGTTTACATGGTGTGTTCAATAAAGACATGAAAACGTATAATTGTTTGTGTGTTATTAGTATCAGCAGACTGTGTTTGTTTTATTTTATGACCAATTTATGCAGAAATCCAGGTAATTCCAAAGGGTTCACATACTTTTTCTTGCCAGTGTATATACTAGGTGGTGTCAGAGGAAAGCCCAACAATTGTCAAAGATTCCAGTCACCCAAGTTATAGACTGTTCCCTGTGTGGTAGTGGTACCGGAGCACCAAGTCTAGGACCAAACGGCTCCTTAACAGCTTCTACCCCTAAGCCATAAGACTGCTGAACAATTCATCAAATGGCCACCCAGACTATTTACATTGACAACCCCCCCCCCCATTTGTTTTTACACTGCTGCTACTCACTGTTTATGATCTATGCGTATTTACAAATGACCTCGACTAACCTGTAACCCCGCACATTGACTCGGTACCGGTACCCCCTGTATATAGCCTCATTACTGTTATTTTATTGTGTTACTTTTTATTATTTTTTACTTTACTTTATTTGTTAAATATTTTGTTAACTCTTTCTTGAACTGCATTGTTGGTTAGGGGCATGTAAATAAGCATTTCACGGTAAGGTCTACGACCTGTTGTATTCGGCACATGTGACAAATAAAGTTTGACTTGACACATTTCCACCGGTCTAATGTTCATTGTTCATGTTTCTTGGCCCAAGCAAGTCTCTTCTTCTTATTGGTGTCCTTTAGTAGTGGTTTCTTTGCAGCAATTTGTCCATGAAGGCCTGATTCACACAGTCTCCTCTGAACAGTTGATGTTGAGATGTGTCTGTGACTTGAAATCTGTGAAGCATTTATTTGGGCTGCAACTTCTGAGGCTGGTAACTCTAATAAATGTATCTTCTGCAGCAGAGGTAACTCTGGGTCTTCCTTTCATGTGGCAGTCCTCATGAGAGACAGTTTCATCATATGGTTTATGTGACTGCACTTGAAGAAACGTTCAAAGTTCTCGAAATGTTCCACATTGACTGACCTTCATGTCGTAAAGTAATGATGAACAGTCATTTCTCTTTGCTTATTTGAGCTGTTCTTGCCATAATATGGTCTTTTACCAAATTGGGCTATCTTCTGAATACAATCCCTACCTTGTCACAAATTGGCTCAAGCGCATTAAGAAGGAAAGAAATTCCACAAATTAACTTTTAACAAGGCACACCTGTTAATTGAAATGCATTTCAGGTGACTACATCATGAAGCTGGTTGAGAGAATGCCAAGCGTGTGCAAAGCTGTCATCAAGGCAAATGGCGGCTACTTTGAAGAATCTCAAATCTCAAATATATTTGGATTTGTTTAACACTTTTCTGGTGAGTACATGATTCATATGTGTTATTTCATAGTTTTGATGTCTTCACTATTATTTTACAATGCAGAAAATAGTTTTAAAAAATAAAGAAAAACCCTGGAATGAGTAGTAGGCGTGTTCAAGCGTTTCACTGGTACTGTCCATTGCTGGCCACTCATCATCAGACAAGGAGTATACACAGTGTGAAATCTTCTGTTTAGCTGCGGTACACAGAGTAGAAAACTCACTTGTTTTGGTGCTTTGAGCCCTGCAGATGTGCATGGTACTGTGCCACAGAGTTGAGTGTGACACTGCAGACTTCACAGGTATAGCTACGTTTCAGACCTGGAATTAAAAACACACAAACACAGATACACTCGATTAATGAACATATATAAACATATTTCTCAAATGCTCTTTTGTTTTTAGCGGGATTTAGACAGGTGTCATGTATTAGCTAACTACTTGTTTCATTTGAAAGACTGCACATGCACACAAATATTGAAATGCATAAACGTGGCGCGCGCCATACATAAGCATGTTTCCTGTTAACAAATCAGACCTGTCCTAAAACTGTGCACGCGTGAACAATCATTATGACTCAGCCTGAATAACGCCCATTATTCTCCTTTTATGTTGACATTAACACCCTTATTTCCTGTATACTTTGGAAGTGTTGGAATTAGGCCTAGGCAGCATCAAACAAAATAGCAATTGCCAAATTGATTAAAATGTCTTTGGTAATTATTGTGGATATTTATATGCTGCACTGCCCGCGAATTCGGGAACATTGTCTACCCTGGGGAAAAAAAATGAAAAATACAGTAGGCCTGTGCACTGAGTATACAAAATATTAGGAACACCTGCTCTTTCCATGACCGACTCATCAGGTGAATCCCGGTGAAAGCTATGATATAATTAGAAAAGAACTCCTTATGTTTGTACACTTAATGTATACTTACAGTGGTAGCCTAAAGCACTTCCATGAAAGAGGTACATTTTCTGTTCACCTGTTAAATTCTACTCTATGTTATAAACCTGCACTCCCGTTTGGATGCATACAGCGAAAAACATGAAATTATAATAGCCTATCTAATAGGCACAATTCAATGAAAGATACGCATGATTGTTGTATAGCTACTTCGGGAATGTGAACTCATCATGGCCAGAAAAAAGGTGAGGAATTTATACTGCGATGGTTATGATATTTGTAATAGGTTTATGAATGTAATATGGTCTACTTGAGAGATTTGGCATTACAGTATTCAGATGTAGCCTGCAAACGTCAATGGAAAAGATGAACCATCTGTTCTACCATTAAACTGCGCTTCGGATCAGATTGCATAGAGCAAAATACTTGAAATAGCTTATCTTACTATTTACTATCTATTAAAGTGGGCCCAATAAAATGGGAGATGGGACGAATGTTACCCTATCCAAATTTGTTGTAGATTTGTTGTAGAAATTGTCTCTTTCGGGAGTATGAAACCATCACAGCCAGAAAAGGATGAGGAATTTATTCTTCAATGATCATGGAAATGAAATAAATAATAAGATATAGATCCTTTTTTAAAATAAACTTTTACCCCATTTTTCATGATATCTAGTTGGTAGTTACAGTCTTGCCTTACAGACTCAGGAGAGGCGATGGTCGAGAGCCATGCACTGCTTCTTGACACACTGCTCTGTTAACCTAGAAGACAACCACACCAATGTGTCGGAGGAAACACAGTCCTGCGACTGAAGTCAGCATGCGTTCACCCGGCCCGCCACAAGGAGTCACTAGAGCGCGATGGGACAAGGAAATCCCGGCCGGCCAAACCCTTCCCTAACCCGGGCAATACTGGGCCAATTGTGCGACACCTCATGGGTCTGCCAGTCACATCCGGCTGTGACACCACCTGGGATTGAACCTGGGTCTGTGATGCAGTGCCTTAGACCGCTGCGCCACACAGGAGATGATTATTTCTATTTCATTTTAGAATGCAAAGAATGCAAAGATAAAATAGATAGATTTTCAACCTTCTCACTACTGGCAAATGATTGCATCTTGTTATTATATTAAGCTACCAGTTATTTTGTTATGAATAAGAGTGTCATCATATATTCCCCATTTGCACAAGGCTACTAGGCTACTAACCTTCTTTCAATGCAATACTTCAACCTCTAAAATTTGCGGGAGGATAAGCACTTCTCACGTAAAGTTACCTTTTTATAAACGCCACCTTTTGCTTGAAAACTGGTGCACGCATGTTTTGGGGCATATTTTGTGCGTGCGTAATGTTTATAAATGAGGCACTTGGTCAGCATGCTTTCACAGTGCTGTCAATCAAAATATTAGAGAGCTAGACGGGATGATATCAGACTAACTAACAGCAGCTTCTATTTCCTCTACACTAGAGGTTCCCAAGCTTTTTCACTTGGGGCCCCCTTCCAGCATTGGGGAACATGTGATATTTGAGTGGCTAAAATATTACAACAATTAACAATATCTGTGGACATAAGAAAGAAAAAAAGCGTTAGCTGACAAATAGCTCACTAAGGTATGCAAGGACTAACATGACAAGAGGAACTGATGACGCACTAAATTGCATTCCTTTTGAATTCTACTATTACAACTTTCAGGAGTAAGTTTAAAGCCGGACTGAGTTCCTTAAAAAGTGTGCCTCACTGTTTGGGAACTACTGCTCTATACAGCTGTCTGTTGGAGACACTAGAAATGCATCTCAAATGCCACCCTTTTCCTAACATACTGCCCTATGGTCAAAAGCAGTGCACTAAACAGGGAATAGGGTGCCATTGGAGAAGCAACCTAGGGTCAGTGCTCAGTGCTTGTCAAGCTACGCCTGATCGACTTCACAAATGACTGTTCCTGGTGTGGGAGAAGTGGAAAGAATCAATTAAAGACATGCCCACACTGAAATGTCACACATTTAGTATTGATCACAATTAAATTACATTGAAATTATAACATCCATTACTGAGGTTTTTGATGATGGACACACCTTAGCTCTAATTAGACAGAGCTCTGCTTTGAGTGATATGTAAGCTGTTGATTGTATTTTGTTATTACGCACCATTGCTTTGGGTGTAAAACCCGAGGCTAACTAGCTCACTCCAAGATTCAACTAAGATCTGAATGAGACGATCACTTTATTTCTCGCCCCTTTTGATGTCTTCGGCGACAGTGGATCACCAAATCAGCAACTAACAGAGTGACAAACCATTTCTCCGTGGATACATCCCAAATGGTATCATATTCCCTACATAGTTATATAGCACTATAAAGGGAATTGGGTGCCATTTGGGACACATCCTATGTCTGTCTGTCTGATATAGTTGTTCAGCTGGTGCCCTGCTGTGACAGTGTAATGGCTGTCATGTTAAAACTAACGACACAGTGGCATGACAAATAGCCCAATCGCTTGCAACCTCTCTCCGAATTGAGTGCAATGGTTTGGAGGGCAAGAAAGGCCAAGGTAAGGATAAATGTCCACACTAATGTCCCGTCATTGAATCTAATTATCCAGTCTCGCCTCCGACCTAAGGTCATATCCCCCACGTTGATGAGCTCTTAGAGAGAGAGAGCGAGAGAAAGAGAGAGAAAAAGAGAGAGAGGGAGGGAGAGAGAGAGAGAGAGAGAGAGATGGCTCCCAGATTGTCTCAATATGAGGTTATGTCAGACTGAACAAAAGGTCGGCAGCAGAAACAAAGTACCCAGATTATTTCTAACATCATCCAGTACTGTACATAGATGACACTGATGTTAAGTGCTTGTTGACTTTTATCCCTGTCATAGCTAGATGGAAAAAACGCTGTTCTGATCCCATTTTAATGAAGTTCAGACAGACTGAGATGGGAGACAAGAATCTCTCTCTCTTTCTCTTTGTCTATTGCTCTCTCTCTTTCTCTCTCTCTCTCTCTGCAATTTCTCCATCTGTTGTCAGCCCCTCAGTAACCATGTGTCAGTGCGAAGACTGCCTTGCCTAAATTTAAATTTTGCAAGCGAGAGAGAGAGAGAGAGAGAAAGAGAGATAGATGCTCCCCTGACACTCTCATGATTCTGACATTAAAGCGCTGCAGTGAGCGGCAGGGCTGTCGCTCGGGCTCGGCACCGCGTAGCCTTTTGACAGGCCACATCTCAAACGCTTTTTTGAAAAGGTGAAAGAATGTGCTGCAGCCCCGGCATCCATCAAGGCAATACAACCTGCAGCACCTCCCGTGGCGCCCGCCCTGCATGAGCAATGGAGCACCAGTCTACAGCTGCTGGAGCGCTGTGCCTCTGCTGCTGCTGCTGCATTCACTCTCATCACTCTCATCTGTAAACAGCCCATCTACCTACCTCATCCCCATACTGGTATCTATTTATTTTGCTCCTTTGCACCCCAGTATCTCTACCTGCATATTAATCTTCTGCCGATCTACCTTTTCAGTGTTTAATTGCTATATTGTAATTACTTCGCCACCATGGCCTATTTCCTTAACTTACCTCATTTGCACTCACTGTATATAGACTTTTTGTTTTCTTTTGTTCTACTGTATTATTGACTGTATGTTTTGTTTATTCCATGTGTAACTCTGTGTTGTTGTATGTGTCGAATTGCTACGCTTTATATTGGCCAGGTCGCAGTTGCAAATGAGAAGTTGTTCTCAACTAGCCTACCTGGTTAAATAAAGGTGAAATAAATAAAATATATATATTTTAAAAATCCTTCCTTCATTCAGGTTCCTCTGCTCTTTGGTGAGTCATGAGAGAGCCACTTATTTCTGTTAAACTTGATATTGACCTTCCTAAAATGACAATAGAGTAACAGGAGTAGAAGAGCCAATTGAAAATGTTGCGCCAATTGAAAATCTTCAGCTAAATCTCACACATAGATCTTGGTTTCAACATCTAGGACACCTATTGAAGAGGATTCGTCCAGAGCCAATACAGTCAGATAAACTACATGTCAGACACCTAGAAGATGTCACCATATCCATACAGTATACTGTATCACAGTTAGTTTACAGTAGATTCAATTCAGTGTCGTGATCACATCTGCCATGTTGTCCGGTTCATCTCTCCCCTTCCCTAGTGTATTTCTAATGGTAATATCTTATGTAAATGCTCAATTGAGTCACTCTACTTCCTATTCCAGCCACAGCTTACATTGTCTTAATGGCTAATTGAGAGATATTGTCCCGGCAACCAGAGAGAGTGATTGATCAACAGCGTGATCATCTGCGTGGATTGTTCATGAACATAGAAAGGTGGTGAGGGTCCATGCTTCATGCTAAATTAACCACGAGCCATCTGCCCCACTCAGATGGTGCATCTCGTGCTCAGTGACAGCTACAGTACAGCTCTGACTGCAGCAAAGCACCCGAGAGCTGAAACAGCATATGCTTCCTCTGAAATATAAAAAAGGCAAGGGACACCGCTTAGATCACGCCAAATGGCCCAATAGTGCAAAACTACAGTCAGCTTCTTGGCTGTATCATATTTAATGGGTTTATAAAACTGAACTCGTAATGAAAAACATCCCTCACTTGTGTGATCGCAAGAAACCTGAAGAAACCTCAAACTAGTAGGCAAGGATTGTATTAATGGATAAGGAAATGCTGAGAACAAAATATGTTCTGGGTTATATATACAATTAAAACTGAAAGCCTGCAACAAAAAAATGCCGTACCACCGACGTATTCCAACAAACATGTCTTCAACAGGGAAATTCCAAATGATGTGCATAAAGCCTGCCGTGTAAACACCCTGTTGCTCTAAAAAAATCCACCATCTATCTAATTCACCCATCTTTAAACAATCCAAAGTGTTGAAATAAAATCCTTGTTAAAAGCAATCTCGTTCAGTGAATCATGTGGCAGATAAGATTGCAATCTCTCAAAAAAACAGTACACCTAAAACGATGGGAAATAAATTGAGTGTAAATGGGTGTCATTGTTATACTGATGTGTTTGTGTAATCTCCCAGTCTCCCGGTTGTCTGCATATTGATTTGCCTCTCCTCCTCTGCTGAAATATACGATAACTAGAACAAAGAACAGAGCTTCCTTCAACCTGTGCCCTCTTGGAGTCGGAGCTTGACCGTCTCTGTGTAATTTGCCAGTCTCTGAGCCTGCCATTAAGGCAGTAAATGGCAGTAATATATCTATTTTAGGGTCAGGAGGGAGTGGGAATGGAAGCACACAGACAAGAAGAATGGCTTGTGAATTGTGATTGCAGGGCCTCGGGAGGAAGCTGCTGAAGCTGTTAGAGAGGACGTGCCAATTTACATCTCCCGGACACATCCCTCCAATTAACGATGCTGGGATGGAGTCCAGAGAAACACAATTTGTCTTCTAGCCATGGCCTGATTGACAGGACTGGCTAGGGTGCAAATTAAACACTTTGGAGCGATATAGTCATATTCAGTGATGCAATCATATCTAGGGCTGAGGCGGTCAAGAAATGTTGTCAGCCGGTGATTGTCAAGCAAATAACTGCCAGTCTCACGGTAATTGACTGTTAATTAACATAAACACCTTTAGCCTCTCCTGGCTTCCCACATAGTCTACAAGCCACGAATGCAGACCTTTGGAACATCTATATTTTAAAAAGTATAATAAATCAATTTGATAAAAAAGTATAATAAATCAATTTAATATAGCCTACACCATCACAATAAATCCATTATTTATTTTTGTCTATTTCAGAAGAACAGAATAGCATACATACATACATCTGACATTATGTTAGGCCTTGATCTGGCTATGCCAAATAGCTGTGGGATACACTAGTTCATTTAGCAGACAGGATTTGCTTAGAATTCCATGGCATTATTTTATATTATTTTATAGTATGTCGAATACAATTGAACATAGCTGAATAAAATAGAAAGGATATTTTCTCCAACCGATTTCCGAGAGAGTGTGCACATGTAGCTATTCTGTGTTGAGCGGTTAACAAAGAAGCTGGTCCTCCTTTACACTTAATTTAGTTATTTATGCAACTTTAGTTGTGATACAAATGTTGGGCTGTAAGTTTAGATGTTTAATACATTCTAAGGCTGCGTGATGCGACTCTAATGATGGTTTGAAAAAAAGTTGCATGAAAGGAATGAGCTCTGTTTTGTTTCTTGCACAGGCTGCACACACTTCATCAGTCTCTCACTCACAATTTGATAAGCACTTGATCATTTTCTCACAAGGCCTCGAATTCCCTGACGGCATCCCCCTTGTGTGGCCGTAGTGCCCTTGGGCTGAATATAATTATTATAATTCCCTTCTGCCGGCTGCCAATCGCCGTGCTCTGAAGCACCTCTCACTCACATCCCTCTCACATATATCTCAATTCTTATTAGCCAATGTCCGTCACGTGATTGTGTCCTTCTGACAGGCATCTCAGCTCTAAAGTAGACTACAAGTGAAGACAGACACATCAGGGACACAACTGTGCATGTCCGTCTTATCGAATTCTGAAGCACATATTGAAGATGTTAGAAGAAGTGTCCACATTTACTTTTCGTCAGCCAAGAAGATAAGTAGGCCTAACGAACAACAAAAGAACTAGCCTACGTCAATCCACTATCCCCCATTGTACAAAAGTTAACCTATTCTAAATAAATATTCCAAACATACTTTGGGACTGTTGTGGGATGCGATAGATCCTAAATTAATACAGCCACTCAAAAAAAAAATGTTTTAAAAGCAATGAGGCTGATGCAACAGATCAGTACGTTTGGCTAAAAATGTTGATAAACTATCAGGCTATTTCTTCCCATCATAAGCGCAAAGATGCAAACACGGCTGTAGGCACAAATGTTCCAAAATGTAATCAATTAGCAGGAAAACACTGTTATCAAAAGTGACCACAAATGCGATTATGAATGTGGTGAAAATTATCTTCCTCAAACTCGAAAGTCACGTGTCGCCTATATACAGTATGTCAATTAGGCTCTACACCGATTGTAAAGCGGATTAATTCTAAGATGTTATTTGGCCTCTTTAGGTGTGATACAAACCGTATTAAAACATATAGGCCTAAGGGCTAGGCTACACGAGGTGTGTGACTATGATTTGAAAAATTCGAGAGACAAAAAGCTGGGCATCATTCACAAGTGATAATACATCTTTCACAAGTGATAATATTGTCACCCATCAGACTATTTGTAATTGAATCTTGTCTTTACATATACTAAATAATATATGTGTGGAATTAGTTTTGATTTAAAATTGACCACTATCATGCACCTGTCTCGGAACAGGGGCAGGGGGAAAAAATACATGTAATCTATGCACTTAAATAGAGAATGGAGGACACATTTTCATTGGTTCATTTTCATGCCTGCCAGGTAGGCTATACTTCTGTCGTAAAGTGAAGTAATGTGCTTAATATTAGGAAAGTTGAGAAATAAATACAGTAAGCCTTTAGAAAGCTGATGGGATCCACTCTTTTTAATAGAGCCCATCAAAACTCTGATTTCTCACACAATTGCGTAGCCTTTTGAAACTTTGCGCAACATGAGCTCGCGCTCTCATTAAGTGTTTTATTTGATTTTCGATTACATTTACATTGATGTCAGAGTGATTAGAGGGACAATAGAGTGCTGAGTACCAGACAGTTAGCAAGTTTGGTAGGCTACTAATGACCATCAGCAGCATCAGAGCTTGGAGAAGCCTAGTTACCATGACGTGGAATTTGAGTCATGACTCGTGACCACCGGTGTGGTGGTAATATCGTCACCGTAACAGCCCTAATCATATCAGATTGCATTAGATCTGCATGCAGCTGCTTGGATGTGGGATCTGGAGGGACATGATTTATAAACATGATGAGAGGACGAGAGATGGCATGGCAGCAGTGGTTCTCTCAGGATGATGGGAGAGAATGTGCTTTAGTCTTTATTCTTCATTTGGATCCACATTAGCTGATGCCATGACGACAGCTAGTCTTCCCGGGGTCCAACTCGGTCTTAACTTAACGTGCTCATTGAAAGTTTGCAAGAAGCCATTTGCAGTGTGTGCTCTGTTAGGATATGTCGCTTGTTAAAGATCGTTCAAAAAGGCACTCACACATCTGAACTATATTTGTTCCAGGTGCATAATAACAAGTGAATAACAAGAAAGAAAAGAGAAACCCGCACACTGCTCTTCCTGCTCTTTATTAAGCTTTACGTATCGGCCTCAAGGCCTTCGTCAGAGATTTGGTTTGAGTGTTTGTAATTTGCACCCATATGTGTAAATTGTTCCACCCACATCCATTCAGTGCATCAAATAGGGTTGGAGTCAAGGAAAATAAAAATCTGCAAATATAACAATGTTCATTAAAAAAAAAATGAATAAAGTGTGTACATAAAACATATTAAGCACATCTATAAATCCTCAATGAGGACATCAACCTACAGTAGCAGGTACATTTTCATAAATCATCGGGTAAAAGTGCAGGATAAAAACGTCATCAACAAAAAAAAATCTGTATTTTTCCATATATAGACACCAGTGGATGTTGCTGAGGGGAGGTCAGCTTATGATAATGGCTGGAATGGAGTGAAGGGAATGGTATCAAATTGTATTTGTCACATGCTCCAAATACTACAGCTGTAGTAGACCTTACAATGAAATGCTTACAAGCCCTTACGCTTCGAACACACCGACTACGTCATTGCGTTTCGATACACCAGAAGTACATTCATTTCCAATGGAACGCTGCATTTGCCTTGCAGCATTGCGTTGCAGAGGCAGTTGCAGAGGCAGTTGCAGTGCGTTCTGTGTGGTGCATACATTTGATTTATCGAACGTATGCATCAAATTGTATGTGTAGACTTGACAGAAAGTAGCAAAATATGAATGTAGATTTTATTTTTGCACACATATTCAGTAAAAATGTGGGATTACATAAAAACAGTTTGATTGCATAATTTCTTCACATTTTTTATTAATTTATTTGCCAAGTATATTATTTACTCAATGACATTCACACATGAATTGTGATAGCCATAGTATAATTTCCCTCCAAAATGCAGTTTTGGAGCGAAATGCAATAATAAATTGTCAAGATAGCAGAGTAGGCTCTTTCAACAATGAGACCAAGGTTGAGGAAGGTGGTCTTGATCGCACTGTTGGGCCGGGATCAGCCCCGCCGAAAGCGCAGGTCTGTGTGGGTCCAGAGATGGTTAAAGTCCCGAAAGCAGGCAGGGGAGTTCCACCGTCTAATTCAAGAGCTTTGACTGTTTGGAGAGGAATTCCGAAGTTACTTTCGTCTGAACCGAAGCCAGTTCGATCACCTGCTCCAGATGGTTGGAGCCAGGATCACCCGGATGGATACCAACTACCGGGAGTCCATCAGCCCAGTTCAACGCCTGGCGATTTGTCTCCGGTAAGCTACATTCTAGTACATTTTTAAAGCCTTTGATACCATAATTGATTAATATTTGATACATTGTTTTTATGTGCAACCTAGCTAGCTAAAGGGCTCTAGTTAATAGTCCCTATTTGACATCAGATGTACTTTTAGAGAATGTTCATTGGGACTATAACTTTTCCCAAAGTTGGTTTATAATCCTTTTTTAATTATGCAATGTTACCAAATGAAAAGAAAGGTGCCTTCTGCCCTGATGAAGGTAGGCTAGTCTTCTCCAGGACCCATTGTTGTTCAAGACAGTTACAGTCATTCATTACATTCTTATTGGACTCACATACACTCTTAGAGAAAAAGGTTCCAAAAGTGTCCTTCTGCTTTCCCCATAGGATAACCATTTTTGGTTCCAGGTATAATACTTCATACATGGAACCCAATAGGGTTCTACTTGGAACCAAAAGGGGTACTACCTGGAACCTAAAAGGGATCTCCTATGGGGACAGCCAGAGAACCCTTTTAAGTAGATAGTACCATTCTTTCTAAGAGTAGAGTTGGCCTGGACTACAGTTTATTGATATAGTCAGACTGAATTGTACTGTTTCAAGGCATTGCTAATGATGGTTGATGAGTATTACAATATCATTAGTAAAGCATAATAAACAGTAATGAGGTAGATATAATATGTGGGTGGATTTCAAGTTATACACTATATTGATCATTATTTTGAATTATATTTTAGATTCTTGGCAACAGGGGACTCCTACAGGACCATAGGATTCAGCTTCTGAGTTGGATGGTCCACGGTGGCAGGCATTGTCCCCTCTGTGGCACAAGCCATTTGGGACTGTCTAGATGGTGAATACATGCCTGTCCCCAAGGAGGAAGACGGGAGGGCCAACGCTGCCGAGTCCCTGGAGAGGTGGAATTTCCCCAACTGTCTTGGCTCCATTGATGGGAAACATGTAGTAATCCAGGCTCCACCGTGCTTAGGTTCGCAATTCTACAACTACAAGGGTACATATTCAGTTGTACTCTTGGCTGTAGTAGATGCCATCTACTGTTTCCGTGTTGTCGATGTTGGTGCTTACGGCAAGGGAAGTGATGGCGTGACCCTCCGAGACTGCCTTTGGCCAGGCACTTCAGGATGGCACCCTGGATATTCCACCACCTGCATCACTCCCTGGGGCTGAAGATCTGGGACCTGTTCCCCACGTCTTCGTCGGCGATGAGGCCTTCCCTTTAAGACCCAACCTCATGAGGCCCTATGCTGGACGCCTGCTGCCATTGCCAAAGCCTGTAAGGATCTTTAACAAACGACTGTCCAGGGCAAGGTTAGTTGTTGAATGCGCCTTTGGGATTCTGGAAGCCCGATGGAGAATGTATTGGAGACTGCTTGGTCTCAGCCCCTCAAATGTCGATGCCTGCGTGAAGGCCACATGTGTTCTCCACAACTACCTGCGGAGGTCATTCCAGGAGCCGCTCCAGATGGCGATGGGCACGCCAAATGGTCACCTTCCTGATGTCACCAGGGCAGGTGCCAACAACGCCCCCAGACAGGCACTCCAGGTGAGGGAGAAGCTGACCACCTACTTCTCATCGCCAGCAGGTGAAGTCCCATGGCAGTATGCCATGGAGTGAAACGGCTGTTTTAAGAGTGAGCGGGAGCACTAATTAAGGTTATACGACATACAGTTAGTATGATAACAAAGGGAAAGGGTAACCTAGGTAACCTAGGGTCCATACAAATAGCACAGTTTAACACCATGTTCACTGGCCTGACAAAATACAGGTGGGAAAAAAACAAATTAGGAAGAGAATGTGTTTTTACTTTCATCTTGTCTTAGATCAGCAAAGGTGTAGGGAAGAAATAAGCAGATTAAGTCTAAATTAGATATTAATAAACAACTGAAACAACTGACTATGGAAACATAATTTAATAAGTATTCAAGTACAGGAAAGAACATGACAGGTATGTGTATTGTAAAAATGTTTAAAAAAATAAAACTATTGAAAGAGGTGTGGGTGCATGTAAAAAAAAAAGAAGAAGTTTTTAAATGAATGTGTAGCCTGTAATCTGTAAGAGAACAGCAAGAGCATGTATTTTTGGCACAACTGCAGACCGATACAGGGACTACTCATAAAGCCTAGACGTAGTAAGGGAACTTCAGACATGGCCATAAAGAGAGAGGACAGGGCACTGGAGATCTGAGGTACGAAGAGGTGTGTGTGTGTGTCTCCGTCTCTGAGAAAAAGGGAATAATATGTAACCATAACACAGCTAAACAAACAAATGACCCCTGGACGTCACGGACCAGTCGATGGAACATAACTTCACAAAATGTTTCAACACCCTGGTTTTCAAGTGGTTTTAAATGAAAGAAATATATTGACCTTTAGTCTCGTAAGAGACCAAGAGCATCTGTGAAAACTATGTAACACTAATAATGAATGCTATCCTAAGACTTTATAAACAAATTACTTTATGAATTGACTGAATTTTAACCGAACTGACGTGTGTGAAAAGAAAGGTACAATGAGGGAGGTCAAAACAACAACCAGACAACTCCTCTCCTCTTCCTGTCCTTCCTGTGAGCTTGTCTGTTAAATTGACTCCATCTCTGGAAGGGAAGAGAAAAACAACACATACAAGCTTAACATAATATGACACCATAAAAGGTGAGATTTATGTTAACTAAATACTGCTTGTATAGTGTCGTTAGTGGCATAAATATAGGAACAGTGTGGTAAAGTTGGTAATACTTGCTGTTTACTCATGGAATTTGTATTTCAGATCAAAAGATGAATATGACAGGCAGATATTTCGACAGCAAACTGTTTTAGGATATTTTCTAACCCAGAAACAACAGCTATACATTTGCCTCATATTAATACTTTGATCTGAAATACCAATTAACCTACATAACTATACTGTAAAAATGACCTACTTTACTTCACTGTCGCACACTTATGACACTACCTGTGATGTGGAGAGAAAAAAAACATACCATTAAACTCGGCTTCGAAAAGCAGCTGAAACATTTTAACCTTGACTGCTGCTTTTCTTTGCTGAGGCAGCCTCTTCAGTGTCTGCACCAGGCTCATGGCAAAGAGGGTCTCCTTCCTGTGATCATCAGGTTGGGCTGCATCCCTCTCGACGGCTTGGAGGAGCCTCTCCTGAAATGAGTTGAGTGTATCTGGGGGCTGGTACCTCCGATAACGCCTGGTGTGACGTTGTTCCTCTTCGTTTCTCTCTGTTTCTCTCCACGGCCACATCCTGTTCAACGAGGTCCTCAGTGGTCACTTCCGTGAGGTTCATAATAATCTCAGGTGGTCCGAGATCCAGAGGTGCTTCCTCCATTTCATCATCTTCCATGGCTGCACCGGTCGGTGGTGGTCATACTCGTGGATGATGTTGTAGAGCATGGGTGTCAAACTCTGTCCCGTGGGCCAAATTTGGCCCGCGGGGTAATTATATTTGGCCCGCGAGACAATACCAAATTACTACTAGAGCTGGCCCGCCGGTATTATACAGCGCATTCACCACTAATACTACGAATCCCATAATGCTCTGCTGTTTTCGCGCGCCAATCAGGACAGGACCCAGAAACGCTCTCTCCTCTGTGACAGTAGTCATAGCAACATAGACGCTACAACTGTCAGCGAGCTAACCCTTCCCAAAAATGGCGAAAAGAAAGGCAGAAAACAGAAGCTTTCTGGACAAGTGGGAGGCAGAATATCTGTTTACATATGTAAAAGACAAACCTGTTTGTCTTGTTTGTGGAGTCAACGTGGCTGTAAGTAAGGAGTACAACATTAGACGACACTATGAAACGAAACACCATGACAAATACAAGGACCTGGACATAACTCAAAGGAGCCAGAAAGTAGAGGAGATGAAAAGAAGTTTGGTTTCACAACAGAATATGTTTAAAAAAGCGAGGCTGCTGTAAAGGCTAGTTATATAGTGGCAGCAGAGATCGCAAAATCAGCCCGGCCCTTTAATGAGGGAGAGTTCATGAAAAAGTGCATGATGAAGGTTTGTGACCTCGTATGCCCAGAGAAAAAACAAGCATTTTCAAACGTGAGCCTGAGCAGGAACACAGTAGCTGATCGCACATGTGATCTTGCCACCAATCTGTATGACCAGCTGATGGAAAAGGGAAAAGATTTTGTTGCGTTCTCCCTCGCTGTGGATGAGAGCTGCGACGCATCTGATACTGCTCAGCTGTCAGTCTTCATCCGTGGAGTGGACTCAAATCTGTGTGTTACGGAGGAGCTATTAGGATTCAAATCAATGCATGGCACAACCACAGGAAAGGAAATCTTTGAGGAGGTTTCCAAATGTGTAACTGAAATAAAGCTGTCGTGGGATAAACTCGTTGGATTAACGACAGATGGTGCGCCAGCGATGTGCGGTAAAAAGAGTGGACTGGTGGGCATGGTTCGGGAGAAGATGCGGGAAGAGAACTGTGCAGGTGAGCTAACTGTTTACCACTGCATCATACATCAGGAAGCACTGTGTGCCAAAGCCCTAAAGATGGAACATGTTATGACCACAGTAACACAGGTAGTTAACTTTATAAGAGCCAAAGGTCTAAATCACCGCCAGTTTAAATATTTTCTGGAGGAGTGTTGTTCGGAATACGCAGACGTGCCGTATCACACAGAGGTGAGATGGCTAAGCAGAGGAAAAGTACTGAACAGATGTTTCGAGCTGCGTGAGGAAATATGTCAATTCCTGGAAACCAAAGGGAAGGATACAGCAGAGCTCCGGGAGCAAAAGTTCCTGTGTGGGCTGGCCTTTCTCTGTGACATCTCGAGCCATCTCGATGCGCTGAACCTGCAGCTTCAGGGGCGGGGGCGCATCATCACAGACATGTACGCTGCAGTGAGGGCCTTCAAAACTAAACTGTGCCTGTGGGAGAATCAGATGCTGCAAGGAAACCCTTGCCATTTTCCCTGCTGCCAATCCATAAAAGCGCAGATCTCTACCGCCGTGTTCCCATGCGCACAGTTTGCTGAAAAACTCAGTGTTCTCGCCGCTGAGTTTAGCCGGTGATTTGCCGACTTCGATGCCCAGAAATGCAAGTTTGAACTGCTTAGTAATCCCTTCGCAGTTGATGTGGAAAATGCACCAACCAACATCCAAATGGAGCTGATTGAACTCCAGTGCAACGACACGCTGAAGTCAAAGTATGATGCTGTGGGCGCCGCACAGTTTCCATGGTTCCTCCCTGACACAATGCCTCAGCTCGGCACCCAAGCTGCTCAGATGCTCTCCATGTTCGGCAGCACTTATCTATGCGAGCAACTTTTCTCCTCGATGAAGATGACCAAAACAACTCACAGGAGACGTCTGACTGATGAACATCTTCGCTCGATACTGAGGATTTCTTCAGCTCAGAGCTTGAGCCCAGACATTGATGAACTAGCATCCAAGAAGAGATGCCAGGTATCTGGCTTGGGCACATCAGATTAGACCAGTGTGCAATAATTAACGTTTTCTTTATGCACTTTTTCTTGCTACAAGGCATGGGCTTGAATGGTTGATTGATTTATTATCATTTTATTTGTAAAATTATTAGCCAGTGGAAAAAGTTTATTTTGGTATTTAAATCAGAAGGCTGCAAATAGAAAAGAGGCATACAATTTTTATTTACATTTTATTTATTTAATAAATGAATGCCATTGATGTGTTTTTTCATTTGAAATTCGATTTTGCATGTCTCCACTATTAAATTATATATTGTATGGTAATAAGCGATGCTTGTTCCATATTCAATGTTAAAGCAAAACTTGTTTGGGTCCATATTAAAAGGTTAATTTGTTCAATGTTGGCCCGTGACTTTGTTCAGGTTTTACATTTTGGCCCACTGGGTATTTGAGTTTGACACCCCTGTTGTAGAGGGTCTCACTCCACCGGTGGAGGTGATGGTCGCATTTGTAGGTGACGTTGAGGGTCTTGATGCACCGGTGGCGACAACACTTGTGGATGACGTAGTAGAGGGTCTGGCTGTAAAATTGTCACTCGTTGCCCTAGGCACAATAAATGGATCCAGAAAAGAAAGAATGTGGCAGAAGCGCCAAGGCTGCTGGCTTGAAAGCTGCTGACCCAGACCTCTTATCTTTCTCTGCCCTTCTCTCTCTCTGATACCTGTCCCTGAGTCCTCTCCACTTCCTCCTACACTCTTCTTCTACATAGACATGAACATGATAAGCCAAACCATTACCTAGCATAACTATAGTTATTAGATAGCTATCATGGACATGTCACCTACTGTACACATAGACACACACACGGTTATCTGACCAAATTATCAGGGTACAGTAGTATCTACCATTTCTATTACTATTTATCTAACATACACACTCACACACTTTCAAACATGATTATTTGGGAAAGTTATCAAGGGTAGTAACTAGCATAATTTATTTGACTATTTCTTTCACACACACCTCATTGGCTAGGTTAGCAAGCTAGGTTAGCTAGCTTGCTAACGCTAACTAGCCACATCTAGCACAAGCTCACTACTAAACTGACCTGGCAATCCTACTATCGTGGACACTTGTCTCCAAGCAGCATTTTTTTGTGTTTATGTCCCTGTAGCTCTCAGCAGTTGTGTCAAAAAGACACGGTTTTGAGGATACTGCGAAAATGATTCTCTCCTCCATGTGTCCAACTGCATGCGACCATTTGCAAAAGATACCTGCATCAGTATAGTTACCTAGCTGCGCAAAATGTTATGCAGCAGTGATGCAATGACGCAGTCGGTGTGTTCGAAGCGTTAACCAACAACGCAGTTTTAAGAAAAAACTGTTGAAGTCAGAAGTTTACATACACTTAGGTTGGAGTCATTAAAACTAGTTTTTCAACCACTCCACAAATGTCTTGTTAACAAATTATAGTCTTGGCATGTCGGTTAGGACATCTACTTTATGCATGACACAAGTCCCTTTTCCAACAATTGTTTACAGATAGATTATTTCACTTATAATTCATTGTATCACAATTCCAGTGGGTCAGAAGTTTACATACACTGAGTTGACAGTGCCTTTAAACAGCTTGGAAAATTCCAGAAAATGATGTCATGGATTTAGAAGCTTCTGATAGGCTAATTGACATAATTTGAGTCAATTGGAGGTGTACCTGTGGCTGTATTTCATGGCATGCCTTCAAATTCAGTCTCTTTGCTGGATATCATGGGAAAATCAAAAGAAATCAGCCAAGACCTCAGAAAAAAAATGTTGAAATCCACAAGTTTGGTTCATCCTTGGGAGCAATTTCCAAACGCCTGAAGGTATCACGTTCATCTGTACAAACAATAGTACGCAAGTATAAACACCATGGGACCACGCAGCCGTCATACCGCTCAGGAAGGAGACGCGTTCTGTCTCCTAGAGATGAAGTACATTGGTGCGATAAGTGCAAATCAATCCCAGTACAACAGCAAAGGACCTTGTGAAGATGCTGGAGGAAACAGGCACAAAAGTATCTATATCCACAGTAAAACGAGTCTTATATACATAACCTGCAAAGAAGAAGCCCCTGCTCCAAAACCGCCATAAAAATGCCAGACTACGGTTTGCAAATGGATATGGGTTCAAAGATCATACTTTTTGGAGAAATGTCCTCTGATGAAACTGTAACGACCATCGTTATGTTTGGAGGAAAAAGGGGGAGGCTTGCAAGTCATAGAACACCATCCCAACCGTGAAGCATGGGGGTGGCAGCATCATGTTGTGGGGGTACTTTGCTGCAGGAGGGACTGGTGCACTTCACAAAATAGATGGTAACATGAGGACGAAAAAGTATGTGGATGTATTGAAGCAACATCTCAAGACATCAGTCAGGAAGTTAAAGCTTGGTTGCAAATGGGTCTTCCAAATGGACAATGACCCCAAGCATACTTCCAAAGTTGTGGCAAAATGGCTTGAGGACAACAAAGTCAAGGTATTGGAGTGGCCATCACAAAGCCCTGACCTCAATCCTATTGAACATTTGTGGGCAGAACTGAAAAAGCGTGTGCGAGCAAGGAGGCCTACAAACCTGATTCAGTTACACCAGCTCTGTCAGAAGGAATGGGCCAAAATTCACCCAACTTATTGTGGGAAGCTTGTAAAAAACTACTGGAAAGGTATGACCCAAGTTAAACAATTTAAAGGCAATGCTACCAAATACTAATTGAGTGTATGTAATCTTCTGACCCACTGGGAATGTGATGAAAGAAATTAAAGCTGAAATAAATCATTATCTCTACTATAATTCTGACATTTCACATACTTAAAATAAAGTGGTGATTCTAACTGACCTATGACAGGGAATTTTTAGTAGGATTAAATGTCAGGAATCAACTGTATATCCACAGTAAAACGAGTCCTATATCGACATAACCTGAAAGGCCACTCAGCACGGAAGAAGCCACTGCTCCAAAACCGCCATAAAAAAGCCAAACTATGGTTTGCAACTGCACATGGGGACAAAGATCATACTTTTTTGGAGAAATGTGCTCTGGTCTGATGAAACAAAAATAGAACTGTTTGGTCATAATGACCATCGTTATGTTTGGAGGAAAAGGGGAGGCTTGCAAGCCAAAGAACACGATCCCAACCGTGAAGCACGGGGGTGGCAGCATCATGCTGTGGGGGTGCTTTGCTGCAGAAGGGACTGATGCACTTCACAAAATAGGTGGCATCATGAGGATGGAAAATTACGTGGATATATTGAAGCAACATCTCAAGACATCAGTCAGGAAGTTAAAGCTTGGTCGCAAATGGGTCTTCTAAATGGACCATGACCCCAAGCATACTTCCAAAGTTGTTGCAAAATGGCTTAAGGGTAACAAAGTCAAGGTATTGGAGTGGCCGTCACAAAGCCCTGACCTCAATCCTATTGAAAATTTGTGGCCAGAACTGAAAAAGCGTGTGCGAGCGAGGAGGCCTACAAACCTGAGTCAGTTACACCAGCTCTGTCAGGAGGAATGGGCCAAAATTCACCCAACTTATTGTGGGAAGCTTGTGGAATACTAATAGAGTGTATGTAAACTTCTGACCCACTAGGAATGTGATGAAAGAAATAAAAGCACATTCTTACAATAAAGTGGTGTTCCTAACTAACCTAAGACAGTGAATTTTTACTAGGACTAAATGTCAGGAATTGCGAAAAACTGAGTTTAAATGTATTTGGCTAAGGTGTATGTAAACTTCCGACTTCAATTGTAGGTAGAAATTACAAACACTCAAACCAAAGCTCTGAAGAAGGCCTTGAGGCTGATACATAAAGCTTAATAAAGAACTTTAATACTAGGAAGAGCAGTGTGCAGGTTTGTCTTTTCTTTTTAAAGAATATTAAAAACATAACAAACTTCAAGTACAAATGAATCAAGTGAGTGCTGGCCCCTATTTTTCATTTTGATGAGTATTGGTTCTATGACAGACAAAGCTAAGGGCCCAGCATCACCATGATAAACCAGTCCAGTCCTCCTCTCTGCTCAGTAAGCAGTTCTGTTATAGACTAAGCAAACGAGACATAGAGAAGATTAAATCTCCTTACACAGTGTTAGTTACAACAAAATGGTCTGGGTTGCAGTGCAGTCTCAGGATGCGTCTGAAATAGTACCCCTATTCCCTATATAGTGCACTACTTTTATAGGTCCTGTTCAAAAGTGGTGCACTAAATAGGGAATAGGGTGCCATTCGGGAGACACACACTCAGTGACATGATGAGTGTGGATGGAGGGAGAGAAAAAAAGATAGAAGATAAAAGCAAGAGCAATTCTATGTGTGTCATCAGTCCACAGCGTTAGCAAGCTTACACTGAGGAAGCCCCCAGGAGAACTGCCATTATCTGCCTGTGCACTGGAAAGAAGAAAATGGCACACTCTCCTCTTCTCGCTTTCTCTTGTTATAAATGACTGCAGTGCTCCAGTCTAGATAGAACAATGTCTCTCAGACTCAGTCAGTGGTCCAACACTTCGAGCACAGAATCTCACAGCAACAAACAGTATTATATTCAGATTGAATGTAGCTAATGCACCTCCTCCATAACCCAAAGCTATTTAAACATTTTAGATGATAACAGTAAGAATGATAAGAAAGAAGTAGTTATTTCTTAGAAGGAAAATAATAACTTATATGTACAATCTATATTTATGTTTTAGATTATAATAATAACAATAAGAAGAATTGCTGCTCTTTATCCAGGGAAACCTGTTCTGGAATGCGACTCGCACCATTCATCATCTTCTGTATCTTCCAAAAATGACTTCATAAAGAAAAAGAGCACCATGGGCATTCCCTAAAATAGACTGCAGGAATTCAGGGGGAAAGTTGCCTATTGTACATCATGAACTAACTGGAATAGGTTGGACTGTCTTGGATCTTGTTTACATTTTCCCTACATTACTTTAATTGATATACGGAGATGATGTGTATTTTTGCACCCTATTCCCTATATAGTGCACACTACTTTCAAACAGGGCCCATACGTCTCTGGTCAAACGTAGTGCACTATATGGGGAATAGGGTGCCATTTGGGATGCACACAATGAGTCAATAGGTTCTACCTTGTCAAGTCCTCTAAAAGGTTAAATCCTTGACATTATACAATACGCTGATGTCCTATACAGTCAAGTTTACACTCCACACCGTACAGCACAATTAGATAACATAAGTCCCTATGCTATAGACCACTTTGAGGTACTGTATGCAAGTATAGTTATTCCTTTCAGCTCCTAGTGGAGCAGAGGTCCTCGTATGCAGGTATAGCTAGTTATGAAACATACAGATTACACAAACTCCTATGTTATAGCCTAGACCACTTTATGGTGCTGTATAGTGTTTACAGGTAGCTAGCTATGAAACATTTACACAAATCCTTTAGAAAAGGGGTGGGCAACATTGATGGGTAAAACATTTAAGTGGCCCCACTCTTGGAAGCGGAGAGAATGTTTTTACATTTTAAAGCAAGTTTACTGCAATTCTACACATTTTGCCATGGGGCGGAGAGAAGATTATGCACTTTTATAACAAATTTGCTGTAATTCTACAAATTTTGCCATAGGGTGGAGATAAATGTTTGCCATTTTTAATATTATGTGAGTATAATATAATATGAGTGAGACTGACTAACAAAATCAATGCATGCGACCATCATAACAAGTTTAGATAGCTGGCCGCAAAACTAACTTATCAATCTAAAAAATGTTAGCTGACATGGGCTAATTGACCTACTATCAGTGACTTACATAACATGAGGAAAAACTTCTGATGCACAACCAATTTTTGAAATTGCACCTTGTGTATTCTACTATTCTAACTCGCAACAGTATTTTCTGTTGTTGGGGGGGGATTAATCCCTGCTTTAGAGGCAGGCAGTGCAGTAGCTAGCGTAGCTCTACAAAGCTCCATGAAGTCTCAGCTCTGTAGGGAAATCTGAAACCCCGAGCACATGGCTGAACCCAGAGGATCATAGAGTGAGGTTAGTATGGTTTAGCATGGGTAACAAACAGAGGGTGAAATGGGAGCACAGATGGAGGAGTGTGGGAGGTGGGCAGGTCCTCTCCTGGAGGGTCCTCCTTTACAGTACACAGCACAGAGTACTAATGGGCCGGTCAAAAGTAGTGCACTATAAAGGGAATAAGGTGCCATTTGGGACACAGAATATATATACACGGCAGAATGCTCTCACACACTCCCTTCTCAGAAACAACACCACTACTGTGCTGTATAACCACCAGCCAATTGTACAGGAATCTCTCAAATGGAAATCAAATCTCAATAGGTATTCAAGGAATATTTCATCACCTGCTTGAAAACCTTCAGTCAGAACCACCAGATATCCATCTACAGCTGTTTGTTTAATAGCCATCCAACATCAGAGAACACAGTGGGCAAGAACAGGACAAAAATGAAGAAAGACCGAGAAAGATAAATAAATAAATAAAATAGAAGTGCTATTTCATTCGGCGGCAGGCCGGAGTCACAGAGACAGAGAGAAAAGAGGAAATAGTAGAAGTGCTCTAGGTAGTAACTCTTTGTGTGAAAGATAGGACTGCAGAGCTGTGCTGGCAGGCCTATGAATTAAGCAGCCCAGCCCATCCCTGCCCGCTGCACTGTGCCCTGGCTGCTCCTGCTCCCCCTTCCCTCTCCATCCCCATCCACACAATGCTAGTCCTGCCTGTTAGGATGATTTGCCACTTCATTACTAATTGATAATCGCCGGAGAGAAACGCTCATTAGACTGTGGGTGCTGAATACTGCATCTCCATGCTTCCATTTCCAGCCACCCATTATGACTATAGTGACGTTGGCGAAACACTCTGGCTTTGAGTTATGGCTCATCTATTTCACAGAGAATAGGCAAGTCCTCAGTCCATAAGCGGAGCCTGTCTGGGAGGAAGCATTCAAGAGTTATTCAGGGGCGGGACCGTCTGAAAAACGAGCACTGTTTTAGGGGAAGTACGAGGCATTATACTTAACTTGAAACGATCACGCAGTTCAAAGTGTCGAGTCGGCAAAGACTCAAGTTAACATCAAGCGTGAATATTCATGAATCTCCATCAATAACTTTAAATGACCCCAAACAGGGCATAATACATGATGACAAAGTACTATATTGGTGCTTTTCCATTGAGACTTACCCCCACACCAGTGAGCCGCCAGTGTTTTATGTTAATGTAGGTCTAGTGTTATTGTGTTTCTGTCAGGAGAGTGACTCTAAAGACTTGTGGCGAGCAGAACCAATAACCTCCGCATCATTCAAGACTGTTGGTTTGTTAGAAGGTGTTCAAGTTCACACCTAGCCATTGTTATGTAAATGCAGGCTGATAAGTACCCCGAGCGTTGCCTTGGCTCCCAGTTAGAGCAGGTTTGCCGGAGCCATGGCCTAGTGAGATACGGGTGCCAGCCCGCATCGATAGGAAACGGAACGTCTGAGCTTTTGGGTAAAACACTGGGGTAAATCCTCAAAGGAAATGTGGCACATGTGAAACATGGAATAAAATTGTAAGAAGTGTGTACATTCCTCCTCATACTCATGCATCTCAGTGATTGGACAACACAGTGCATTTTACATTTAGGCCAGTTAGTCAGTGCATTCAACTAAGGTAGCTAAGACAACCACAGGTCACAGTCATTACAAGGAAAACCTTCCTAAAGAAATGCAGCTATCCCTGAGAAGGTGCAGGTGAAGCCTCCCAATTCATCGCTGGCAATGCAGAGCCCATCAACCAACCCTATGTAGAAATAACAAGTTTGGGAGTTAGGAGTAGGGCTTGGACTAGGCTTTATCTTCAATCAGATGTGACTGGGCAGCACGGTGCCTCCCCATTCGTCCCTTACAAAGCAGAGCCAACCAATCAGCCATAAGTATCAACCAGGCCTAGAGTACATCTCCAATCAGATGTGACTGAAGAGACATACAGTACATCTCACTGATTGGATGGCACAGTGCAGGTCCCCGGCAACGCAGAGCCAACCTAAATAAGACCAGGAGTGAAGGAGGCTAAGCTACATCTCCAATCAGACATGACCAAAGAGACATCCCACATTATGTCTGCTCATGCACTACTTAACTTTACAACCCCCTGGGTCCCACAGCACTGCAGCAGCATGCTGGAATAATACTCTGTAATTGTTATTGACATATTGTGGGTAGGAGACAATAAGAGAGAAAGAGGGCACCATTCCCCCTCCCCACTCCAAAATTAACAGCCCGAAATAGGCTTGTCGTGTCCTGGTACTTAAAAGAGACGCTGAGCCTCTCCACTGTAGCTCTCTCTGGTTGGCGTAGAAGCAGACACTAGCCAAGTCAAGAGGGATGCATACAACACAACCAGAGAAATAGAAGTCTCACATTAACATCAGAGGAAAGTGGACCTCCTTAGCCCCCCATTTAATAACGGATAATGCCATACTAAAGAGCGTAACAAATGCCATGAAGTGTACAAACAAATATATATTACATATTGACCCCATTTTGACATATGCTGTGCTATCTCAAGATATGGGTATCACAAATGGTGAGTCAGGTTTTCCAAAAGTAGTTTTGCATTAAATTTAGCTGATACTGATATATTATCTATTACATGAGGAATACAAAGCTTGAAAGAGTTCATTTGTGTCTTGTATTTCCCCTAGGCCTACTTCGAAGGCTTTAAACACCTCATACTGCGAAAAACAGTAGTGTACATGCATATGTCTCCATACTGGATGAACTCTAGTAGACAGTAGGGCTGGGAATCGCCAGGGACCTCACAATACGATATGTATTGAAAATCTCATGATTCTATCTGTATTTTGATTCGATAATGTGATTTTATTGCACTTCGATGATCCAAAAATATTGCTCACCAAATGTCTGCTGCAGAGGGACAAGAGCGAGCCATGAGAAAACGAGTTTTGATAAATTATGGAAATAAAAGAGCTGAAAACAAATTGGCTCCCAATTTTATTTTATTATTATTTTTATCATTTTTACCCCCTTTTCTCCCCAATTTTGTGATTAAGATCTTGTCTCATCACTGCAACTCCTCAACAGGCGAAGGTCGAGTCATCCGTCCTACGAAAGATGACCTGTCAAGCCGAGCTTCTTAACACCCGCTCGCTTGACCCGGAAGCCAGCTGCACCAATGTGTTGGAGGAAATACTGTTCAACTGACGACCGAAGTCAGGGTGGAGGATCGTGATGATTCGAGTATAGCCCCCCGGCCAAACCCTCCCCTAACCAGGACGATGTTGGGCCAATTGTGCACCGCCCTTTGGGACACCCGGTCACGGCCGTTGATTGAACCCCAGGCTGAAATGATGCTGCAACACTGCGTTGTGCCACACAGGAGACCCGGCTCCCTATTTAAAAATAAGATGGAGAACAAGATATGAAGGAAAAATACTGGAGTTCTGGTGCAGATACAGCCAAATAGCACAAAAATAATACTGCAAAGTTGTCAAAACGATACGGTACGATATATCGTCAAAAATAATATCCGCTATGTAACTGTCTCGATTTTTTCCCCCCTATCACTAGCAGACAGTGTCCTATCTTCTTACATGACACCTTGTCATCTCTTCCTGTGTTATTACATATAACAATGTTACTACACATACACTTAAATAATGTTACTACACACAGAGGCAACAGTAACTAACAATCCTGGCTGTTATGGGGTAGGGGTGAGGGGAGGAGGCAGTGAGCTGCATGGTTATCTGTGCTACGTGTGTGTGTGTACGCATGTGTGAGAGAGAGAGAGTCTCTGCCAGGTTATCTGGTCTGCCTCAGGCCTTCCCTGTTCTGTTCTGTACCTTTCATCTCTCCCATGTCCAGGGTCTTGCCCAGCTGTTCCAGGAGGTCGGCACGAGCTGCGTTTTTCTTGTGCTTCTTGCCGTCATAGTGCTGCTGCGCCATGCCCGGATTGTTGAACCAGGCGTTGCATAGCTGGCAGTAGCGGTCCGAGTCCCTGCGCTGCCGAGGAGAGGTCACTGGGGTCGTTTCTGGGGAGCTTTTCACGGGACTGGGCGGAGCCTCTGATTGGACAGAAAAACAGGAAACGCAAACAGGGGAGTTCACATCAACATTGCTCTGCTGTTTGACAACACTCTCTAGACCAAAACACAGACCGATGTTGTTGTTTTTTTGATCCGTCAGCTAAAAAAAGTCCTAGGAACAAAACTCAAGGAAGAAAACAAAGGTTGGTAAAGGAACAAGCTTTCTTGCCAGGAGGCAAAATGTGAGGCATGAAATGAGCGCTGATCACTTTGGCTCTGGCTATTCCTATTCGACCCCCACCAATAACAAGCTGTTAACTCCATCCCAAGCATGAAGAAGAAATCCTAAATCAAACTTGGCAACTGGAAAAAAACACCCTGCTCTACTTAATGTTGACTTCTTGTGTACAATATGCCTTCATGCATGGATACCACCATTAACCCTGAACAAACATCAGATCGCGCAGCGCTACATTTTCCGACATAGGATTTTGCTATCAAGTTATCCAGTTTTAACACTTGGCCCACCCTTCATAAGTTAACATTTACAAAAGTCCCGTTAGAAAGCATCAGATCACATTACGGACCACTGTGATGCAGTGGTATCTCTTGTGAGCGTCATGGCCAGTCAGAGTTGCAGTGCAGAAACACAAATGTCAGCACCATGTTCTTTAGCCATGCTGTTAATAATGATATGCTACAGTATAGCAATTCATGCTCATCTTCAAGTCAGAACTTTTACAGTGAAGACTGGCAGGTCATGGATATGTACACTGCAGTATAGAACTGGTAGCATTCCTATAGAATATTAGCTTAAAAAAGTGGTACTCAAAGACCCCTTTGATACTATAAACTACCAGCTGTTTAAATATAGTATCAGGAAGTTAAAAACTGGGGCACTGAAAACAATAGAAAAGGTGGTGTAGGAAAACGCTTTTGATCTGGAGTGGCTACAATCACACTGTGTATATTTCTCACTGTTTTGTCACCTATAGGCCTTAAAGGCACATATGAGTTGATAACAAAGCCCTTGGTTTAGACAGCATATAATTCAGGCAATTAACTGCTGCAGCAGAAAAGAGGATGACAGCATGGAATTAAGTGGCTGTAGGAGTTGAAAATCAAAGAGTGTGAAATGTATATCATTTTGTGGGGGATGATAATGATGATGGTGTTATTAGAGCCAGGGAACAAAGGAGAACCACAAACATATTCATTTCAAGAAGAGATATAATTTTCATAAATATGACAAAGCATTTTCCCTCTTTTCTTTTAGTGTTACTCAAACAGACATGCTGATTCCTAACATATATTGTCTCTAATTGTGTCTTTCAGCTTCCTTTCACATAATCTAAGAGAAGTGCGTCCCTCGTGTGTTGAGATTCTAGTTTCTCCTTTTAGGGCAACTGAAACACCCCCCCCCCCCTGCTTATGTACATTTGAATGCTTGGGAGTGTTTTGTTCTGTGAAATGCGTTAAACAAAGCCCCTATTTTCTACTCCTGTTTCACGTCCTGTCCTTATATTAGTTGTATAAGTAATGCAATGTGCTAGTCAACAAAATTGGCGACGAGGAAGAAACGTTCTCACATTGGTGTTCATTATTTTCAGCAGAAAGTCTCAGTAAAAAACAAAACAAATAATTGCTGTAGAAAGACGCAAAGAAAACATGGCGCAAGCCAGTCAAGAGTGATGCTACAGTAGCTAGCCTGGAGGGAGAAGAAGAGTTTTGCTGTGGGAGAAAGTGTAATCGCTGTGAGTGAAAAGAAGAAGAAAAAAATTTAGGGAGTGAGGGACCATCTAAAAAGTGTGAGAAGCAAAAAAAACTGAAAATGTCTACACTGGTTGGAACAATGGAGTTCTTACACAGAACATTTTGACTGAAGAGAAATGAAAGAATGAGTAGTTGTGCCAAATTTTGAGGAGGGGGAGTCAATCTCATCATTTGTGGCTGTATGGAAACAGTTAAACAAACACTGTGAATTTGGGCGATCACTGAGTGACACTATACGTGATAGGTTAGTGTGTGGAATGCGCAGCGAGGCAATTCAGAAACGCCTTTTGATTGAGAGCAACTTAACATTGCAGAGTGCAATAGAAGTGAGTACGTCAATGGAAATGGCAAAGAAAGACACACAGCAGCCAAGTGCAGAAGGTGTCTATGGATTTTTTTTTTAAACGCAGTAGGTGGCAAGCCATTCTATCACTGTGGGAAAGCAGATCACCAAGCAGAGGAGTGTTTGTGCATATAAAAACGTGTATTTGAAAACAAAAATACACAATCAAACAAAAGTACTGAACAAAGGAAAAGCGACTTCAGGAAGTACAAAAAGAAAGTGCATAAAATCACACAGAGGATGAACAAAGTGATAACCTGTCTGAAGGGGACGAATCTTGGACATGGATACTGGGTGACTCCGCTACTGGATGGAAAAGCAGTAGGGATACAAATGGACACTGGAGCAGCCGTATATTTTCTCTCTGAGGCCGTATACAAGGAGAAACTACATCACCTCACACCACAGCCCATGAAGATGACACGGAAAACATACACTGGTGAGACTGTTCCAGTGAGAGGAAGCATGATAGTTACAGTGGAGCTCAACAAACAGAAGGTAAAGCTACCACTCTACATTGTGAAAGGCAACCATCGAGCTTTGCAAGGACACACATGGCTGGAAAAGATTAAGCCAAACTGGCAGGAAATTCACATGGTTGGAGGACACAAACCTACAAGGGATATTGAGAAAACATGCAGATGTGTTCAATGGAGAACTTGGCAGTATGAAAAACACAACAGTTAAAGGACCATGAAACCAGACAGCAAGCCAAAATGCTTCAAAGCTAGACCTGTCCCATACACCATGAAACCATAAATTGAAACTGAGCCAAACAGACTAGTCGAGAGTGGAGTATTACATCCAGTGAATGTTAGTGAGTGGGCTACTACACCCGTCGTTCCAGTCATGAAAAAATATGGATCATTCAGACTCTGTGGCGATTTCAAAGTTACCGTTAACCCCATCTGACTGCTGAAAAATATCCACTAACCCTCACTGACAACCACTTTTCTGGTTTAGCTAGAGAACAGAAATTCAGTAAGATAGACTTATGTCAGGCCTATCTACAGACGCATGTTGTGACCAAGAGTCACAGGAACTGTTGACTATAGTGACTCACAAAGGACTGTACAGGTATCAGAGGCTTCCTTTTGGAATCACCTCAACTCCGGCCTTGTTTCAGAGAGCTGTGGAACAGATACTGAGCAGGCTCACCAGGGTCCATTGTTACCTCGATGATCTACTAATCACTGGCAAAGATGAGTAGGAGCACCTGAGAAACCTGGCCACTACACTACAGAGACTGGAGGAGTACGGTCGCAGGGTCCAGAAGGACAAATGCAAGTTTTCCCGGCCTGTTGAATATCTGGGCCACGTCATTGACAGTTCGGGGGTTCCACAAGGGGCCATCAAAGGTGAAGGCCGTCGCGGAAGCTCCATCCCCACGGAACGTGAATCATTCTTAGGACACCTGGCGTGCTACGCAAAGTGTATGCTGAACCTAGCTAACATGCTAAAGCCACCACATTAACTTTTGAACAAAACCAAACCTTGGAAGTGGACAGATGTGAGGAGGCTTTCAAGAAAGAGAAAACAGCCTTAACTCAGTCAGAGGCCCTAATCCACTTCTACCCCAACTTGCCATTACAGTTGGCATGTGACACATTGCCTTATGGTGCTGTTGTCTCATACATCATGCCATCAGGTGCAGAGAGGCCAATTACTCACATCAGGGACCGTCTGCAATGCAGACGGCCTCTCAAGGTGTCTCTTACCTGTCACACACACTGAGCCCTCCCAGGCTGAAATCTTCTACTTCAAGGAAGTGATGAATGCCCCAGTTACGTCCGTCCAACTGAAAAAGTTGACCCACACCAATCCAGTTATTTCTCGCCAGAAAGGGTGACACAGTTTAGTCTGGACGCTTGCTATGGGGCTTTTGAGTTATCATACCACCACCACTGAGAAGGCAGGTGCTTGAAGAACTCCATTCAGGGCAGTGTGGCATGGTGCAAATGAAGGAGATTGCATGCAGCTAATTTTGGTGGCCAGATTTGGATGCAGCTATCGAAGACAAGGCCAAGTCATGTTCCCCATGTCAAAAGATGAGGAACATAACTCAGCTAGCGCCACTACACCCATGGGACTTCCCAGAGGAGCCTTGGCAGAAAGTCCACATAGACTAAGCTGGCCCACTGGAGGATCATATGTTCTCCGTCATAGTCAACGCACACAGTAAAACACCTTCCTGTTGTATCCCCCATGCAACATGCTACAGCCAAAGTGAGACCTCCAAAGACTTAACAGGTTGTGCAGACACAAGAGAGAGCGCAGGTGGAGAGGCGGAGCAAAGCAAAAGACAGAAGCTTCAGAGCTGGAGAGAGTTATTGCTCGGAACTACTGCAATGGACCAAAGTGGAAACCAGCAACAGTGGCCGCACAAACAGGTCCTGTGTTCTACATAGCTCACACATCGGAGGACACGTGGATCAACTGTTGCCAAGAACCAACCACAGAGATGACGCATGTCAAGTCACAAACCCAGATCAGCTACTGGAGACCTAACATGAGGCGGCAAGTAGCCGAGTGGTTAGAGCGTTGGACTAGTAACCGAAAGGTTGCACGATCGATTCCCTGAGTTGACAAGGTAAAAATCTGTCGTTCTGCTCCTGAACAAGGCAATTAACCCACTGTTCCTAGGCTGTCATTGAAAATAAGAATTTGTTTTTAACTGACTTGCTTAGTTAAATAAAGGTAAAATAAAAAAAATAAAAAAAATAAACATGATTACGAGCCATCACCTGAACATCCACTACAGCAACCTACACATTTGGAAAGCCAGAGCGCCTACTCAGGGTACTGTTGGGCACCAGTCTGGGCATACACCATCACCACTCAGACTCAGCGACAATGTGACTGTAGACTCACCTGTACGTCGTCATTATCCTGCAAGAGAAAGACAACCCCCCTGAAAGGTTGAACATGTATTTCAGAAACTAACCTATGACATTGGGGCAGAAGACACCAGGTGTTATGTATGGACCAGAGGTTGTTTTTTTGGGGACGGGGGGGGGGGGACGGGGGGGGGGGGGTTAGGACCTCTCTCTCTCTCTCTCTCTCTCACTCTCTCTCGCTCTCTCACTGACTGGAGAAGGATGCATATGTATGTTTTCCCCATGCACATTTTAGCCAAAAACCTATTTGCCTCTGCCATTAGGTTGAAACTTGGCCACAATGGATCTCCAGCAAGACAATAACCCCAAGCACACATCAAAATCCACAAAGAAATTGTTAATTGGCAACAATTAACATGAACCCCATTAACAACCTGTTGTTTGAATTGAAGAGGTCTATCCATAAGCGCATATCAAAGGTTCTGGTCTAAGATCCCTCCCAATGTTTTATAATAGATTACTTGTTAAATCAAATGTCTTTCTCTGAGCAGTTGTGTTAGTGTAAAATAATATCATTTCCCCATTTGTTTGAGCATACAATATAGCTCAGTGTTAATATTATTTATTTAATAGTATTTTTTCTCCTCTTTATCAATAATGGAGGTGGCCGAAGCTAAGAATCTACAATCAAACTCTGTTTTCTACCATGGTATCATCATCATGCTGATATTCATAGCTTGTGAAGTTATCAGCATTTGTCCTGTCAACCATTTCCTGAATAATTTATAAAGGGCAGCTCTTTATCTCATTAATAATTGTGGCTGTGACATTTACAGTACCCACTAGGCTACCAAACAAAAACACTCAGATCCCCAAGGCACATTTCATAAATGCAAATTATTGTCATTAGACTCTTCAGGTTGGTTTAAAGTTTAAGTAGCAAGTGTAAAAAAGAGATGAATAGCATGACACTTTGGGTCAACAAGGCCGGCTTTTCCTCTTGACAACCCAAATAACTTCTGAGGTTAAGGAAAGAATAACTGCCAAAATGTGTCAGTTATTATTTTTGTGACAGGAGCCTAATGTGCTAACCAGTTGAACTATAAAATGTACAGCCTGGGCAGAGGAGCTGGGCAAAGGCGCCTGAGTGGTTTTGACTGTGTCTGCTTGTTGTTACATCACGGATATCAACCTCCCCCAGCAGCAGTGACATGTTACAGTATCGACTGACCTGCTCTGAGGTTTAGGGAAAACATCCATCAAATTCAAGCTGAAAATAAAGTCATTTTTTTTGTCAAATCTAGGGCAGTGGTTCTTTACATAGCCTCTGATCAATTTGAAGGTAGATGCATGCCCCTGCATGCATTCTCTCTCTCTCATATATATATATATATATATATATATATATATAAATAGATAACATCAGTTCCAACAGTTGTTGCTCTTTAAAGTGTCACCTAAAAATAAGTAGAGCTGCAAATAACTCACAAACAAAAAGAGACAAATGGTTATTGACCTTCATAAAACCAACAATAGGCTAAAAAAAATGCAAGAAAAACCTAACATACCGTTTACCATTATTAGGGCAATAATTAAGAAGCTTAAAATCATTGAAACAGTGGTAAACTTACTGGAGAAGGATGCATGTGTATTTTTTCCCCACACACAGTGAGGAAGATGGTTCGGGAAGCAAAGGGAAATCCAAGGGCCACAGTTAGAGAATTACCAAACTTAGTCGCACCTTGGGGTCTACAAATGTACAATCAGACACCACCTCCATGCCAATAGGCTGTTTGGAAGGGTTGCCAGAAAAAGGCCTTTATTGAGTGTAACCAACATTTAAACGCCTGGACTTTGCTAAATGGCATTGGGACTTAGTTGGGACTTGGTGTTATGGTCAGATGAGACGGAAATAGAGCCATTTGGCCATAAAAATCAGTGGTAGGTTTGGCATCGAAAGAAGGATGCATGTGAAGAGAACCAACTACTGTAAAATATGGCTTTGGATCTTTGATGTTATGGGTCTGTTTTACTTCCACTGATCCTGGGGCCCTTGTTAAGGTCAACGGCGTCATGAACTTTTCCAAGTACCAGGACATTTTAGCCAAAAAACCTATTTGCCTCTGCCAGGAGGTTGAAACTTGGCCACAATGGATCTTCCAGCAAGACAATAACCCCAAGCACACATCAAAATCCACAAAGAAATTGTTCATTGGCAACAATTAACTTGAACCCCATTGAAAACCTGTGGTTTGAATTGAAGAGGGCAGACCATAAGTACAGATCAAAGGTTCTGGTATAAGATCCCTCCCAATGTGTTTTCCAATCTCACTAAACATGATAGAAAAAGGCTCAGTGCCATTATCCTTCAAGAGGAGGGGGCACAAAGTAATGAAAACAGGGGTGCCAATCATTTTGACACCGATCTTAATTTTTTAAATAAAAGATGACTTGTTAAATAAAACGTCTTTCTCTGAGCAGTTGTGTTAGTGTAAAATCATATAATTTCCCCATTTGTTTGAGCATACAATATAGCTCAGTGTTAATATTATTTATTTAATACAGTCTTTTTTCTCCTCTTTATCAATAATGGAGGTGGCCGAAGCTAATAATCTACAATCAAACTCTGTTTTCTACCATGGTATCATCATCATGCTGATATTCATAGCTTGTGAAGTTATCAGCATTTGTCCTGTCAACCATTTCCTGAATCATTTATAAAGGGCAGCTCTTTATGTCATTAATAATTGTGGCTGTGACATTTACAGTACCCACTAGGCTACCAAACAAAAACACTCAGATCCCCAAGGCACATTTCATAAATGCAAATTATTGTCATTAGACTCTTCAGGTTGGTTTAAAGTTTAAGTAGCAAGTGTAAAAAAGAGATGAATTGCATGACACTTTGGGTCAACAAGGCCGGCTTTTCCTCTTGACAACCCAAATAACTTCTGAGACAGGCATTTTGGTCAAATGCCATTCGGAAGGAAAGAATAACCAAAATGTGTCAGTTATTATTTTTGTGACAGGAGCCTAATGTGCTAACCAGTTGAACCATAAAATGTACAGCCTGGGCAGAGGAGCTGGGCAAAGGCGTCTGAGTGGTTTTGACTGTGTCTGCTTGTTGTTACATCACGGATATCAACCTCCCCCAGCAGCAGTGACATGTTACAGTATCGACTGAGCTGAGGTTTAGGGAAAACATCCATCAAATTCAGGCTCAGGGAAAAGGTTGTAGTTTTTGGACTGAAAATAAATAAAGTTATTTTTTTGTCAAATCTAGGGCAGTGGTTCTTTATTTAGCCTCTGATTAGCCTCCGTCATTTTGAAAGTAGATGCATGCTCCTGCATTAAAATGAACTATATGAGGAAGTATTGTATCAGTAAGTGGACCTCTGTTGTGAAGATGAAAACATTTACAAGAGATATTAGTCAATGAGTTAATAATCTATAGGATGCATTTCCTATTGTGATCTTAGTTAGTAGTGATGTTCAGAGACTGTATGTTGATTCCAGTCCTGGTTAGACTAAGAAGTAGGAAATAAAACACAGAATGCTAATAAACCTTTGATAGGAATATTTATCCTACATTTTCATAAATTACTAGAACAACTTCATAATTACTGGATGCAAATAAGCAATGGGGGAAATTAAGCTATCCACTGTGACAACAGGACCCTATCAAAGGATACATCCAAAATGGCCCCCTATTCCCTGTATAGTGCAATTATTTAGACCAGGGCCCATGGGGCAAACAAAGCCTCCACCATTAGCCATTATCACAGTAATTTTACTTCAGCTTGCTCTCTGTAGCCCACTGTAATCACAGCAATGAGAATGACAACCCAAAATGACACCCCAAAATACACATCCGAGCCTTATAGCTTACTCTTAATAACCACCAGTCCTGCGTCATTCAGACAACCCATTAATTACGATAGCAGCCACCTATTTATACCTAAAGTCTTTATCCTCACTGTGGGTGGCCCCAGTCCCATTCATCATTCACCCTTTTTTGGGGTGTGATAACTGTTCTGCATTGTTCTGTGAGAGATCCCAGACTCTGTAAATAACTGCACAGCCATCCATTCTCCAGAGCAGAGAGATATGTATAGGTCCTTGGGATTAAAAAAACAAATGGAGAGGAGAAAACAGCAGGCAGAGGAGGGTATAACACCGTTAAGAAGATGGACTCGTGACCTTTGCAGCAAAGGACAGCTACTTTGTTGACTGGCAAAGGGAATACGCTATGGGCTCTGGTCAAAAGTAGTGCACTATATAAGGAATCAGCTGCCATTTGGGACACACTCTGACCTTGTTGCCGCAAGGTAACAAAGAAAGCATATAATGAGAGTGGGAAGTAACAGGGGGACTCAATAAAAAAGAAGCAGTGCATTTGGAGCAGGTAGGGGGCAAGTAGAAGAACTAATATAAAATTGTCACAATTCTCTCGAATTACTGCCATCCTTTTCCCCCCACTTCATCCCCTCGCCACTTTGCTTTCTTTCCATCTTTCAGTCATTCAAATGTGTATTTTCTGAAGGAGCTACAGTACCTTGTTTACCTGTGTGAACAAAGGAAGTGTCAGTCATACCTTTCCTCAAATTCTTTCTGCAGTAAACAAAACTCAGACTGACACTCACTGTCATTAGATTTGAGACTTAAGGTTTTTATATAATTTGTTATCACCTCTGAAAAAGTGGTGGCTGGGGAAAACATTTGCATTTGAGGAAATCTGTCAAATAGATTTTTTTTTGTAATCAGACAGCAGTAGAGCAGAACTGATGGATGTCATTCATTATCATCAAGTAAAGGAGACATCATAAGTAAGCTAGATCGCTTCCAAATGGCACCATGGCAGTTACTTAATAGACCTCGAACATAAATGTCTGTTACACCGATAAGCTTTTTGCTGTTTGATGAGATGTGAAGGTGAATTAATTAAGCTTATCATGCGCGTTAGAGTGACAAACCATGGGTTAAATCTAATAATTAAAAGGGTTAGTTAAATAAATCTAAAGAAAATGAATGGCAAACTGTATCATTGCTACACCATTGACACCATAGAATTTCTGGAATTGATTCTTAATGTTGTTGGGAAGATAACATTAATTCTCATTATTTATTACCCTGGGGGATTGTATAAAGATGTATGGGTTAAGTTGCATTGCAAACCAATTTGCATGGAATAACATTTAGTATACAGTTGAAGTCGGAAGTTTACATACACCTTAGCCAAATACATTTAAACTCAGTTTTTAACAATTCCTGACATTTATAACCCTAGTAAAAATTCCCTGTCTTAGGTCAGTTAGGATCACCACTTTATTTTAAGAATGTGAAATGTCAGAATAATAGAGAGAATGATTTATTTCAGCTTTTATTTCTTTCATCACATTCCCAGTGGGTCAGACGTTTACATACACTCACAATTAGTATTTGGTAGCATTGCCTTTAAATTGTTTAACTTGGGTCAAACGTTTCGGGTAGCCTTCCGCAAGCCTCCCACAATAAGTTGTGTGAATTTTGGCCCATTCCTCCTGGCAGAGCTGGCGTAACTGAGTCAGGTTTGTAGGCCTCATTTCTCACACACACTTTTTCAGTCCTGCCCACAAATTTTCTATAGGATTGAGGTCAGGGCTTTGTGATGGTCATTCCAATACCTTGACTTTGATTTCCTTAAGCCATTTTGCCACAACTTTGGAAGTATGCTTGGGGTCATTGTCCATTTGGAAGACCCATTTGCGACCAAGCTTTAACTTCCTGACTGATGTCTTGAGATGTTGCTTCAATATGTCCACATAATTTT
Source organism: Oncorhynchus mykiss (assembly GCF_013265735.2). NCBI lineage: Eukaryota > Metazoa > Chordata > Actinopteri > Salmoniformes > Salmonidae > Oncorhynchus > Oncorhynchus mykiss. The sequence goes on from NC_048570.1 coordinate 37,685,364, forward strand.
CTGTCCTCATGATGCCATCTATTTTGTGAAGTGCACCAGTCCCTCTTGCAGCAAAGCACCCCGACAACATGATGCTGCCACCCTTGTGCTTCACGGTTGGGATGGTGTTCTTCAGCTTGCAAGCCTCCCCCTTTTCATCAGACCAGAGGACATTTCTACAAAAAGTACAATCTTTGTACCCATGTGCAGTTGCAAACCGTAGTCTGGCTTTTTTATGGTGGATTTGGAGCAGTGGCTTTCGGGTTATGTCGATATACTGTCGGACTCGGTTTACTGTGGATATAGATACTTCTGTGCCTGTTTCCTCCAGCATCTTCACAAGGTCCTTCGCTGTTGTTCTGGGATTGATTTGCACTTTTCGCACCAAAGTACGTTCATCTCTAGGAGACAGAACGCGTCTCCTTCCCGAGCGGTATGATGGCTGCGTGGTCCCATGGTGTTTATACTTGCATACTATTGCTATTGTTTGTAGAGATGAACGTGTTAGCTTCAGGCGTTTGGAAATTGCTTTCAAGGATGAACCATACTTGTGGAGGTCTACAAATATTTTTCTGAGGTCTTGGCTGATTTCATGATTTTCCCATGATGTCAAGCAAAGAGTTACTGAGTTTGAAGGTAGGCCTTGAAATACATCAACAGGTACACCTCCAATTGACTCAAATTACGTCAATTAGCCTATCTATCAGAAGCTTCTAAAGCCATGACCTAATTTTCTGGAATTTTCCAAGCTGTTTAAAGGCACAGTCAACTTAGTGTATGTAAACTTCTGACCCACTATTTGTGATACAGTGTATTATAAGTGAAATAATCTGTGTCATGCACAAAGTAGATGTCCTAACCGACTTGCCAAAACTATAGTTTGTTCACAAGAAATGTGTGGAGTGGTTGAAAAACGAGTTTTAATGACCACCTAGGTGTATGTAAACTTCCGACTTCAACTGTATCGAGAGAGAGAGAGAGAGAGAGAGAGAGAGAGAGAGAGAGAGAGAGAGAGAGAGAGAGAGAGAGAGAGAGAGAATTCCTAAGGAGGTGTCTTTATTCTATCTGGATAAACTAGCATAAAGCAATGACCTAAATACACCCATCACACTGTAGGCAGTGAAATTGGTCATTTATTTTTCAGGTACAGTATGCAAATAACCCTAATGGCTAAGGATGCTAAACTCATGCTGCATTTCATCTGAAGCAAAGGCCAACTAATATCTTCATCCTCTTTATAGTATAGCTTTAGTGTCCAATAAGAAAATAACCACCTTTTGCTTCATATGAAAACAGGATATTGAACAGCATTCAGAGCACACAGTCTTGCAGTCTTATTCAGAATTAATAGTTAGAAATCTGTTGAGATTCAGAATCAGATCAAAAAAGAGAAGGATCAAAGTGTCCTGAATTCCGTGTATTTATCTGTTCCTACAAAACCTTCCCTTCAGGGCTTTTATCCCCCTCTGCCTTATCCCCCCCGTACAGAAGAAAACTAAATATTTTCTCAATACACACTTCCATGCGGGCGAGACCACATGCAAGCTGTGCAGTCCATGAAAAACAAACCAAACAAACACAACAGCTGTATATTAGACAGAACCGGTACGGGTTTTCACTCCTCCCTTGTACTTAATTGATGAATTAAGGTCACTAATTAGTAAGGATCTCCCCCTCACATTGTCGTGTAGGGGTTAATAAAAAATAATAAAAAACAGCAGACACTAGGCCTTCCAAGGAATGAGTTTGACAGCCCTGCTATAGGGATTTTAATCAACTACGCGTGAACCATGCAGGGCTGCATCCAGGTTCAGATGGTACATTTGCTGGGATCATATACCGCAATGGATCCTTAAGTGTGCAGCAGCTAGCCTTTCCATTAGATGTAACGATGCTAAAAACCCAAGGTCATAAACTTCAGAAGGTGCTTTCTCAAAATGATTTCACAATTAACTCGAATGAATGCCGTACTTAACCAAATGCGGGGAGAAAATATATTCCAGCATTATGCTGTTGTGGTTCTAGGGAAATGACATTCAAACTATTCTGCTCACTCATTGCCTGTTGGAGCTTGGAGACCGGACATAAATGTTCAATATAAGCTGGCGACAGTGCTCGGAGAAAGTGATTAGCCATTTGGGATATTACGGGACATAAGAATACTAATGGTGAATTAAAGTTTATTCAGAGCTACCCAAGTCAAAAACAGCATTAGCAGAGGCGGAAATTGGACAGCTCAGTGTGCTAACGATTAACCTTAGACTAAAGAAGCATGTGAAAGCATGTAGCAACAGTATATGGGTCAGTGATTATGCACACATATTACCATACAACTAACCAGGTCTATGAGGAGTTCAACTAAAAGGGCATAATCATTTATACAGTCATACTTCATCACACACATACCATAAAAGGAGAGGGAATCTATAGTAAAGCTATCCTGAATATAAGCAGCTCTAGCAGTGGTTGGATGTGTGCACCCAGAGGGCGTCAAGCACCATTTTATTTTCTGAGGGGGTTCACTGATGTCCAAATGAAACTGAGGGGGCCGCCCTAGTTGGGGTATTTACCTAGTTGGGGTAAATGCCTTTCCCTATATAGTGCAGTACTACGACCAAAAGTCGGTTGAAAGTAGTGCACTATATAGGAATAGGAATAGTGTGTCATTCAGGACGCAACCAGAGTGAGGTGTCATTGGCTGAAGGCTGAAAGGCTGAAACAACAGAGCTGCAGATCCTGGGGTTTTGTGTTTTGTGTTATTGGCTGAAGGCGGAAAGGCTGAAACAACAGTTTCCTTGGAGACGGGAGGATTAACAGAGGCACCCGGCCACTTCAATAATGTTCATTATGTAGAAATCAATAAGCTCAGGCTTCCTGATGCCCTGGTGGATTTATCTTCCGGACATTTTCTGCCTTCCAAATGGTACCCTATTTCCTATATAGTGCACTACTTTTGACCAGAGCCCTATGGGTGTAGTGCACAAAAGTAGTTCTCAATAAATCCATTAATTTCAGCAGCTAGCATATTTAAGTGTGCAGAAGCTAGCATCTCCAACCTACACATACTGTAGATTGTCCTGTCATTCTGCAGGAGAATGGAGGTGTTATATATTAAATCATTCATGTGTTTACTGTAGGTGAAGTGGGTTATGGGTTTAGTACAGTGGCTACAATCTCCATTTCTCATCATGTAATACAGGACAAGTTGTTTTTGGAAACAACAGAACTAAAAGCCCTTCTGGACGTAGGTTAAACATGTTGAAATGTGGATTTGGTGACGGTGAATGACAGACAAAAGGAAAATGCAGAGATATCAACACGTCTGGAGAATGTTCCATTTTGAGAGGCAGCCTACACTATGGGTTAGTCCCAAATGGCACCCTATTTTCAATATAGTCCAATATAGCCTATGAGCCCTGGTCAAAGGTAGTGCCCTAAATGGGAAATAGGGTTACATTTGGGATGCACACTGTGGCTGGGGTCTGGGGTCTGGGGGGGGGGGGGGGGGGGGGGGGGGTCTGTCTGTCTGTCTGTGGCTCTAGCTGTATTTGTTGGGTGACAGTGCGATTGATTGCTCTGTCTGGCCTCCCTCGGTTGGGAGAGGAGCATCCTCTGTTCCGAACCATTGGCCACAGATGGCGTGGTTAATGACTGAATCTGTCAGTGACAGACAGGGAGGCATGAGGGGAAATAGCAGACACAGCAGAACAGAGTTTTATCTAACCACTATTTTACAGTATCAGCAATCAGCATACGTTATACCAAATAAATCAAAATGTTATGTAAAGTAACCAAGGTTTTACGAAGGAAGGAGCGAGACACAGCTCACTCTATGAGGAATAACGTTTCTGTCCCCTAGTAACCTCCCTACTAACATGACCCAGTAGGCTACTGTACTGCTGATTCCCTGCTGTCTCTAAATACCACAGCAGAGCACTGAGCACTTCCTCAGTTTAAGGAAATCAAGCGGAAACAAAACATAATGCCACACTGATTGTAAAACCTTGATTGCAGTATACTCTACTTCCTGCACCAGGGTTACAGTAGCTCCCTGAAGCTGCAGGCTGAGGAGGTGGTTATGTCACCAACATCATGACAGAGGAGGAGAAGGAGGTTGAGGAGGAGGGGAGAAGGACAAAGAGGACGAAGCAAGGGGGAGGAGAAGGGGGGGGGGGGGGGCAAGGAGGAGGAGAGGGGTTCAGGCCTGTAATGGTTGATGAAGGCTGCAGAGACATGCCTCACCCTGCTTGGAAGCGACCACTACTCTCCCTCCCTCTAGGTCTCCCCCAGCATATTATTTATGGCACAAAAGCCTTATCTTTAAAGGGATGCCCTAATGCACATATCAAATTAAGAATCATTCCTGCCACATAGTGGGACACAAGGTCTGATCATGGAATACCGGGAATATTAACTGGATTGTCCAATTTTGAGTAACACGTGGTCCATGTGTACAACACATCCATGTGTGAATTCTACAAAACAACACGTATCAGGGTTAAACACACGTCACTCTTGAACCAGAGCTTTTAAGCTAGTCAGCTGCTTTGTTTATCATTTTCCTTTTCAAATGTTTTTTCTTTGAGACTAGGGTCCTTTCAGTACCACACACAATTTGACCTGACTCCTGGGGTCAGTTAGCGCCGAGGGCCAGGCAGCGTGAATGCCGATGGATGATGATGTGCGGCGAAAGGGTGACACAGCATGCCTCTCTGCTGCTCTGCCCTCATACCCTGAGTGTGGACTCACTGGGAGAAAGGGGGGGTCGCAGTTTATTTGGAAAGTCCGGATGGTCCATCTGTTGATAAGCAACTGCTGGCTAAGGTTACAGTTAAGGTTAGGTTTAGAATAAGGGTAAGGGTTAAGGTTAGGGTTAGTAGATAGTTGAAATGTTACTGATAGTCTGTAGAGCATTTACAAATGGACCATCCAAATAAAGTGTTATCGAAAGGGGGCTGAATGGAGGATAAGACGAGAGTAGGAGGAGGAAAGCAGTGTTCCCAGAACAGAAAGCGCTGAAGGAGAAACAAGCCTGAGCTTCCAGGGTAACTGACTGGGACTGGGCCTAGATATGTTTCAGCTTTATGTGCTTCATTTTGTACAACTCTTTGGCTACATATAGAACTGACAAAGAAACATTTACACACACAAACACACCCACACAGACAGAGACTCAGGCAACGACTGCTACGATGAGAGTTGTGGCAATTTCAGGCCTTGGCATCTCTTTTCTATTAACACAAACCATGTATTGAATCAGTCTGATTCTCCACTAACTAACAATAGTGGGTTATTGCACAGACTCAAACAAAAAGCTCAGAGGGCTTTACACTAAGCGAAAGTAAAAGTTTTGGTCAAGGATATCTGAATTAACAGACACATGAAATAAAACGTACCATCAGTATAGATATTCTTAAGAGAAAGGATACCCCAAATAAACAAAGTCGATGATTTTTGTATTCACTTCCTGCATCCTCTCTGGATATCCAGGTCTCAGGTGTTGCATAAGGGGGAGTGATCTGATTAAATAAAAGTGTGGTTATTTTTTCTAATCCTAATTTCCCCCATGGCCAGCTTTCATTATTCTCTCAACTGTCAATTTGTAAACAGATTTGCGGCGCGGGGAGCAGCTGCTGTGGTTTACAATATCGTCCAGACTTTCCTCAACCCTGAGGTGCTGCAGCAGACGATGATTGGATCTAATCAAAACACCCACGGACAAAAAAAAGAGATAAAATTAGATTCTTCACCAGTCCACACACACGAGCTGCAGCTCCTCTCTCTGTTTTAGCAAGCTAGGTGAGCTGGTATCCCAAAGTCTACCTGTGGCTTTCTGCCTTTCTGCCTGCCTACTTGTTTGCTTGTCAAAGCTAGCACCTTTGTGTGTGAGGACAAGCACATCTGTCGTAACATACATCTCTGTGGTAAACATCTCTGTCACATCTGTCACTGCAAATCTCATCAGATTATCTGATGTCATCACACAGGGAAACAAAATGCAGCTGCTTAGTCTGTAAATGAGAATGAGTTAGAGAGAGATACTTTTGTTTATCAATTTCACTTGCTTTGGCATTGTAAACATATGTTTCCCATGCTAATAAATTGAGAGAGTGAGAGTGAGAGTGAGAGAGAGCGAGAGAGAGAGAGAGAGAGAGAGAGAGAGAGAGAGAGAGAGAGAGATAGAGAGAGAGAGAGAGAGAGAGAGAGGAAGAGAGAGACACAAACCTTTTGCTGTGATGGCAGGCTGCTCCCCCAGCAGCAGCTTTAGTCTCTTGGCGTGGATTTTGCCTTGGTAATGTGACTGTGCTACCACTGCTGAGGTGAAGGACATGTTACACAGTGTGCAACACTTGTTCTTGTCCACGTCTCCCTCCTCACTGCCCTGCAAGGAACACACACACACACACACACACACACACACACAGGTTCAGTAAAAAAAAGGCTATCAGCCGAGGATGTTGTTTCTTTTTCACACAAAGCTTTGCTGCACAGAATCAGACATTTTAGGGATAAATGGACACCTGAATATAACAAAAAAATGACACGATTCATCAATGAGTGGTGTGTATGTACACACTGTGTGTGGTGTACAGTATAAACCAGCCCCAGCAAATACTTTCCAAACCCTGTAGGTTAGAGCAGCATGGTGCTTAGGGGCCAGCTGTATACTGAGCACATCAGTAAGCTCTATACGCCACAGTTCCAGGGGACAGAAACAATCTACACTCCTCGTGGGCTTGATCATTTGGTTCCTGGTGGGATGCAAATGGAGGTAATTCAGCAGTTGTATGGAGTAATACAAAGTAGGGAGTGATGGGATGAGGACCGCTCCCTGAGACTCCATCTGTGCTGCCCGCCTGCTGCAGAAACACATTATCCTGACAGAGAGAGGGAGGAATCAGAGGGGGTGGAGAGAGAGAGAGAGGGGGAGAGAGAGTGGAGGAAGACAGATACAGTAAGTAAAGACAGGGAGAGAGAGAGAGGTGAAGAAAGAGATATATTGAGAAAGAGAGTGAAAGGGATAGAGTGAGAACGAGAGAGATAAAGAGAGAACGAGAGAGCTAAATGCACCTGGCTGCCAGGAGACAGACGCAGCCATTTCTACCAGGAAACGACCCCACCAGGCAGGGTCATTGGCAGACTGATTAAAAACTATTACAACTTCAGACCAAAATTATTCCTTTTTCAGTTGACTTCAGCTCATTGTATTGTGAAGTATTATTTTCACAATTCAACAGTCACAAACATATTTAACTTTTTTATTTTGCTGGATGGAATCAAGCAGTTTACATTTTAGACACAAAGCATTACTCATATACATTTCCCTCATATAGTACATTCACAGCACTGCACTGAAAGGAATTTTAAAGAGCCATATGATGAATGAGCCCATCTATGACTAAAATGCAACGCTTGTTTGCATGTATTCTCCTCCACTTCAATCTCCCAGTGGAGATAGTGGGTAGTGATCTGACTACAGCACACTGTGACACAATGCTGTGCATTAAGGCACAGTCACACATTACATGACATCAACAGACATCTCCAGTTCTCCTCTATAGATAGCCAGATAGGATTCCTGATGTAGGAAGCCTAGGCTAGGCCTAAGGTCTGCTGGCTTGCAAGAGACAGTATGTGGATGTGTCCCAAATTTTGACCAGGGCTCTGGTCCAAATAAGTGCACCATAAAGGGAATCGGGTGTCATTTTGGATGCAAATGTCATCTACACCTAGGGTCTGCTGCCTACACCTAGGGTTTGCTGTTTACACCTAGGAACTGCTGCCTACACCCAGGGTCTACTGTCTACACCTAGGGTCTTCTGCCTACACATAGGGTCTGCTGCCTACACCTTCTCAGAGACATAACTGTTAATCTGGGCTAGATCCTTATTTTCTGTCTGGATAATAAGGGTGAGTAAAAATGGCAGACTACTACCACTCCAACAGACTGAGTGCTGATAGGAGAGCAGCCTGAGTGGAGAGAGAGAGAGGCATCCTGGATACTGCACTGTGAGTCACTCAATGACACACACACATATACACAGCACCCCTGCCTCCTCCTGCCCTTAGCATGTCCTTCAGTGCTTCTCTCTCTCGGACAGGCACACACGTACGCATGCACACACAGACGCGCACACACAAGTACGCACGCACACACACACACATTTCCCTTACCTAGCTCACCCGAACAGTTAATGCAGAGCAGGCTCTCTCTTATCATTTCATACCTCATACCATAAATAATGAAAATAAATGGGAAAATGAGACCAAAATATAACAGGAAATGAACCTTCATAAAATCTGAGCCAATCATCATTTCATGGTTAATTAATACAAGATAAATGAGAGTGGGTAATTGCAGAGAATCTAATTAACGCTGAGGTAACTGCACACTGTTTCTGTGCTGCCAGCCAGGTTGCATGTTGTTAATACTTAGTCATTAGAATCGTCTGTCAAGAGGGAAGCATTACCATCTGCATTTACATATGAAACCAATAGTTATAGGAAGTGTTAGGCTTAGCATCTACATTTACATATGAAACCAATAGTTATAGGAAGTGTTAGGCTTAGCATCTACATTTACATATGAAACCTAATAGTTATAGGAAGGGATAGGCTTAGCATCTACATTTACATATGAAACCAATAGTTATAGGAAGTGTTAGGCTTAGCATCTACATTTACATATGAAACCTAATAGTTATAGGAAGGGATATGCTTAGCATCTACATTTACATATGAAACCAATAGTTATAGGAAGGGATAGGCTTAGCATCTACATTTACATATGAAACCAATAGTTATAGAAAGGGATAGGCTTAGCATCTACATTTACATATGACACCAATAGTTATAGAAAGGGATAGGCTTAGCATCTACATTTACATATGAAACCAATAGTTATAGAAAGGGATAGGCTTAGCATTTACATTTAAACATGGGCTTAGGATAGATAGGCTTAGCATCTCCACCTGACACAGCCAGAAGAGGACTGGCCACCCCTCATAGCCTGGTTCCTCTCTAGGTTTCTTCCTAGGTTTCGGCCTTTCTAGGGAGTTTTTCCGAGACAGTTTTTCCAAGCCACCATGCTTCTACACCTGCATTGCTTGCTGTTTGGTATTTTAGGCTGGGTTTCTGTACAGCTGATGTAAGAAGGGATTTATAAATACATTTGATTGATTTGCATTTACATATGAAACCAATAGTTACAGGAAGGGTTAGGCTTAGCATTTGCATTCACATATAAGTAATGAATGTAGCAGAGCAATAAATCCTTCTTATGAAACCATTACATATAGGCGGCGAGAACATGTGTAAAGCTCAGCAATGAACGATTTATAGTTTTGGTTTTGATTTTCTTTAAAAAATAAATGCTTTATGTGGGTTCAGCGAAGGAGCAGCATATCCTTGCCCATATCCTTACGCTTCAAAAAAAGAAGAGATACAGTATTATGCATTACTGCACTGAACCATCATGCTGCAGCAATTGTGTTTCTTTTCTCCAGTGCTGCTGCATCAAAGTCACCACAACAGGTTTCATTGTCCAATGAACCAGACTGTGTCTAGGTTCCCATTGATTTCCAGCAGAGAGTGTGTGTGTGCTTGCGTGTGTGCATGCATGCTCCTGGAGACTCTGTAGGTCTGCATACAGTAGCTGATATGATGCTGGGGATAATTATGTCGGCCAAGGGACACTCAATATTCTGTCTGTGTTCCAAATAGCACCCAATTCCCTTTATAGAGCACTAAACAGCTTATATAGGGCATGGGTACTCAAGTACTATTTGAGAAGATCCATACACACAAATTTCCTAGGTGGCAAAGGTCCGGATAGCATAGTAACAAACTTTCACCTTGCAACCTATGCGACCCCAAACTGTTCACAACCCTCTTGTTGGCGGAGAGAACATTTAGCATATTTTAAGCTAATTTCCTGCAATTCTACACATTCTTCCATGTCTTATGTGTGTTTATATGAAACCATGGGTCGAAGCCTGACCGATCCGGTCTGCGGTCCGTCAGTTGAAATAGGGAATAAGGTGCTATTTCGGACAAAGCCACAAATGACTCTGGCGGATCTACCTCCAGGCACATAGGGGGGGAAGTAGGACAGCAAGTGCAAGAGTAACCGACAAAAAGTTGGTCCTAATATAGACTGGGTCAATGCATTATATTGCTGTCAGCTGAGGCCATGCAGGGAGGCAGGCAGGGAGGCACTGAGTGGTCCAGACATTGTAATCACTGCTGCTCTCTCTCGTCTCTCTCATACCCCCCAAAAAACAGACAAAACTTTGACCTTCACATTAGACATCAGTGTGTGTGTGTGTGTGTGTGTGTTTGTGTGTGTAAGATCACACACAAAAGACATGAACTGTACTTTATTCCACCTGCATATGTTTAAAGACCTCAATGAGAGGAGTATCAGTGAAATGTTGAGAACAAAGCACATTGTGGCCACAGAATACAGACACTGTTGCCCTATTCTATTTAAATAATATTCCCATAGGACAATTACAATTTATTTTGCAAAATGAGAGGTGACATTTATCATCTTGTGCACTTTTATTTGAAACAGGTAACCAGTAGCAGCCTTTCTCACATCATTCATCTACTGTTTATTGTTTAATGAAGGGATTAAGGAATGAACAGCGGGTTTCATCTTTATCCAGGCTATTCTGAGTGTAAAGCAATTATAAACACAGCTAGCGTCATCTTGTCTTCACACCATGGATGGCCAAGTAGATGGAATGACTTTAAGGAGATAGTGATTGGCAGCTCTGCTTTTTGAGATCTGAGCTTGCAAGCTGCGGTAGTGTACTGAGTACTGACTCTTACCGAAAAGTTAGCTAGTTTAATTAATTAGCCATAATATGCTGCATGAGTCTTAATGAAAATTACTTATGACTGTTTTAGAGTTACTCTGCATTCCAAATGGCTCCCTATTCCCAATATAGTGCATTACATTTGACTAGAGCCCTATAGGCCCAGACCAAAAGTAGTGCACTAAATTGGGAATAAGGAGCCATTTGGGAAGCATAAATCATAACTGTCATGGTTCCACCCGTCCCCAGGGGATGACAGAGACCGTCCTAGAGACATTAATGACACTCAGGTGTGTCCTATTACTAATTATGATTTCCCTTTAAGAGAGGTGTTTTCTGTTTCTGATTCCCTCCAACCACAGCACACTCCCAACCGAGGAGGAGCCAATGCACCAGTTTCATCGCCTATTGCTACAGGCATCGTCGTAGTTCATCCGGGGCCCCTGCACCGGGAACCCAAGATCCCAGCCCCCGAACGGAATGACGACCACCCAGGTGGATGCAAGAGTTTCCTCACTCAGTGCTCTCTGGTGTTCGAGTTACAGTCCTCCTCGTTCCACACCGACCGGGCCATGATCGCCAACATCATCTCTCTGCTCTCGGGCAGGGCCCTGGCATGGGCAACGGCTGTGTGGGAACAGCAGCCACCAGTCCCTAATAACGCTGGCAATCAGGTTTGACAACCGCATCTGAGTAACTAACTTCCGGCGCCGACAGAGATGGCCGCCTCGCTTCGCGTTCCTAGGAAACTATGCAGTTTTTTGTTTTTTTACGTGTTATTTCTTACATTAGTACCCCAGGTCATCTTAGGTTTCATTACATACAGTCGAAAAGAACTACTGAATATAAGATCAGCATCAACTCACCATCAGTACGACCAAGAATATGTTTTTCGCGACGCGGATCCTGTGTTCTGCCTTACAAACAGGACAACGGAGTGGATCCTATGCAGCGACCCAAAAAAACGACTCCGAAAGAGAGGGAAACGAGGCGGTCTTCTGGTCAGACTCCGGAGACGGGCACAGCGCGCACCACTCCCTAGCATTCTTCTTGCCAATGTCCAGTCTCTTGACAACAAGGTTGATGAAATCCGAGCAAGGGTAGCATTCCAGAGGGACATCAGAGACTGTAACGTCCTTTGCTTCACTGAAACATGGCTCACTGGAGAGACGCTATCCGAAGCGGTGCAGCCAACGGGTTTCTCCACACATCGCGCTGACAGAAACAAACATCTTTCTGGGAAGAAGAGGGGCGGGGGCGTATGCCTCATGGCCAACGTGACATGGTGTGATGAAAGAAACATACAGGAACTCAAATCCTTCTGTTCACCTGATTTAGAATTCCTCACAATCAAATGTAGACCACATTATCTACCAAGAGAATTCTCTTCGATTATAATCACAGCCGTATATATCCCCCCCCAAGCAGACACATCGATGGCTCTGAACGAACTTTATTTAACTCTCTGCAAACTGGAAACAATTTATCCGGAGGCTGCATTCATTGTAGCTGGGGATTTTAACAAGGCTAATCTGAAAACAAGACTCCCCAAATTTTATCAGCATATCGATTGCGCAACCAGGGGAGGAAAGACCTTGGATCATTGTTACTCTAACTTCCGCGACGCATATAAGGCCCTGCCCCGCCCCCCTTTCGGAAAAGCTGACCACGACTCCATTTTGTTGATCCCTGCCTACAGACAGAAACTAAAACAAGAGGCTCCCACGCTGAGGTCTGTCCAACGCTGGTCCGACCAAGCTGACTCCACACTCCAAGACTGCTTCCATCACGTGGACTGGGAGATGTTTCGTATTGCGTCAGATAACAACATTGACAAATACGCTGATTCGGTGTGCGAGTTCATTAGAACTTGCGTTGAAGATGTCGTTCCCATAGCAACGATTAAAACATTCCCTAACCAGAAACCGTGGATTGATGGCAGCATTCGTGTGAAACTGAAAGCGCGAACCACTGCTTTTAATCAGGGCAAGGTGTCTGGTAACATGACCGAATACAAACAGTGCAGCTATTCCCTCCGCAAGGCTATCAAACAAGCTAAGCGCCAGTACAGAGACAAAGTAGAATCTCAATTCAACGGCCCAGACACAAGAGGCATGTGGCAGGGTCTACAGTCAATCACGGACTACAGGAAGAAATCCAGCCCAGTCACGGACCAGGATGTCTTGCTCCCAGGCAGACTAAATAACTTTTTTGCCCGCTTTGAGGACAATACAGTGCCACTGACACGGCCTGCAACGAAAACATGCGGTCTCTCCTTCACTGCAGCCGAGGTGAGTAAGACATTTAAACGTGGTAACCCTCGCAAGGCTGCAGGCCCAGACGGCATCCCCAGCCGCGCCCTCAGAGCATGCGCAGACCAGCTGGCCGGTGTGTTTACGGACATATTCAATCAATCCCTATACCAGTCTGCTGTTCCCACATGCTTCAAGAGGGCCACCATTGTTCCTGTTCCCAAGAAAGCTAAGGTAACTGAGCTAAACGACTACCGCCCCGTAGCACTCACATCCGTCATCATGAAGTGCTTTGAGAGACTAGTCAAGGACCATATCACCTCCACCCTACCTGACACCCTAGACCCACTCCAATTTGCTTACTGCCCAAATAGGTCCACAGACGATGCAATCTCAACCACACTGCACACTGCCCTAACCCATCTGGACAAGAGGAATACCTATGTGAGAATGCTGTTCATCGACTACAGCTCGGCATTCAACACCATAGTACCCTCCAAGCTCGTCATCAAGCTCGAGACCCTGGGTCTCGACCGCGCCCTGTGCAACTGGGTACTGGACTTCCTGACGGGCCGCCCCCAGGTGGTGAGCGTAGGCAACAACATCTCCTCCCCGCTGATCCTCAACACTGGGGCCCCACAAGGGTGCGTTCTGAGCCCTCTCCTGTACTCCCTGTTCACCCACGACTGCGTGGCCACGCACGCCTCCAACTCAATCATCAAGTTTGCGGACGACACAACAGTGGTAGGCTTGATTACCAACAACGATGAGACGGCCTACAGGGAGGAGGTGAGGGCCCTCGGAGTGTGGTGTCAGGAAAATAACCTCACACTCAACGTCAACAAAACTAAGGAGATGATTGTGGACTTCAGGAAACAGCAGAGGGAACACCCCCCTATCCACATCGATGGAACAGTAGTGGAGAGGGTAGCAAGTTTTAAGTTCCTCGGCATACACATCACAGACAAACTGAATTGGTCCACTCACACAGACAGCATCGTGAAGAAGGCGCAGCAGCGCCTCTTCAACCTCAGGAGGCTGAAGAAATTCGGCTTGTCACCAAAAGCACTCACAAACTTCTACAGATGCACAATCGAGAGCATCCTGGCGGGCTGTATCACCGCCTGGTATGGCAACTGCACCGCCCTCAACCGCAAGGCTCTCCAGAGGGTAGTGAGGTCTGCACAACGCATCACCGGGGGCAAACTACCTGCCCTCCAGGACACCTACACCACCCGATGTCACAGGAAGGCCATAAAGATCATCAAGGACATCAACCACCCGAGCCACTGCCTGTTCACCCCGCTATCATCCAGAAGGCGAGGTCAGTACAGGTGCATCAAAGCTGGGACCGAGAGACTGAAAAACAGCTTCTATCTCAAGGCCATCAGACTGTAAAACAGCCACCACTAACACTGAGTGGCTGCTGCCAACACACTGACACTGACTCAACTCCAGCCACTTTAATAATGGGAATTGATGGGAAATGACGTAAATATATCACTAGCCACTTTAAACAATGCTACCTTAAATAAATGTTACTTACCCTACATTATTCATCTCATATGCATACGTATATACTGTACTCTATATCATCGACGGTATCCTTATGTAATACATGTATCACTAGCCACTTTATACTATACTATGCCACTTTGTTTACATACTCATCTCATTTGTACATACTGTACTCGATACCATCTACTGTATCTTGCCTATGCTGCTCTGTACCATCACTCATTCATATATCCTTATGTACATATTCTTTATCCCCTTACATACCTAAGACAGTAGTTTTGGAATTGTTAGTTAGATTACTTGTTATTACTGCATTGTCGGAACTAGAAGCACAAGCATTTCGCTACACTCGCACTAACATCTGCTAACCATGTGTATGTGACAAATAACATTTGATTTGATTTGATTTGATTTGAGTATGGGTGAGATAGTGGTCTTTGACACCACTCCAGCATCCCGGTTTCCTGAGCACCCCAAGCCCACGGCGCTCAGCATGGAGGAGCCCTTGCAGTTGGGATGCACACGTCTGAGCCCACAGGAACGTGACAGGCGCATGTGCAAAGGCTGTTACCTTCACTGCGGAGGTCTTAGTCATCTCTGTGCTGCATGCCTAGAGCTGACGGGAACCGCCAGGGCTCACCAGGACAAGGGGAGACCCTGACGAGCTGTGCAGATTCACCCCAGCTACCCAGTCACTGTCTGTCACTATCTGCAACCCTCCACTCGGACAACCGTCAGCACCAGATTCAAGTATTCTTGGACTCTGGGGCAGCGGATCATTTCATTGATCAAGACGTCGCCAAAGAATTACAAATCCCTTGCATGAATTGTCCCATCCCGCTGCAGACTCGAGCCCTTAATGGACGGCACATTGGTTCTGGCGAGGTGGAATATCAGACGAAGCCCATTCTACTGCAGGTTGGGGTGAACCACTCAGAGACTTTTCATTTTCTGTTGATTTCTGTTCCCGAGAACCCCTTATCCTAGGGTACCCCTGGCTAGTGCTACATACAGTGGGGAGAACATGTATTTGATACACTGCCGATTTTGCAGGTTTTCCTACTTACAAAGCATGTAGAGGTCTGTAATTTTTATCGTAGGTACACTTCAACTGTGAGAGACGGAATCTAAAACAAAAATCCAGAAAATCACACTGAATGATTTGTAAGTAATTAATTTGCATTATATTGCATGACATAAGTATTTAATACATCAGAAAAGCAGAACTTAATATTTGGTACAGAAACCTTTGTTTGCAATTACAGAGATTATACGTTTCCTGTAGTTCTTGACCAGGTTTGCACACACTGCAGCAGGGATTTTGGCCCACTCCTCCATACAGACCTTCTCCAGATCCTTCAGGTTTCGGGGCTATCGCTGGGCAATACGGACTTTCAGCTCCCTCCAAAGATTTCGGACTTGGTCTCCATTCAAGAAGCCAAGAGGTTGAACGGTTGCCAAGCTAGGTGGGCTCTGTTTTTTTAGCAGGTTCTATTTCACACTAGCTAATCGCCCGGGATCCAAGAATCAGAAAGCAGACACCCTGTCCCGCCAACACGATGTCTCTAACGAAAAGAGGGACCCCGAGCCCATCACCCCCAGCTCACGCATTGTGGCCCCTGTGATATGGAGTATTGAGACCACGGTTCAACAAGCCCAGACTAGAGGTCGACCGATTATTCGGAATGGCCAATTAATTAGGACCGATTTCAAGTTTTCATAACAATCGGAAATCGGTATTTATGGGCGCCGATTTGCAGATTTTTAAAATTTTTTTAATTATGTTATTTATTTATTTATTTAACTAGACAAGTCAGTTAAGAACACATTCTTATTTCCAATGACGGCCTAGGAACGTGGGTTAACTGCCTTGTTCAGGGGCAGAACGACAGATTTTCACCTTGTCAGTTCGGGTGATCCAATCTTGCAACCTTACAGTTAACTAGTCCAATGCAATAACGACCTGCCTCTCTCTCGTTGCACTCCACAAGGAGACTGCCTGTTACGCGAATGCAGTAAGCCAAGGTAAGTTGCTAGCTAGCATTAAACTTATCTTATAAAAAACAATCAATCATAATAACTAGTTAACTACACATGGTTGATGATATTACTAGATATTATCTAGCGTGTCCTGCGTTGCATATAATCTGACTGAGCATACAAGCATACAAGTATCTAAGTATCTGACTGAGCGGTGGTAGGCAGAAGCAGGCGCGTAAACATTCATTCAAACAGCACTTTTGTGCGTTTTGCCAGCAGCTCTTCGTTGTGCGTCAAGCACTGCGCTGTTTATGACTTCAAGCCTATCAACTCCCGAGATGAGGCTCGTGTAACCGAAGTGAAATGGCTAGCTAGTTAGCACGTGCTAATTGTCGTTGTGTTACTCGTTCGAGCCCAGGGAAGAGCGAGGAGAGGGACGGAAGCTATACTGTTACACTGGCAATACTAAAGTGCCTATAAGAACATCCAATAGTCAAAGGTTAATAAAATCAAATGGTATAGAGGAGAATAGTCCTATAATTCCAATAATAACTACAACCTAAAACTTCTTACCTGGGAATATTGAAGACTCATGTTATTAAAAGGAACCACCAGCTTTCATATGTTCTCATGTTCTAAGCAAGGAACTTAAACGTTAGCGGGAGACCAGCGGGAGACCCACTAACAGACTTTACGTTCTGCGATCAGCCCGTTCCCGAGTACTACAATGGGGAGACTCGTCTAAATGAATTGGGCATCCAGGGGTTAATCGGACACTGGAGTTCCCGAGGGGGAAATTCTGGTGCGCCAACATGATTGAGGATGTTGGGCCACCAACATGTGAGATCCAAAGCAAGTCTTGGATGTGAGATCCAAAGCAAGTCATTACGACAGAGACTGGCTGGGTTGCTCCAACCTCCGCCCATCCCCAGCCGGCCCTGGTCCCACCTGTCTGTAGACTTTATCACAGGGTTACCTCCATCCATGGGCTTACCACTATCTTGATGGTCGTCGATCAGTTCTCCAACGCAGCCCATTTCATCACCTTACCCAAGTTGCCCTCAGCGAAGGAGACAGCTGATCTCATGATCACGGACTTCCTCAGGACATTGTCTCAGATCATGGGCCCCAGTTCATCTCACGGTATTGGAAGGATGGAGCAAGTTCCTCGTCTGGGTGGAATATGCTCATAACACACTGCCAAACTTGTCCACTGGACTGTAGCCGTTCGAGCGTCAGTTCCGGTATGCTTCCTGAACAAGAGGCCAAAGTGGGGGTACCATCAGCCGAGGCGTTCATTCGACGATGTCGCCTCACATGAATCACACGCACGTGATCCTCTTTGCTCTGCTCCTCTGCCCGACACCAACACCAGGTAAACCGTCACAAAGACCTCTTTGGCTCCTCCGACCGCGTCAATGGGTATGGCTGTCCACCAATGATCTTCCCTTAAAGGTGGACTCGCGGAAGCTCGCTCCTCACTACATAGGACCATTAAAGATCCTGAGGAGCATCAACCCCATTACCTATCGTCTCCAGCTTTCCAGGTCTATGAGGGTCTGTCCATCCTTCCATGTCTCCCGTCTCAAGCTGGTAACGACCAGTCCCTTCTCCCCGCCCACACCTGCCCCTCCACCCTCTTGACTTGTGGATGGCTGCCCGGCCTACACTACACTGTCCAGCGTCCGTTGGAGGCTTGTCGGGTCCAAGGCACCCTGCAGTGCCTGGTGGACTGGGAGGGCTACGGTCCCGAGGAGCGGGCGTGGGTGCCTGCAGGGACATCCTGGATCCGGGACTTACTCGGAACTTCAACCAACTGTGGTCGCTCTGGCTCTGCGGCTGGAGCCGCTCCTAAAAGGGGGGGTACTGTCATGGTTCCACCTGTCAACAGAGGGCGGCAGAGAGCGCCAGAAACATTAATGACACTCAGGTGTGTCCCTTTGAGAGAGGTGTGTTTTCTGTTTCCCTTTGCAGTAGCATGATTTTAGTTCCCTGTGTTCGTCCCCAGAGTGAGTTTTCCAGTCCTAGTAATTGTTGTTTTTTCCAGTATCACTGTTATCATTATATTCTCGTTTTCAAGTAAAGTATTCACGTTAATCCCAAATCATTGATTCCTCGTCTGGTCCATTCTCTGCACCTGGGTTCAACCTCAGCCCCTCACAATAACACTTTCATCGGTAACGATGACAGTATTTCAGTAGCAATAGTACCCAAATGGACAATTTATAAATAATGTGGGAATGAGATTAGCCCTCACAAATAAACACACATCACCTCTCATCATCATAAAACTGTATTATACTGAGAAAGCCTTGGCTGGTGATTATTACTATAGTGCTTGGGTGTTTGAATATTTAATTGAGAATTCTTGAGCTGAGTGAAAATATTCACTGTAACGGATTACTGTTGTTTATACAGTAACTTATTGTTATCAACAGTTAACTACTGTGAAAGTACCTGCTCTGATACTGTAATTAAATTACAGTAAGTGAAAATGGAATGAGACGGAATTCACGACACAAGCGATTCACAAAATGTTTTGTGTTTCGGGCTATAAAAATTGATTTTATCAAACAAAAGACCATCCATTGTGTAACAATGAGCATTGGGATTGCAAACAGAGGAAGATCGTCAAAGGTAAACTATTTATTTTATTGCAGTTTGTGATTTTGTTACGTCTGTGCTGATTGAAATAGTTGTTTTTTATGGGGCTCTATCCTCAGATAATCGCATCATATTCTTTCGCAGTAAATCATTTTTAAATCTGACAATGCAGTTGGATTAGCAAGATTCTACACTTTCGAAACATGTGAGACACTTGTACTTTCATGAATGTTTAATATGACTATTTATGTAGCGATCACTGTATGTTGTCGAATTTCATCCCGCTAACGGGTTCTGTGCGCAGAGAGGTTAACAGTGTACTGAGAAAAACACAAATGGATCATACTGATGGATCAAGGACCCATTATAATCGTTGTAGTATCTCCATAAAGAGCACACCAAATAGTAGGGCTGCACTAAATGGAATTGTGTGTTTTACTCAAACAGTACACTTGAGCCTTTTGTCATATTCTCATATTTCTGTTCTCCAAATGGATGTAAAAAGTGACCCAAACAGCATGAACAATATCAAATTGATTATTCAAATTGCCATGGAACAGAAATGGGAAATGCTGTTTCGCTGTGAAGATAGGAGAAAGCAGCCTTATGCAGTATTTGTTTCAGCCTCATAATAGGTGAGGAGAGAACACACGGCACCATATTCTCTCTCTCACACACATTGGCATGCTGTGAAATTGAGCCGTGCAGCCATTTTCAGGCTTCCTTAGCTCTGGCAGTATGTTTGAAATGGTTCATTATCCTAAGATGTACCTCTGGGGTAGCACCTATTATTCTTTCCGACTCCATTGGTACTGTGAGGCGGGGTATTTGTGAATCACAACCTGTCAGTATTGGCTGCTGCCACACCATCATGGCCCAGCCATTGAAATTCAACACTCCCCAAGCAGCAGCTCAATACACATTCAGAAGAGGAAAGCTGGAAGCACTTCAGAAAAGAAGAATGAAACAATGAGTTTCTTGTTGTTTCACCTTGTAAAGGGGATTACTATAAGCTGATGTCTGCAAGGCCAAGGAGAAGCGCAACATTTTCCTTTCAATTTTAATTTCTCTTTCACAAAAAAAACATTTGAAATCATTACCTTCTCGTTTCATCTAAAATTGAGAAACCTGGAGAAATATGACCCAAAAGTCATTGTATTTGATCGGATCTGTGCATGTTCTCATTTGCTCAACTTTCCTTTCTAACAAACCTTCAGGGGTATCATCCATCCATCCACAGCTTCAACACACTTCACCTAGTGTTATCTCTGTTCTCATGTATAATTCTAACTGTGGTCAGTCTCAGCGCTGACACCCCAGCCAGCCATTTCCACGGCGCTCACAGTGTTCCATGACCACTCGTGCGTGAGGAGTGAAAGCAAACCCGGCCAACATCCAGCTACAGATATCACATCCAACTCTCACTGGGTTACAGATCTCAGAAGTCAGTATCAACAGCCTTCTGGAGAAGTCCGTCTCCAGCTCTCTCTCTCTGTCCTTAGCCAGCCTGGTCCCGTCATGTAGACTACCCTTTAGCCAGCTCTTCCTATCGTTGTCTCCATACATGTTTGGCAGCAACATGAATGAACACAGCGAGAAGTTGGCTAAAGCACAAACAAACTGGACCACCAGGCTAATGCGGCACATGACGTTTGACACAACCACTAAGAGATAACCATTCGTACATGAGGTTCTGTTGACTTCTAGCCCACCTATAAGAAAACTATGCAGTTTCACCTCAAAACAGCCCGGCTGTAGGAAACTGGGACATCTAAGGGTGACATGAAGACAGCATAGGCAAGAGCACTAAGCAAAGACACTTTGAATGTCACTCACTCAGTGAGTGACATTCAGTCATTTGTATTAGAGGTCGACCAATTATGATTTTTCAACGCTGATACCGATCATTGGAGGCCCAAAAAAAGCTGATACCGATTAATCGGACGATTATTTTTATTTATTTGTAATAATGACAATTACAACAATACTGAATGAACACTTATTTTAACTTAATATAATACATCAATAAAATCAATTTAGCCTCAAATAAATAATGAAACGTTCAATTTGGTGTTGGAAAAGAAAGTAAAAGTGCAATATGTGCCATGTAAGAAAGCTAACGTTTAAGTTCCTTGCTCAGAACATGAGAACATATGAAAGCTCCTTTTAACAGGAGGGTTCCTTTTAACATGAGTCATCAATATTCCCAGGTAAGAAGTTTTAGGTTGTAGTTATTATAAGAATTATAGGACTATTTCTCTCTATACCATTTGTATTTTATTAACCTTTGACTATTGGATGTTCTTATAGGCACTTTAGTATTGCCAGTGTAACAGTATAGCTTCCGTCCCTCTCCTCGCTCCTACCTGGGCTCAAACCAGGGACACAACGACAACAGCCACCCTCAAAGCAGCGTTACCCATGCAGAGCAAGGGGAATAACTACTCCAAGTCTCAGAGGGAGTGACGTTTGAAACGCTATTAACGCGCACCCCGCTAACTAGCTAGCCATTTCACATCGGTTACACCAGCCTAATCTCTGGAGTTGATAGGCTTGAAGTCATAAACAGCGCTGTGCTTGCAAAGAGCTGCTGGAAAAACGCACAAAAGTGCTGTTTGAATGAATGCTTACGAGCCTGCTGCTGCCTACCACCGCTCAGTCAGACTGCTCTATCCAATCATAGACTTAGTTATAACATAATAACACACAGAAATACGAGCCTTAGGTCATTAATATGGTCGAATCAGGAAACTATCATCTCGAAAACAAGACGTTTATTCTTTCAGTGAAATACGGAACCGTTCCGTGTTTCATCTAACGGGTGGCATCCATAAGTCTAAATATTCCTGTTACATTGCACAGCCTTCAATGTTATGTCATAATTACGTACAATTCTGGCAAATTAGGCGGCCCAAACTGTTGCATAAACACTGACTCTGCGTGCAATGAACGCAAGAGAAGTGACACAATTTCTCCTGGTTAATATTGCCTGCTAACCTGGAATTCTTTTAGCTAAATATGCAGGTTTAAAAATATGTACTTCTGTGTATTGATTTTAAGAAAGGCATTGATGTTTATGGTTAGGTACACATTGGAGCAACGATACACACCACATCGATTTTATGCAACGCAGGACACACTAGATAAACTAGTAATATCATCAACCATGTGTAGTTAACTAGTGATTGTGATTGATTGTTTTTATAAGATAAGTTTAATGCTAGCTAGCAACTTACCTTGGCTTCGACTGCATTCGCGTAACAGGCAGGCTCCTCGTGGAGTGCAATGTAATCAGGTGGTTAGAGCGTTGGACTAGTTAGCTGTAAGGTTGCAAGATTGAATCCCCCGAGCTGGCAAGGTAAAAATCTGTCGTTCTGCCCCTAACGAGGCAATTAACCCACCGTTCCTAGGCCGTCATTGAAAATAAGAATGTGTTCTTAACTGACTTGCCTAGTTAAATAAAGATTAAATAAAGGTGTAAAAAAATAAATATATATATTTTTTAAATCGGCCAAATTGGTGTCCAAAAATACAGATTTCCGATTGTTATGAAAACTTGAAATCGGCCCTAATTAATCGGCCATTCCGATTAATCGGCCGACCTCTAATTTGTATCTGTGTCACTCACTCAGTCATTTGTATTTCAACCATGTTTCCTCTCTGTCATGACAGTTAAGATTTGTTTAGAGAAAGCATCTAAGGATATTGGAGATGGTGTTATGGGCTCTTTGTGATTACTATCCCTCTCTTGTAGAGCGGAGGGACCTTTATAGCCTCTCTATATAGCATCTCCATCCCACCCTGTCTCCTGAAGCCAAGCCAAACCACAGATTAAGAGATGTGCAATCTGTTGGATATTGCTGAAGAAGAAGTCAAGGCAACCAAGCATAAGACTGCAGTCACTTCTTGTTCAAGTCAAGGCAGTTCACTATAGTACACCTATGCCATCTCCAATCAGCAGCCTGTGTTTGGTGGTTCTCCGCTCTGCTCCTCCCCTGCCCGCACTCCCATATAAGGAAGGAAGAACTCACAGGCCCAATCACATGGAAATAGACAGTCATCAACTGACACACGACACCCATAGCTAGCCACTGGCATTGCATTGGCGTTAAGCATTATTTTGGAGACCTACACATCAAACTAAAGTATTTTTTGCCAAAACAAGTCATTAATTGTGGCAAAAACCAGGTACAACTAAACATGAAAGCAATGTCTGTCCGTATTTCTTCTCTTAAAGCTGCAATATGTAACTTTTTGGGCAAACAGATCAAATTCACATAGAAATGTGAGTTTTAGATCTGTCATTCTCATTGAAAGCAAGTCTAGGATGTGCTCTGTTTCTATGGTTCCCATTCTTAAGTTTCAAATAGCTGAAAATACAACAGTTTAGATGGTACAAATATTCTCTACACTATAAATTGCATGTTTTGTTACATAAACTGAAATTAGGCGAACTGTTCTAATTTTAGCAACCAGGAAATGGAGGAACGATTTTTGCATATTGCACCTTTAACAGCTAGCCCCTAGAGATAATTAAGTACAAATAGGACATAAGAACTTATTCAAGTTCATGAAAAACAGGCAGATGCTCACAGAGGTGCTTAAAAAAGCATTTAAATAAAGCATTTGTTGACTTGATGGTAATAAATCTAAGCTTAATATTTTACAAACAGGGAGACCAAAATTATATAATACAACTTTCCTTCCTCATCCTTTGAATACATGTAGCTAATATATTTATGAATTGCAATAAAGTTTGTTTATGAGAAGCAAAGTAGTCGGAGATTTGTCTTGAGTAAACATGAAGAGGTGTCCCTGGAGATGCCAACCTCTGTACAGACCAGCAGAAGCCAACCTGTGTAGACGTCAGCCCTAGGCATTTTCCCGCTCCCCTGTCTCCTTGCTCCATCTCGCTCTCTTTCTTTCTGTCTCTCTCTCTCTCGGTCTCTGTCCCTGTCTCTCTCTGTACCTGTCTCCATCTTTCTCTCTCCCCGTCTCTGTCTCAGTCTCTCTCTCTGCCTCTCTCTCTCTGTCGCTTTCTCCATCTCTCTCTTGCTGACTGCTACTGGGCGTCCTCAACAAGGATTCTCAGCAGGCAGAGGAGCCCCAGACACCTGTGGAACCTGTGTCTCCTCCTATCTGTTTGTAGTAGGATGACTCCTGTCTCCGAACTGGGAGCTTCACACAGGAACAAGCAGCGGGAGTACAAAGTAATAATGCAACATGAAATCAGAATGACTGTTGTCTCAATGGGGGTCCACAAACAACATGGTGCTATGATCCAATTAAACTAATACTGAGCAACTACCGATTTAGATCGGTGTCCCTAAACCGGGATGGTTGTTGCTCAATATGCTATAATGTGACTAGAAAACGCTGTATACAACAGCCAACTTTCCTGGGACATAGACATGTCTTATATGGGCAGAAAGCTTAAATGCTTGTTAATCTAACTGCAGTATCCAATCTACAGTAGCTATTACAGTAAAAATACCATGCTATTGTTTGAGGATAGTGCACAACAACAAAACACTTTTATCACGGCAACTGGCTTGATATACTGTTGGGGCTCCTGAATGGGGCAGCGGTCTAAGGCACTGCATCAGTGCTAGAGGCATCACTAAAGGCTCTGGTTCAAATCCAGGCTGTATCACAACCAGCTGTGATTGGGAGTCCCATAGGGTGGCGCACAATTGGCCTAGCGTCGTCCGTGATTGGCCAGTGTAGGCCGCCATTGTAAATAAGAATTTGTTCTTTACTAGTTATATACATTTTCAATAAAAAAGAGAGTTGCAAAGAAAAGCCATATCTCAGGCTGGCCAATAAAAGAAAAAGATTAAGATGGGCAAAAGAACACAGACACTGGACAGAGGAACTCTGCCTAGCAGACCAGCATCCCGGAGTCACCTGTTGACGTTGAGACTGGTGTTTTGCGGGTACTACTTAATGAAGCTGCAGTTGAGGACTTGTGAGGCATCTGTTTCTCAAACTAGACACTCTAATATACTTGCCCTCTTGCTCAGTTGTGCACCGGGGCCACCCACTCCTCTTTCTATTCTGGTTAGAGACAGTTTGCGCTGTTCAGTGAAGGGAGTAGTACACAGCGTTGTGCGAGATCTTCAGTTTCTTGGCAATTTCTTGCATTGAATAGCCTTAATTTCTCAGAACAAGAATAGACTGACGAGTTTCAGAAGAAAGTCCTTTGTTTCTGGCCATTTTGAGCCTGTAATCAAACCCCCAAAATGCTGATGTCCAGATACTCAACTAGTCTAAAGAAGGCCAGTTTTATTGATTCTTTAATCAGAACAACAGTTTTCAGCTATGCTAACATAATTGCAAAATAGTTTTCTAATGATCAATTAGCCTTTAAAAATGAACAACTTGGATTAGCTGACACAACAGGCCATTGGAACACAGGAGTGATGGTTGCTGATAATGGGCCTCTGTACGCCTATGTAGATATTCCATTAAAAATCAGCCATTTCCAGCTACAATAGTCATTTACAACATTAACAATGTCTAGACTGTACTTCGGATCAATTTGATGTTATTTTAATGGACAAATGGCCCGGCCATCTAGATGTGTCTTTTCTGTAGGGAAGCTAATGATCCATCATGTATGACATTCCTGGGAGTGTGTAAACATTTATTTTTTTACCATAGCATTTTTGTATGTTCTTTACAATTACGTACTTGAAAATTGACCAATTCGACACATTCGGGCAAACTCCTGGCAGACTTGATGCAAAATGTTGTGGAGTGAGGTAATTCTGAAACTTCACACACACTGCTGCCATCTTGTGGACAAAATCAAAATTACACCTCGGCTCCTATATTAATGTAGGACCTTTCTCTTGCATTTCAAAGATGAAAAATATATTTTTTTGTTTGTATTATCTTTTACCAGATCTAATGTGTTATAATCTCCTACATTAATTTCACATTTCCACAAACTTCAAAGTGTTTCTTTTCAAATGGTATCAAGAATATGCATATCCTTGCTTCACATCCTCAGCTACAGGCAGATTTGGGAATTACATTTTAGGCGGAAATTTAAAAAAAGGGTCCGATCCTTAAGATTAAGTAGCGTTCTTTTCTCACATACAAAACCAATATCAATAACAATAACTCCAGCATGCAAAATATTGAAATGTAATGTCGCAAAACTGCATATATAGGCACAACTACACCGTAGATCACGTCAAACTCATTCCAGGGAGAGCCGAGTGTCTGCGGGTTCTCTCCTCCCTTGTACTTGATCATTAATTAGCGACCTTAATTCATCAAAGAACTCCCCTAACCTGGTTGTCTAGGTCTTAACTGAAAGGAAAAAACAAAAACATGCAGACACTCTGTTGTCTGTTCCACCTCAGCGAGAGCAGGTTACCACGGTGTGTGGTCAGATTAGCCAGCCACAGTTGTCAGCTGCGATCAGCTCAGCCAGGTCTAGACACAGGCCGCACTGACTGGCCAGACACCACCACCACGCAGCCTCTCTGCCAACCCCCAGGAGCTCTCTCTCGCTCTCTCTCTCTCTCTCTCTCTCTCTCTCTCTCTACCTCCCTCGCTTTCTGCCAACCCTTCAGGGGCTCTCTGTCCCTCTGTCCCTCTCTCTCTCTCCTGTGTATTTTTAGATGTCGCCACCTTGAAGCCATGCAACAGCCACGGCCCAGTCACATCCAATCTGTGTTTCAGATACTATACTTTCCCCAATCAAGGAAACGTGTACTTTTGGAAAGTACTGGAAAGGTCAGGCTACCAACAATATTAAACACAATTTTTTTGTTGCAAAAAATACTGAAAACATCACAACTCACACCTGCTGTTACAGTCAATAGAGAATGACAGTGGATAGTGTGAGTGCATATGATGAGCATCGAGGGATAACATTATGGTAACCATAGCCTTAGGCAAGGTGATAAAATGCACAGAATGGGAGAACTTTTCTGCCAACTTATAATGAGATCAGCCCCTGGGATGGGTTCTGTGTGGAGTAGTAGAGGAGCTGAAGACTGAAAACTGTAATACCACAGAGAGTTACTGAGCAGATGCACTGGAGAGAGAGAGAGATACTACTGTACACAGTTTATTTTTGGGTTCTCTCGCTCTCTGGGATACTTCAATCTCCCACCGCTGAAACCGGATCCCTCTCCTCTCCTCCCCTGGAACTATATCCTGCTACGGCCCATGAAGGGTTGATTTAAACACCACTAATTAAATAGGAGTGAGGCTCTGAGGAGATATTCAATCAGCCCAAAAGTCTTCCCCTGTCTCTAATTGCATGCTCTTTAATGGCTTCTGCATTGAGTTACAGGACCAGGAGTTAAGGAGGAGATTTTAACTGTCCTTCGGGGGCCATGTATCTATTAGTAACCAATGCCGCTAGGCTGATCCAGTACAAAACAGATGGATATGGCCATGGCAGTCTTCTTTTTCTCTCTTGTGATTTGCTGCCGTTTATTGTCTGTGACTGGATTGGCTGCAGACTGAGCATGTCAGCTTGTTAGAGCAGTGTAGTAAACTGGCTGTTATGGGCTTGCATCCCAATTGGCACCCTATTCAGGCCCATGGGGGTCTTGTCAAAAAGTAGTGCACTAGGGAATATGGTGCCATTCGGGATCTATCCATAGTGTCTGTGGACAGGACTCCAGTTGAGGTTGAGTGAAAGGGATCGCTGCTTAGGAGACAATGCAAACTAACAGACTAATGACGCTGACTAATTGGAAATAGGTTGCCATTTGGAACCCAGCCTGAGTATTTACAATCACTATATCATTGTCACTAAGCAACCAGATATGGAGTGGCATTGGCTTGTGACTCAAACTACAGATAATGAGTCTCGGAGATGGAGCTTCAATCAGTTTCTCAGCCTTGAACATCCCACGACAGAGCGAGTTTTGTAATGTCTGATAACGCCACAGCCTACTGATATCATCATAATCCTGTCAAAAACAGATGAGACAAATAATTGAATGCTCTTTCATTTCGTGGAGAAGAGATCATTTGGGTGAAAAGCAAAGGAGCTTTGACAGCAAATGAGACGGGAATACATGCACATTTCATACAGTATGCTACTACCTGGGGGAAAAGGTGTGAGCAGTTGCTTTGCAATTGAAACACGAAGAGAGTGAATTAAGGAATGCTAAGATTGTTTTTGGAAAAGAGTTCTTCATTGTTGTCATTTACTTTCTCAGAAAGGATGCGGTGTGTGAGCAGTCATGCTCACTTATTGGTTCAGGGAGTGCATAGATAATGGATTTTATTAAACCGCTCATTTAGCCGAGGTTGAAGATGATGGAAAGCCTAAAAAATGTGAATGGCATTAGTAGGTTTGGGGAGGAGACTAGAAGGGCATGTTGCCACTGTGGTCCGTTCACCCCACCTACTCTTTCCAACAAGGTGCCCTTCTTTTGACCAGGGCCCATAGGACTATGGTGAAAAGTAGTGCACTAAATAGGGAATAGTGTGCCATCCATTTGGGACACCGCCCAATACATTACTCACTGATAAAGCACTTCCCATCGACGTAAACACATCTCTCCCTCATGGATCTGATTTCGTTCAAGTGATTATACGATTAACCATCTATTATACATTTCAGACAATACATTACAAACCCAGCCCAAAGCCCAGCTTGAACTAAACTGGATGACACAGACCAGCAACCTCTCTTCCCATGAAATTAGCTATAATCGGTGGATCAGTGCAGTTTTTCAGGTCTGGTGTGTTGCTCAGTGACACTACTGTATCCAGTACAATGGACACTGAGCATGAGAACACAACAGAAAACAACCGCTGTTGGGAAGTGACCAATGATATAGCTTTCCCTGCTAACACAGAGAGTACAGAGAATACACTTACTCTAGAGGACGACGACCCATAATAGACAACAGTATTGGAGCTTTGATCTTAAAAGCAGATGAAAAGGTAAAATAGGGCCTTAGAGAAAATAAATAATTGCCTCAGCTACCTCCAGCAGCCTATTCCCTAGTTGCCATTTTTTGGAAGCTGTTTATTTTTTGCAGTCTGTTCATGTAGGGAAATGAATAAATACTAATCCCCCTATCGAGGACTGCATGCACGCTGCAGTGGGTAATACAGTAATACATTTTACTGGTCTGGCAGTTATATTTTCAAATATAACTCGGGTGTTATGATATTTATGTGAACGCGTAGTCATCAATGAGAGCTGGCCATGTGAGAAATCCAAGGGCAACGTTATTGCTATTTTTCACAGAATATAGGACATGTTTTTACCTTGAGCATTGGAGCTGGACCATCAAGGAAGGCATCTCAACCAGTTGAATTTCCATGTAAATGGTCAATAAAGTTATTGTATCGTAAAGTATAGTATCGTAGCTATATAGGACAAAAAAGTCAAAGTGGGATAACTAATAGAACGTCTGCCATCAAGTTACAATGCCACGTTGGCATTGGTATAAAGGGTCGGGAGACAGACGCAGGAATGCGTAATAGGTTTTCACATTTCTTTACCCAAATTACAGCGTGCCGTGTACAGGCACGGGGACGAAGACCAAACAAACACGTATACAAAACACAGGGTTGAGACCCCAAAAAAGAGCGAGGAGTACCTCAAATAAATACACAATCGCACAATGATTATCACACGGGATGAGACCCGTAATCATCTGCACAATACACGTGGCACGAAAGCCAAAACAACACAGCACAGGTACTCACACGGCCAACGGCCAACGGACATTGGAACAATAATCGACAGGACAATGGTGAACAAAGGGCACACTTATACAATTACTAATGAATGGGAATAGGGACCAGGTGTGTGTAATGACAGTTTCGGAGGGATCGGTGACATACAATTATAAATGGTTTCAAAAAGCATCGGTAAGGAGTGGCAGTGATCACTCTCTGTGAACATGGAAAACACATAAAACCAACAACACAATGTCCAGATCAAACAATCCCCCTAGCGGTTTCTAATTTAGCCTCTAAACCCAGGTTTGCAGGCTGGCTTCTGTACAGTGTCTTCATGTGATGAGGACTAATCAACAGCTCTGAGGTAAGAGGGGGATAAGAGAGGAGCAGGGCAGGCAGAGTTAGAGGAGGAGGATAGAAAGAGGGGGGGGGGACAGGGAGAGAGAAAGAGGGAGCAAGAGAGAGGAGGTGGTGAGACAGGCAGAGCGACGGAGGGAGAGAAGGGGTGAGAGAGGGTCCCGTGTGGCTCACTTGGTAAAGCATGGCACATGCAACGGCAGGGTTGTGGGTTCAATTGCCAAGGGGGAATGTATGCACTCATTGCTGTAAATTGCTGTGGATAAGAGTATCTGCTAAATGACACAAATGTCGAGAGAGGAGGGATAGAGCTCTCTCCCCAGACAAGTCCTTATCAGATCCAGAGGAGGAGATCTTCTTTACTGATAGCTGGGACTAATCACAGCTGAGACCTGAGTCTGAGGCTACTCTCGTGACTGATCTACTCACTCTAACTGAGACACGCAATATGGCTCTGTTCCTCACTGATCTACACAATCCCAATCTGACACTACGGCGACGGTTCTACTTTCACTGCCACTGTCTCCCCACAACACCAATGAATCTCAACTCCAAAAGCCAAGCATACACACATTGATTTGATAATATTATATAAACCCTTTTCTCACAAAAGAAGGATGTAACTGTGAATGTGCAGAACGCTGATAAAACACGGATGCTGCAGGTTTTTATCCTAATGCAAAACAGAATGCCCACCTGCAAATAGCTTAACAACTGTTTGTCTCGGTCTCTTCTTCTTTGCTCAGTGATTCAGCATAGATAGAAGCATAGATGCTAGCTAGCACAAACCCACACAACCACCACCCATTTCCCCTGTACTTTCTCTCAGGCAAGAAGGAAGAGCTCGTCAAACACGTATTGACCGGGGGCTGACAGCAGAACATAATTGCAACTGTCAAAAATGGCATGTACTCTGATTTACATGGGAGAGGTGATGTACCTCCCTTTCTCTCAATGTGCGCTTTTCACTTGACGGAAAGCTACTCTGCTTCCTCTGGCATCCTGGACCTGCGGCTTTCAGTTCATTTTTCACTTCCACCACGTTGGTTCAGTTCAGCCAACCAGACATGTGTTGCTACTTATATATTCACTATTCTGACAGGAGGCAAGAGGGTCAAGACATAGTGGTAGGAATCAATAACAGGAGGGTCCATTAAGAGCAAAAGTTGACGACTCCTGTGACTGTGAGTGAGTGCAGCCAGAGATGAGACAAGATGAGTTTATATCTATAGGGCCATGCCATATGCAAAAACGTTGCACACAAAAAAAATCTTACGGTACCATTGTCGAAGTGTGAACACATACAGTGAGATGTATCATTTACAGTAGTGGTGGCTGCTGTACTCACATTGTCTGTTCTGAGTTTCTTTGCTGGGCAGCCTCCATCCACGGGATGTAGCATGTAATACAGCCGCACTTTATTGGCATGTTTCCGACTCTAGAAGGAAAAAAAGGGGGGGGGGAGAAAAGACTAATATTAGAAACAGCATGAAAATACCAATATTTAATATTTTATTTTCTTCTCCCCCCCCCCCCCCCCCCCCCCCAAAGGTTTAAATTGTGGAATGAATTGCACATGTACATTCTGATACATTTTCTTATCATTGTTATGCCATTGAACGTCTCCCAGAGTGCCATATTGGGCATGTGGGAAGTGAATGGTGAGATCGTATTATGAAAAAAATTATACTGCAGACGGCTGCTTCTTGTCTGACACTGGGGCTGCGTCCCAAAGGGCATATAGTGTACTAATTTTGACGAGACTGGTAAAAGAAAATGGTGCCATTTGGGACGCAGCCCCTTTCAAACACTAGATCCAATTAATAATTACTTCAGCTTCCATTAAAGGTGCAAGAGGCCCTCATCACATCACTAACTCATCTATCCCTCGGCTTGGAAAGCAGACAGACAGACAGAGCTGCTTTTGGGCTGGGGTAGGGATGGAGGGATAGAAGAAGGACAAAAGAGAGTTAGGACAAGAGGGAGCTGCCAGCTCTTACAAATTAAAGAAGGGGTCAAAGATGGGGGTGAGGAGCACCAGTGAAGTGTTCAAAACCATTCATTTCATCTCGAAAAGAGAGGAATAGATTTACCATTCTTCTCTGACGAGGCGTGGTGCCAATGGATGAGCACTCATGCAGTGCGACAGACAGACAGACAGACAGACAGACAGACAGACAGACAGACAGACAGACAGACAGACAGACAGACGGCTCCCAGGTTGTCCTCACAGAGACACAGGCAACATCCCAAATTGCATCCTATTCCCATTGTAGTGCAATACTTTCGACCAGGGCCCAAGGCCCAAGTCCACAGTTGTGCAATATAGGGATTAGGGTGCCATTCGGGACTGAGTCACAGACCCATATTGTCAGCTCAGATGGGGGAGATTGATCCCAAGAAATCTATTTGTCTTTTCTGCCTTTCTTATTTCTGCCTGGGCTGTGGCACCATGAGCATATTGCACTGTGAAAAGGGCTCTAGCTGAGAAAGAAACTAACTACTATTATATTAGTGGCAGGGGGAAGTTTATTGCGGCTAAAACAGACAACAATAAGGGAATGAAACAATCATGCAGGAGCTCTCACTCATCCAATCTCTCAGTAAGTGTGCTCTCAAAGCATTCCTTTGATAGTCTTTTTATTTATATTATGAGGGTGACACCAGGGGAATTGCTACAGAGGGGCAGCAGGTAGCCTAGTGGTTAGAGCGCTGGGCCAGTAACCGAAAGGCTGCTGGATTGAATCCCTGAGCTGACGAGGAAAAAAATCAGTCGTTCTGCACCTGAACAAGGCAGTTAACCAACTGTTCCCCGGGAGCCCGTAATTGTAAATAAGCATTTGTTCTTAACTGACTTGCCTAGTTAAATAAAAAAATACATTCAACAGCTAAATGCATCAGGTGCACATTAAGAATGTTACAAATAATCCACTCGTGTCAATTTTATAAGCCAATCGAATATAAATAGAACATTCAGGTAACTTGCACCGTCCCACCTGCCACAGCAAACACTGCCCGTTTTTCAATTACAGCAGCTACTGTGGGTCTCTCTACTCTGGAACACAGAGTGTACATCTATAGTGTATTGCCAGGAAACCCCATAATACTCAACAACTTCAAACATAGACTGACCTGTCCAATGAGCCAGACGTCTTAAAGAATTCCACAGTTACCAAAGCACCCTCACAATGTTACCAAAGATGGTTGAGTATTAAGATAGGTAGAAACTGCTTCTTCAATAGAAATCCCTGATCACGCTCGTAGGCGATGTCATTGCGACGTTAGCTAGCTAAGCTCATGTGGAGGAACACGGCATCAGGTCTAATGGCCGCGTCGCGCGAACTGCACATATGTAGGCCATCAAAACAAAAGACACTTGTTTTTGACGAAAATTAAAACTTGCGCGCACACACACACACACACACACACACACACACACACACGCACACACACACACACACGCACACACACACACACACACATACATACATACATACATTTCAGTAAAATAAAATATCATGCTTACAATTATTGTCAATCTCATAGCACATTTTTAAAAAATGATAACATGGACCATCACACTATTGAATTTGATATCTTAGGGCCATGGGCAGATCTGAAAGAAATCTGTAAAAATGATATGATGAAGCTTTTGAATCTGGCCTTAGAAATAACATAAATATATGTAAAATCAGGTAATGCCAAATGTAAGTCTGCTTTCAAGTGATTGAAATGCATCATGCAGGCATTGGAAAATTCAGGAAAGCAGAAAGAAAATCATCAGGCAATCATTTTGTTTTTCATCTTTCTTAGAACAGAATACATGTTCCTGAAAGTCTTAGCTAAGCTTGGGATAAGTCTAGTCTACACTCGTTGTTTTTCGAATCATGTGACAAATACAATTTGATTTGATTTAAATTGAGAAGCTCAATTATTTTCCCCAGTCATTCTATGCAGAAGTCCCAGATATGTTCCTGGGAGACTTAGCTTTCATTTGTGGGGTCATAATAGCTAATAGCCTAAACCGTCCACACCCAAGAGACAAATTCAAAAGGACGAAAACAAACGGTCAATGTTGTCTTTATTGATAACTTTGACACTTTTTGGAAAGAAAAAATATTCTACAAAGGAGATGGAATTCACCCAAACTATCTTGGGGCTTATCCATTGCAAGGCCATTTTAAGGCTGCTCTGAGAGACTGACTGGTATAGAACCTGCATTCTACCCAGGTTATCCCAACCACCATCACACATCAAACTGTTTCTGATGTTAAATACTCTAGTCAAGTCAAGGAAATCTGCATTACCCCCGTCTTAATTTCAATAGTATTTAAACAGCCACAGAGTAGATGCAGCCGCAGGCCCACCAGGGCAAGCTTTGATAACTTAATTTATATTCCTATGAAATCTCCTGACTTACTTAAATGATCAAGTTTATAATGACCTGGTTAGGGTAAATATGGACACCCCTGCTGTTTTAAAGTGCTGTTTTAAAAGGGCTGGGTTTGTTACATTTAAATGTGCGAAGTATTGACGTCAAAGATGGACTTTATCGATATGTGGATGTATGACACAAACACAGACATTTTTGTTTTATCAGAGACTTGATTAAATTATTCGATTGATTCGACATTGACATTGCTAATTACAACATTTTTAGATGTAACAGGCGGAGAAAAGGGGGCGATCTTCAGTACCAGTCAAAAGTTTGGACAAAACTACTCAGTCAAGGGTTTTTCCTTATTTTTAATATGTCCTACATTGTAGAATAATTATGAAGACATCAAACTATGAAATAACACATATGGAATCATGCATATAGTAACCAAAAAAGTGTCATACAAATGAAAATACATTTTATATTTGAGATTCTTCAAAGTAGCCACCCTTTACCTTGATGACACTCTTGGCATTCTCTCAACCAGCTTTAGGAGAAAGGCTAGGGATTTTTATATTGATAAACAAGTTTGTATTGTTTGATTATTTATGGTGTATATAATATTTGCTATTTATTACATTTTTTTGTTTTAAATTGTGTATAATTTTATATTCTGTATTGTTCCCAGGGCACATTTGCAAATGAGACCTTGGTCTCAATGTGTTTTTCCCTGGTTAAAAAAAAAACAGCCTGCCCGCCCATTCCGAGGTGTCCACAAGGTCCTAAAGCACACCAGAGCCATGTTTTTACAGCCTATAATTTCACAATTCTTCGAGAATCAAAAGGTTCGGGGCTGGAACAAAAAAATTCAGGGCTGCAGCTCCAGAAGCCCACCATTAATGGCACAGATGGATGCAACATAGGAGAGTGGCACCTATCTGAATCAATCTGAGTTTCTCTGCTCTGAGGCAATACACACACTGTGCTGCTGGCAATGTGAACGTCTACTAACTACAGCATTGGAACACAGCCTACATACAACCAACCCAATGGCAAGAGAGGACCTAAAGGCACTGAAAAAAACCAACACCCCTAGGGAACCTGAAAGACCTCAGTGTGTCAGTTGGTTTATTATGTTTGTATCCCAAATGGTACCCTACTTACTATTTAGTGCACCGCTATTAGTGCACCACTAGTAGACAGTATATACTACTACACCACTAGTAGTGCACTTTATAGGGAAAGGGGTGTAATTTGGGATGCAAACTTTAACTGGGGATAGGAGCCTGTGGAAACTTAGAAGAAAGTATTACAGTTGTGAAGGATGCGTGAGAAGCAACCAACCACCAGTGTAAGAGAGTAACATCTGCTCATGGAGAATCATCTCCACTACTGTTGGCATTGGTGATGATATCTCCATGGGGAGTCTAAAATGCCAAAGGCCATGCAGAGGTACTGTATCTCCTTGGCAGTTCTGTATTGTATATAGGATAGTAGTATATAAGGTATGACCAATAGGATAGTAGTATATGCTGTATGACCAATAGGAAAGCAGTATATACTGTATGACCAATAGGATAGTAGTAAATACTGTATGACCAATAGAGCTTGCCTTACTTTCCTCTCGATTGCAAGCATCCTCTGCTACTGATATAAATAAACTGGCAGTGTCACATCTGCTTCTGCCACACCCTCTAGTGCTCATCCTGTGCCTCCTTGACCTGCCACCACTCCCCCAGTGCTCTCTCCCTCTGTGTGTGTGTGTGTGTGTGTGTGTGTGTGTGTGTGTGTGTGTGTGTGTGTGTGTATAGACAGGTGTGCTGGAGTCAGAGCAGATCCCCACTAGCTGCAACCTGTTCCATAATCAAGACAAATACTCAGTCCTGTCACTTCCACGCTGCCAGATCGTAATCTCTGCTTAGTCAGTCCATGTTTCTAGTCATTTGTTCCTGTTGTCCTGTTGTGCCTATTTTCCCTTGCCTGGCGCTGTTTCCCTTTCCGCTACAGTTCTGCCCACTCTGACTCTGGTACCTGTCTCCAGTCCAACTTCTCGCCAGTCCTGCTACTCTGTCCTGGATTCCCCACTCTACGCTCCATTGGATTCCCCTTCGGACCTGCTTACCCTGTCCCAACACCTCTCGCTCCAGCCTCAGCCTCCGCCTCCACCTCCGCACCTGGTTTCCGGCAACCTGCCTCATCCCAGTCTCCTCGTCTGAGTCTGCTCTTGGGTTCACCTGTTCCACTCCGCGTGACAGGCAGTAGCAGGAAGGAAGTCTCTGGTGCCTTTGTTTTTACAAAGCTGGCACTAAATGCACGGTTGACAAAATCAGGACGGAGGAAAAATCCATATTGCATTACCACCACATCAGTGGGCTGATCAGAGAAGCTCTACGATCTCTGTGCCCTGGGGGAGGAGGGGAGAGAGGTGGAGAGACCTCGGGATTTAATCTACTCCCTGCCCAATGGCCCATCGGCAGATTACCCAGCCGTGCCACCCTCTGGTCCAGTCCTTATGTCTGCCCACTATAGGCAGGCTCTGTCCCAAATGGTAAATATGGCTATTAGTGCACCACTAGTAGACAGTATATACTACCACACCACTAGTAGTGCACTTTATAGGGAAAGGGGTGTCATTTGGGATGCAAACTTTAACTGGGGATAGGAGCCTGTGGAAACTTAGAAGAAAGTAGTACAGTTGTGAAGGATGAGTGAGAAGCAACCATCTACCAGTGTAAGAGAGTAACATCTGCTCATGGAGAATCATCTCCACTACTGTTGGCATTGGTGATGATATCTCCATGGGGAGTCTAAATTGCCAAAGGCCATGCAGAGAGGTACTGTATCTCCTTGGCAGTTCTGTATTGTATATAGGATAGTAGTATTTACTGTATGACCAATAGGATAGTAGTATACACTGTATGACCAATAGAGCTTGCCTTACTTTCCTCTCGATTGCGAGCAGCCTCTGCTACTGATATAAATAAACTGGAAGTAACAGGAAGGAAGTCTCTGGTGCCTTTGTTTTTACAAAGCTGGCACTAAATGCACGGTTGACAAAATCAGGACGGAGGAAAAATCCATTTTGCATTACCACCACATCAGTGGGCTGATCAGAGAAGCTCTATGATCTCTGTGCCCTGGGGGAGGAGGGGAGAGAGGGGGAGAGACCTCTGGATTTAATCTACTCCCTGCCCAATGGCCCCTCGGCAGATTCTCCAGCCGTGCCACCCTCTGGTCCGGTCCTTATGTCTGCCCACTATAGGCAGGCTCTGTCCCAAATGGTATATAGTGCACTACTTGGGCTCTGGTCAAGAGTTGTCCACTATATAGGGAATAGGCTGACAGTTAGGATGCAGACACAAAGACAAGGGGGCAAGACTTCTCAAGAAAAGAGGAAAATAAAACAGTATCATGATGCTAAAGGATAGTTGTGCTTCTGTTGATGTCCGTCGTGTCTGAAGTGTTTAGAGTAGAGGTAAACTATGCATTTCCTTTGCCTTCTCTTTATCAATTGTAGAAATATGTTAAAACCAATTGAGAGAATGTAAATCAAACTAAATAAATTTTCAAACTGTTTGCGCAGGTTGCCGTTTATTGGGATAAGTCTTGTCCTGGATGCAGGACTGAGCGATTTCTGCTAGACTGGCCAGCTGCAAAGTCAAAATTGGCTATATTGTAAAAATTTATGAAAACCAAAATTAGCTTTTGATCTTAAATTAAGGTTTGGCATTAGAGCTAGCAGTGTGGTTAAGGTTTGATTTAAGGTTAGGGTTAAGTTTAAAATCATATTGTATGACTTTGTGGCTGTGCCAGCAAGTGACCTCTCTGCAAAGCTGCCTCCAGAACAAGATTCATAAGAAAAACACTAACCTGCACTGTTTGCATGACTGACCGTTGCATTCCTAAATTGTGCTACAAGTCAATACTGCTTGATCACTCACAGACAGAATGTGACCTGTTAGCAACATCTGCAGTCATCATAATGAACTGCTTGCTAATATGACTGTTAGTGTTACGTAACATCATGTCGTGGCAGACTGGTCGACCTACCTCTTGGGAACTAATTGGAGCCATTAAAATGAGCCAACCCTTAAGTATGTTCTGATTTGGACTGGACAAGTTGGCCTGCTGGGTAATGGAGCAGGCTAGCAGCCCTTGAGGAGGCCTCATTACGTAAAGAAGTCAGTCAGACAAACCAGGCCTGACACAGATTAGGTCAGGTAAACTCCAGAGAGAGACACTCTAGGATGGGGAAGGGGGAAGGGGCTGAGTGGCTGTCACTGGGCTTTTGGTGTTCTTCAAATCAAATCAAATCACATTTTAATTGTCACATACATGTGTTCAGCAGATCTTATTGCTGGTGAAGCGAAATTCATGTGTTTCTAGCTCCAACAGCGCAGTAATATCTAACAATTCACAACAATACACACAATCTAAAAATAAAATAATGTAATTAAGAAATATATAAATATTAGGATGAGCAATGCCAGAGTGGCAGAGACTAAAATACAATCGAATAGAATTCAGTATATACACAGGAGGTGAGTAAGCAAAAATATGTAAACATCAGAGTGACTAGTGTTCCACTATTAAAGTGGCCAGTGATTTCAAGTCTATGAATAATGGGCAGAAGCCTCTAAGGTGCAGGATTATGTAACCGGGTGGGAGTTGCCTAGTGATGGCTATTTAACAGTCTGATGGCCTTGAGATAGAAGCTGTTTTTCAGTCTCTCGGTCCCAGCTTTGATGCACCTGTACTGACCTCGCCTTCTGGATGATAGCGGGGTGAACAGGCAGTGGCTCGGGTGGTTATTGTCTTTGATGATCTTTTTGGCCTTCCTGTGACATCGGGTGCTGTAGGTGTCCTGGAGGGCAGGTAGTTTGTCCCCGGTGATGCATTGGGCAGACCGCACCACCCTCTGGAGAGCCCTGCGGTTGCGGGCGGTGCAGTTGCCCTACCAGGCGGTGATACAGCCGGCAGGATGCTCTCAATTGTGCATCTGTAAAAGTTTGTGAGGGTTGTAAGGTGCCAAGCCAAATTTCTTCAGCCTCCACCAAACTGTCTGTGCATGAGGCCCATTTCAGATTGTCAGTGATGTGTATACCAAGGAACTTGAAGCTTTCCACCTGCTCCACTGCGCTCCCATCGATGTGGATAGAGGTGTGCTCCCTCTGTTGTTTCCTGAAATCCACGATCAGCTCCTTTGTTTTGTCGACATTGAGTGAGAGGATATTTTCCTGGCAACACACTCCCAGCGCCCTCCTCTCGGTAGGCTGTCTAGTAATTGTTGGTAATCAGACCTACTACTGTTGTGTCGTCTGCAAACTTGGTGATTGAGTTGGAGGCGTGCATGGCCACGCAGTCATGGGTGAAAAGGGAGTACAGGACGGGGCTGAGCACACACCCTTGTGGTGCCCGTGTGTTCAGGATCAGCGAAGTGGAGGTGTTGTTTCCTAACTTCACCACCTGGGGGCGGCCTGTCAGGAAGTCCAAGACCCAGTTGCACAGGGTGTCATTCAGACCCAGGGCCCCAAGCTTAATGATGAGCTTGGAGGGTACTATGGTGTTGAATGCTGAGCTATAGTCAATGAACAGCAGTCTGACTTACAGTTGAAGTCGGAAGTTTGCATACACTTAGGTTGGCGTCATTAAGACTCGTTTTCAACCATTCCACACATTTCTTATAAACAAACTGTAGTTTTGGCAAGTCGGTTATGACATTTACTTCATGCATGACTCAAGTCATTTTTCCAACAATTGTTTACAGACAGATTATTTCACTTATAATTCACTGTATCACAATTCCAGTGGGTCAGAAGTTTACATACACTAAGTTGACTATGCCTTTAAACAGCTTGGAAAATTCCAGAAAATTATGTCATGGCTTTAGAAGCTTCTGATAGCCTAATTGACATCATTTGAGTCAATTGGAGGTGTACCTGTGGATGTATTTCAAGGTCTACCTTCAAACTCAGTGCCTCTTTGCTTGACATCATGGGGAAATCAAAGGAAAACCTCAGAAAAAAAATTGTAGACCTTCACAAGTCTGGTTCATCCTTGGGAGCAATTTGCAAACGCCTGAAGATCCACATTCATCTGTACAAACAATAGTACGCAATTATAAACACCACGGGACCACACAGCCGTCATACTGCTCAGGAAGGAGACGCGTTCTGTCTCCTAGAGATGAACGCACTTTGGTGTGAAAAGTGCAATCAATCCCAGAACAACAGCACAGTAAAACAACCTTGTGAAGATGCTGGAGGAAACAGGTACAAAAGTATCTATATCCACAGGAAAACGAGTCCTATATCGACATAACCTGAAAGGCCACTCAGCAAGAAAGAAGCCACTGCTCCAAAACCTCCATAAAAAAAGCCAGATTACAGCTTGCAACTGCACATGGGGACAAAGATTGTACTTTTTGGAGAAATGTCCTCTGGTCTGATGAAACAAAAATAGAACTGTTTGTCCATAATGACCGTCATTATGTTTGTAGAAAAAGGGGGAGGCTTGCAAGCTGAAGAACACATCCCAACCGTGAAGCACGGGGGTGGCAGCATCATGTTGTGGGGATGCTTTGCTGCAGGAGGGACTGGTGCACTTCACAAAATAGATGGCATCATTAGAAGGAAAATTCTGTAGATATATTGAAGCAACATCTCAAGACATCAGTCAGGAAGTTAAAGCTTGGTTGCAAATGGGTCTCCCAAATCGACAATGACCCCAAGCATACTTCCAAAGTTGTGGCAAAATGGCTTAAAGACAACAAAGTCAAGGTATTGGAGTGGCCATCACAAAGCCCTGACCTCAATCCCACAGAAAATTTGTGGGCAGAAATGAAAAAGCGTGTGCCAGCAAGGAGGCCTATAAACCTGACTCAGTTACACCAGCTCTGTCAGGAGGAATGGGCCAAAATTCACCCAATTTATTGTGGGAAGCTTGTGGAAGGCTACATGAAACATTTGACCCAAGTTAAACTATTTAAAGGCAATGCTACCAAATACTAATTGAGTGTATGTAAACTTCTGACCCACTGGGAATGTGATGAACGAAATACAAGCTGAAATAAATCATTCTCTCTACTATTATTCTGACATTTCACATTCTTAAAATGGTGATCCTAACTGACCTAAGACACATCATTTTTACTAGGATTAAATGTCAGGAATTGTTAAAAACTGAGTTTAAACGTATTTGGCAGAGTGGTATGTAAACTTCCAACTTCAACTGTAGGTATTCCTCTAGTCCAGATGGGATAGGGCACTGTGCAGTGAGATTGTCTGTGGATCTATTGGGGCGGTAAGCAAATTGAAGTGGGAGGTAAGGTAGAGGTGATATGATCCTTAACTAGCCTCTCAAATCACGTCATGATGACAGAAGTGAGGGCTACGGGGTGATAGTCTATTAGTTCAGTTATGTTTGCTTTCTTGGGTACAGGAACAATGCTGGACATCTTGAAGCAAGTGGGGGCAGCAGACTGGTATAGGGAGAGATTGAATATGTCTGTAAACACTCCAGCCAGCTGGTCTGCACATGCTCTGAGGTTTTGGCTAGGGATGCTGTCTGGGCCAGCAGCCTTGCTAGAGTTAACATGCTTAAATGTCTTACTCACGTTGAAGGAGAAGGAGAGCCCACAGTCCTTGGTAGCGAGCCGCGTCGGTGGCACTGTGTTATCCTGAAAGCGGGTGAAGATGGTGTTCAGCTTGTCCGGAAGCAGGACGTCAGTGTCTGCGACGTTGCTGGTTTTCCCTTTGTAGTCCGTGATTGTCTGTAGACCCTGCCACATACGTCTCAAGGTCTGAGCCATTTATTTGCGACTCCACTTTGTCTCTGTACTGACGTTTTGCTTGTTTGATAACTACACTGTTTGTATTTGGCCATATTCCCAGTTCGCGCTTTCAATTTTGCGCGAATGCTGCCATCTATCCCCGGTTTCTGGTTAGGGTAGGTTTTAATTGTCACAGTGGGTACAACGTCTTCTATACACTACACTGAAAAACTCAGTCACCATATCTGTGTATTTGTCGACGTTATTATCGGAAGCTACCTGGGAACATATCCCAATCCGCATAATCAAAACAATCTTGAAGCATGGATTCCGATTGGTCAGACCAGCGTTGAATAGTCCTTAGCACGGGTACTTCCTGTTTGAGCTTCTGCCTATAGGAAAGGAGGAGCAAAATGGAGCAATTATCAGATTTGCCGAAGGGAGCATGTAGTTTAATCTGTGGCCTTGTAGGGATCCCGGAAGCTGGAGTAGTAGTGGTCGAGTGTTTTAGCAGCGCGCATACTACAGTCAATGTGTTCATAGAACTTCGATAGTGTTTTCCTTAAATTTTCTTTGATAAAATACCAGCTACAATAAATGCCATTTGATTGTAAGGTATTCTAGGTTGAGTGAACAAAAGGACTTGCGTTTCTGTATGTTTTCACAATCACACCAGTGGTGGTTAATCATGAAACATACACCCGCCTTTTTTCTTCCCAGAGAGATCTTTATTCCTGTCTGCGCTATATACTGAAAACCCATCTGGCTGTATGGACAAAGACAATATATCCCGAGAGAGCCATGTTTCCATGAAACAGAGTATGTTACAATCCCTGATGTCTCTCTGCAAGGAGATTCTCACCCTGAGCTCGTTACTTTATTATCCAGAGACTGAACATTAGCGAGTAATATACTCGGAAGCGGTGGATGGTGTGAGCGCCTCCTAAGTCAGACCAGAAGTCCACTTCGAATACCTCTTCTCCACCGGCGGCGTCTTGGAGCAGCCTCTTGGATAAGTTCAATTGCCCTGGGGTTGCGAACAAAGGATCCAATTCGGGAAAGCTGCTGGTGAGTTTCCGCCGCTCTGATATCCAAAAGCTATTTCCGGCTGTATGTAATAACACAAAAAACGTTCTGGGCAAATAATGTAAGAAATAACACACAGAAAGACGAAATACTGCGGAGTTGCTTAGTTGCAAGAAGCAGAGCTGCCATGTCTGTCTGCGTCATCTTTGGTGTTTAATGCAACTGTATAATGCAACTGTGTCTGGTTTACAGTAACCGAAAGACTAACATCCTTGACTGTATTTAGCATCTAGTTTAATCTGTACCCTATTGATTACCATTAACTGGGTGTTTCAGGACATATCATAGATCACTGCATGGAAACACATCACCATTCACATTGCAAATTGTGTTTAAGTACAGAGAAAAATGCAGTTTTCCTCAGCTCTACCTTCTTACTGTTCCTACCAAGAAGGACACCTTTTTGGAATGTTAACAACCTCCTACCAACATTCCTACCATCATGTAATTTCTACATCTATGCTATCCCGTCCTCCCCGTTCAGTTTTGTCTCGTGGTGAATAATATCTGCACTTAGAACCCAATCAGCTACAAGAGACTGTGGTGAAGTGCTACTCACTTCATGTGTTTTCTACACATAGCTGTGGGCAATGGATTATTCAGACACCATATAAGCCCAGCTGTTTCCTGAATGGATGAATGCAGAGCTTATCAGGGCTGTGTTCCAAATGGCACCCTACTCCCTATGTTGTGCACTACTTTTGAGCAGGGCCCACAGGGCTCTGGTCTAAAATGCGGCACTATATAGGGAATAGGGTGCCATTTGGGACACAGAGAGCAGAAAAAGCATGCCGTCAGTGCACTCCGTCAGTGAATGCCGTCAGGCTGCGTACAGTTAAATGGGAAACAGTGGAGGACTAATTGATGTGACTGTATATGTGAGCAACCATGCTGGGTTCCATTTGGAGGAGCTGAGAAGTTGCTATACCCACCAGCACAACCTGCAGTGTTCCCCTATTAGTGTTCTGAATGTTCTTTTTGTCAACCTAACACCTCTCTCTCTCCAGTTCACATCCAATTTCTGTCTGTGTCAGTTTGTAGTCATCATATTTACTATCTAACATTCAAATTCTATCTTTTCTTGCTTGGCTTTACATTCATAACGGTAACCACAGAACTTCACTGAAACACATGTTGAATTAGAGCCAATTCGTTTTTTTGAAAAATATATTGACAGAGTTGTTTTCATCTTTCCAATTCATCAAAATATTTTCTTGATTTGGACCCCAGATACGTATCCTATCTGTTGATTTGGACCCCAGATACCTATCCTATCTGTTGATTTGGACCCCAGATACCTATCCTATCTGTTGATTTGGACCCCAGATACCTATCCTATCTGTTGATTTGGACCCCAGATACCTATCCTATCTGTTGATTTGGACCCCAGA
Source organism: Oncorhynchus mykiss (assembly GCF_013265735.2). Lineage (NCBI taxonomy): Eukaryota > Metazoa > Chordata > Actinopteri > Salmoniformes > Salmonidae > Oncorhynchus > Oncorhynchus mykiss. Next base: position 37,730,180 of record NC_048570.1, read on the forward strand.
TACCTATCCTATCTGTTGATTTGGACCCTAGATACCTATCCCATCTGTTGATTTGAACCCCAGATACCTATCCTATCTGTTGATTTGGACCCCAGATACCTATCCTATCTGTTGATTTGGACCCCAGATACCTATCCTATCTGTTGATTTGAAGTCCTCCTCACATAATCTGTCTTTTACAGTTCAAACATATCCAGACTCTGACAGCATGGCGGCTGCTGTGTGGTCTTTCATATGAAATCCAGAACAATTTGGCAGGAGGGAGGGCTCCCTTTAGATCAGTCAACAATGGGGGAGGCAGCACGCCCCTAGACACTTGACAGAATGCTGTCACGAAACTAGGCCAGACAGACAAGAATATAAAATATTCAACTCCCATCAAAAAACACACGGAACAAACGCAGTGGAAAGTACCTGCCATGACCAAAACCCACTGACATAAAAGGCCATGGCTTCTATCCAACAAAACATTCCACATTAGAAATAAGCTAAACCTTCCCCTTGGCTGTCATGTCAACTATGCTGCTGAATCAAATGAAACACAGACCATGTTCCCAAACTAGGGGTCGGGACTCGTTGTGGGGTTGCCTGATATGAAAATGGGGTTACGGGGGAATTTCCAAAATCCTGATTTTTTTTTTTATTGTATGTGGTTAACCTTAAAAATCAAAATGAAAATTATTCAAATCTAAAATATAGAATTCAAGCAGAGAGCGTCCTTAGATCATGGGAAAAGGTCGCACTTGAATCATTCCCATGGTGAATGGCTAGGCCGACTACACCATGAAACCACACACTATTGCAGAGACTTTGATATTACCTTCTGCAATTGATATTGCGAAAACAATGTGTGGGGAGGCAGAGGCACAGAAACTCACATCAATATCTTTGGCAGATAACAGTGTGAAACTAAGAATTGATGCTATAGCTAGCAATCAAGGGGAAACTGACTGAACAACAAAAAATACTCCCCACTTTATGCTCTCCAAATGGACGTTAGCTGTGAGGGCCGAGATGCCCATGCATTGACTTTCACTCGCTATACATGTCGGGGGATGCTATTCACGAAGACATATTGTTCTGTCTTACGATTCCCCAGCATGAAACGGCATAGGGGATGTTCAGTGTGCTGCGTGGCTATATTGACGAAAAAAAGATTCCATATGGGATCGAACGGTGGGCTTTTGCACAGATGGTGCTCCATCTATGGCGGGGCAGTGGGCAGGTCTCTGGACTCTAGTTATGAATGTGTCTCCCTCTGCCATATGGACACATTGTACGATACACCGAGAGCAACTGGCGGCAAAAGAGCTGAGCACAGAACTAGGAGATACACTGCAACAGGTAACTTCGATTGTAAACTACTATCAAACCACATCCACTGCACGCAGGCCCGTTAGCAAATGTATCTGGAGAAATGAGATCAGAGCATGAAAATGTTCTATTTCACACCGAGGCTTGGTGGTTATTGAGGGGGAGTGTTGGAAAGCTTTGCATTGAGAGAGGAACTGTTGTCATTCCCATGTATATAAAAATACATATATTTCGTTGACACGAGAGATGACTGCTGACCTCCAACTCTTGAAAGAGCACTTTGGGACCTACTTCCAAATCCGTTTGACTGTGATCCTGGCTCAGTTGACATGCCGGTAAGTGAAATCAAACAGCTGATTGAGCTGTCATGTGACCGAATGCATTTAAAGGTCACTACGGAGAAGTTTTGGTTCCTGACTCAAAGGGAATACCCTGCAGTCTCCCTCTGCGCATTAATGCTGCATTCAAAACAACTGAGAACTCGGAACTGGGAACTCGTAAATCTCTAACTTCTGACGTCAGTGCATTCAAGACAACTGGGAACTTGGAGAAAATCTGTGAAAAACCGACTGGGAAAAATAGCTTTGAATAGTCATCCAACTCGGAATTCCAACTTGGGAACTCGGGACTCTTTCTCGAGCTCCGACTTTCCGACCTGAAGATCACTGGCGTCATGACTTCCAAATTTCCTGTTGTTTTGAAACCACCATAAAACTCATGGCAGGCTAACCTTCACCAGCGCATATCTGTGTGAATATGGATTCAGTTCTCTCGTCTGCATTCAAATCAAATACCGATCCAAATTGGATGTGACAGCAGAGATGAGGTGCGGACTGTCGACTATGCCTTCTGACTTTGAGAAGCTCCGACGCGGCACCCATCTCATTAGTGGAGGTGAAATATGAGACATTGTGTCATACTAATTTGCATTTGACTGTCATAGCACCACATTAAAAGTATGCGAGGGTGAGTTGAGAAGACAATCAGAAATGCTGTTAGAATGTTTTTCAATTGACTGCCATAGCCCCAAATAAAAAAGTAACATTGCTTTTGACATGGTTGGGGTCGCGACATCAAAATGGGTCGTGAACCCCTGGTATACAGTGTATGTTGTGTATGTCACATCGGAATAGATGACTGTTATCCATGTGAAACATTTTATGGATTTAACAGCACTTAGCTCCCTTCTGCTGTGTACATTGCTAGGTGCTTGAGGTAAAACAAGTAGTGGTTGGGAGGGCGAGTGATTACCTTTTCAAATTCTTCAACTCGTAAGTGCAGCAGTTCATGGAGAAACTACATAAAACAAAGTCCTGCCTGATATTGTGAATATGGAGAGATAATTGCCAATGAGAGACATAAGGACCGGGAACAGAATCACAAGCAACAAACTCACTGACAGGCTAATGGCTATAAGTACCACTTTAGTAAGAAAAGGATTCAGACTCCATTTCAAATGGATTATGTGCTGAGGTAATGGTAACATTACGTTGTGTATATGATCAACAGTACTGGGGGGAAAAAATGTATACATTTCCAAAAACATGTCATGAAAAAATAGGCCTGGGAAATAATAATACTTTTTCATTTAACCAGGCAAGTCAGTTAAGAACAAATTCTTATTTTACAATGACAGCCCAAACCCTCCCCTAACCCGCACAACGCTGGGCCAATTGTGCGCCGCCCTATGGGTCTACCGATCACGGCCGGATGTGATACAGCCCGGGATCGAACCAGGGTCTGTTGTGACGGCTCTAGCACTGAAATGCAGTGCCTTACACCGCTGCGTAACTCGGGAGCCATAATAGGTTGATAATCTGGGACATTCAAAGGGAACACTGGTGTAGGATCAAACCTCAATGGGACATGGATCCAAAAGGATATAGTGCATTAAAATTCAGTTGGCAACTCAAAGGACAGACTCCCTACTATGCCCTGGGACTCCTCAAATGTTCTGTTTTCCCTCTCTGACAGCACCTCACATTATACCTCATTCCTATTCCCCATGGCTTCAAAAGCCTTTGTTCTTCCCATTAGCAGTTGCAGTACGCGATGTGTTTAGAAATGATTGCAGTTGGGGGCTTACTGAAGTTTTATCAGCAAAGAAATGAACAAGAATTATGGTACAAATTGGGAGGCTGCTTTCTTCTTTTTCCCCTCTCTAAAAGTACAGATTTTCCCTCCAAACGAAGGCCAAAATATTACATGATTAAAGGCAAGAAAGTACAATATATACACAAAAGTATGTAGACACCCCTTCAAATTAGTGGATATGGCTATTTCAGCCACACCTGTTGCTGACAGGTGTATAAAATCGAGCACACAGCCATGCAATCTCCATATACCCACATTGGCAGTAGAATGGCCTTACTGAAAAGCTCAGTGACTTTCAACATGGCACCGTCATAGGATGCTACCTTTCCAACAAGTCAGTTCGTCACATTCCTGCCCTTCTAGCGCTGCCCCGGTCAACTGTAAGTGCTGTTATTGTGAAGTGGAAACATCTAGGAGCAACAACGGCTCAGCCGCGAAGTGGTAGGCCACACAAGCTCACAGAACAGAACAGCTGAGTGCTGATCATATGTCCTCGGTTGCAACACTCACTACCGAGTTCCAAACAGCCTCTGGAAGCAACGTCAGCACAATAACTGTTGGTCGGGAGCATCATGAAATGGGTTTCCATGGCTGAGCAGCCACACACAAGCCTAAGATCACCATGCGCAATGCCAAGCGTCGGTTGGAGTGGGGTAAAGCTCGCCGCCATTGGACTCACGGGAAACACATTCTCTGGAGTGATGAATCACAACATCTGGCAGACAAAATGCCAAATCTGGGTTTGTAGAACGCTACCTACCCCAATGCATTGTGCCAACTGTAAAGTTTGGTGGAGGAGGAATACTGGTCTGGGGCTGTTTTCATTGTTTGGGATAGGCCCCTTAGTTCAAGTGAAGGGAAATCTTAACGCTACAACATACGATAACATTCTAGACAATTCTGTGTTTCCAACTTCGTGGCAACAGTTTGGGAAAGGCCAATTCCTATTTCAGCATGAACATGCCGCTGTGCACAAAGCGAGGTCCATACATTTGTCGAGATCGGTGTGGAAGAACTAGACAGGCCTGCACAGAGCCCTGACCTGAACCGCATCAAACCCCTTTGGGATGAATTGGAATGCCAATTGTCAGCAGAACTAATCGTCCAACATCAGCGCCCGACCTCAACAATGCTCATATGGCTGAATGGAAGCAAATCCCCAACATCTAGTGGAAAGCCTTCCCAGAAGAGCAGGGGCTGTTATAGCAGCAAAGGGGGACCAACTCCATATTAATGCCCATGATTTTGAAATGAGATTTTCGACGAGCAGGTGTCCACATACTTTTGATCATGTAGTGTATGTTAATGTACCCCAAAAAAAATGTAAATGCCTTTTTGGGTCCATTATATCTCACATATTGATTGGTTGCACCCATTTCCATGCCATTTGTAACACAGGAAATGTACATGCCCAAGAAACAAAGCCATTTTTTTGCCATCTTTTTGCCCACCATGCACCAAAGTTGAAATTCACAACATTGGAAATTCAAGCCTCTCCTATCCTTCAGAGAAATGGCTGAAAAAATAGGGGTTTTAGTTCATTATATATTTTTAATTAAAACCTGCCAAAGTCCTCAGCTTAGGAGTTTAGTCATGCCAAAATCATGAAAGAATTCTATCTCGGTGGAGAAAAGGATCTGCATCTCATGCTATTCCAGTTTAATTCGCCTCACCAGCCTGTCTCTCCCTTGTCAGAATAATTTGAGACCGTAACTAACTTGTTTAATCTTAATTAAAGAAAAATAAGGATGTCTACCATATAGCACGATAGCGTCCCAAATGTCACACTTTCGGGTCTGGTCAAAAGTAGTGCACTATATAGAGAATAGAGTGCTGTTTGGGACAGAACCTTACCTCTGTTTCAGCGATGCGATGCCATTTAAAAGGGTCTGAGTCACAATTGATCTTGCAGAAAATATTTCTAATAATAAACTCTCCCAAAGCCTTGCCTGAGGATACTAATAAAGCCTTGCCTAAGTATACTAATACAGAATACAAACTCCAATTAAATGTTGTATAAAGGCTGTAGTCTCAAAACTAACAAATAAAAATACATACAAATATATTGGAGACTCTCAACAACACTCTCCAGTCGAATTATCTTGAAGAGTCATATTTAGAGAGTTAGGAGTTTTGCTTTGACATAAGGTCAACAGCTTTGAGTTTCAAACCGTTTAGGTTTCATGCAGGTCTCGTTTAGATTAAAGGATTGCATTTATTTTTATCATCAATTGCACACAAGGTCCAACCGACACTTAACTTTTGCTTTTAACCCAACCCCTCTGAATCGGAGTGGTGTGGGGGGCTGCCACATTGGGCACCCAGGGAGCTGTTGTTGTGGGGGGTTAACTGCATTGATCAAGGGCAGAACGACAGATTTTTCACCTTGTTGGCCTGGGGATTTGACCTGGCAACCTTTCAGTAGTTAGTTCAACCACTAGGCCACCTGCCATTTTGATAGACCTCCAGAGCATTTGCCTGGCGGCAGGTTTGGAAGAGATGTGTTGCTAGCAAATGCATGCAAGGTTGGTGATGGTCTTCCTTGTATGGCTTGGTTAATCTATTGACACAGCTTCTGTGGGTTACTGTAACCCAAACATGGGCCAGTGTGAGACCCTTGTGACAGCAGGGTTAAAAAGCAATGCAGTTGTCTGCTGTTTGTTCATCACTAGCATGCATCAAAGAAATACATACATTTACATGTTAATGTTGAAAAGCCCTTCAAATTGAAAGTCCTTCAAACGTGGGCGGGAGAACAACAGCATTTTCATCTCACAGATTACATTGAAACGAACACTACTAAAGACCCTAACTATTCAACCTTCTTAATGATCAATTACTGACACAATGATGGTCCTGAATCTCATTTTAATTTATTACCTTTTGACAGCAATAGAAATTACTAATATTTCCATCCCATTAACTCCCCAACCCAATTTTAAATACACTGCGAATAATAAATGGGAAAAGCGTAAACATTACTCACATGCAGACCTACACTGTATGTATCTCAACTTTCAGTAACTGAATTTGACAGCATGATCTAGTGTAACAATTAGCCATTGCTGGTTAATGATACATGAGGAGTAATTAAACCAGCTCTCAAAGTCGAGTTTTTCTTAATCTGACAAATACATTTGAGTCATAACAGATTGAGACAAACTGGGGACAAATGAGGCTGTGTGATGTACACAACTAAAATATTGTATCAAAGCCTAGTAATGTGAATAAATGATGGTTAATAAGTGTTAAGTAATAATGGGTAGTCACTACCACCATGGGGCTTTTATTAAATGTTTTATTCTGTGTTGATACAGCATCCACCCACCCAGCATCCACCCACCCAGCATCCACCCACCCAGCATCCAAATGCATTTAGTGTTAAACAATTATAATAATCAAAACGGAAATTGAAAAACTGGACTATTTTTCAAAAACTGGACTGAAACCGAACCAACCTTAAAAAGCACTAATCGCTCAGCACTAGTACTGTAGCTATTTCGAAATACAAGACAGTCTACTACTAAACTACGTAAATAACAGTATTCCACCACGATGCTTCCCTTATCCTCCTCTCATAAAATCCATATTGTCAAAAGGTCAGAGCCACTAGACATGAAGGATGCAGATTCGCTTGTCAATATACTCCTATGCGTATGAGCTATGAGTTGATGAGGAGCAGTTGAAAAGCTGAGATCGAAGGGGCAGGAAAGGGCCAAAGTTGAGTATAGTAGAGGGAGTTGCCTTAAGGACATCCCTCAGTATTACCTCTGCTGATCCTGTCAGCACAGTCCATAAACAAAGACCACATGCAGCTTCACATCCTCAAAACATATTTCCACATGAATTTGTACTTCTCACCCAAGATTTGAATGAAATTCCAAGATCCTATAAGACTGGCACCGCAACGGAATTGGCACTGAATGGTATAGGACATACCACAGAACAACCCACATGTACATTAAATGGCTCCTTGGATAAGAACAGGATGAGACATGTAACATCAATGTGATTCTATTGGCATTAGCATACATTCCCCCTCAGTGGCACACGGGGGTCTTATAGGACAACAACGATCACAGAGACAGTCGGGGATTTTTCGACACTGGAGGAGCGAACTAGGCCATGATAATTATAATAATGCCTGTTGAACATGCCTATAGGAAGAGGGTATCCTTGAAGGCTGACGGTATCGCTATATGACCAAGTGCAGACGTTAAGCCCTCTGGTCACCCCTATTCTCTATCTTGCTCTTCGTACCTATTCACTAGGAATCCTGAATCCGGGAATCCAGTGAACAAAACATACAGGCAGAGGGCAAGGAAGCAACACACACACTGAGAAAAAGAGAGAGATTTAGACAGATAGATGAATGGTACCAAACAAACAGGGATGAAATAAATGTATCTATGCATGTAGGATGTAAGCGGTACGTGCACAAAAACATCAAAACAACTCACTATATGGACACAAATGGTGAACAAGACTATTAGTCAATGTGGTTTGATCGTTGTTGGTAAACAGTGCTATCTTTCACATACAGTTGGGGGAAAATTGTATCAATTGGTGTTCATTAAATCATGTTGGACCTGAAGATCTGAAGTACTGGGTTCCATAGCTACCAACTATCCATTGGCTCAATGAGTAAAAGCTGTACTTCTTGGGTTGGGTATACTGTTGTGGTGACAGCTTTCAGTCCTCATAAGCACAAGTATATAATTACACTGCAACCCTGCTGTGATCCACATTGTAAGCTTAACTGACTGACCAGTCCCTCTCGACTAGAGCCACCGAACACACGCTGTCTGTCACACAATAGAGTACCACAGTATCAGTCATAATACCCATAAAACCTAGTGGTTAAACAAAGAAATGGTTCCATTCATTTTTCCACCATTCATTTCAGTATATCATTCGCAAGCATTCATTTTTCCCATAGGGGATTTTCGGGCTGTGTTTTGTGTAGGCTTACCCTGGCGTGACGTTATGATGACCATGTAAATCTCTCTAGGACAAGGTGATTTTTATCAATATATTCGCCTGTATTTACCCCTCCAAAATGAAATGCTTATTAGCTGCTAATGTGGCCATCATAAAGAACTACAAATGCCAGGATGATCTGGATGAGACTTTCAAATCGAGGCAAAGGTAAGAATCTCTGGATTAACTATCTAATGTTAGCTACATTTAATCCAGCATCCTGGAGTTGCCTCTTTACTGTTGACGTTGAGACTGGTGTTTTGCAGGTACTATTTAATGAAGCTGCCAGTTGAGGACTTGTGATGTGCCTGTTTCTCAAACTAGACACTAATGTACTTGTCCTCTTGCTCAGTTGTGCACCGGGGCCTCCCACTCCTCTTTCTATTCTGGTTAGAGACAGTTTGCGCTGTTCTGTGAAGGGAGTAGTACAGAGCGTTGTATGAGATCTTCAGTTTCTTGGCAATTTCTCGCATGGAATAGCCTTAGTTGCTCAGAACAAGAATAGACGGACGAGTTTCTGAAGAAAGTTCTTCGTTTCTGGCCATTTTGAGCCTGTAATCGAACCCACAAATTCTGATGCTCCAGATACTCAACTAGTCTAAATAACGCCAATTTTAATGCTTCTTTAATCAGAACAACAGTTTTCAGCTGCGCTAACATAATTGTAAAAGGGTTTTCAAAATTATCAACTTGGATTAGCTAACCCAACCCATTGGAACACAGGAGTGATGGTTGCTGATAATGGGCCTCTGTACACCTATGTAGATATTCCATTAAAAAATCTGCCGTTTCCAGCTACAATAGTCATTTACAACATTAACAATGTCTACACTGTATTTCTGATCAATTTGATGTTATTTTAATTGACTTTTTTGTATGTTTTTAAGTACATTTCTAAGTGACCACAAACTTTTGAACGGTAGTGTAAGTATTCACAACTATAATAAAATCCCCTTTGGCAGTCTTTCCGGGTAAGTCTCATAGAGCTTTCCACACCTGGATTGTACAATATTTGCATATTATTAGTTTTAAAATTCTTAAAGCTCTATCAAATTGGTGGTTGATCATTGCTAGACAACCATATTCAAGTATTGCTATAGATTTGCAAACAGATTTAAATCCAAACTGTAACTAAACAGTAAAAAAAACATTCTAAAAACATAATTCCACTGATATAATGGGGTACTGTGTGTAGGCCAGTGACACAAATCTAATCAAAATGTAATCAATTTTAAATTCAGGCTGTAATACAACAAAATGTGGAAAAGGTAATGGGGTCTGAATACTTTCTGAAGGCACTGTATGTAGTGCACTACTTTTGACCTATAGGCCCAGGTCAAAAGTAGTGCACTATAAAGGGAATAGGGTGCCCTTTAGGACACATCCAGGGTATCCAGATTGGCCATCAAATTCCACTGAATTCCACTGCTGCTGGAAAACAATACAAAAATAATTGTGTGCCATTGTCATTGTAAAACCCGGGTGCTATTCTGCACTGGAAACAAAACGTGTAAATCAGGTGGTGCATGCCCTGCAAAATCTCATGTACAATACAGCGGCTGTGCGATACAGCCTGTTTGTTGCCCTAAACAAAGAAAAAAAGAAAAGTCTAAGAAGTGCTGACAAATTGCAGCCGACGGGCAGAATTCCCAGCAATGGAGAATTAGATTATTCTAACCAAGGGAAAGTAAAATACATGGTACTGTAATCTGTTGAAAATATACAGGGTGTGGCAGGTAATTGTCCCGAAACTGAAATGACTAAAGAATAATTATCTTTAAAGCCCTGGATCCTATCATGTACAGTAGATGCGCTGGCATTTCTCACTGGGGTCTAGTTCTAACCAGCTGCAAGTCAATTTCATTACCATAAACAAGCAAATACAGCTTGAAGCAATGGGATATTATTAGATATGTGTGAAACCACAGCAGGAACTGCATGGAGGTTGAATGTTGCATAAAGGTTGAACTTACTGCAATACTGCTGTACCTAGGGCTATACCTCCTGAGTCCTATTAACACATGCTAAACCCGTTACATTTATTTGAGGATCAAAGGCAAAATTAAGTCTGGATACTAAATGTCCCCATATTCCCTATATACTGTAGTTCTCTACTTTTGATCTGGGCCAATAGGACTCTGGTCAAAAGTAGTGCACTCTATAGGGAATAGGGTGGCATTTGGGACCCATGATAAATGTGACCCAGCAAAGGGAATAATTCTTTGAACTGTAGGACCAGACCATTATGATCCCCTCTACATCAGACCTATGGCTTTGATGTGTTTGAAGTGGAGATTAACAGCTCGATGCAATGCTGAAATAATTAAGTTTTCAATCTCAACTTGAAAAGGCATAGCCTGCATCAATCTCAACACTAGGATTCAAGTCAAGAGTGCATTACACCAAACAGGTTTCTTTTCGGCAATTGAAATTCTGAGTTTGCATTACACAAGGAAACCTTGTTAAACTCAGGAAGAGTATTTTAAGGTTTTGAAATGTACAAAATCGGATTAAAAGGAGAAAATACCTTATGTGGTCGTTCAAACGAAGCATAAACAGCATATCTACTCATCTAAGGCATGAGACAGTAAAGAGACAACTAAGGACACAGGAGTGTCTCTCTCTCTCTCTCTCTCCGAACAAACACAGGATAAACTCTGTGATTGTCTGGAAGAAAGTTGTGTGAAGCCTTGCCTGTTTTCCTCATTGAGTCTTCTTCTTGCCTTCCACTGCCTATCATTATCGTCACTATGCCCCAAACAAGTCACAATGCATTAGAGGCAGAGGCTTCTTAGATCACAGATGCACCACATATGCAGGAGGCAACAGGCCAAGTGGTGCAGTCGCAACACAACAGACAATAACTAAATTAATATTCTACACAGTGGGGTACAACTACTTCCTGCTCTCAGAGATCCCATCCTCACACTTTGGTTCTGTTGTTACCCATGTTCAGTTCACATTACTACCACACTAGACTGCACTGCACTGCACTGCACTACAGTGTAATCCAGGGGCACAACTTTGGTTTTAGAAGTGGGGGGGACATAATGATTATTATTATTATACATTTTTTTATCCAGTCGGATAAACATTCCAACCAGCCTAGCCAAACTTCGGAGGCGTCCGCATGGTCCTAAAGCACTGTTGCCTCGTTTTGTATCACATTCCAATGATAAAACTCGGGGGGGGGCAAAAATGCAATTTCAGAATGTGGTGTCCCCAATGAAAGTTGCACCCCTCTAACTCTCTCTCTTTCTCTCTCTTTTCTTTCTTCTCTCAGAGGGCCTGAGCCCTAGGACCATGCTTCAGGACTACCTGGCCTGATGACTCCTTGCTGTCCCCAGTTTCAACTGTTCTGCCTGTAGCTATAGAACCCAGACCTGTTCACCAGAAGTGCTGCCTTGTTCTGGACCTGCTGTTTTCGACTCTCTCTCTCTACCGCACCTGCAACTCTGAATGCTTGGCTATGAAAAGCCAACCGACATTTACTCCTGAGGTGCTGACCTGTTGCACCCTCTACAACCACTGTGATTATTATTATTTGACCCTGCTGGTCATCTATGAACGTTTGAACATCTTGGTCATGTACTGTTATAATCTACACCCGGCACAGCCAGAAGAGGACTGGCCACACCTCAGAGCCTGGTTTCTAATTACGTTTCTTCCTAGGTTCTGGCCTTTCTAGGGAGGTTTTCCGAGCCACCGTGCTTCTACATCTGCATTGTTTGCTGTTTGGGGTTTTAGGCTGGGTTTCTGAATAGCACGTTGTGACATCGGCTGATGTAAAAAGGGCTTTATAAATACATTTGATTGATTGATTGGTGTAATCCTCATCTTCATTCAATCCCAGCAGTCTAAACACAGTCGGTCCTCATCCTCACTTTACCCCAATGGACTGCACACTGTCTGAACTCTGAACATAGTTAGTCTCATATTAACACAGACTAATCAGAGAATGGGGGATACAATTATTTGGGAATAATACATGATCTAAAACACGATCAAAGTATAGATGGCTGATTCCTCACAAAACTAGAACAAAAAAAGACCATGACTTTTGGTGGTTTTCACTATATTTAATCCATTGAAGGTTCCTCTGGAGGAAGGAATGTTGACATATATTTGATATTTGTATCTTAAAGCATTATTGAGAAATAATATATTGAAGTTGGAATATTTGTGACATTTTGGCCTTACCCCGGCCTCCTTTAAGACTCCACAATATCCATAATATGTCATCTGTATGTGCCACAAAGTAAAAGTTAGTGTTACTTGAAGATATACAGCTTGCTCTGTAATATGAGTTGTATTATAATTTCAATAACACATTTCTTATAGAAATGTATTAATATTGAAAAGTATTAACATGAATATTGAAAATATACCATTTTTGATTTGGCTAACTTTTAAATGTATTGTTGAACATAATATACTCTACGGGCATATCAAAGTTCCAGAGTGGGACATCCGTTTTTTTTTTTTTAAAGTTATGGCCCATTTTATACAAAGGCATTGTTATTGTAGGCAACGTAACCAATCACAGCCCTCCTTTTACTTTTATCATCGCACATCCTGCAAATTACCAGCAGAGGGCAACCATTTTTAATACATTTTTCACTTTCACTCTGTTGGTAATGTTTACAAATTGGATCATAACTCTAAAAGTAGCAGATAGCCCACTCTGAAACTTTGATATACCCATAGGGTATATTATATTTGAAAACATATAGAAAAATTTGCCAAATCAAAAAACTCCTTTTTTCTATATTCATGTTCACATTTTCATTTTTCTATATTCATAAATGTATGTAAGAGATGTGTTATTGAAATACATAAAAATGACTCATGTTACAGAGAAAGTGGTAAAACTTCATTTGACATCAACCTTTGCTTTGTAGCACCTACAGATGAAACATTATGAGTCTTAAAAGAGGCCCGAGTGAGGCCAAAATGTCACAAATATTCCAACTTCAATTATTCAGAAATGATGCTTTAAGATACAAATATCTATGTCAACAATCCTTCCTCCAAAGGACCCTTCTACGGATTACATGTCGTACAAATCCCCCAAATCACGGTCTTTTTTTGTTCCAGTTTCATGAGGAATCACTCAGATAGCACATTTCATAGCTATCAGAAATAGCAGCATCGAGTGTAACGTTGCATCAGAGCGATCAGGAGTAGTTGCAACGGTAGCAAACTCAGTGACCAACAGTCCGTTGTGGGTAGGGCAAGCACTCGGACAAATACTTAAACCGCATGAAAGAAGTGTTACACGAGTCCTTTCAGGTCCTATTATTCCTGATGTCCATATGGATGCACCATGGGCCCTGCAGTCAGACACTGTGTTCTGGCCATCTGACTCTGTGTGACAGTGAGTGAAAGGCAGCATCTGGAGTACAGAAGAGACCAGTTACCTCCCGATAGCCAGTCGCTGTGCTTGGACTAGAATGAAACAAATATTTGGAACACATTTTCATTTAAAATTATCTGAGCCTTTCTACTGTACAAGCATTTCGCTACACCCGCAATAACATTTTATTTTTTCCCCCCGTTATTTTACCAGGTAAGTTGACTGAGAACACGTTCTCATTTACAGCAACGACCTGGGGAATAGTCACAGGGGAGAGGAGGGGGATGAATGAGCCAATTGTAAACTGGGGATTATTAGGTGACCGTGATGGTTTCAGGGCCAGATTGGGAATTTAGCCAAGATACAGACTACTCTTACGACAAGTGCCATGGGATCTTTAATGACCTCAGAGAGTCAGGACACCCGTTTAACGTCCCATCCGAAAGACGGCACCCTACACAGGGCAGTGTCCCCAAGCACTGCCCTGGGGCATTGGGATATTTTTTAGACCAGAGGAAAGAGTGCCTCCTACTTGCCCTCCAACACCACCTGCTCTCCCCTCCCGGGACTGACCAGGACCAACCCTGCTTAGCTTCAGAAGCAAGCCAGCAGTGGTATGCAGGGTGGTATGCCGCTGGAAACATCTGCTAAATATGTGTATGTGACCAATAACATTTGATTTGTATAAGAGGTGAAGGTGGTCAAGCAGAAGAAAATTCAAGGTGTTCCTACTTCAGTCTAGTGAGCACTGGTCAAACTCAAGCACTGCTGAAACACACAGAATGAGAACCTCTTCTGCAATCTCTGGTTGTCGACAAACCTGGTGGTCATGGAGGGCAATGGGGCCTGGCAGTGTTTGCTGTTTGTCAGCACTTTAACTAAATAATTAAGAATAATTGGGTGAATCCAGGTGAGTCGTGCTTATTGACATTTTAAAACTGCAGCTCTCTGCCGTTTGCGATTTCTGCTGCTGAGTGGTGCTGACTGACACAGAACAAACAGCATGACCTAAGCCTTGGTTAATAATGGTTGGATTGTCTGGTAAACTGATGAGGGATGTGCTGGTGGTTGGTTTAGCCATAGCACTGCCAACCTCAGACCATCTATGGCCCCTGGAGACTGGGGTTCGATCACTGCTTAAACCTCTGTCTCCCTCGCTCATCTTGACAAGACAGACTAATAAGAACGTTGGCCATGCACAGCGGGCGGTCGTCCTATTGCCTCTCACCACAGAACATTGACTATTATTCTACACGATGAATGAATCACCACAGTTTGCAGGTGATCTACTGCGCACAACTGATGTTCATTATGGTGTGTCTGGTCTCTAACTCTGCATGGTGGGGGTTGAGAGGAATTACTGTAGAATAGTAAGTATTCCTCACCTCATAGTGGGCAACCCTCTGGGACTCGGAGATGAGCTGAGCGCTGCACACTTTACAGTAGGTGTCTGTGAAAAGCCCTTGGTCCACTTCTGTAGACTTCATCTGGTGGGAGAGAGGACAGACAAACAACAGCATGAAATATAACACTGGGTTGGAGGCATTTCAAATGAGGAATTCCGTGTAAGATGATATAAATGTGAAATTGCAGGATATAATGTGCCTGAATGCTTCAAGTGCAATGAAGGGACATAATGGAGCAACTAAATGAAAATGTAATTTCATACTTTGATAGCTGTTTAATCAATATTTCATTATATCAAGCACTGTGATGGCAGTAACAAATGCAGAGTAGGTTTTTTCCTCCATCCAGCAGGAAGTCATAACTGAATTTTATGTTGAATCAATAAACCCATTTTCAGGTAGCAGGTCGAAACCACGCCAAGGCAATAGTAAATAAATCAACAGGACTGAGAACCCTGATAGTATTTATCTTGGAAATTCGCAAGGGATAATCAACGAGGGGCTTATGTGTTCTCTGGAAAATAATGCACAACGTGGAAGGTGTGTTGCACCACATGTTAGCGAAGTGGAACTCACCTTCCACGGAGTTGCATTTTTTCCAGACAACTCATAGAGCCCTGAATTGATTATCCCTTTTATACCAGGGCTATTACTTAACATATTTGCCACTAGAAATGTATCAATTTGCCAGTAGAAATGTGACAACATCCACTGAAGTAGCTATCAAGTTGACTAACTAGCTAGATCGCTACTATTGCCTTGGTAACCAAACAGACTTGCTAGCTTAGCTAACCAAACCATCATCCTAGCTTGCTATTATGAAAATCGAATTCAACAATGCCAATAATGTTTTCAATTCAACTTTTGGTTTCAAAAGCAGCTCAAAAATAGAACATGTAAGAATGAACGTCATAGTCCTTCAATTAAACCGTGCAATTATACCGTGCGTTATAGGGAAACAATGCACGCTCTTGAATGCCCTTCAAGCTAATCAGAAAGGAAAGGATTATTCATCAATGGTGTGGTATAATTAAACAATAGGGCACGAGGGGGTGAGGTATATGGCCAATATACCACGGCTAAGGGCTATTCTTAGGAACCGTGGTATATTGGCCCTAAACCACAAACCCCCGAGGTACCTTATTGCTAATATAAACTGGTTACCAACGTAATTAGAGCAGTAAAAATATATGTTTTGTCATACCCGTGGTATATGGTCTGATATACCACAGCTTTCACCCAATCTGCATTCAGGGATCAAACCACCAAGTTTATAAATATAAATAAATGATTGAACTTCAGCTGGGGGAGATTTGGAAGGGGACGGCAAGATGCTCTTTGAGGGGTTGGACTGCACCCTTTCTGCTCTTGATCTCTCCCTCTCGTCTCTCTACTTCTGCTCTGCTCTCTCTATTATTAATTCAGCCATGCTGTCATTAGAGAGCTCACATTGCAGATTTGGGAACACTCATGCTCAGCTCATCCTTATTGACTTTGTGCAGTCTTCATTAGGCATGACATGACAGAACAGCAGAGATGTCAAGGAGGTATAAACTATGGTAACCCTTTTGGGCCCCTAATATCTCTCCCTATAAAGTGTAAGGACAAAGAGAAAGAGGCAAAAAAAATGGAACTGATTAAAATACCCGGTTACTTAAACTTCAATCATTGAACGATACAAGTGAAACGTTTCTCTAAAACAATCAATAATTGAACTGATTGCATAAGATACATTTGTCATAGAAAATTTAAGTGAAGAATCTGCAGTATGATTTTTACGACCAGGTTATGTGACCTGACTGTGATCTGTAATGAGTAATAATCATGTGGCTCACCATCTTTAATTGGCTCTGTTTCCAGAAAATTGACCAAGTCTCCCTCAGAAATTCTACTCCTCCCAGAGGCAATTCTAATGACTTGAGCAGTGGTCAGCAGGAGAGACCAGGGCTGTGTCCCAAATGGCACCACAGAGTCAAAAGTAGTCCACTATATAGGGGAGAGGGTACCATCTTATTTTATTTGTGACGCAAAAGCTATAATCTTTTAAACTCTTAGCACCCCATACAGTATGTATGCCTACACACTATACTTTAAGGCCAACATTTAAAGGGAAATATCACCACATACCTAAATAATCTGAGCTCAATCAAAACATGGAAAAATATCCCTTATGTCTGTAATGTCTTTATACAAAGGTTTAGATGTATCCAGTTATTTGTCTGATGTATGGTTATCCCAAATTGATGCATGCATACCTTATTGCCATCTCCAAATCACTAGCCTAAATTAAACAAATAGGCTGACATAACACTTGTTTAGGAAAAGCGGTTGACCTACAGGAAATAGGCAGGTATACTGTCACGTTCTGACCTTAGTTCTTTTGTTATGTCTTTGTTTTAGTATGGACAGGATGTGAGTTGGGTGGGTTGTCTATGTTCCTTTTTCTATGTTGTCTTTTGCGTTTGGCCTGGTATGGTTCTCAATCAGAGGCAGGTGTCGTTAGTTTTCTCTGATTGAGAATCATACCTAGGTAGCCTTTTCCCACTTGTGTTTCGTGGGTGATTATTTTCCGTTTCAGTGTTTGTACCATTTCGGGACTGTTTCGGTTTTCATTTTCATTGATTCTCTTGTTCTTTTGTATTTTGTATTCAGTCTCATTAAATTATATTATGGATACATACCCCGCTACATTTTGGTCCTCTGATCCTTCCTACTACTCCTCCTCCTCAGAGGAGGAAGAAGAAACCCGTTACATATACGGTCTAGCGATAAACTTTTCAGATTTAGGGCGGCCTATACATTTCTCTCCTTTTTCTGTTTCTATCCATCATTATCTGTAAATTATCTGTAAATAAATCATGAGCCCGGGGATGGAGCCAGTTGCTCCGGATTATTTATTTGTGTAGCCTGGAGTAACAGATAAAGCAAATGAATCAAATAAACAATAAGAAAGGTGAGGAGGAGTGAGGAATGTGTTAGAGGACAAAGGCAATCAGTTACCTCCGTAAACTCCCCGATACAGTGGCCTAGGATACACCACCGCAGCCCTCAACATTGTTTTTGTTAATTATAGGAAATTTGCTTTCAAACTGCATAATGTCCTCTCAGCCTCATGGCAAAATGTGTAAAATAGCAGGAAATTAGCATTAAAACTGAAAAAAATTCTCCCTCAGCCTCATGGCAAAATGTGTAGAATAACATGAGATTAGCTATAAAACTACACATTTATCTCTCTTCGTGGCAAAATGTGTAGAATTGCAAGAAGTGAGCTGTTTTCCTAAATATAATAGTTTTCCTAACTGCACTGCGCCTTTGCCTCAATACAGATTTTAGGATTCACATAATTCAATTCAAATGGCTTTGTCTGGTTGTCACCAGTGTGGCAAAGTGTGGAGTTAGGCACTTGCCAGCGGGCGTGTTTCAGACCTGAAGGACAGGGGTGTATTGATTATGCTTATTCTGTTGGAAAGCTTTTATTCTGTTGCAAAACGTTTTGCATCAGAAACCGTTTACTCCAAACGGAAAACAGTTTGTAATGAAAACAATAGGTTTTATTAGACATATTGAGGTAGGTTCCTTCCGTTTGGATCTTGAACGGTAAATTGTTTTTTTATTGCAAGATGTAATGAATACACCCATGGTGGTGGAGGCAGGGTTGCAGGCAAAACAGGATATACAAATAAGATATTCAGGTAGTAACGTTAAAAGAAAAGGCCTAGCTCATTCATCAGAACATAAATCAATGTCACACCGATAGGTTACTTAGCATCACTTCAGATACTTATGAAACAACACCAATTAAGTGAGTGTTTGCACCATACCAAAAAAAAGGTTCAGCACAAGCTGTTCAAAGTTTAAGTTCTCTGTAGTGCAGTGCGTTGGCTGGCCAAACAGCTCACACACAGCCAGCGTTTGTGTCCTCTCACATGGTTGTGGTGCCCACAGGAGTTGTTCTTCTTTGTTGGGGTTTAACGACAATTGGCATCCAATATTAAAAGTGCATTACTGACACCAAATGTTTTACTTCTTCTCTCACAGGTTGGATTGCAAGACGCACCCCAGATAAACAAAGACATATGAAAGAAATAAAAAGAAAAAACCACCCCCATACATCATACAGTATACAACAATACCCACCCCATCCCACGAACAATGTACATTTTCTGTGACCTGCGTTCTACTTGAGTCGCACAATTCATGCCCATCGCGATGAAGGCCAGGAACCTGGGTTTTTCAATGCACAGTTGCTGTGGTCCACAAGTTAAAATGGGAACAATCCCTGGGTTTATATAACAGTCTGTTCTAATCTTGGTAACCCTCTGAATTATTTCATTTGAATTGTCCCATTAAATCATAGTACAGGATGAACTTGTTCCAGACTGCCTTTTCACCTTTAGGCATTTTGTGTTGCTTGTTCTTGAAAATAATGTGACCTTGGCTCTGAGTTGCAGCTAGCGGCAGGCGGCACAGTGCCTGTAAGCTGTTGCATCAGCAGGGAAGGGAGGCTGGCATTCAGAGCTCCAGTGTGGAATAGGAGAGGAGCAGAGGGCTAAAGCACCCAACTGACGTGAACGAGGAAAAAACCTGTCAGATCCCAGAATGTCTGACTGCCGCAGAACTAACCAACCTCCCCCTCCCCCCAGTCTGGTAATCGGATGAGAGCAGCACCATTTTGCTAGACCAAGTAGACAGTGAGTGCAAATTCCACAGGACAAACACCATAAATGATAGGCTTTAAGAGGCTATCGGCTCTCCTCAGCCCCTCTCCTCTGCCTGTCTTAGCTCTCTGTATGTCTCAGTTCTCTCTGTATGTCTCAGCTTAGCAAAGCAGATAATGTAGAGATGCATTATTAATCACTCTGCTTGCATCCCAAATGGCATCCTACTCCCTATATAGTGCACTATATAGAGCCCTACGCTCTGGTAAAATGTAGTGCACTATGTAGGGAATAGGATGCTATTTGGGACACAACCTCTACCAACACTGTTTGGAAAGCAAAAGCATCAGTGGGCAGCAAGGTCTGAGGAGCATCTTGTCTTAGTCCCCTCCTCGACAGCATTGTTGGCCAGATACCAGTGGGCGTCTGGGCACCGACATTGTCCTTGTCCATCAGCATTAGAGTAATTTAATGCCAGAGCTACAAGCCTATCTCCCTCTCTGACCCTGGAATGTCTAAAAGAAAACACCATTAGCTGTGTCCCAAATGGAACCCTATTCCCAATATAGTGCACTACTTTGGTCAAAAGTATACTAAATAGGAAATGGGGTGCCATTTGAGACAGTCATTTTGGGTGAAACGGAACAAGGCACCTAGGAGCTATGCACACACAGCACACCACTGCTCAGCACACGCAATTAGCATGTTCCAGTTCTCCCTCCTTGACAATCAATTCATTACGTCAATGGATTTTGCTGTCGGATACAGAGCTATAATTACAGTGGGTTGAATATTATAAATGAGATGCCGAAAAATATTCATTTTAAATCGATAAGAGAGAATGCAAAGACATCTCGCTCTCCGAGAAATTGTAGGTCTCTTTTGTATGCACAGCTCAGTATCACATCACAGCAGCTGCCATTGTCTGCATCATTAGAGTTACCCCTCAGTACTACACCAGGTCATTTCAGGGCATATTGGCAATTTTGACTAAAAACAATGTAGGAACTGAGGTGTGAGAATAAGCACTGTGCTGCATTTGAGCTAAATGGGTCTGAATTGCCTTATGCTGACAATCAAATTAGTAGGAGTGCCGCCTGCCTCTCATACCCTGCTTCTCTCTCCACACTGTTTACTCCCATGCTCTGACCGACTGACCGGGAACTGTCAGCAGCAAATCAGTCGGAGCAGGGCCTGTGTAACTGGAGAGAGAGAAAGAAAGAGAGACAGGAAGAAAAAGAGAGTGAGAG
Source organism: Oncorhynchus mykiss (assembly GCF_013265735.2). NCBI lineage: Eukaryota > Metazoa > Chordata > Actinopteri > Salmoniformes > Salmonidae > Oncorhynchus > Oncorhynchus mykiss. The sequence goes on from NC_048570.1 coordinate 37,751,238, forward strand.
AAACAAGGAGAGAGAGAAATAGAGAGAGAAACAGAGAGAGAGAGAATAGAGAGAAAGACAGAGAGACAGAAACATCTGGATAAAGAGAGAGGGTTAGTGCAGAGATTACAGAGGGCAGTGTGGCAGGAGCGACTGGCAGATGTTGGGGTTATAAAAGGTGGGCTGTAATTCGTAATGGAAGGTGTTAAGCTGTGAAGCTGGACAAGAGTCCAAGAGGACGTCGACATGTGCTGCCGATTCACATTTGTCGGTCGTCAAGGTGCCCCTTCTGGCTTAGAAAAGGTTTGACACTGCAGTCTGATTCATTCAGCAGCTACAGGGGCCAGGACCACACAGAGAGATAAGAAGAGACGACTAGACTGTCCTGGGCTAGGCAATCTCTCTATTTTTTCTCTCACTCTCTCTGTCTCTCTTGCTCTCTCTGTGTCTGTCTCCCTTCTCTTGCTCTCTCTCTATATATCCATCTATCTACGTTATTCTCAAAGAGGGGAAAGATCCATCTACACACAGAGAAAAGTGTTCACAAGGAATACTATGCTTGGAATAATAGAAAAACAGATGAAGCTGAAAGCCGGGAAAATGTGTATACAACAACTAGAGAGTGGAAATAGTTTAGGAAGACAGAATGGAACTTTTGTTTACTGAACGATTGATTGAAAATTGTGAGTCAACAATTCAATGTAAATCATTCTCAAGGTGTACAGCGCTCTGCTCTAACTTGATCATTTATGGATTTAGGAGAGAGTGGTACCTATATAAGTCAGGGGAAAAGGGTTGGGCATTTGCTCAAATAATGTTACAAGATATAATAATTTATATTATATGTGGCCGGGGAAAGCCATTGTTTGGAGTGTAAGACGCCCCCACAACCAGCATTTTTAGGCTGCAGTGCCACAGCCTGCACCTAAAGCCACTCAGCCTCGTTAGGCTGCAACACACATGGGGGGCATGTAAGGTGCTGTTTTAGGCCGTATCTAGACTTGACAGTTCATGCATCCTTTGTATTCTGATCATGGAGTTCTGATGGTGGAATTCCTAACACTTCATGCGTCTACACCTACATTTAAATGTGTCTACCGTGTCCACATTGTGTCCGGATTATTCAAATGCAAATATGCATTCTGCAAACGGTGGTACAGGCTAAATCTGATAATAGCACAACAACAACTTGATGGCAGTAGCCAACTACTATAGCAAGCCTCTGTAGCTAGCCAGAAATCTAGCTAGCAAAGCTAAATGGATTGCATACAGGTTAGCATAATATTTTCTCCAACGTGAAAAACGTGCCTCTCGCTCCCAAAGTACATGTTTTCTGGAGACTTGAAGGCAGAATGCTGATGACATCGTATGCGCTTTCGGTAGCCTGATTGCACCGAGACTGAGGAGAAAGCTGCACACAATTGGAATTTTGTGCGCCTAGACCTATACTTTCGATGCAATCTTCGTATTTAGATTGCGGAAGTCGCATGTAAGTGTCAAGTGTAGACATAGCCTCAGTTCAGCAAAGGAGAAGCTCCTGGGTGGATGCCGGAGGCTGAGCTTGCCGGGCATTTGATGGAAGGCCACGGACATTGACTTATGTTGGCAGAAAAGCACAATCTATTTAATTTTCGAAGATATATTCCAGCCTACGTTAAATTTATCCCCTGTGTGTGGGAGTGCTTTGATTGACAGTTTTTCTTCCTTTTTGTGAACCGTTTTATTTGGACAAATATGCATTGAACCTTTGTCATTGATTCTCATCATTGTCATCCTACCAGCCACGCCTAGTGAGCCATTACATATGTAACACTTGAATTAAACTTCAGTTGTTGACTGACCATCCATACACTTCTAACATCTTTTGAAATGGTTACATTAGTATTAACAGTTTAATTTCAAGAGCTCAAAAAGCACACTTGCCCATTTCTAAAGGTCACTGAATAAAATGAATGTTGGACTGGCTTAGCCAGCAGCATCATCAGAAATCCACAATCATTGAGGGTTAAGCTTTTAAGCCTTGAATACAGGATTGTTTCAAAATAGCTGAACTTGAAAGACAAATGGAATCTCTCTCGCTAAGCAATTGAGGAGAAAATACTAAATTTGCAGTCACACAACTGTCCCATAAATCAATCCCATCCATTTGAAGAAGCTCATCCAACAACACAGAAGGGAGAGAAAAAAAAAACGTTCCAGAAGAGGAATTTAAAATATTCAGCTGCTAACTACCTAGTTCAGAGCTGTGTATTGTAGGATGGGCAGGCTCTACACAGGCAGGCTGACCATGCTGAGGTCTCTAGTCTAGATCAGAGTTTCAGGGTATGTCCAAAATGGTACCTTATCCTCCTATTTAGTGCACAACTTTTGACCAGAGCCCATAAATCTCCGGTCAAAAGTAGTGCACTGCAAACAGGGAACAGGGTGCCATTTGGGACAAAGCATCAAAGTGTCCCCTGCACAGTGCACTCTCTCTCCAGACCAGCGTTGCGTCCCAGCTGAGCTCATTACCATCGGCTGTGTCTAGTGATTCTATTTCTATGGTCTAGGCAGCAGCCATTTGATGGCAGCACATCAGAGCAACACTGAGAGCAGAATCCGGGTTGAGAGGAAAGGGACTGACGAGGAAGAGACTGGACTGGAGCCTCGTACGCTAATCAGAGGCACTACTAGGCTGTGTACTCTGGTACAGACAACTCCAAAGCCAAAAACTTTGGTGGAGAAAACATAGTTTTAAATAGTGTGATAAAAACCAGTGTGGTTCTTTCAATGACAAACGGCAGAAAAAAGCTCACTCTTGAGAAATAGATGATGACCGGACGGCAAATTGCCATACTGCACACATATTTGTTCTGAGGGAGATTTGGTTTAAGTGTTATACAAGATGATGTAGCTGTCTGAATTTGCGTAATGTGCCAGTGCTTTTTCCTAACGCACTTCAGTCATGCAGATGACAGGTTAAAACAGACGACATCCTTTTCATCAAAAACCAATCCAATGTGTTTCACGTTTAAAAAGAAGAGCGAGCTACCACTTCAATCCAAATGAAAGAGAATATTATTGTATTTTAATGATTCCAGATCACGTCCATGGGAAAAACCCATCAGCAATAATACATAGGCCTATTTAACAGAATATTATAATCATGCTTTGTCTAGCAGGGTTGATTATAAATGATCAGCTGCTTATCCATTCCATATGCCATATTATAACTAATAAAACAGGCAATTAATTATAATAGCTAGCACTATACATGATGGAGGATGAACAAAAGAAATGTGCTCAGTTGCGCGGGATAGAGTTACAGCTATTGTATTGTATTATATGTCTGCATTAAGATACATCCAAGAGAGGATTCAGGCAGCAACAGGAATATGATGACATTCTCATGTACTGTAAGCATAGTCATTCTTCAGATAGAACAGTAAACAGGTATTTTAGCATCATAGCCTTGGTACAGTATATGGCTGATATACACATGGCTGGAATGCAGTTTCAACCAATCAGCATCCAGGATCCAAACTACCCAAAACATTTTAAGGAGGTTGGTTATTATCTATCGAAGGAACAGACTCCACCACACACTGTAGCTATGTTTCCATTAACATGTCCAGGGATTGTTTGTTGACATTTAGAAAGTTCACATAGAAACTAGATGAGACAATTGCCTGCTATGGTGCGTTTCCAGTTAACTATCTGCCAGCTGGACGTAAGAATGTCACACCTAATAAAATAACTTTTTCACCTACAGTGTTAAATACAATGTTTGTAGTTGAAGTGATTCCATTACCCATTTTGGCAAATTGTGCGATAATACATTGATGACAGCTGTACTGTGTGCCCTTCCACATATCAGTTTAATGTCTCATGTAGGCCACAAAAGCCAGTATGGATAGAATGCAATAATTGACTAATATTTGCCATATTCTAATAATTATCATGTGCCTAACGTATCACCACAGATAAAGCACTGCATAGGCTGTCAAGGCTAGACCGTGCCATGGTGAAACTCGCACTCCTGTAGATCTGAAATAATTGGATGACGAAACTAGCTAGCCAACCAGAAAATCAAGGTGAAGCATTTCAGACATTCTTGAAAGTCAGGACAATTCTTGTCCGGCAAAGAACATCCATTTTGGTACCGCTTATTATCATAAGCACTGAATACATGTGTTACAAAGCATCTATAACCGTATGCCATGCTTTATAAAGGGTTCATAATGTGGCATAAATGTGTGACATAATCACCCATATGCCAAATGTGACATAACCCACTATGTTGAATATGATATAAACATGTGCTTTCTAGAGGGTGTTGTGCTGAAGGATGGCATATGATCTAAAGTGATGTCATGTTAGCCACATTACTCCTAATCTATTTCCCAGACACTCCCGCCCAAATGCACGGAAGGTCTGGTGGACCAACGCATCAAACTTGGCCATCATTAGTTAGGGTTAGGTTAAAAATCAAATTTTAAGAAGATAACTTGTGGAAATGGGCAGGGTTTAGCCATAATTGTGCATTTTTGACTGTGTTAAGTCATAAACGATAACACATACTTTACTCAGTAAGGTTATTCCTACAGAATTCTATGGTGACTCCCACTAAGGCCAACTTTGAATGGTTGATACCCCAGGCTTACAGTGCATTCAGAAAGTGCTCAGACCCATTCCCTTTTTCCACATTTTGTTACGTTACAGCCTAAAATGGATTAAATAAATAAAAAAATCCTCAAGCGAAAACAGGGTTCTAGACATTTTTGCAAATGTATTAAAAAACAATAACAGAAATACCTTATTTACATAATTATTCAGACCCTTTGCTATGAGACTCGACATTGAGCTCAGGTGCATCCTGTTTCCATTGATCATCCTTGAGATGTTTCTACAACTTGATTGGAGTCCACCTATGGTAAATTCAATTGATTGGAAATGATTTGGAAAGGCACACACCTGTCTATATTGCAGGATAAATCAATGTTAAAGTTGACATAGCTGGCCATATATGGATGTTAAATTTTACTTTATGTATTGGCTTCTTCTAACCCATTGCTTTCTACTACATATAAATAATATGATTAAATGATCTCTTTACATTAAAAAACCAAACTATATCAGAATTCCAGTCATTCCAATAAATCTTATATCCCTTGATCTTCAAGAATAGGACTTTGACAAATGGAAGTATAGATTAGCCAAATGTTTTACCTGAGCATGATGTCACGCCCTGATCTGTTTCACCTGTTCATGGTATTGTCTCCACCCCATCCAGGTGTCACTTATTTTCCCCAGTGTATTTATCCCTGTGTTTCCTGTCTCTCTGTGCCAGCTCGTCTTGTATGTTTCCAAGTCAACCAGTGTTTTTCCCGTTCTTCTGCTTTTTGCGTTCTCCTTTTTCTATTCCTCCCGGTTTTGACCCTTGCCTGTTCTGGACTCTATACCCGCCTGCCTGACCATTCTGCCTGCCTTGACCACGAGCCTGTCTGCCACTCTGTACCTTCTGGACTCTGATCTGGTTTTGACATTTTTGCCTGTCTATGACCATTCTCTTGCCTACCCCTTTGGATTAATAAACATTGTAAGACTCCAACCATCTGCCTCCTGTGTCTGCATTTGGGTCTCGCCTTGTGCCTTGATACATAACCCCAAAGCTAAGGACTTATCCAGCCCAGCCCTCTGTTGTTTATGATTTTGTTGTCATGGAGGACTGATTGGGATCGTTGATTCAAATTGGGGGAAAAAATGCTGCGCTCATGGAATGGCATGCTTTGAGCAGTACTAGCAGTGCTAGTTACATGTGAAAAATGAATGCCATGTTGCATTTGCTACAGGCCTATTGTTCACCTTTTTGTTGGCGACACTTTGATATCTTGATAATATGCAGCTGTTTAAAGGGCAAATCCACAGATGAAACAATTACAAAATGGTCACCCCGCCTCTGTTTTGGTAAAAAACTGAGGGATGGGCCTGGAGAAACGTAACCACTCTCAGATTAATAGACAGAGCTATGCCCATCCATGACTGACCACCCATGATATAAAAATGTGTGTTTTAACTACGAGGCTATACAATGTTTACAAACATTGGAGAAAAACAAGCTCATATTTTGTGTTCTCATGGAGTGTGACAGTTGAACTAACCTCCTGAGGCAAGTTATATTCTTCAAAAATCAATGGATATACAGTACCAGTCAAAAGTTTGCACACACCTACTCATTCCATTGTTTTTCTGCTGTGTAGAATAATAGTGAAGACATCAACACTGTGAAATAACACATATGTAATCATGTACTCACCAAAAAAGTGTTAAACAAATCAAAATATAAGTTATATATGAGATTCTTCAAAGTAGCCACCCTTTGCCTTGATGACAGCTTTGCACACTCGTGGCAATCTCTCAACAAGCTTCATGAGGTAGTCACCTGGAATGCATTTCAATTAACAGGTGTGCCTTGTTAGAAGTTCATTTGTAGAATTTCTTTCCTTCTTTTCCGGGTCGTGCTGCTGCTCCAGTGTCAACTGTTCTGCGGCTATGGAACCCTGATCTGTTCACCGGCCTTGTCCCGGACCTGCTGTTTTCAATTCTCTCTCTCTCCCTCTCTCTCTCTCTCTACCACACATGCTGTCTCTAACTCTGAATGCTGGGCTATGAAAAGCCAACTGACATTTACTCCTGAGGTGCTGACCTGTTGCACCCTCTACAACCACTGTGATTATTATTATTTATGAACGTTTGAACATCTTGGCCATGTACTATAATAATCTCCACCTGGCACAGCCAGAAGAGGACTGGCCACCTATCAGAGCCTGGTTCCTCTCTAGGTTTCTTCCTAGGTTCCTGCCTTTATGGGGAGTTTTTCCTAGCCACCATGCTTCTACATCTGCATTGCTTGCTGTTTGGGGTTTTAGGCTGGGATTCTGTATAGCACTTTGTGACATCGGCTGATGTAAAAAGGGCTTTATAAATAAATGTGATTGATTGAATGCATTTGAGCCAATCAGTTGTGTTGTGACAAGGTATGGGTGGTATACAGAAGATAGCCCAACTCCATATTATGGCAAGCACAGCTCAAATAAGCAAAGAGAAATGACAGTCCATCATCATTTTAAAACATGAAGGTCAGTCAATCCGGAAAATTCCAAGAAAGTTTCTTAAAGTGCAGTCGTAAAAACCATCAAGCGCTATGATGAAACTGGCTCTCATGAGGACCGCCACAGGAAAGGAAGACCCAGAATTAGCTCTGCTGCAGAGGATAAGTTCATTAGAGTTACCAGCCTCAGAAATTGCTGCCCAAATAAATGCTTGACAGAGTTCAAGTAAAAGACTCTCACATTTACTCCTGCTCCCCATCTCCGGTGCTAAAAGTCGCCTGTCTACTAACCCGTCTGACTACTAACCACCGGTCCTGGCAACCCATCACTATGCACACCTGGCAACCCTTCATTACGCACACCTGCACCTCATTTGGAACACCAGGACGTGATCACTTTCCTGATTACTCCCCCTATAATATAATAATGTTGTCATTTCCCGTCAGGTGTTATTATATTTGTTTATGTTCTCATGTCCAGACGCTTCTCTTGTTTTTGTATCATTACGTCTCAAACTGCACCTGCTTCCTAATGCCCTGTGTCTTCATTACAGCCTCATTTCATGGAAGCAGCAGTTTATCAAGGCATCTCCCAGATTGTCAGTGAACAAGAAGACCTACTTCGCCAACACCACGACCATCTGAGTCAAATGGGGGCGGCTATGGATGAGGCCCTCGGCGTTCTTCAACGTCTCGTCGTTTCCCAAGAGGTGTCACCCTCATCTGGTGGAGGATTCTCTCCTACGTGTCGACCCAGCGAGCCAGTATCCCAGCCCATCCAGCAGTCCGTCCAGGTCAGCGAGGTCCGTTTGTCTCTCCTGGTCAAATACGATGGGACTCCATCAGAATGCCATGGCTTCCTACTCCAGTGCTCCCTCTATTTCGCTCATCATATGGGGGCCCCCACCACCGAGAGGTCCAAGGTTGCCATGGTAATTTCCCTGCTGACTGGACGGGCGTTGGAGTGGGCTACGGCCATCTGGCAGAGAGGAGAGGAGGAGCTGGATTCGTATGAGGGGTTCATGGCTCTGTTCAGGGGGGTCTTCGACCATCCACCAGAGGGCATAGATGGAGGTGAGTGTTTACTCCACCTACGGCAAGAGGGCCAGACCGCTGCGGAGTATGCCCTCACCTTCAGGACAGTGGTAACATCCAGGGATGGAATGAGCCGGCGCTTTGCACCCTATTCCGAAGAGGGTTGTGCGAGGAAATCCAGACAAGATGAAACCCTCTCCTTGGACACACTTATCATGATGGCCATCCGTATGGATAGCCTTCAGTGGGATCTTCGGTACCACCATCACCTCTCTCCCTCCTTCGTTGACCAATCTGAGTCAGAGCCTGAACCCATGGAAATAGAGGCCACCCGTCTCCCCGTGGCTGAGTGACACTGTCGGAGACAGCTGGGGCTCTGTCCCTATTGCGGACAGGAGGGGCATCAGCTTCAGCAGTGTCTGATATGTCCCAACCCGGGGTCCACAAGAGCAGAGGGATGGTCCCGTGATAATGTTTTGGGTTTGGCGTGAGTATTCCACCATCCTCATTTTCCTCCAAACCCTATCAAGAATCCATATCACTAGCTGGCTGTCCCTCATATGTTATATCTACTGCTCTAGTGGACTCCGGTGCTGCGGGGAATTTCATTGACCAGGCCCTTGCCTCCTCACTGAACATCCCCTCATATCCACACTCCTCTCAAATTCCGGTTCAAGCGTTGGAGGGTCGACCACTGGGATCCGGGAATGTCACAAACATCACAGCACCACCCACCCTCACTGTGGGACCTCTGCACCAGGAAAGCCTTCCCTTCCTCATCATCACTGCACCCACGCACAAAGTCATCCTCGACCTCCCGTGGCTTCAACGTCATAACCCCACCATCTCCTGGTCAAGGATGAGAATCACTGACTGGGCACCAGGATGCTGGAGGACCTGCTTTCCCTCACCTTGTGCTTCCACGTCTGTTGAGAGTGCGGGTAACGCCCACCAGCCTACAGCCTATCCCTCCCTTACCGTTGGCCCTCTGTTTTGGGATGTGGATGTGGACATCTGCCAGGCTCTGGAGAGGGAACCCGCGCCCTCTACCTGCCCTCCTGAACGCATCTACATCCCCTCGGAGGTAAGGGATAGGCTGTTGACCTGTGCGCACACATCCCTCACCACTGGAAACCCAGGTATCACTCGCACTATTCACAATTCACGTGGCTCACAACTCATGTTCAGTATGTGCCCAAACAAAATCCCCCCAGCACGCTTCAGAAGGGAAGCTCCTTTCCCTTCCTGTGCCTCAGCGTCCCTGGTCTCATCTGTCCATTGACTTTGTTACTGATGTCCCCTTCTCTGATGGTTATTCTTCTCTCTGGTCTCCCTACCGCTCTCCAGGTCACCGAGGCACTGTTCCAGCAGGTTTTCCAGCACTATGACCTTCCCGGAGGACATCGTCTCTGACCGTGACCCCCGATTCACGTCACGGGTACGGAGGGCTTTCCTGGAAAAACTGGGGCTCAAGATCAGCCTCACTTCCGGGTACCAGCATCAGCCCATAGGGCAGGTGGAGAGGATGAACCAGGAGATATCAATAATAAGTGTAATCCGTATCGCCGTAGACTACACCACTGCTGTCATCCTTACTTCCAAACGTTTAATCATGTTGGATAATATTTGGATGCTGACAGAAGTTGCTCCATTGGAAGACATAGCTTGGACTATAGCGTACAATAGCCTATTTATTGTGTCATCATAGTGGTCTCTGACTTGTGGTCAGACTCGCTCAATGATTTTAATGTCATTGAGAAATTAGAGTAGTGTCAAAGATTTGTTTTCGCAAACATCCTTTCTGAATTTAAAAGTAATCCAAGAAGTAGTCATCTAGTTTTTCAAAACGATCTGTAATCTGATTACAATATTTTAGCTGGTAACGTAACAGATTACAGTTACAGTTTTTGGTAATCCCTTACAAGATTACAAAAAGAACCAGGTGGTTGCTCTGACAGAGCTCCAGAGTTCTTCTGTGAAGATGCAAGAACCTTCCAGAAGGACAACAATCTCTGCAGCACTCCACCAATCAGAACATTACGGTAGAGTGGCCTGATGGAAGCCACTCCTCAGTAAAAGGCACATGACAAGCTGCTTTGAGTTTGCCAAAAGGCACATAAAGGACTCTCAGACCATGAGAAACAAGATTCTCTGGTCTGATGAAACCAAGATTGAACTCTTTGGCCTGAATGCCAAGCATCACGTCTGCAGGTAACCTTGCACCATCCCTACGGTGAAGCATGGTGGTGGCAGCATCATGCTGTGGGGATATTTTTCAGCAGCAGGGACTGGGAGACTAGTCATGATTGAGGGAAAGATGAACAGAGCAAAGTACAGAGACCTCAGGGCAAAGGATCACCTTCCAACAGGACAACAACCCTAAGCACACAGCTGAGACAACACAGGAGTGACTTCGGGACAAGTCTCTGAATGTCCTTAAGTGGCCCAGCCAGAGCCCGGACATGAACCCAATCGAACATCTCTGGAGAGACCTGAAAATAGCTATGCAGCGACGCTACCCATCCAACCTGACAGAGCTTGAGAGGATCTGCAGAGAAGAATGGGAGAGACTCTACAAATACAGGTGTGCTAAGCTTGTAGTGTCATACCCAAGAAGACTTGAGGCTGTAATTGCTGCCAAAGGTGCTTCAACATAGTACCGAGTAAAGGATCGGAATACTTGCATATGTAAATGTGATATTTCCGGAGTTTATTTTTTATAACTTTGCAAACGTTTCTAAAAACCTGTTTTTGATTTGTCATTATGGGGTATTGTGTGTAGATTGATGAGGGAAAAAACAATGTAATCCATTTTAGAATAAGGCTGTAACGTAACAAAATGTGGAAGAATGTCAAGGGGTCTGAATACTTTGCAAATGTATTATTGCACACACAGTTATTGCCTGGGGACGACGTAACACCAATAAACACTTACCTTGATGAAAGGCCCAACCTAAAGAAATTAAGTGTCATTCATCTGGAATCAAGTTACATGTTCCTCAGTACACAAACACGCACACAACAAAAACGAGCCATACCGCGTGGTGCTGGGCCTAGTCAGGTCTTTGATGCATTCACCCACTCCCCCGCTGAAAGATCAGCCACAAAATGTTGGCACCATTGTAACAGGTTGTAATCAAGCCCTGGTCTCCAGGATGGGAACAGAAGAGGAATACCTGTTGCAGTAGTCTCAGGTTAGACAAATCCAAACAATGTTGATTCTGACACACACACACAAACGCAAGCTTTGCAGGTCCATCAACCCATTTAAATACCTCACACCCTACAGTAACTTGTGGATCATGAGAGAACCTTCATAAATCAGCAGAATGTTAATAACCAATTAATTGATGCTTTATGTAGTGTCCTGTAATACTTAGTTTGAAGTGAGACTGTTTCGGTCATTCAGAACTCTTCTGGTCATTTATAACACATACATAAATGCTGTATGCTGTACTTACTATAGTCAGACACCTTTGGTCATTAATAACCAGGGATGCATTGGTACAGTGGGCCCACGGTTCGCTATGTATCACGGTTTGTGGGCCACGGTATGGTTTCTGTATCTTTATATTTAAGAAAAGTGTGCGTTTGTATGACTCTCATACAGGGGACAAGTTTGCAACACGTAGCTCTTCATCTCCCAAACCAGTACATAGTGAACCGTCACAGTGAGGTAGCTTTGAGTTGCTCTGGAGGTCCAGCTATCAGTGGAGAGAGCTGGATAGGGTGTCTGTGTCAATTCATTTTCAATTTCTCTCTGTGATGTTTCATAGAGTTTGGGAATTACTCTGCTGCTGAAATGTGTGCGGGAGGGTACATTGTAACACGGTTCAATTTTCTTTCATCAGGTGACAAAATCCCGAGTCAGTAACCACCGAATAGGGCTGCAAATCTTTGGCTATGAATTCTCCCACTGCTTTCATTATTTCTTTATATTTTTCTGAATTTGTTGCATATTGTTGTTGGAAGGCAGCAGCGAGAGATTGTTGTGTTTTCTCTAATGAGTGGACTCTCCTTGCTCCAGCTCCATCTGCAAGGGATACGGCCGGGTGATGGCGACGTAAATGACACTACATGTTAGAAGTGTTTCCACTCGAGTAGCCGACAGTGGCAAAGCAATGCTTGCAGACTGTACTTTGTTTGTTTATGGACTTCTTACCCTCGTCATCGTATTGAATGCTCAATCCAAAATGTTCCCACACAGCGGATTTGAAAGACGGCGGTGACTCTTCAAATTTGCTTCTGTCTGTCTTGTTAGCGCTCGCCATTGTCACGTTGGAGCTGAGAGAATATTTGTTTTTAGTTTCCCCTCATGGGGCCCCTTTAGGGAGGTTTCCTACTGAGATGTCATTGCAAATCGTCCATTGGTTGTTTAAGGGGGAGGGGGTTGCGGTCACTGCGGTTGCCAAATTTTGGGACATTGCTGTGGAGTAAACTTTGTCAGCCCTCAGGAGACCCCTAACGGCCTGGGGCCCCAAGCAGTTGCCTGCCAAGCCTGTTCACAAGCTGTGTCTGGTTCTGTGGATCTAAATGTACAACGTGCGTGTAGTCTGCAGCACGATAAACAAGCAAGTTTTGTAAATTATAGGAAAATGACATGCATATCGTAATTCCGCAGTTTAAGTGTGCTTAATGAACCTTGGGGGCGTACCGAACGGTTCGAAAACATACTGTGTACCGTTGCATCCCTATTAATAACACATACATAAAGGCTTGATGGTGTAAACACAAATGTATTAACACTTAGGGAATTATCACTAACAGCTAAAACAAATAAACATTAAAGACATGTGTAAACCATACATTTCCTTTTATTTGTACATTTCAAAACAATACAAATACATTAAGTTTCAAAAAGTCGAGCAATGCAATTACATAGAAAATTACACAGGGCTGTGAATAGTGTCGCTTGTCCCTGTGTTGTCGGACAAATGTTTCTTGCCTATCTTCCTGCTGGTATGTTGGTTCCAATCTTAAAAGTAACAACAAAGTAAGTTAGCCTGTCTGTTAGGAAATACCTTTGTCAAACCATCTGGATAAGTGCATTTCTGTGCTGAAAACCAGAAACTCTAAATGGGAAGATGGGAAACTCAATTCATATTATTATATTCCTCTTTAATTTACCAATCTTGTGACGTGAATATGAGACGTGGCTGTATCTAGGGGGATTGGTATTTAGCTGAGCCTACTAGCTAGCTACATTTTGGCTAGTTAGCAATTTCAGAGAAGGCTACAGTGTGTACTCTTTACTCAACACTTAACTACAAACAAATTTAAATTACAATGAATAAAGATGAACTTACTTGTCTTTCGCTCTCCATTGGCAGCACAAGTGGGCATCACATGATCAGCGTCTCGTCAGCAACACTAAAAAAGTTTATTCCGAAAAAGTTCCAAATAAAAGTCCCCTTTGTAAAAGTAGAAAAGTGTCAATAACCATTCATGATATATGAAAAATAATTGTCTAATCATTAACAATGATTAATATTTGTTCATATTTAAGTGACATTTTCATTAAATTAGGGTTTTAAAACATGTTCCAAGGTCAAATAAATGCCCCCAATACGAATCACTGTATACATATTGGCTTAGAGCAAGAACTATTCTGGTTGCCACAGTAAAAGTACTGTATGGAATTTTCAGTAGGGTCTGTAGAATGTATATATGGTGTCATTTCATGGGGCTCTGAATAATACGGAGTGTTGCTGGCCTTTTACTCCACTCCATTGGCGGCCGAATCACATCACGTGCGCTTACTGCACTACAAAAAACCCGCTAACTAAACAAGAGTGCAGGGAACGCTCACTGAATTAAAGGGCATCTACACACAAAAATTGAAGTTTCGTAGATTTTTCCCAGACCTCAAAAGTCATCCCTGATGTGGTTTAAAGCATTATTGAGAAAAAAACAGAATTATACTTGGTTTTTCTATTTAAAAAAGTGTTGAAAAAAACTGAGGTAAACCAGAAAAAAATAGGGCAAATCTGAAACCTGCAAAACAAAAGAACTTATTTTTTGGGAAAAAAAAAACTAAAGTAGGCAAAACATTTAAACAGATTTACATTTTAAAAGGCCCTAAAAACGTTTTTTTTTTTTATGTGCAGGACTGCACTTTTTATTGTGTTATCCTGCAGGACAGCATTTTTAGGGAAGTTGAGGTTGGGACCTATATTGACTATGTACCCAAGAGGGAAAGAGGGTGGGCCATCCTATTAAATGTTTTAGTGAAATATAATATGCAATTTAGCAGAATCGAACCCAATATCCTGGCATTGCAATGCTCTACCAAGATGCATGACAGGGTTATAAATGCTTGGTGAAGCCTCAATTTAATATGATTGATAAGGCCTTTATTAAGTGGTGCTTATGCCACCCTGCCACCCAGGTTTATGTAATAATTGACATAGTGGGTTTTGTCACATTTGACATTGGTGGCTAAGTCACACAGTTATGCCACATCTATGAACCCTTTATAAAGCATGACAAACAGTCATAGATGATTTGTAATACATTTATGAAGGCTTTATGAAGGCTTTATGAAGCCTTTATAAGCTGCACGTAGGGTTGGTAAGGGTCGGAAACTTTAAAAAGTTAAGTCTGGGAATTTTGCTTAAATTCATCAAAAAGTTAGCTTATAACAGTGAACCTTTTTTGTGGGATACACATAAGGCAATTCTAGGTCTTGTGACATATTTTGGTTAAACTATCCCCAATTCATTGGAATTGCAACCCTCTGCATGCACAGTACATTCTTCCATCACATGTACAGCTGATTCTCAAGATCTTGCACACTAATGAGATGCTATTGAGCCCACACTACTACAGTGTGTGAGCCAATGACTACATGCTTTCTGTTAAGTTTTGATTCCAATATTGGGTGGGGTGAATATATTTTATATGACATACATTATTTTTTTGTTAACTAGTAAATAATGGCCTACAGCAAAGTGTGTTTAAATCATTTCTTACTTGTTAACATTTTCTGCTAGTTCGTTTTTGCTACCATGTGGTTTTTGCTCGCTTGAGCCTGCTAACCGAGGAGTGTTTATTCACCTGTTTCCATACATGTTTCATTTTAAAACATTTATCTTACAAAGGAGTTGTTTAATCTAACTGCTTAACTTTTTATCTGTACATGGAATTGTATTTGGGTTTTTTTAACTCATTTTTTTCTAATCTCTACAGGAAAATGCCACGGGCACTATCTGATGTGTGGAGACATTTCACTGCAGCTAATGTAGGAGGAAAAGCTGTGTACATTTGCAAATACTGTGCCAAATTATATGTGAAGAATGCAACAAAGATGCAGAATCATCTGACCAAGTGAATAAAGTTTCTTCAGCGGACACAACAAGCAACCTCTGACAAAGGTCCCTCAAAAGTCCCTCTACTTCTATAAGGTGAAAATCATGAATCAGACACCTTATCGATAGCAACAGCTCATGGTCCTCCTGGAATCAGAAGTTTTTGTTGACTCAA
Organism: Oncorhynchus mykiss; assembly: GCF_013265735.2. NCBI lineage: Eukaryota > Metazoa > Chordata > Actinopteri > Salmoniformes > Salmonidae > Oncorhynchus > Oncorhynchus mykiss. Next base: position 37,766,824 of record NC_048570.1, read on the forward strand.
TGGAGGAACGTAGTCAAAGAAATGCTGATGAATGTCTTGATCGAGCTGTGTATGCAACTGGTTCACCTCTGATGCTCACAGGCAATGTGAATTGGAAGAGATTTCTGAATGTTCTTCGCCCAGCATACACCCCTCCAACCAAACACGCTTTATCTAGTCATTTGCTGGATGCAGAGTTCAACAGAGTTCAAGTGAAGGTCAAGCAAATCAGAGAAAGCAGACTCTATTGCAATCATCTCTGATGGGTGGTTGAATGTTCATGGGCAAGGAATAATTAACTACATCATATCCCACCCCTCAACCAGTATTCTACAAGAGCACAGACACAAGGGACAACAGACACACCGGTCTCTACATTGCAGATGAGCTGAAGGCAATCATCAATGACCTTGGACCACAGAAGGTATTTGCACTGGTGACAGACAGCGCTGCAAATATGAAGGATGCTTGGTCTAAAGTGGAGGAGTCCTACCCTCACATCACACCCATTGGTGGGCTGCTCATGCATTGAATCTGCTCCTCAAGGACACCATGGCACTGAAAACAATGGATACACCCTACAAGAGAGCCAAGGAAATGGTTAGGTATGTGAAGGGTCATCAAGTTATAGCAGCAATCTACCTCACCAAGAAAAGTGAGAAGAATAAGAGTGCCACATTGAAGCTGCCCAGCAACACCTGTTGGGGTGGTGTTGTCATCATGTTTGGCGGTCTCCTGGAGGGGAAGGAGTCTCTCCAAGAAATGGACATATCACAGTCTGCCGATATGGACAGCCCCATCAAGAGGATCCTCCTGGATGATGTATTTTGGGAGAGAGTGGTAAGCAGCCTGAAAGTCCTGAAACCTGTAGCAGTAGCCATTGCACGGATTGAGGGAGACAATGCCATCCTGTCTGATATTCATACTCTGCTTGCAGATGTAAGAGAAGAAATCCATAATGCCCTGCCCACTTCACTGTTGTTCTAAGCAGAGGAAACAGCAGTTCTGAAATACATCAAAAAGCGTGAAGACTTCTGCCTGAAGCCCATACACACCGCAGTGTACATGTTGGACCCCAAGTATGCTGGCAAGAACATACTGTCTGGTGCAGCGATCAAAAAGGCCTATGGCGTCATCACTACCGTGTCTCACCACCTTGGCCTAGATGAGGGTAAGGTTCTTGGCAGTCTGGGGAAGTACACAACAAAGCAAGGGCTTTGGGATGGAGATGCAATATGGCAGTCGAGCCAACATATCTCATCAGACAACTGGTGGAATGGACTTTGTGGATCTGAGGCTCTTTCCCCTGTTGCCTCCATCATTCGCCAAATCCCAACATCAGGCGCCTCAGAGCGCAACTGGTCCTTGTTTGGGAACACACACACCAAAGCATGCAACAGGCTGACCAATACAAGGGTTGAAAAATTGGTGGCCATCTGGGCAAATTTTAGGCTTTTTGAGCCTGACAACGAGCCATCCTCAACAAGGTTGGAAAGTGACAGTGAAGGTGAGGCTCAGAGTCTGATGTTCAAGAGGTGGACATTGAGGAGGTCCAGGGAGAAGACATGGAAGCCTGAGAGAAAGACAACCAAATATTTTGTTTCTAGACTATCATTTTACAGACGTATGTTGAAAACGTTTTTTGGGAGATGTGATGGATCATTGGGGATCATTCAATATTCCATTACTTTGGTTGTTCAGTGAAATCATCACATGTGAAGAGTCAACTCATTTAATTAAAGTTCAATTCGTAACTAAATTGTTTTTTTTATTTCTATTGGAAGGATTTAATAATTTGCAATTATGTCTACTCGTGATAAGGTAAAATGTTTATGTTTCTTTCTCCATATGATATGGGAAATATATCCAATACAAAAAAACATCTACATTTAAATGATATTAATATTAATTTGCATATTATATTCCCGTTAATTCCCACAGAAAGTTTCCACCTCTGAATATTCCCCAAAATGTGCAACCCTCGCTGCACGTCATTTAAAGTGGAACCATTATCGTCCATAGTAAAAAAAAAAAAAAAATGTTTTGCCATCAGTAGGCTAGGCGTTTAAAATTAAATGTGGAGTGGTGCATATAGTTATGTGATGACATCACGTGCCCCGCATAACTTCAAAAGTCTCCACACAAATCATGGATCAGACATCAGTAATAAGTTACGACTGCAGAAAATAACAGATATCAGGATTAGACAGGGTAATAAATAAATTTAAAAAAACAAACCTTCCAGCTTTGCATCTCAATTCCATCAGGTACTCATTAACTTATCTTTCTGAGTTCATTCATTTTGTTCCACCATATTCCCTCAACAGGCCTCAACACCACTTGAGGTATACACAGTATATGCGCTGTATTCAGAATGCTAAAAGATTATGTATGTAAGCATCTCTCAACGTGACAATAAACGTGAAGTCCCAAAGCAGTGCAATACTGAATCATTGATGGTGTACAATGGCCACCCAACTTACTTTGCAAATTAAGAACAGTTGTCTTTTGCTAATTGTTGCTATGTATAATCAGCAGTGTATCCCTCTGTTCAAGGGTCATGCATCTTGGATGCTCTCCAAATCCACAATTTAGATATCTGTCCAAGACGTTCTAACTCTTACTACAAATAGAGAACAATAGCATCCTGAGGTAGCAGACTAGAGTAGAGTGGTTGTGATTGGAAAGAGAGAGAGAGAGAGAGAGAGAGAGAGAGAGAGAGAGAGAGAGAGAGAGAGAGAGAGAGAGAGACCGCATTGTCTTGGCAACACATACAATCTCAACTCAGCAACTGCATTAATTCCAGCCTGAATAAGAGACATTGTACATTCAGTAGTAGAGCTCCTGGACTAAGGCCATAGTACAAAAAATGCCTCTGATACAGGGAGGGAACCACATGCGAACTAAAAGAGAAGTGAGAGGATGGTAGGAAGGAATTAATGATCAAATAGCTAACATTGAGTATGTTTCAAAAACTGCATGTAACAGCAAACAATGCAAGGAGGCTGATTACACGTGTACTATGATTTCATTAGCCACTCCAACTCCAACTGCTCTTAAACGCTAGTCAAAGCAAACGCATGCTTTTCAACCGTTCGCTAAACGCACCCACCCGCCCGACTAGCTTCACCACCCCGGACGGTTCCGACCTAGAATATGTGGACAACTATAAATACCTAGGTGTCTGGCTAGACTGTAAACTCTCCTTCCAGACTCATATTAAACATCTCCAATCCAAAATCAAATCTAGAACTGCCTTTCTATTTCGCAACAAAGCCTCCTTCACTCATGCCGCCAAACTTACCCTAGCAAAACTGACTATCCTACCGATCCTCGACTTCGGCGATGTCATCTACAAAATAGCTTCCAACACTCTACTCAGCAAACTGGATGCAGTTTATCACAGTGCCATCCGGTTTGTTACCAAATCACCTTATACCACCCACCACTGCGACCTGTATGCTCTAGTCGGCCGGCCCTCGCTACATATTCGTCGCCTGGCTCCAGGTCATCTAGAAGTTTATGCTAGGTAAAGCTCCGCCTTATCTCAGTTCACTGGTCACGATAACAACACCCACCCGTAGCACACGTTCCAGCAGGTATATCTCACTGATCATCCCCAAAGCCAACACCCCATTTGGCCACCTTTCCTTCCAGTTCTCTGCTGCCAGTGACTGGAACTAATTGCAAAAATCACTGAATTTGGATACTTTTATTTCCCTCACCAACTTTAAACATCAACTATCTGAGCAGCTAACCGATCACTGCAGCTGTACATAGTCCATCTGTAAATAGCCCACCCAATCTACCTACCCCATCCCCATACTGTTTTTATTTTATTTACTTTTCTGCTCTTTTGCACGTCTGTTTCTCTACTTACTTTCTCTACTCTGCTCATTTATCACTCCAGTGTTAATTTGTTAAATTGTAATTATTCGCTCCTATGGCCTATTTATTGCCTACCTCCTCATGCCTTTTGCACACACTTTATATAGACTTTCCTTTCTTTACTGTGCCATTGACTTGTTTGTGTTATTGGCTTATTTGTTTTTTTCATGTGTAACTCTGTGTTGTTGTCTGTGTCACACTGCTTTGCTTTATCTTGGTCAGGTCGCAGTTGCAAATGAGAACTTGTTCTCAACTAGCCTACCTGGTTAAATAAAGGTGAAAAAAAGACTGTGGGACTATTTATCTATTTATAAATGATCTACTTCATCTGGATTATATAAATATGCACATCCTTCTCAAGTACTTAAATCGTTTGAGTTCAGTAAACAGTGCTCAACTCTCCATCCCAAGAGCTTACTGGAGGTCAGATAGAGTGCATTGTGAGCACATCTACACTAAGTATACCAAACATTAGGAACACCTACTCTTTCCAGGACGTAGACTGACCAGGTGATTCCAGGTGAAAGCTATGAACCCTTATTGATGTCACTTGTTAAATCCACTTCAATTAGTGTAGATGAAGGGGAGGAGACAGGTTAAAGAAAGAGTTTTAATCATTGAGACAATTGAGACATGGATTGTGTGCCATTCAGAGGGTGAATGGGCAAGACAAAATATTTAAGTGCCAGGGTATGAACAGGGTATGGTAGTAGGTGCCAGGGGCATTGGTTTGTGTCAACAACTGCAAAACTGCTGGGTTTTTCATGTTCAACAGTTTCCCATGTGTGTCAAGAATGGTCCACCTCCCAAAGGAGAACTGTGGGAAGCATTGGAGTCAACATGGGCCAGCATTCCTGTGGGACGCTTTCGACACCTTGTAGAATCCATACCCCAATGAACTGAGGCTGTTCTGATGGGAAAAGGGGGGTGCAACTCAATATTAGGAAGTTGTTCCGGCCCCCTGACCATCCGCGCAAGAAAAGGTTGGCCTGTGACTGAATCTATTTGATGATCCCTACCTATGGGCCCTGGTCAAAACTAGTGCACTATGGCTGCATTTAGACAAGCAGCGCAATACTGATATTTTTGGTCTTTTGACCAATCAGATCAGCTCTGAAAAAGATATGATGTGAAAAGATCTGATGTGAATGGTCAACAGACCAATTAGTGGTAAAGGTATCAGAATTGGGCTGCCTGTTTAGCGCAGCCTTTGTAGGGCATTGGGTGCCTTGTGAACGCATACTTAGACATCTCTACCAGTTTTCAGTGGATCTCCCAAGAGAATGGACTAACCAGGCCACATGATATACTGAGGCAGCAGCACACTCAGATACTGGGCTTTAAATGGGGTATCTCAGGCTGCTGAGCATTGAATACAAGAATACATAGAATACCAACAACTCATAACCATTACTACCATTGCAGCAGTATTGTCAATCTACATCCAATATTCTAAAGTGTTTGCCTGAAGGACAAAGCAGACTGAGTTGACGAACGTTTAAAAACAGCGGGTGGCCGTTCTGTCGCCTCTGACCACAGAACATCCGCTGTAATTTTCTGTTAATTTCCCGATGATTCTACATGTTGAATTGCAGGACACGCAGCACGTAATACACAGCACAGGGCTGACGTTTGTTGTGGTTTGTCTTTGTCTTTTATTTAGTTGTAACCCCAGAGAGATATTTATCTCAATAGAAGACTCTGGTGTGGCCTGCCTACTGACAACAGAGCAGTTGAGCGAAAACATTACAGTACAGTCTGGGCAGTGTGCCTACAGTAGACTACACCTCAGCACAATCATCAGACTGGTGTCGGGCCAGTGACAGAGACATTTAGGTCGAGTGTCAAGTGTTTAGTCACTTGAGTGTGTGTGTGTGTGTGTGTGTGTGTGTGTGTGTGTGTGTGTGTGTGTGTGTGTGTGTGTGTGTGTGTGTGTGTGTGTGTGTGTGTGTGGTTATATTATGACTCTGGTCTATTTAATCACTTATATCCTGTAGATTACATTTAGATTACTTAGCCAGAAAGGGTAAATAGCCTGATGTAACACTGGTGTCCATAAACCTGTTGTAAAGGACCATGCATACAGGGGGGTGTGCTTGGGTTCCGGAACACTGATGCTTTTATAGATTTCAAAGTAAATCAAGCCTAAATGGATGTCTTCCTAAAAAAAGCTGGCCTGCTCTCAGCCTGATCCACAAAGGAGCATCAATTATGATTAGGCATACAACAACCCAATCTGATCCATATAATGAGCAAGATTTTAAATACTCGCTCATGCCAGTAACAGCTCATCAATGTGAACAAAGGGATGCCGTTTTTAATTTACATCTCTCTCTCTCTCTCTCTCATTCGGAAAGTATTCAGACCCATTCCCTTTTTCCACATTTTGTTACGTTACAGCCTTTCTCGAAAATGGATTAAACAAAAATCTACACACAATACCCAATAATGAAAAAGTAAAAACAAGTTATAAGAAGAAAAAAAAACAGAAATACTTTACTAAAAATCCTCAAGCGAAAACAGGGTTCTAGACATTTTTGCAAATGTATTAAAAAACAAAACCAGAAATACCTTATTTACATAATTATTCAGACCCTTTGCTATGAGACTTGAAATTGAGCTCAGGTGCATCTTGATTCCATTGATCATCCTTGAGATGTTTCTACAACTTGATTGGAGTTTACCTTTGGTAAATTAAATTGATTGGACATGATTTGGAAAGGCACGCACCTGTCTATATAAGGTCCCACAGTTGACAGTGCATGTCAGAGAAAAAACGAAGCCAGGAGTTTGAAGGAATTGTCCGGAGAGCTCCGAAAAAGATTGTGTTACAGTGGAACCCATCATTCTTAAATGTAAGAAATTTGGAACCACCAAGACTCTTCCTAGAGCTGGCCGCCGGCCAAATGGAGCAATCAGGGAAGAAGGGCCTTGGTCAGGGAGGTGACCAAGAACCCGATGGTCACTTTGATAGTTTTCCAGAGTTCCTCTGTTGAGATGGGAGAACCGTTCAGAAGGACAACCATCTCTGCAGCACCCAACCAATGGTAGAATGGCTAGACGGAAGCCACTCCTCAGTTCAAGGCAAATGACAGCCTGCTTGGAGTTTGCCAAAAGGCACCTAAAGGACTGTCAGACCATGAGAAACAAGATTCTCTGGTCTGATGAAACCAAGATTGAACTCTTTCGCCTGAATGCCAAGCGTCCTGTCTGCAGGAAACCTGGCACCATCCCTTTGGTGAAGCATGGTGGTGGCAACATCATGCTGTGGGGATTTTTTACGCGGCAGGAACTAGGAGACTAGTCAGGATCGAGGGAAAGATGAACGGAGCAAAATACAGAGAGATCCTTGATGAAAACCTGCTCCAGAGCTCTCAGGACCTCAGACTGGGGCAAAGGTTCACCTTCCAACAGGACAATAACCCGAAGCACACAGTCAAGACAATGCAGAAGTGGCTTCGGGACAAGTCTCTGAGAGTGGCCCAGACAGAGCCCGGACTTGAACCCGATCTAACATCTCTGGAGAGACCTAAAATAGCTGTGCAGCGACGCTCCCCATCCAATCTGACAGAGCTTGAGGATCTGCAGAGAATAATGGGAGAAACTCCCCAAATAACAGGTGTGCCAAGTTTCTAGCCTCATACCCAAGAAGACTTGAGGCTGTAATATCTGCCAAAGGTGCTGAGTAAAGGGTCTGAATACTTATGTAAATGTCATACTGTTTTTTTTATACATTTGCAAACATTTCTAAAAACATGTTTTTGCTTTGTCATTATGGGCTATTATGAGTAGATTGATGAGGGAAAAAACAATTTAATCAATTTTAGAATAAGGCTGTAATGTAACAAAATGTGGAAAAAATCAAGGGGTCTGAATACTTTCCAAATGCACAAATTATACTGTATAATTATATATACATACAGTATAATTAGCCTTCTGACAATATTATTTTTTTTTTCAGATGCTACTGCAATCTAAGAGTACTTCAGGGAGTTTCACATGATACTTTCATCTCCTTTTATTCAATGCCCTTTGACCAGCTCATGTGACACATGTGGAAGTGCCAAGTGCAGTAGCTCGAACTGTTAAGTAGATTTTCTTTTACATCTTTCTAACACCAGAGTGTGTATTTGACGGATCTCATTGAAGTTAATTGTTACATAAGGTGTTCATAAACATCTTTAGGGTTTATTTTGGTCTCTCTGTGTACAGACTGTGACTGAAAGGAGGATTTTGAAGAACCAACTAAACATTAGGGCAATTTTTACTTAACAAAAGCAAACATTTATTGATGACGCTGAAGCACAGAGCTTTAAAGCGCTTTATTTTAGAACCCTAACAAATCACTGACGGTAGAGAGGGATCATAAGCTTTTTTACCACAAACGATATGAAATTGAGAGTCTGAACAAATATATCTGGGATTGTTAAAGTGAGAGGTAGATCACTTGCAAAAAGTTGTGTGAAGTTGGAGAGCTTGCATGTGCATAGTATATGTGTTGTATGAGTATTAAGTAGGTCCTCACAGACATGTAAAACACCCCAAATACACTTCATATTCTGGAACCCTCACATACAGACAACTTTTGAAGAAATCTAGTCCATGTCACTGACAGCAGGCATGCTGCGACAAACAGTACTGTCTTAAGATAATGAAAAACAAAGGCTCACTGTACCAAACCACAAGGCTCTGATGGATCCACCTTGTGGTTTAGTACAGTGAGCCTCTCCTAAGAGGGGGATAGTAGGAACATTTTACAACTCTGGCAACCGACTGATCAAATTTTGAATCAAGCAGACCGGAGAAAGACATTTTTATTGAACAACAGCAGTGATGGGAATTGTCTGGCAAGTATAATTAAAACTCCAAATACTCCATAACAAGTAAATTGACAAGTGGAGGATTTTAATTGCAAATTATGTTAAAGGATGCGTCAAAAATGACACCCTATTCAATATAGTCCACTACTTTTGAACTGGCCCATTTTCATGGATTTGCACTTGTCCAGTTTACTGGCTTGTAAATATCATTTGCTATGATGATGTTATTTTAAATACACCATTAGGATGTTAAAGTTGTCTGAATCTGAATCTGATGGAAAAGGGTGCCATTTGGTCGTAATCCATAGCCTGCAGAGGAAATGGAGGAAACAACCATCCCACTGAGCACAGATGTCAGTTCATCATCTAGTTTTGATTTACATTTGGTTGTTATCAACTAATGGGAAAAGAATGTCACGCTGACCATGTAATTGGATTTGGGTTCAAAGTTGGGTGAAAGAATACGAAATTCACTTATGTTGCTACATTTTTTTTTTAAATCCAATCAATTTTCCACGTTTATTCAACGTCATCACATTTAATTTTCTTATTGAAATTATGAGGAAACAACGTTAATTCAACCAGTTTTTGCCCAGTGATATAGATTAATTGAGGTTTGAATCACACGTTGACCATTGAGGGTGCCATAAACTGTGGGCTGGAGCGACGCATGATATTTGAAATGCTCGAGATGTTTTATGTATAGTTAAATGATTGTAAGGCTGATGGGGGTGACATGATTTGTTATGGATTTTAGGGTTTGCCCAGGACCCCAATAATTCGAATCTTGGACAATAATAAAGACCACTATAATATCAGAATTGTTGAGAAATTATGCTAGGACGTTGTGGGGGCTGTTGCATGCCGCTCAATTAAAGTGCAGAAACTGCACTGCAGAAAGAGACGGACATTTGCTATAATGATCTATCCAAAGCTACTGTATCAGTCTCAATGTTATGGTCTTTGTATCTCCGATCCTTTTAGAAAGCCAAATAAAAGATCGACTTTGTTACACAAATTGAAAACCTGAGAGAGGCACAGCAGCAGAGTCACATAAGTAAAAAACTATGCAACAAAAGGAGAGGAAAGCTTTCTCTCAAACAAGACAAGTAAGTCGCGCTCTGGAGGAAGTGGATAAAGAAAATATAAAATAAAGCAAACATAATAATGTAGTAAAGATAAAGATAATCTAGACACCACCTGGTGAACACACTTCAAAGCCTTGCACTAATATGTAATATGCAACAATTCCAGATTAACAATTGATGCCTTGTCGTTGAACTTCTACAAATAAACATAGCATAGCATCTGTAACATAGCATCTGTAGCATATCTAATTAAAATGCTTTTTCAAAGCCCTTCCTGTGGTTCTTTTAATAAGACACCTGACTGGATGGAAGGCAGGATTGTTCAGTAAAGGAAATACGTGTTTTTTAAGAAAACTTGGCAAATATTTGATGATAACTATTAAATAGGACACTATAGCCAGTATAAGATGTTGAGGTGAATTTGATACGGCAAAGTCAGAGGCAGAGAATGCATTGCGCGCATCCATACATGCATTGCCAATCAAATTGGACACAGATAGCTACGAGGTAAACACAGATAGCTAAGAGGTCAATTCCATTCCGGTTTTGTGGGATGTAGCTTTTTTAGAGTGTATGAGGATAATGTCATGTAAAAATGCATGACAAATGACTAAACTAATCCTCATTTGGTGTAGTTACAATCCAATGACGGGATACAATAGAATACTCAAAATAACCACACACAAACTTCTCAAATACAATGCATTGTGCTGAACAGCGGGCAAATGTAAAACCAAACACATGCAAACAAAGGCCAACTAGATTGCCTATATTACAGTTGCCTATGACAGGTGAGTTCAACTCACTTTAACTGGATGAACTATTGGAATCCCATAAATGACATTCATGAAGGTTCGCCTTGACGAAATTATCATAAATATAAATGTAGCAAAAAACAATCTACGTGAAAGGTCAGTATGAGTTAAATAGGCATGGATAGCCGACTAAATGAAATGAGGAATTGTTTTGCCTCCGATGCCATCCCAACCACTTTCTAAGCATATTGAGACGCAAAATTATCATCGCCAAAAGTCCAAACTATCGATTTAAATGTCGAACTTAAATAGGTCTGCATCATATCACACCGAGTGTTTATGAAACCGTTGAATGAGATTTAAGCGCATCATTTAACCTTCGCATCAGGCTACCCGGTACTTCCAAACACGGTGTCATGAATCCATCATCAAATAGCCTAGATGGAGGAGAGGAGGACACGGTTTCTCGTTACGCTGGCTCATGTGCACATCGAAAATCTTCAGGCATTGTCAAAAAGGATGCTGATATTGCACGCAGCGCATTGGGCATGCAAAACTGACCACGAAAGAGCTGAAAACAGTAAAGACAGTTCTAGTTTTATAGTCTCGTTCTCTGTCTATAGAGATGGAAAGCGATCTTAGTTTGGTAACCGATGTAAGTAAAACGGAAATCAAATCACGCATAGGCTAAGTAGCCTAATGCATGTCTGAGATGTACCTGTAACTCCAAACTGTAACCCTGGTACAAGTGTGTCGGGAACACCGTCAATTGATGTTGCACTTGTAGGGAAACTGTGTAATCCATTGACCAGATCAGCGAAACGTGTGTACAAAGCAGCAGACAGCTGTTTGCAGTACTATGCTGTAGTACAACCGTCGACTGTTCTCCGCCCCGCTTCTTCCTCATTGGTCGTTTGGCAGTAGTAGTCCAGCCAGCAGTCTACTTGTGTAGAGCCAGGGCCGTGCTACCAAACGGGCAGGTAGTGCACGTGCCCCGGGGTCCCCTTTATAATAAGCATTGCATGCATCTATAATCACATTTGCGTAGTGGCATACAGTTGAGCAGACACGTTTTTAGGATTTCCACACATGGGGATTTTTGTTGTTGCAGGGTCTGGGGGAAAAAGGGCATTTTATAAAAACATGTCATGTCATTTGCATAATAGAACACATTAGCAGAATAATATTTTATTCCACACAAATGGACAAATGCAGGCTACTACTGTGCAACTCGCTATTCAGGTAGGATGCCATTTTTTTACTTTATTTTTTCATATTTATAATAATTTGTTTTATCATTATTATTACTGTATATCATTGTTATTATTGTATACCTATTTATTCATCTAAACCAGTTCTTTAAATATGAAAAACATGTTTTGTTTCATTCTGTTGAGACATTTTCGTTGGATAAATTAAGTTTGATCTGTCTTTTTAATTGTGTGGTCCATTTTTAGCTTAAAATGGGTTATAAGTAGGCATTTTGTAAAATAAATATCATTAGCCTATACTGTCATTTGTTGGGTACTGTAGGCACTAGCCTTTATTGGTAACTGCTCAATATAGCCTGTTCAAAGCTTTTGTGAAGGTTTAATCCAGTTCGCAAGTGTTTTGTTGCATTCTGTTGAACAGTAATGTGTTTGCTGCAATTTAATATCATGCTCATATTTTCACTATAAACAATGGCTTGACTTACTACTGTATATCACCCCAATAAAGTTTAGAACATTTTGTGAACGTTTGGTGTTGTGTGGCTATTAACCTATTATACTGCAGGCCTATGAAATGAAGGCAGTACGCACTTGCACTCCAACTGACTCCGACAGTTGAACTTGAGGTGAAGAAGACTTTTTCAGACCTACCAGAGTTACTACTTTAATCTAACAATATAATGATTATCTTTATAAAAAATAGTTGTATCGAAAAATAATGAATTAGCCTCCTTCCGTATGCCATTATCTGTACAGCAGATGCAGTAGTCTATCTGACAATTATAAAGAAATGCATGTTGGTGTTGTAGCTTGCCCCAGGCATATCTCTATCTCTCTCACACTTTCTGGAGCTAGGCCGAAAGCTTCTCTTTCTTTATATATATATATTTTTGAAATATTAATATCATACAGTGGATACCTGAGCCTATAGGCCTATGTATGCAATGCCCTGATGCATTTAGTGCTCAAATCTCTGACAGCTGAACCGTCAGGTGGAACATTTTAGTTTTAGGAAAGTAAAAACCATTCAAACAGTAGGCTGTAAAGTTGTGCATGTGCTACACAAGGATTTTGTTTTTGTAATTTGTTAAAATCTGTTTTTAAGGACTTATGTGGCTCATTTGGTGAATATCCCTCATTTATTGATGGCGCTGGCTGCGTGGGTAGACACCCTAATGTGTTACGCAGCTAATGCATATCGATGACAGGTACATATCTCAAATGTCCGCTAAATTAAAATCTTTCCAGTCACTTGTCCGGTGCCAAATTTTCCTGTCAGGGTGGGATGTCCTTCAATCTGGAAAAAGACAAGGGGGGGAGAAATTATCCTCACAACTACTTTTATTAACCTGCATAAATAACTGTTATACTTACATTTTGCGAAGTTATCCCTTATTTTCCTGGAAACTTTATCCAAGCGTGGATTTCTGTCTGCCATTAATTCAGATTTTTTTATGGGATAGCCTCCCTGGCAAAAGATACATGGGATTGGGACATGCCAATTTTGACGTCCGGCCTAGACATTCTGCCAGCTCATGTCTCGTTAACCATCAGTGCTTGTTAAATTCACCCAGCTGATCTCAATTGCAACCATTATTGGTCACCTCATTACTGCTCACTTAAGATATGTTTGCCGTCAGGTTGGTATTGTCATTGCATCAATTTAGTCCTTTTTGAACAGACTAATGGCGATTTATCAATTTGACAACCATTCCGTACAATCAAAATGAAATATTTCCTTGTTAACCAACGGCAAATCTAGTGTGAAAATGTAGCTATATGTGCGTGCTGCAGGAAGCGGCCCTTACTGCTAGACCCACCCAGGCCACGATTGAATTCAATTTAGTGTTTTTGAGTTTTGAGTACAGACACCAGTGTCTCAGGTTAGGCAGTTTCTGTGCCACACTAAATACATTTGCCAAGAAGGTGAATTTTGATGTGGAGAATCTTTTTACGGGTAAAATTGACTCCAACCAAACACAACGTAATCTTTCTAAGACAGAGGGGGACGAGATTCTACCAATCTCTTACCTTCAACCCTACAGAGGACCTAAAAACGGAACAGAAAGGGATCCTCACAGAAGCTAAGGAGAATGGCTACATTTCAGACAATGAGTTCAACTTTATTTTCAATGGCAGTCCCCGTGTGGCTTCTTTTTATCTTCTTCCAAAAGTCCACAAGAATCTTGAAAATCCCCCAGGCAGACCAGTCATTAGTGGCAATGAAACTCTGATTACTTTACATTGATTACTTTATTAAGCCTTTTCTGACGAAACCCCCAGCCTATCTTCAAGATACCACAGATGTGTTGAACAAATAGCATACATTTTTTTGACCTCGACATCAGTAAAAATGACAAAGGTTGTTTGCACACATCAATCTTTAGGAAGCCTGCAGATGGGAATACCATTCTGAGGGCAGACAGCTTTCACACCAAAAGGCTAAAAGAGAACATTCCATATGGCCAATTCCAAAGAGTCCACAGAATTTGCGAACAGGAAACAGACTACAGTGTCAAATCTGCTGAATTGGAGAATCACTTCTTGAATCGGGGCTACATCGCTCAGGTCTTGAAAGATGCAGGTATAAGGGCCGGACTACTTGAGAGAGAGAACTTGTTGCGAAGGGGAGTGCCTCGTGATACATCAGAGAGAGTGTACTTTGTTACAAAATACAGCATTGAAGCAGAGAACGTTAAAAGAATCATTCAAAATAATTGGGGAATCATCCAAAGTGATACGCTACTATGCCAAGTCTTCCCTGAACCACCAGTCATAAGCTTTAAGAGATGTCCTACCCTAAATTACAAATTAGTCCACAGCTATCTTCCTGGTGACTCTCAAAAAACTTGGCTTGACCACAAACCCAAGGGCTCTTTTAAATGTAACCATTTCAACCATTGCAGAAATATTGAACAGAAAAAGTATTTTGTTGACACGGCTTCTAAAATGGAGTATTACGTCAAGCATTTAATTTACTGCAAAACCACTCATGTCATCTACAGATTGGAATGTCCACAGTGCAAGGTGTTCTATATTAGACGGACAAAGAGACACCTTCAAGACCGCTTAGCGGAATACAAGTACGCCATACTTAGGCAATGAAGACTACCCCATGCCAAGGCACTACTAAGTCCTTACACCATGGCAATCCTGCCTCCCTACAAGCTATGGGTATTGATCATGTTCCGGCCTCAATTACAAAAGGGGACCGTCAAAAACAGTTAAACCAAAGGGAACGTTTTTGGATTTACAAACTGCAGGCCACTAAGTACCCTGGTTTAAATGAAGATATGGATTTCCCACCCTTCCTATAGGGTCGTGATAGGTCCATTTGCTGTCATCTAGTGGACATTTTGCTCAATTGCCCTCAGCTATGTTTAGAATGTTGTTGTCCATGTTTGCTGTGTTCTAGTGTACTACGGAATATATTGCTTTCTTATTCAGACATTTTAATTCCAAACTACAACATTTTCAGACAAGATAGAACTGCCAAAGGGGGCGGTGTTGCAATCTACTGCAAAGATAGCCTGCAGAGTTCTGTCCTACTATCCAGGTCTGTACCCAAACAATTTGAACTTCTACTTTTAAAAATCCACCTCTCTAAAAACAAGTCTCTCACCATTGCCGCCTGCTATAGACCACCCTCTGCCCCCAGCTGTGCTCTGGACACCATATGTGAACTGATTGCCCCCCATCTATCTTCAGAGCTTGTGCTGCTAGGCGACCTAAACTGGAACATGCTTAACACCCCAGCCATCCTACAATCTAAACTTGATGCCCTCAACCTCACACAAATTATCAATGAACCTACCAGGTACCTCCCCAAAGCCTTAAACACGGGCACCCTCATAGATATCATCCTAACCAACTTGCCCTCTAAATACACCTCTGCTGTTTTCAACCAAGATCTCAGCGATCACTGCCTCATTGCCTGCATCCGTAATGGGTCAGCAGTCAAACGACCTCCACTCATCACTGTAAAACGCTCCCTGAAACACTTCAGCGAGCAGGCCTTTCTAATCGACCTGGCCGGGGTATCCTGGAAGGATATTGATCTCATCCCGTCAGTAGAGGATGCCTGGATATTTGAAAAAAATGCCTTCCTAACCATCTTAAATAAACATGCCCCATTCAAGAAATTTAGATCCAGGAACAGATATAGCCCTTGGTTCTCCCCAGACCTGACTGCCCTTAACCAACACAAAAACATCCTATTTCGTTCTGCATTAGCATCGAACAGCCCCCGTGATATGCAGCTGTTCAGGGAAGCTAGAAACCATTATACACAGGCAGTTAGAAAAGCCAAGGCTAGCTTTTTCAAGCAGAAATTTGCTTCCTGCAACACTAACTCAAAAAAGTTCTGGGACACTGTAAAGTCCATGGAGAATAAGAACACCTCCTCCCAGCTGCCCACTGCACTGAAGATAGGAAACACTGTCACCACTGATAAATCCACCATAATTGAGAATTTCAATAAGCATTTTTCTACGGCTGGCCTTGCTTTCCACCTGGCTACTCCTACCCCGGTCAACAGCACTGCACCCCCCACAACAACTCGCCCAAGCCTTCCCCATTTCTCCTTCTCCCAAATCTGCTCAGCTGATGTTCTGAATGAGCTGCAAAATCTGGACCCCTACAAATCAGCCGGGCAAGACAATCTGGACCCTTTCTTTCTAAAATTATCTGCCGAAATTGTTGCCACCCCTATTACTAGCCTGTTCAACCTCTCTTTCGTGTCGTCTGAGATTCCCAAAGATTGGAAAGCAGCTGCGGTCATCCCCCTCTTCAAAGGGGGTGACACTCTTGACCCAAACTGCTACAGACCTATATCTATCCTACCATGCCTTTCTAAGGTCTTCGAAAGCCAAGTCAACAAACAGATTACCGACCATTTCGAATCTCACCATACCTTTTCTGCTATGCAATCTGGTTTCAGAGCTGGTCATGGGTGCACCTCAGCCACGCTCAAGGTCCTAAACGATATCTTAACCGCCATCGATAAGAAACATTACTGTGCAGCCGTATTCATTGATCTGGCCAAGGCTTTTGACTCTGTCAATCACCACATCCTCATCGGCAGACTCGACAGCCTTGGTTTCTCAAATGATTGCCTCGCCTGGTTCACCAACTACTTCTCTGATAGAGTTCAGTGTGTCAAATCGGAGGGTCTGCTGTCCGGACCTCTGGCAGTCTCTATGGGGGTGCGACAGGGTTCAATTCTTGGACCTACTCTCTTCTGGACCTACTCTCTTCTCTGTATACATCAATGAGGTCGCTCTTGCTGCTGGTGAGTCTCTGATCCACCTCTACGCAGACGACACCATTCTGTATACTTCTGGCCCTTCTTTGGACACTGTGTTAACAACCATCCAGGCAAGCTTCAATGCCATACAACTCTCCTTCCGTGGCCTCCAATTGCTCTTAAATACAAGTAAAACTAAATGCATGCTCTTCAACCGATCGCTACCTGTACCTACCCGCCTCTCCAACATTACTACTCTGGACGGCTCTGACTTAATACGTGGACAACTACAAATACTTAGGTGTCTGGTTAGACTGTAAACTCTCCTTCCAGACCCATATCAAACATCTCCAATCCTAAGTTAAATCTAGAATTGGCTTCCTATTTCGCAACAAAGCATCCTTCACTCATGCTGCCAAACATACCCTTGTAAAACTGACCATCCTACCAATCCTCGACTTTGGCGATGTCATTTACAAAATAGCCTCCAATACCCTACTCAACAAATTGGATGCAGTCTATCACAGTGCAATCCGTTTTGTCACCAAAGCCCCATATCCTACCCACCATTGCGACCTGTACGCTCTCGTTGGCTGGCCCTCGCTTCATACTCGTCGCCAAACCCACTGGCTCCATGTCATCTACAAGACCCTGCTAGGTAAAGTCCCCCCTTATCTCAGCTCGCTGGTCACCATTGCATCTCCCACCTGTAGCACACGCTCCAGCAGGTATATCTCTCTAGTCAAAACCAATTCTTTCTTTGGCCGCCTCTCCTTCCAGTTCTCTGCTGCCAATGACTGGAACGAACTACAAAAATCTCTGAAACTGGAAACACTTATCTCCCTCACTAGCTTTAAGCACCAACTGTCAGAGCAGCTCACAGATTACTGCACCTGTACATAGCCCACCTATGATTTAGCCCAAACAACTACCTCTTTCCCTACAGTATTTAATTTTTTTATTTATTTTGCTCCTTTGCACCCCATTATTTTTATTTCTACTTTGCACATTCTCCCATTGCAAATCTACCATTCCAGTGTTTTACTTGTTATATTGTATTTACTTTGCCACCATGGCCTTTTTGCCTTTACCTCCCTTATCTCACCTCATTTGCTCACATCGTATGTAGACTTGTTTATACTGTATTATTGACTGTATGTTTGTTTTACTCCATGTGTAACTCTGTCGTTGTATGTGTCGAACTGCTTTGCTTTATCTTGGCCAGGTCGCAATTGTAAATGAGAACTTGTTCTCAACTTGCCTACCTGGTTAAATAAAGGTGAAATAAATAAATAAATACAATTCTTGACACTTCTCCCAGTCATATTTAAGGTTAGAACTACCTTTCTAGGCGTTCTGATACTTCTAGCTTGGAGTTAAAAATGTTCGATAACATATCTACAGTATTTCACTTTTTAATGTGTATAGTAGTGCTTACTAGGTGTGTCCAATCAATTTTGTAACCCCTCCCTCTTCAAATTAGGGCTGATTGGAAAAGCTGTTCAAAAGAGGACGTTGCAGTATTATTATTTATTTGTACTCCCTGACGAAGGCTTTGCAGCCGAAACGCGTCAGATTTTTAAAGCTTGTTTTCCATTGAACATGCGACACAAATAAAGGTATTTTAATTAATTATATGAAGAGTGGCTTGGTCCTCCTTTCTTTTTGATAACCAATTCACCCCTTCTACCAAAGAGCACCTTCTGTCTACCAAAATGTACTACTGTTTACCTTAGTAGCGCTTCCCTTCCCCCTCTTTTTATCAATTTTGAGTTTATTCATAACCTTAGGATAAACTAGACACTTGTATGTCGTAGTATAGTGGAGACCAATATCAATGTTGTGTTATTGAGCTATATAAAACTATGGTTGTTGATGTTTATGGCTGCATTGCAGATACATTTTTGTATATTTGAATGTGTCAGTAATAGGACCTAGGAATAGCTTTTGAGCGAGCGAGAGAGAACATCATTTTGATAGCAAGCCTTAATCCCAATAACTCGACTGCCCCAGCACGGAGAGAAAAATAACTGCTAATTTTAAGCCACTCGAGGCTCATTTGAATTTCCTGATGCATCAGGAAAATTATCTGCAAAAAAAGTGTAATCAAGTTAAGATCTGACATCTGTAGGTGCAAAGATTACCAACACATTCACATATAACAAGACTACCATCCCATTCACATCCAACACATTCACATCCACACTGGCATAATACATATTGTTTAAGGTTACAGTGTCATACGGGACATCCCCAGCCGCCAAATTTCATTAAATAAAACCATTATGTGGTTCCTTGAGGAAACTAACATGCAAAATACACAAAGGGTTTCCCTGAATCCATGTATATGTCCCAAATGGCTCCTTATTCCCTTTATAGAGCACTACTTTTGACCAGGGCTCTGCTCAAAAATATCCAGAGTTGCTCTGTGTGGCTGAGTTTGACACACTGTTTTGGCTTATGCCATTTTTGCATGAATGACCACACAAAAGGAGTGAATCCCTGCCTAGTAGCCCGTGGCAACCATTGCCACCCAACTCACTGTAACCCTGAGAGGAAGGGAAAGAATGAATCCCAGCTGTAAGACTCTGCCTGGACAGAAATTCTGTCTTCCAACACTGTGTTTTACATGAAAAAGGAAAATCATCTGTACTTCTCTCGGATAGTAATAGTAGTTCATAAGATAAGGTGTTTATGGGTTACTAGGCATTTTCGGATGGTCTTTATCCTCCATTTTTTTAATGAATACTGTTTTTTTTACGTTGAGGAGAGACTCTGCACGAGGAGAACCTAGGTCTATTGTGTAGATTTGGGTGCAGGAATCAAACACTGTAGAGCACAGCAATATTATGTGTGCGGGCATCTCATTCCTTTATCTCAGTATTATCATTTTTTTTGCCCAGCTCAGATATTCTAAAGTTTAGGCTGTGCGAATCACGCTCTTTCTCTTCCTAGACCTTTACCGATAATATTGTAGCCCAGAGGAGCGCCAACATTCATTATATCAAAAAAATCTAAGCAACCTCCATATTTGTTTGTGATATTCCCTTGAGCACCAGCAGCCCTGAGTTTTCAGGAGGGGGTACAGATCATGTAAAATATTCAGCTCCCTACCAACGAATAGCGTTAGATTTTATTGGAAAATCATTGTTCCATTTGCCTTGGTAAATTGTGTTATGTCTGTTTGAATGTCAGCTGAATATTTGTTGGTCTTTTTTCATCTCTCAGAAATATATCAAGAATGGACAAAACAAACTGTGTTGACAGAACCATAACAATAGGAGGCAAGTGTATTCCCTCCCGCACCTTCGCTAAAAGAGAGAATGAAGAGAGACAGAGAGAGCCTGAGCGAGAGAGAGAAGGGGGAGGCAAGACTTTGGGAATAGCTTGACAGTGAGATAAGTGACAGTGCATGACAGGTGAAATGTGAGTTCTACTGATGCAGTAACAGGGGAATATGGCCAGTAGGTTTTAGAAACATCAACTTTTGCCCTTATTCCTTCAACTAAAGGTCCGCCTGGATGCAGTCAAAATCACTTCGCATCTCATACATCAGTGAATGACTCACTTCGCATTTGACCTTGAAGCGCTTACCTCCAGCATGGCAAATTCACTCCTTTATGTAGAAAAGGCCTCTCTTCTTGGTATGTTTTTAGATAGTGTTTCCTTGTTTATGTGACGCGCAGGATGCAGCCATCAATCATATTGTATGTAATTTCATTTCTCAACACACACACATTATAAAAAGGTTGAGTGACCATGAAAGTCAGTGGTTCTTTCATACTCCTTCAAAAATTCAGATCCAGAAAAGGGGGTTCTTGATTCTGGAGTTGCATCCCAAATGGCACCCTACTCCCTTTTGGGCTCTAGTCGAAAGTAGTGTATTATATAGGGAACATTGTGCCATTTGAGACGCAGACTAGTATGGGAATAGAGTGCCATTTGGGATGCATCCTCATTCCCCCTAGATGCCAGGAGAATGAGGGGATCTGAGGTCTGATAGTGAAGTGTGCCATGTCGCCTTCACTCTTAGAAAAAAGGGTTCCAAAACGGTTCTTCAGCTGTCCCCATAGGATAAACCTTTTTGGTTCCAGGTAAAACCCTTTTGGTTCAAGGTAGAACCATTTTGGTTCCAAGTATAACCGTTTTGGGTTCCACGTAGAACCATTTCAACGGAGGGTTCTACATTGAATCCAAAATGGTTATGCTTGGAACCAAAAGTATTCTACCTAGAAACAACAAGGGTTTTTCAAATGGTTATTCTATGGGGATAGCTGAAGAACCCTTTTAGGTTCTAGATAGCACCTTTTTTTCTAAGAGTTTTCAGACCAGTGACTCTCAGATACGGATAGCTTTCACCCAGAGCACAATAAGTCACCAGTGTTGACCAGTGAGGCGGATCATATCCCGATCCCAGCTTCAGTTCCCTCCCTTTCGGTCTTTTCCATTAGATTACTAAATCAATGTAGGACAGCTAATTTATATTCCACACAGAGCTCCTTGGCCAATGGACAGAAATACTTAGTGGGTGAAGGATAAAGATGGCTGGACACACTCACTCTCTTACTCCCGCCTGCTTGTGTTTATCATTAAGCCCTTTCTTCAGAATTCTCTTGATTTAAATTGTATGGATAATCAAATTAGTATATTTTGCAATTACTCTTCACTTTGCAATGGAATGACAAAAAAATAATATTTTTAAGTACCATATTATTTAATGAACCCTTCATTGTCAATCTCATCCTACAGAATAGTTTTGAACAGGGATAAACACCCTGGGAATTTAACACATGCTGTATTAGCTTTATTTGATTTATATAAAACACAATAGTTTCTGGGACCAGAAATCAGCATGGGCATTTCTAACACACTGGCTCATATTTTTCCTCGAGGCCCCCATTTATAGTCAATGATAATTCTGCATAAAAAATATTTTTATGGCAAAACCTCCCAATTTAGACCAGCCCACTAGGTTAAAAATGGACCAGCCCATCTGGCATTTGCCCAAACTGCGCTATGGCCAGTCTGTTTCTGGATGAAATGGAGAGAGCTGTAGCATGTCATTCCCTATACAGTCTACAGCTATGACTTCCCCAGACCACTGTCTTTGTGTAGTCACTGGTGATACGGAAGCCTCTACTTCCTCTGCCCACTGGTAGATAACCCAGTCTGGCCTACCCCATCTCTGGCTATGCTGCTTCAGATGCCTCAGCAATACCCTGCTTCACTCTTCTATCCTCTCTCCTGCTCCCAGAGGATCGATTTAGTCATTGGGGGTAGGTAGCTCACTGTATAGTATGAAGCTCCAAGCCCCTTCATTACGAGGGCTTTGTGAATGCGTGCTGCTGCCAGCCCTGTTTAGGCTGTGTAGCCCAAGGTTATGTACTCAAGACCACTATTGCAACCTCTGTCTGCTTTACTTTCCATTTCTCCCCAAGCTGGGTCAGACAAAAGCCGTGCATTTTATTGGGTCACCGTGGTGCACTCAGCTTGAATTAGTCGAGGGACGTGTGAGAACAGGCCAGTTTCCCAGACTCAAATTAAGACTAGTACTGGACTAAAAAGCACTTTCAATGGAGAATCTCCATTGAGCATGCTTTTTAGTACAGCACTAGGCCTAATCTATGTCCCCGAAAACCGTCCTTACAAGTTAGCAAATTCCACATAGATAGTGTATAAACAGAATGCATCGACTAATGTCGTTTTAATGGGTCACATTAGCATAGGGTACTTCGCTAAGGAACCAATAGTGCTGCCTAAAGCCATATATTAAGAGAGTTCGGCCAGGTTTTAGAATAGACGCCATGTTTGCGCCTTTATCCTTGAAATGTTGCTGATATAACAATACGAGAGCGGCTACGACAATTCCCTATGTAATTACCTGCTGTAAACAAGCAAAACAGAATAGCGAATTTAACAGACGTTTTTATTGAATCGCTAAATAATGTGCATCCAAGTCTACTGTGTTGTGGTGTCAACAAAGTGCATATCTGTTTAGACTGGGCATCTTCATTGGTTTTGAAAAAGATCAGAAATAAACAGCACAACGCCAAAGCGTCAATTATCACTTAGCAACGGCTATGGAGGAGAAAGTGGCGCTCTTGGAACGTTCAGATTGAAAGCGCAACTCTCCATTTATACGACTCTGGTGCGGCCTGTCATTTAATACGTTGAATTACAACAACCTCAAAGCACCATTCAGCACCTTACATGAGAGAAAGTTAAGGCTAAAAATAGGTATTCATACATAAATATGCTTAAACACTTTCATGCACAGAAGCACACCTGGTACAGTGTCCATCCTTTACACTGCTTTAGGACACTTCTGAGTTAAGCTGTACGCTCCCTGAGCAGCTGCCAGTATGAGCAAACAAACGCACGCATATAGTCACGCACAGAGATATGCACACACACACACACACACACACACACCAACTCTTACTGTAAGCAGCAACAGCAGCAGCTGAGAGACAACACAAGGTCCTACAGTAGCAGCTGAGAGACAAAACAAGGTCCCACAGCAGCAGCTGAGAGACAACACAAGGTCCTACAGCAGCAGCTGAGAGACAACACAAGGTCCTACAGCAGCAGCTGAGAGACAACACAAGGTCCTACAGCAGCAGCTGAGAGAAAACACAAGGTCCTACAGCAGCAGCTGAGAGACAGCACAAGGTCTTACTTAGCATTGTGACAGGTCTTCAGGCATTTGGTGGCACAGTCCCTTCAAAGACACGTAGGAGGACAAGAAAAACAAGATTACTTGGCATTCATTCACTGCGAAATCAAACGCATGCTGAAATAATTTCATACAATGCGATCTGGGAAAGCGGTACTCTATTTTCCACCCCTCCCCCTGTTCTCCATATTCTGGAAGGCCTCTGTGAATAGGCAATAACAAATTGAGGGTGATAATATGTGACAACTTGTAAAGACACGAAAAAAGAGTATGTGGCTCTGACAACTTTCAGTCTCATTTTATGTATGTCATGCTATTTATTGGTGAAGTTATGGCTTGAATTGTTATCAAATGCTGTAGGTGATTTGTGTCTATTGATTAGTTGATTAATGACATGTTTCATTGTGAATAAACCTACAAAATGTATGCATCCCAAATGGCACCCTATTCCCTATATAGTGCACTACTTTTGACCAGAAAGTACTACTGGTCAAAAGTGGTCCACTGTAAAGAGAATTAGGGCGCCGTTTGGGATGCAGTTAATTATACCATTGCTTTTGTGGTCCACCAACAGAAGGTTTTTAATTCACTGTGCACTATGTGATTCAATACTTTAGAGAATTGCATATGTTTATAGGGAATTATCAGCATATTTTTGAGAACCAAAGACTGACACGTGAAGGCACACTCCAATTGATGGTAAACTGATTGATGGTAACCTATTCCCTATATATATAGGGAATAGGTTACCATCAATCAGTTTACCATCAATTGGAGTGTGCCTTCACATGTCAGTCTTTGGTTCTCAAATATATGCTGATAATTCCCTATATATATATATATATATATATATATATATATATATATATATATATATATATATATATATATATATATATATAGGGAATAGGGTGCCATTTGGGAGTCAAACAGAGTAGAAGCAGATGGACTACACTTCAGCATCTTGATTTATTAGATAAGACACGCTAGTTCAGCTCCACCCTGCACAACATGGGCCTGTTTAACTGGACTGTGGCTCTGTCTGTGGAGACTAATTAATCACGCTAGTGTTTAAGCCCCAGTGTTACGCCATAACACAAGAGGGCGAAACAGAACAGTGGTCTACCATTATAATCAGGCCTGCAGGATTCTAACTCTGGTCGACCAAGATATATGCTGTTGCTGCCCTGGCTTGCGTGTGTGTGTGTGTGTGTGTGTGTGTGTCTGTGTCTGTGTCTGTGTCTGTGTGTGTGTGTGTGTGTGCGCGCGTGTGCATGTGTGAGTGTGTGTGTACACCCATCGCATACTACTGTAGTTATTTAGTGCACTGAAGGTTAACTGAAATTCATGGTCCAAAGCTCAGGTTAGACACCCACAGACATCTTCCATGTCAGGCACAGCATCAGTGGAAACATGTATCGTGCTAAAATCTGTGTGGGGTCTATGTGATCTATATTGTTTGATAAGCATGGCATGGTGGGTTAAGGAAACAATCAGTGGGAGGTCACACAAGTTTGTCCTTGACTCCCTGTTTACTTAAATAATATTTTAAACAATATTGGTAAATGGCACTTTTACAGTATGTGGAAAAACAATTTTCACATACTGTAAAAGTAAGTATTTCACTGTTAGTCTACACCCGTTGTTCACGAAGCATGTGACAAATACATTTGGATTTGAATTGATTTCTCAATTTAAAGTGCTCTACTATAGGTCATGTAAAAGGATTGATAAGTGATACAAGTTGGATAACTGTACTCACGGCATCCATAATTTGTTTCCATCAGCATGTATCCATCAACTTACCCCAGGGCCTTTTCTCAGTCTGTCTGTCAGCTGGACATTCCCCAGAGTGGTAAAGAGGGCAGGCCCCTGTGAAATTGGGAGCAGGCAATAGAGGTATTTTCCTGTCCCCTATGCTGAAGGGTTGAAAAGGAGAGGAGACCCAAGGTTTATTTAAGCATTAAGCAATAAGTATGGTATGGTATATGGCCAATATACCACAGTCCCCAGATGTGCCTTATTGCTATTATAAACTGGTTACCAACGTAATTAGAGCAGTAAAAATATGGTCTGATATACCACGGCTGTCAGCCAATCAGCATTCAAGGCTCGAACCACCCCGTTTATAATAGTATACAGTGTATAAGCCCTCTGGCCTTGTTAGATCATGTCGTACACAGTGTCACTCTGAACTCACCTGCTGGATGCCTACAGTCAGTGTTCTTGCTCTGTTGTACGTTAATTAAAAGAAGACAAATCACCCACTGGGCACAGATGTCAGTTCGATGTCCTGAAGCAGACCGTGAAATCCCCGGCTCTTGAGCGTGACAGAGGGTGCTCTTTCCCAATCAACAGTGTGTCCCTTGAAATACAGACATTATTGGTGTATTAAAGGTCAGGCAGAGCTAAAGCACAACACACAGGAGCATCTTACTGCAAGAATAACTGATACATGCTATGAAATTAATATATTTGATTTGTTTAACTCAGATAAATAAATTGTTAAACCGCTCTCGTGTCAATCCCTGTGATTTTAGGTGCTAACTGAATTACGTGTTCAAATTCCAATGACAGCCTTCAATGTTGAATCAATTGATTAAAGGAATCACCGTTCTGAGATCAATTTTGGACCTAATTTACTCTGTGAACTCTGACAAAGTGCAGGCCATGAAGTGTGAATAAACAACCATTAGTGAACGGCTCTTCTTATAGGACTCATACAGAACAGCTATAGCCAGCTGAAACACAGTAGAGAGCACACGGGACATTCAGTTAAACATACCACCTATCAAAGGGACACTTGGAACTGTAGGTAACTAGGCACACATCCGTCTACACATGCTGATCCATGGATGAATAAACAACGACTGTTGGTGCTCCCCTTCCTCCTCCATGTATCCTTAAAGCACCATAGGGCCCTGACTATACATTTTCACAAGCTCTCCCCTCTCTTTTGACCATCTCTTAAAAGGGTATAGTATTTATTAACAGTGTATGATTCCTCTGGGAGATGTCTTTGTACTATACTCACCTTATAGGACTTACCATTGGGTAGAATACGCAATTACCTCAGGCCTCATATCAAGGGGCCTCGTGAGCAATTTAAAAAAAAAAAAAAAAATATATATATATATATATATATATATATATATATATATATATATATATATATATATATATATATATATATATATATATATATATATATATATATATATATATATATATATATATATATATATATATATATATATATATATATATATATATATGTCTCCACTTGAGGCCCTCCCATGCTCCGCTCGAGGCATAATGAATAAGTAATAAAAATCCCTATCAAAATATGTCTGTTTAAGCTTCACACCACATCCACCACATCCACCGATATCGGCCTTGGAAAGGGTCGTCACTAGTTACCACAGCCACAAAGTCATAATTTCTATAATGTATCTTCTTAAAATCTGATTTTAAACCTAACCCTTACCTTAACCCTAACTTTAACCACACTGATAAACTCATGACTAACCTTCCATTTTTGTTGTCATGACTTTTTACAATATAGACAATTTTGACTTTGTGGCTGTGGTAACTGACAACCAGTGGAAAGGTGGAAGAGCTACAGAGTGTTAGTCAGTCCAGGAGACATCTCGAAAATCAGTTGTTTCTCAAAAACGTCTGCAGTCTGAATGGTTGTTCTACACACTAATATGACACCTCAGACTGGCCTCTGCCTGGGGCCTCCAAATCACTAAATCTGCCCCTGGTTATATTCTTTCTAACTGCATTACAGTACTGTTTGAAAGGTTTCATTTGACATAGAGTTGTATGATGGCTCCCTCTTGTGGAGAGTGACGACTACCATTTGCTTGATAGAGCATATCTTTTTTATAAAGGGACAGAACTACTGTAGTCCTCACAGTTGTTACATTATGAATTCACCTTTATTAACACCAATCAGAGAGACATGTTTTAATATTTCAACAACTAGCTTTGTATTTTTTAATTCCTTGCCGTGCAAAACAAAAACTTGTCGTAGGATTTCTGCATTTGATAGACTTTTAATCTGTAAATGTGTCAATAATTTTACCAAAATTGAACCATAAATAACTGAGTTAATAGCATCTGCCTATTGTAACACTAACACAAGTGGCACTTAAAATAAAAAGGTAGATATTCTCAGCTACAGACCCACTGTAGCATACCTTGTAGTGCTGTAGGAAAATGTCACTAGTAAAGCAATTGCCGAAGGGGTTGAAATCTATAAGGAAGAAAGTACTTAAGGGGAATATATATCAGGGTCACCACTCCACACCTCATTTGAGAGGATTTCAATCCCGACCAAAGTCAACCCTCTCCAAAACCACACTCAACTCAGGAGGACTGTTTCCATTTAAGCATTTGGGGTTTTCAGACAAATCTGGGCTAGAATACAAAATGAAGCATTCCGTGAATATGCATGGCTCTCCCCTCAGAGAGAGAGCGAGAGAGAGAGCAAACGAGAAAAATGGCTGGGGCAGGCAGATGAGTGTTGGCAGAAGAGTGCGAGGCGAGTGCCAAGCTTGCCCACAGGGATGGAGGGGCGCCAGAGAGCAGTGGCAGCCTGTTTGTCTTGGAATCCCACACCCAATCTGGAGTCCAGGAGAAAACGAGAAGCCCCTCGATCTGCTTCCAATTGGAGGATCAAATGTTGGTGTAAATGTCTGACAGCATCTCACCTCTCTTGACTCCTGCCCTGCCCTGGATGGAGGAGCAACGGTCTGATAGATGACGCTGCTGGCAGCATTTCAAATGGCACCCTATTCCCTATACAGTGCACTACTTTGACCATGTCCCAAAAGTATAGGGAATAGGGTACCATTTGGGGCATTTAACTGTCTGATTTAGCTCTTTCCCACCCCACACTAGAATGGGAAGTTTTAATTACCATTCAATTACCATACAAGTCATAAAACTTGGAGGCCTATTACATTTGGCAGATTGTGTCTTTTGCCCCAGGTTTCATTCTCCATGGATATCACCTTCTCAACACTGCCTCCATAATGTAGTGATCCTGTGTGGCTCAGTTGGTTAAGAGCTCAGCTCAGCTGGATAGCATCGCCATGATTGTGGGTTCAATTCAAATCCCATCAAATCAAATTGTATTGGTCACATACACGTGATTAGCAGATGTTATTGCGGGTGTACCAAAATGCATGTGCGTCTAGCGCTAACAAATTATACAACTTAAAAAACACAAATCTAAATAGGAATGAATTAAGACTATATACATATATAGACGAGTGATGTCAGAGCGGAACGGACTAAGATGCAGTAGAATAGTATAGAATACAGTATATACATATGAGATGAGTAATGCAAGATATGTAAACATTATTAAGTGACTAAGATACTGTAGAATAGTATGGAATACAGTATATACATATGAGATGAGTAATGCCAGATATGTAAACCTTATTAAAGTGACTAGTGTTTCATTCCTTAAAGTGACCAGTGATTTCTAGTCCATGCCTATAGGCAGCAGCCTCTAATGTGCTAGTGATAGCTGTTTAACAGCCTGATGGCCTTGAGATATAAGCTGTTTTTCAGTCTCTCAGTCCCAGCTTTGATGCACCTGCACTGACCTTGCCTTCTGGATGATAGCGGGGTGAACAAGAATTGGCTCAGGTGGTTGATGTCCTTGAGGATCTTTTTGGCCTTCCTGTGACATCGGGTGCTGTATGTGTCCTGGGGGGTGGGTAGTCTGCCCCCGGTAATGCGTTGGGCAGACCACACCACCCTCTGGAGAGCCTTGCGCTTGTGGGCGGTGCAGTTGCCGTACCAGGCAGTGATACAGCCCGACAGGATGCTTTCAAATGTGCATCTGTAAAAGTTTGTGATTGTTTGTGAGCCAAATTTCTTTAGCCTCCTGAGGTTGGAGGCTCTGTTGCGCCTTCTTCACCACACTATCTGTGTAGGTGGTCCATTTCAGTTTGTCAGTGATGCGTACACCAAGGAACATGAAGCTTACCACCTTCTCCACTGTGGTCCCGTCAATGTAGATAGGGGGTCCCCCCTGCTGTTTCCTGAAGTCCATGATAATCTCCTTTGTTTTGTTGACATTGAGTGAGAGGTTGTTTTCCAGGCACCACACTTGTAGACTGTCTCGTCATCGTTGATAATCAAGCCTACTACTGTTGTGTCATCTGCAAACTTGATGATTGAATTGGAGGCAAGGGAGTACAGGAGGGGGCTGAGAACACACCCTTGTGGGGCCCCAGTGTTGAGGATCAGCAGAGTAGAGGTAATGTTTCCTACCTTCACCACCTGGGGCGGCCCGTCAGGAAGTCCAGGACCCAGTTGCACAGTGCGGGGTTCAGACCCAGGGCCTCGAGCTTAATGATGAGCTTGGAGGGTACTATGGTGTTCAATGCTGAGCTATAGTCAATAAACAGCATTCTTACATAGGTATTTCTCTTGTCCAGATGGGATAGGGCAGTGTGCAGAGTGATGGTGATTGCATCGTCTGTGAATATATTGGGGGCGGTAAGCAAATTGAAGTGGGTTTAGGGTGTCAGGCAAGGTAGAGGTGATACGATCCCTGACTAGTCTCTCAAAGCACTTCATGATGACAGAGGTGAGTGCCGCGGGGCGATAGTCATTAAGTTCAGTTACCTTTGCTTTCTTGGGTACAGGAACAATGGTGGCCATCTTGAAGCATGTGGGGACAGCAGACTGTGATAGGGAGAGATTGAATATGCCCGTAAACACACCAGCCAGCTGGTCTGTGCATACTCTGAGGACGCGGCTGTGGATGCCGTCTGGGCCAGCAGCCTTGTGAGAGTTAACACGTTTAAATGTTTTACTCATTTAAGTAGCAGCAGCGTAAAGAGGGGTCTGGGTAGCCCTTTGATTAGCTGTTCAGGAGCCTTATGGCTGGGGGGTAGAAGCTGTTAAGAAGATTTTTGGACCTTGACTTGGCGCTCCGGTACTGCTTGCCAGGCGGTAGCAGAGAGAACAGTCTATGACTGGGGTGGCTGGAGTATTTGACAATTTTTAGGGCCTTCCTCTGACACCGCCTGGTATAGAGGTCCTGGATCGCAGGAAGATTGGCCCCATTGATGTACTTTTCCTTTTGTAGTCTGATTGTCTGTAGTCCATGCAGGGATCACATACTAAAACGACAACATACTAATATTACAATGTATGTACTCACTGTACTGTCGCTTCTGGTAAAATCATCTGCTAACCAGTATAGGCCTATACAGTGAAGATAATTAAACTATCCCAGTAATAATGTCCGACAGCTACCAGCAGAGGGAGAGCTGAAGTCACACATTAGCCCCATTTAAGGCCCAAAATAACTAACTGTATCTTGTTGACTGTTTGGAAATCTGCAACTGAATGACCATCAGTTCAGTGTCCCTTTTCGTCCATTTTATTTATACAGTTTACAACATTATTTTACTGGCAGCGAGTATCCATTCCATAAACACAATCCACAAGTTTCTTCAAGATAGTGTTACCTAACTCTTCTGCTGACCAATACAATGAGGCATTATCCCTCAGAGAGAGAGGGGGAGAGAAATGGAGGGAGAGAGAGTGTGGAGAGGGAGAGCGAGAGAGGGAGGGAGAGGGAGAGAGAGAGAGAGAGAAAAAGGGTGAGAGAGAGAAAGAGGAAAAGAGAACAGGTGAGAAAGGGAGAGATGGGGGAGAGATGAAAGACAGAAATTCCTTTATTAAGGGATTATTTGGCATTATCCACTGGCAAAAACTGGTTGAATCAACGTTGTTTCCACGTCATTTCAACTAGCAAATCAATGTGATGATTGGATTTGCAAAAAGTTATCAATGTCAGGGAATTTTGAATTTTTTTACCCAACTTTTAACCTAAATCCAATGACATGGTGAAATGTTTTGTTGATTTCACATTGAATTCACGTTAGTTGACAACTCAACCAAATGTAAATCAAAACTAGACGTTGAACTGACGTCTGTACCCAGGGAATATACTTGCCCGTCTATTCATTCGTGGGAGGGAACTCATGTTTACCTGAAGGCGGCAAGTTATTCCTCAACTGTCAGGTCAAATTTTCCTCCTGTCCCTTGCTGTTACAGAGAGGTTTTGTACTCTGCTCCTAGGGGACACAAGATCCATACGCACATATATCAGGATCACAGCAGTTCTGTTCCCACTCTACCTTCTACTCTCTCCTCCAAAGTCTCTTGTGTTTTGCTGACGCAGCTGATCTATTACCTGATACTGCTGGCCTAACAGAAACATGATGTAGTTCATTATGCACCCTGCAGGCTTGGACAAATAAGAGTTCAATCTTCCATTCAGCAGGCTGAAATATGAGCAGACTTTTTCCCAGTCTCCCTCTTGGGATTATCCCTCTGTCCACAGCAACTCCCCTGGGAGTGGGGTACCTACAAAGGTTCAGGCAGACATTCCTCTATTTTTATTGTAACCAAGATAATAATGGGCACGCAGCACGAGGTTAACATTATGGGACAGGTTATATATATGTAGCAAAAGAGGGCTATTCTGAGAATGTATTCCACAAAGGTTCCTGCTGATATTCAACCCCATTTAAAATGGGTGCACTGAAACATGGCAACGAATGTGTAAGACCTATATAGTACTGGACATGTATTCCACTGAGGAGCAGAACAATTACAAGATACTTTGACACAATCTATTGTGTAGGTAATTTGACACAAACTATACTACTCACTCATGAATAAGGGGGTTGGCAACTTTTTTTCTAAGCTTGTATGAATTAAACTAACTAAATGGATTCTGGGTCAGAATGACAAGCAATGTGAGTCTAATTGCTCTGTATGTGAGAGTTCTTGGCAGATCTTCAGCGCGTTGTAAATCACTACAAGTCACAGCCAGGTGCCACACCAATGGCTGATGGAGACCTTGACTGTGTCCCAAATGGTACCCTATTCCCTATATAGCCCTATGGGCCCTGGTCAAAAGTAGCACACTGTGTAGGGAATATGGTGCTATTTGGGATGCGTTCCTTGTGCTTAGTAACATCCCTCCATAGGCCTATACATAGGAGCTGTATGCAGTGAACACACACACTGTAAAACATATTGTTATGACCATGGGACTGATCTGTCACTTCATTAGTTTGCTTATTGGCAGAGAGAGCGGGCACACACAGCCATATTTATAAAGCAGGACCACTATAAAAGCTGACGAATGTTAAACAGATCTTAACAACTCCGATTTTGCTTCTCATTGAGCGTGTGTGTTTGTGTGAGTGCGTATGTGCATGTGCGTATGTGTGTGTGCATGTGTGCGTGTGCTTAAAAGAGGCCCCCAAGGGATAAAAAAAAAAGTGTGCCGTATAAACAGCAATTGCTGGAAACTTAAAGGGATACTTTGGGATTTTGGCAATGAGGCCCTTTATCTATGAACTTGTGGACACCATTTTTATGTATCTGTGTCCAGTATGAAGGAAGTTAGAGGTAGTTTTGCATGCCCATGATGTAGCCATATCGCTGGTGGGGTGAGCCCTCAAGTGTTCTGGAAGTATTAAACCCTTGCTATAATATTCCATTTTAACAGCCTCTATTATACATAGGGGAAAACGCTGGCAAGAGAAGGTCATCCCTGTGTGGGGAGGAGCCCAAGCAAGAGACAAAGTTCTGATCGCTCTAGTAGGGCTCTCATCCTGTCCAATGCGTGCACTGGACACAAGCGGTGGAGACACTCTTCCTCCATGGAGGAGTAATGCAGTGAGTGAAAAGCCAGCAGCTCTTAACATTATGCAAATTATAAGCACCACTTGTTTTGTGCACAAAACACAGGGTTAGGTTGTAAAGCAACCTTGGTATGAGGATGGAAAGGCTAATACTGAGGTGATTTTACATGAGAGAAATCCCATGCTTTTGAAGCTGGCTCGAACAGCGGCTGTGGAATGGCCTCAAGTATACCAGACACATCCAAGGATGGGACTAGTTGTTAGTATACTGGGCGTAAGTGACGATCACTCTGCATAAAACAGCAGATCAGGGGCAGTTTCCCCACTGTATTATTGTTAAAAACCTAAATGGCAAACGGTCCAAACACAAGCCACTCATATAGTGAGCGTGTGGCAGGGGCTTTAGTGCTCTGAACAGTCTACACAACTTTCAGAGGTAGATCTGTAGCATTAACATTCATCCTCTCCCAGGTCAGGCTCAAAGCACCACATGCCCGGCCCGGGGATGGAAGATCTCTCTGTTTGCTTGGGTCGGCTGATCCCTGCGCAACGGTAGCTGCCAGGATGTAGGTGGAGCATGTCTGCCTTTGGCTTATAGTTGCTATACTTAGTAACAGAGAGACCGACAGGGCCCATAAACCTTGGAATCTAGGCATGTTCAATGCAATGTTTCCCTTAGAGGGGGACTTGAGCCTCCTTGTAGGCTATTGCTCATGCACCCAAATGAGCCAGTTGATGACAGCTAGGTTTTCCCATGGTGGAGAGGTGAGACATTTCTATCAGTTATGCCAAGAGTGCACAGCGGAAGTAGAGCGGGAGATCTGTAACAAAGGCATATCAAATCCAACTGTATTTGTCACCTGCACCGAATGCAACTTCTGCAGACCTTACTGTGACATGCTTACTTACTTGCCCTTAACCAACAGTGCAGTTCAAGAAAGAGTAAACAAACATTTGACCAAATAAACTAAAGTAAAACAAATGACAAAAAGTAACACAATAAAATAACAATAACGAGGCTACAGTATATACAGGGGGTATATACTGGTACCGAGTCAATGTGCGGCGGTACAGGATAGTCAAGGTAATTTGTACATGTAAGTAGGGGTGAAGTTACTATGCATAGATAATAAAACAAATGGAGGGGCGGGGGTTGTCAATGTAAATAATCTGGTGGCCATTTGATGAATTGTTCAGCAGTCTTATTGCTTGGGGGTAGAAACTGTTAAGGAGCCTTTTGGTCCTAGACTTGGAGCTTCGATACCGCTTGCCGTGCGGTAGCAGAGAAAACAGTCTGACTTAGATAACTGGAGTCTTTGACAATTGTTGGGGCTTTCCTCTGACACCGCCAAGTCTATAGGTCCTGGATGGCAGGAAGCTTGGCTCCAGTGATGTACTACGCCGTAGTCACTTTTTGATGATCTGGGGACACATGCTAAATGTTTTCATTCTCCTGATGGGGAAAAGGTGTTGTCGTGCCCTCTTCACAATTGTCTTGGTGTGTTTGAACCATGATAGTTCATTGGTGATGTGAACAGCAAGGAACTTGAAACTCCACTACAGTTCTGTCAATTATTAAGGATCAGCCACTTTTTTCAATTTTTGCCTAAAATGACATACCCAAGTCTAACTGCCTGTAACTCAGGCCCTGAAGAAGAAATATGCATATTCTTGGTACCATTTGAAAGGAAACAATTTGAAGTTTATGGAAATGTGAAAGGAATGTAATACAATATAACACAATAGATCTGGTAAAGATAATACAAAGAAAAAAAAAAACAATTATTTTGTATTTTTTTGTACCATCATCTTTGAAATGCAAGATAAAGGCCATAATGTATTATTCCAGCCCAGGTGCAATTTAGATTTTGGCCACTAGATGGCATCAGTGTATGTGCAAAGTTTTAGACTGATCCAATGAACCATTGCATATCTGTTCAAAATGTTGTATCAAGACTGCCCAAATGTGCCTAATTTGTTTATTAATAGCTTTTCATGTTCAAAATTGTTCAAAATTGCTTTCACTGTAATAGCTATCGTAAATTGGACAGTGCAGTTAGATTAACAAGAATGTAATCTTTCTGACAATATCAGATATGTCTATGTCCTGGGAAATGTTCTTGTTACTTACAACCTCATGCTAATCGCATTAGCCTACATTAGCTCAACTGTCCCATGGAAGAGACACCGATCCCGAAGAAGATTTATTAATGGGGGCCTGTTTGTCCTGCCTTTTGCTATAGTCCACGATCAGCTCCTTTGTCTTGCTCACATTGAGGGAGAGGTTGTTGTCCTGGCACCACACTGCCAGGTCTCTGACCTCCTCCCAATATGCTGTCTCATCATTGTCGGTGATCAGGACTACCACTGTTGTGTCGTCAGCAAACTTAATGGTGTTGGAGTCGTGTTTGGCCATGAAGTTGTGGGTGAACAGGGAGTACATGAGGGGACAAAGCACACACACCCCTGAGGGGCCCCAGTGTTGATAATCAGCGTTTCAGAAGTGTTGTTGCATACCCTTACCACCAGGGGGCGGCCCGTCAGGAAGTCCAGGATCCAGTTGCAGATGGAGGGGTTTAGTTGCAGGGTCCTTAGTTTAGTGATGAGTTTTGTGGGCACTATGGTGTTGAACGCTGAGCTGTAGTCAATGAACAGCATTCTCACATATGTGTTCCTTTAGTCCAGGTGGGAAAGGACAGTGTGGAGTGCGTCCGGATTAGTGTCCCACTTCCTTGAAAGCCTTTAGCAAGAGCTGCTGTTGCCTGTAATACATGGCTTCTGGTTGGGATATGTATGTGCGGTCCCTGTGGGGACGATGTAGTCAATGCACTTATTGATGAAGCCGATGACTGAGGTGGTATATTCCTCAATGCCATTTGATGAATCCCTTGAACATATTCCAGTCTGTGCTAGCAAAACAGTCCTGTAGCGTAGCACGTCATCTGACCACTTCCATTTTGAGCAAGTCACTGTTACTTCCTGCTTTAGTTTTTGCTTGTATGCAGGAATCAGGAGGATAGAATTATGGTCAGATTTTCCAAATGGAAGGCGGAGGAGAGCTTTATATGCATGTCTGTGTGTGGAGTAAAAGTGGTCTAGAGTTTTTTTCCCTCTAGTTGCACATGTGACATGCTGGTAGAAATTAGGTAAAACAGATTTAAGTTTATCTGCATTAAAGTCCCCAGCCACTAGGAGCGCTGCTTCTGGATAAGCATTTCCTTGTTTGCTTATGGCCTTATACGGCTGATTGAGTATGGTCTTAGTGCCAGCATTGGTTTGTGGTGATAAATAGATGGCTACGAATAATATAGATGGGAACTCTTAGTAGATAGTGTGGTCTACAGCTCATCATATAGTGCTTTACCTCAGGCGAGCAATACCTCAAGACATATTTAATATTAGACACTGCACACCAGTTGTTACCAAACGTAGCTTCTCTGTCCTGCCGGTGCATGGAAAATTCCGCCAGCTCTCTATTATCCGTGTCGTCGTTCAGCCACGACTCGGTGAAACATAAAATATTACAGTTTTTAGTGTCCCGTTGGTAGTAGGCTATAATCTATATCATTTTATTTTCCAATGATTGCACGTTGGCCCATAGAACGGATGGCAGTGGGAGTTTACTCACCTGGCTACGAATTCTCGGAAGGCAGCCTGACCTCCGTCCCCTTTTTCTCCATATTTTCTTCAAGCAACTGACGGGTTTTTGGGCCCGTTCCCGAGAAAGCAGTATATCCTTTGCGTTGGATTCGTTAAAGAAAAATGCTTCTTCCAGTTCAAGGTGGGTAATTGCTGTTCTGACGTCCAGAAGTTATTTTTCGATCATAAGAGACGGTAGCAGCAACATTATGTACAAAATAAGTTTAAAAATAAGTTACAAACAATACGAGAAAACTGTCAAAATGGTACAGTTGGTTAGGAGCACGTAAAACGTCAGCCATCCCCTCCGGCGACATTCTAACCCTTGTAAGCGCATATCAGACGTTTTCAGATGGTCCTATAGCAGCCATGCCATATTGGTATGACACTAAGTATAGTGCCTAGTGGTGGCTATCACTAAAGTTTTAGCGGTATCGAGGGCAGAGATTTAGCTGGGTGCGCTTGCGACTAGTTATAAATTGGTATCAGTTGGCCAGTGTTCACCGAGGGATTATTATTCTGTCTCAGGCTGGCACCATGTTAGCAGGTGAGAGCAGTGTTGCTCTTCGGTCTGGAGTGCCTTATTTTACCGTAGTGATGTGCGGTGTATGCAGTCAGTTAAAGCCGTAGCTAGCTAGTAATTCCAGGATTTGAGTGCTTGTTTAAGTTCGCCCAGTGTGGTGAAAAACAGTAGCCATAACTCCAGGAGAGAAGGTTCTATCAGCCGGGTTATACAGTGGGGAGAACAAGTATTTGATACACTGCCGATTTTGCAGGTTTTCCTACTTACAAAGCATGTAGAGGTCGCTAAGCATGTAGAGGACACTAAGGAGAGTATTGAATCCGTAAGGAAGACGAAGAAAATGACGATAGGAGCGGACTATGGCCCATTATATCGGAAGTGGAGTGGTGCACTATTGGCCGTTGCTTCTGTCTGTCTACAACAGACGTTGTGTGATTGGATCTTCTTAGACTCCGCCTCTAAAATGGGACCCTACCCATAAGTGATAAACTGGTAATTCTAAGATTAAATGTGTGTTTTGGTAATTAATTGAGATTTCTTGTTTACTTAACTTAAACAGAAGAAACAAGAAGTGCATAATCAACTGACAATGTGGCTCACCACCTGTATTTGGTCTTTGATCTGCCTCTGATCTGGTGGACTCACTAAACACACATGCTTCGTTTGTAAATTATGTCAGAGTGTTGGAGTGTTCCCCTGGCTATCCATAAAAAAAAGAAAATGGTTGCATCTGTTTTGCTTAATATAAGGAATTAAAAATGATTTGTACTTTTACTTTTGATATTTAAAGCTGATATATGTAACTTTTTGGGTGACCTGACCAAATTCACTTAGAAATGTGATTTATAGCTCTGTCATTCTCATTGAAAGCAAGTCTAAGAAGCGGTAGATTCGGTCTATGTGCCCAAGTTCTATGCTTCCTTGTCTTTTGTTTAGTTTTTGGTGTCTTTTACTTTTGATTTTGTACACCAGTTTCAAACAGCTGAAAATACATTATTTGTTGGTATGGAAAATATATTTCACAGTGGTTTAGATGGTTCAATGGTTTTCTACACTCATGAGTGCTTGTTTTGTCACAAACTGAAAATAGGCAAACTATTAGAATTTTTGCAACCAGGAAATGCCGGAGGGATTTCTGCATAGTGCACCTTTACAGTGTCTTCAGAAAGTATTGAGTTTTTCTACATTTTGTTGTGTTAATGCTTGAAGTAAAAATCTATTAATTTGAGATTTTGTATCACTGGCCCATTTTTATACATTTTTACAAATTAATATAACATTAACAGCTGAGTCAATAATTATTCAACCCCTTTGTTATGGCAAGCCTAAATAAGTTCAGGAGTAAAATTTGATAAACAAGTCAGATAAGTTTCATGGACTTACTCTGTGTCTAATAATAGTGCTTAACATGATTTTTTAATGACTGCCTTATTTCTGTACCCCACACAATTATCTGTAAGGTCCATCAATCCAGCAGAGAATTTCAAACAGAGTCAACCATAGAGCAGGGAGGTTTTCCAAAGCCCTGGAAAGAAGGGCACCTATTGGTAGATAAGTAGAAATTAAAGAGCACACTGAATTTCCCCTTGAGCATGGTGAAGTTATTAATTACACTTTGGATGGTGTGTCAATACACCCAGTCACTACAAACATACAGGCGTCTTTCCTAACTCAGTTGCTGGAGAGGAAGGAAACCGCTCAGGGAATTCACCATGAGGCCAATAGTGACCTTAAAACAGTTAGAGTTAAATGGCTGTGATAGGAGAAAACTGAGGATGGATCAACAGCATTGTAGTTATATCCCAATACTAACCTAAATAACAGAGGAAAAATAAGGATGCCTGTACAGAATAAAAAATATTCCAAAACATGCATCCTGTTTGCAACAAGGCACTAAAGTAATACTGCAAAAAATGTGGCAAAGAAAGTAACTTAATGTCCTGAATACAAAGCGTCATGTTTGGGGCAAGTCCAACACAACACTGAGTACCACTCTTCATATGGTCAAGCATGGTGGTGGTTGCATCATGTTATGGGTATGCTTGTCATCGGCAAGGACTATTTTATTTTTATAAAGAGAGGAATAGAGCTAAGCACAGGCAAAATCCTAGAGGAAAACCTGGTTAAGTGTGGTTGAAACCTGTTTTCCAACAGACACTGGGAGACAATTTCACCTTTCAGCAGGACAATAACTTAGAACGCAAGGCCAAATATACTCTGGAGTTGCTTACCAAGACGACATTGAATCGTTCTGAGTGATCTAGTTACAGTTTTGACTTAAATCGGCATGAAAATCTTTGGCAAGACTTGAAAATTATCAAGAATCAAGGTAAGACCCAAGTGCAGACTATGTGAAGTAACCATGTTTATTGTAACCACAGGGGCAGGCAAACGACAGGTTTGCGAAAGGCAGGAAGGGTTTGAATAATCCAGAGTATGTGCAAGGTACATTACGGCAGGCAGGCTTAGGGTCAGGAACAGGCAGAGTTCAGGTATCCAGAGGTGGAGCAAAGGTACAGGACGGCAGGCAGGGTCAGGGACGGGCAGAGTGGTCAGGTGGGAGGGTACAGTGACAGGACAGGCAAGGGTCAAAAATCAGGAGCTGACAGGACGAACGCTGGTAAGCATGACAAACAAGACGAACTGGCAACAGACAGACAGAAAACACAGGTATAAATACCCAGAGGATAAGTGGGGAAGATGGGTGACACCTGGAGGGGTGGAGACAAGCACAAGGACAGGTGAAACATGACAGAACATGGCTGTCTAGCAATGGTCAACAACCAACTTTTTAAAGAATAATGTGCAAATATTGTACAATCAAGTTGTGCAAAGCTGTTAGTTTCACGATCATTGGACGCAAACTCGGACCAACGTGCAGCGTGATCTGGGTTCCACATCTTTTTTATTTAAAGTAAGTGAACCACACAACAAAACAATAAAGAATAAACAAACCGTGATGACAATGGAGTGCTAACATGCAACTACACATAAACAATATCCTACAAAACACAGGTGGCAAAAAATGCTACTTAAATATGATCCCCAATTAGAGACAACGATACCAGCTTCCTCTAATTAGGAATCATACAAAATCACCAACATAGAAAAACAAAACTAGAACCCCACATAGAAATAATAAACTAGACTAAACCCCCAGTCACACCCTGACCTACTCCACCATAGAAAATAAGGGCTCTCTATGGTCAGGACGTGACAGTTAGAGACTGACCCAGAAAGACTCACAGCTGTAGTTTCTGCCAAAGGTGATTCTGACGTATTTACTCAGAGGTGGGAAATCATTTTCAATACATTTGCAAAAATGTCTAAAAACACGTTTTCACTTTGCCATTATTGGGTATTGTGTGTAAATGGGCGAGGGAGAAAAAATATATTTAATTCATTTTGAATTCAGGCTGTAACACAACAAAAATAGGAATAAGTCAAGTGGTAT
Organism: Oncorhynchus mykiss; assembly: GCF_013265735.2. Taxonomy (NCBI): domain Eukaryota; kingdom Metazoa; phylum Chordata; class Actinopteri; order Salmoniformes; family Salmonidae; genus Oncorhynchus; species Oncorhynchus mykiss. The sequence continues at coordinate 37,807,803 of NC_048570.1, forward strand.
GAATACTTTCTGAAGGAACTGTAAGTATATTTTAGCAATTACATTTACTTTTGATACTTGAGTATATTTAATACCAAATACATTTAGACATTTACTTATGTAGTATTTCACTGGGTGACTATCACTTTTACTTGAGTAATTTTCTATTAAGTTATCTTTACTTTTACTCAAGTATGGCAATTGGGTACTTTTTCCACCACTGCTACCAACCAGCCAATAAAAACAGTCAAGCAATGTTAGAGGATCTACGGATCTACAGAGTCAACTAAAATAAGATATTAGGGCTAAGCTACCATTCTAATTTCCTCTCACACACTAAATAGACCATTACCATATCTAAGGTTTATGGCGTATTTCCAGTAAGGTAACTCTTTCACCTCCCTGCTCCATCTGGCATGGAGAAAAGTGTCACGTTGTAAATTATCAGAACATGTTCCTCTTAAGGGCTTTCAATACACAGAGGGACCTTACAAAAGCTATGGAGTGCACCACCCCTGGGGCTGAGAATACAACAGTACAGAGAACATTTATTTGGTATTATTTACACACAAAACACAAAACATTCTTGTGAATGTTTTCTTAAATAATCTATCATACATCTCATATATCATCATAATTTACACTTAAACTAATAAATATTTGTGAGCATAACAAACAGCAAGACTCTCCAGAATAACATGAATAAGTCAATGGACAATGTGTCCATAGGCTACTCTATATTATGTATGGCTCATGGTAACATATCAAGGTGATGCATACATTTGTGATGAATTTGTGAACTGCGATGAACTGAACTTCAGTTTATGAGTGGACTATGGCATAGCCTACATACAGTAAGGTCACATTTCAGTTGGGGTACATCCAAGTAATCTCTGTGTAGGGTGCACCCTTCACTGCTATGAACATGTATGAACATTTTACATCATGCCCCTTCGTGATTACAGCTAGTGATTTTTTTTAAGACCACCTATAACTTTGTCTTTTTCCAATGGGAGCCCTGCCAGGATGGAAAAGTAAATATGTAATGTGCTGAACATTCATTTCAGATGGAAAAAACTATAAAGCTGTCTTTTTGCGTAAATACATCAAGATAACATAACAACCAGGTGGCTCGAGTTCAAAGCTGTTTTGGAAGGCTAAGGTAGAGTATACATGGAGACTAATCATTGTGCGGAGCAGCCCTGCAGATGTGATTAGAGTCGTAGTATAGTAGAGCTCTTAGTGTAGCTACCTCTTACGGATAGAAAACTGAAGCAAGAGAAAACATGGTATCCGTCCCAAATGGCACCCTTAAGTGCACTTCCTCCCTGGTCAAAAGTGGTGCACTAAAAAGGGAATAGGGTGCCATTGGAGATGCATACATGAATCTAAATTAGCACTGTTTCTGGAAACAGGAAATATAAACTAAGTAACACTAAAGTTACGGATGAATGAATGAATGAAACCCATGGGACTGCCCTAAATGAAAAAATACTACAGAATACTGTAGTCCACAAAAACACTACAGTGAATACTGTGGTATTTACTGTAGTATTTGCGGTAGTATACTGTAGTATTTACAGTTAACTATAGTATAAATACTGTCAAAAAGAAAACTGTAGTATATCTATAGCAATTAATGTAGTGTTTTTGTCATATTATCTTTGACATAGAAGAGGAGGCTTTCTCCTTCAGGAAATCTACTGGAGAAATACTAAAAGAGCAAATTTTGCTAACATTACAGTAGTATTTATTCTATAATATACTAAAACATTCTAGAGGAAGTACTACACATGATCGAAGGATGCTACAGTGTGTAGTATAGTTTCTACAGTATATTACATTTTATTATAGAATTCTACAGTAAGTACTACACTATTCTATAGTAAACTGTAGTATTTTTGTATGTGGGTGCGTCCATAAAAATCCCCTCTTTTATCTTCACTTTTAGTATCAGTATCAATAAAGTTGTAGGAGTCAGACCCACACAGCTCTGCTCACCCCATAATGCAACAGCTGTTGGTGGTTTCTATGTTGGAGGATGGTTTAGGAAATTCACTTAAAATTGTTGGCATGCGAAGCTGAGGAACATAATTGAGCAATAACTGAACTTTTAATATGATGTCAGATTGGGATTGGCTGCTTGAAAGTAATGAATCTGTCCTCATGAGGCTAGTGTGCTCTCTGCACAAAACATAGAAGACTTATACGAGAGCATAAACATGTCTTCGACATGTAGCTGCATTCATAAATATTATGTGGCTGCATGGTCTAATGTCATCTCTCATAATTATGGTCTAGCACTTCCAGTAAGCCAATGGAATGATTTGGCCAAAGTGTCTGATGTGTCCTTGGAGAAAAAGTGTTTTTGCAAAATGTGAAATAATTGATTTAAGTAGTGTGTAAAATGAATATGCCTACTCGGGAATAGAGGAGTTCTTGAAAAATAAAGAATTCCATGTTCCAGAATATGCTATGTCATATGTTACAGTTATCTGGGTTCAGTTTTGTCTACATTGCTTACAACCTACCCAGTCCTTTTCAGATCAGTGGTCACTGAAGATAACACAGCAATGTGTGCCATACATGCAGGTCCTTACCGTTCTGCCGCCATAGTAAAGACCAAAAAATGACGCCCCCTGCAAAACTAGAATAATCCCAATGACGTTGAAAATGTGTCTAAAAGACACTAAATTAGCACGTCTAAAAGTCATATGTTCCAGGACGTTGAAAAGGCATCCGGACGTTGAAATCAGGTTAATTGAAAAAGTTGAAAATACTTATTTTCTGGATGTTGAAAATATGTACTTTAAAGATGTTGAAAATATGTATTTTCCGAATGTTGAAATCAGGCAATATTTATTTATTTATTTATAGACGCCTATGTTTGGGCCAAATCAAGGCTGGTCCAGGCCAGACAAAATCTGAACCAAACATAGATGTGTATGATTGGTTCCGATTTGTTTAGGACCGGACCAGAAATCTGTGTCTGTGGACATTGATATCAAGGCCAGTCTGGACTGCCCCAAAGCTGAACCAACCATAGATGTCTATGATTGGTTCAGATTTGGTCTGGACCGGGCCAAAAACCAATGTTTCGTTGATGTGGAAATCAAGTCGGGTCTGGAATTGCACCAAAAAAAAAGACTTCCTAAAGGCATCGGTGTCGGTCCGTGCTTACTGAGGTGTAGCCTACAGTGTTGCCTTTATGAATGCCCTTCTGTGTGGTAAGCCTACCGTTTGTAAAACAACAAAAAAACAAAGTCCGAACAGGAACAAAAAAAGACTTCCAAAAGACGTTGGCTCGTGCTTACTGGGGTGTAGCCTACTGTACCATGTCTGCCAGCAATGGAATTTTATGAATGCCCATCCAAGTGGTAGACCCACCGTTTGTAAAATAGGCCATTGCATTGGCTTTATTAGTCCTGATTCCTGTGACTGATAAATTTGGCTATTTAAGCTCTGAATATCAGCTACCCAACTTTATCAGGAGTTATCGAGAGCCTATTTGCAATGTGTTTACACAGTGGGAAATGCTGAATTATTTCTTCTTCACTATGATCAACTTATCAAAGATATACGGATAAAAACTTGAAACCACTGATCATGTCAAAGGTGTGAAACTCCTGGACAACAGTGATTGTCCATTTTACTTTGACCTGTCCTGTCCTGTTTTTAGGATATGTTGTTTGTTAACATGACAGAACATTTGTATTTCATTGAGGGCCATTTAGGTTAGGCTATTTGATTGGAGAATCCTGCACGATGTGAAAAGTGTCAGTCTCATTACACTGTCATACACTTTATCTCCAGTCTGTAGGCTACAGAAAAGGCCACACTTTCTACCATATCCTATATCTGTTACGTGATTTATGTTTGATGATTTTTGAACACACCTTGGTGGAGCTCTGCAGAGGTGCATCTCTCCAACAGCACCCTGGAGAGATGCACAGGGAATGGACAAGTAAAATATTTTGCCCCCTTGCCTTTGACAAAGTGGGCTCTGCTTATCAAAGGGTGGCATCAGCGCTCACCTAAAAAGCCCATATGCCACTGGTTGAGAGAAATTGACATTGTTTTTAGCCATAATTATGTGAGGTTTTATGTGTTGTTGGAGGAGAGTCTTGGTCAGTTTAGCTCAGAAAATGCTGCCCTCGTCAATTTTTATATTTTTCCTAAACCTCAACTTCAAAATAATCTCCTGCAACCCGCCTCACCCAATGTGGTGTGGATTTGTTTTTTTTCTAAAGTATTTCTATTTACCTCTGAACTGGAATACCTCAACGGATGATAGCTAGCTAACTAGCTACCAGATATCAGCTATCAGCTAGCTAACCACTGCTAGTGGTCATCAGATAATCTTTAGCTCGGAAAGCTCTCGCCAGTTCGTACAACGTGTTTCAAACCAGAACATACCGGACCTATTTTTTTCTCCATATCCCTGGATTTCTACAGCAAACTCTGAACCTTTTCATCTGGATCATGGCAGCTAGCTAACCACAACCCGGGTTGACTACTCCTGGCTAATGTTTCCGTCCCAGAGAAAGCACTAACTAGCCTGGAGCTAGCCCATGCTAGACCCATCTCCCGGCTAGGGCTCCTGGGCTACTCCTGAAGCCCACTCCTCGGCTACAATATCCGGACCCCTTCTACTGCCGGTACGGGGCACGGAACCCCGTCGATCCTTCACGACTGGAATACTGACATAATCTGCCCGAGAATCCCAACAGGCCCCTCAGGCGCATCGTCCCCAGAAGGCCCATTCTGCTAACCATGGCTTGATAGCTATCTATAGCATATTGGACTGTTAGCTGATCCATCGGCCAGTTTCTTGGACCACTATACCCATTTTGCCATTTGGACTTGGACCCCTCTGGTACTTGGAACCCTACTAGTTCCACGACTGGTCTATCGACATCACAGCAAGAGGAGGAAAAAACAGACTTTCCCTCATCGCGATGTCCCTCTAAGGCCCTCATGCTAGCTTGCTAGCCCCGGCCTGCTAACTGCTAACTTGCTTGCCCCGGTCTGTCTCTATCGCCGTGTCCCCAGCCAACCCAACCACTCACTGGACCCATATGATCACTTGGCTACGCATGCCTCTCCCTAATATCAATATGCTTTGTCCATTACTGTCCTGGTTAGGTATTACTGTCTTATTTCACTGTAGACCCTCTAGCCCTGCTCAATATGCCTTAACCAACCATGTTGTTCCACCTCCCACATATGCGACGACATCACCTGGTTTAAACGTCTCTAGAGACTGTATCTCTCTCATAATTACTCAATGCCTATGTTTACCTCCAATGTACTCTCTTCCTACCATACCTTTGTCTGTACATTATGCCTTGAATCTATGCTATTGTGCCCAGAAACCTGCTCCCTTTACTCTCTGTTCCGAATGTGCTAGACGGCAAGTTCTTATAGCCTTTAGCCATACCTTTATCCTACTTCTCCTCTGTTTCTCTGGTGATGTAGAGGTTAATCCAGGACCTGCAGTGCCTAACTCCACTCCTACACCCCAGGTGCTCTCATTTGTTGACTTCTGTAACTGTAAAAGCCTTGGTTTCATGCATGTTAACATTAGAAGCCTACTCCCTACGTTTGCTTTATTCACTGCTTTAGCACATTCTGCCAACCCGGATGTCTTAGCCGTGTCTGAATCCTGGCTTAGGAAAACCACCAAAAACCCAGATATTTCCATCCCTAACAATAACATTTTCCGCCAAGATAGAACTGCCAAAGGGGGCGGTGTTTCAATCTACTGCAGAGATAGCCTGCAGAGTTCTGTCTTACTATCCAGGTCTGTACCAAAACAATTCAAGCTACTACTTCTAAAAATGCACCTTTCCAGAAACAAGTCTCTCACCGTTGCAGCTTGCTATAGACCTCCCTCTGCCCCCAGGTGTGCCCTGGACACCATATGTGAATTGATTGACCCCATCTATCTTCTGTGTTTGTGCTACTAGGTGACCTAAACTGGGAGATACTTATCACCCCGGCCATCCTACATTCTAAGCTTGATGCCCTCGATCTCAGACAAATTATCAATAAACCTAGCAGGTACAACCCCAAATTAGTAAACACGGGCACAATAATAGATATCATCCTAACCAACTCGTCCTCCAAATAAACCTCTGCTGTTTTCAACCAAGATCTCAGCGATCACTGCCTCGTTGCCTGCATCCGTAATGGGTCTGCCATCAAACGACCGCCCCATCACCTCATCACTGTCAAACGCTCCCTAAAACACTTCAGCGAACAGGCCTTTCTAATCGACCTGGCCGGGGTATCCTGGAATGACATTGACCTTATCCCGCCAGTAGAGGATGCCTGGTTATTCTTTAAAAGAGCCTTCCTTACCATCTTAAATAAGCATGCTCCCTTCAAAAAATGTTGAACTAGGAATAGATGTAGCCCTTGAGTCACTCCAAACCTGTCTACCCTTGACCAGCACAAAAACATCCTGTGGCATTCTGCATTAGCATCAAATAGACCCCGTGATATGCAACTTTTCAGGGAAGTTAGGAACCAATATACACAGGCAGTTAGGAAAGCTAAGCATAGCTTTTTGCATTTGCATCCTGTAGTACAAACCCAAAAAAGTTCTGGGACACTGTAAAGTCCATGGAGAATAAGAGCACCTCTCCCCAGCTGCCCACTGCACTGAGGCTAGGAAACACTCTCATTACCGATAAATCCACAATAATTGAGAATTTCAATAAGCATTTTTCTACGACTGGCCATACTTTCCACCTGGCTACCCCTACCCCGGTCAACAGCCCTGCGCTCCCCACAGCAACTCGCCCAAACCTCCCCCACTTCTCCTTCACCCAAATCCAGATAGCTGATGTTCTGAAAGAGCTACGAAATCTGGCCCCTACAAATCAGCCAATCTGGACCCTCTCTTTATAAAATTATCTGCCGAAATTATTGCAACCCCTATTACTAGCCTGTTCAATCTCTTTTGTGTCGTCTGAGATTCCCAAAGACTGGAAAGCTGGCACAGTCATCCCCCTCTTCAAAGGGGGAGACAATCTTGACCCAAACTGCTACAGACCTACTGTATATCTATTCTACCCTGCATTTCTAAGGTCTTTGAAAGTCAAGTTAACGAACAGATTACCGACCATTTCGAATCTCACCGAAACCTTCTCCGCTATGCAATCTGGATTCAGAGCTGGTCATGGGTGCACCTCAGCCACAATCAAAGTCCTAAACGATATCATAACCGCCATCGATAAATTACATTACTGTGCAGCCGTATTCATCGACCTGGCTAAGGCCTTCGGCCTGTGAATCACAACATTCTTATTGGCAGACTCAACATCCTTGGTTTGTCAAATGATTGCCTCACTTGGTTCACCAACTACTTCTCCGATAGGGTTCAGTATGTCAAATCGGAGGGCCTGTTGTCCAGACCTCTGGCAGTCTCTATGGGGGTGCCACATGGTTCAATTCTCGGGCCGACTCTCTTCTCTGTATACGTCAATGATGTCGCTCTCGCTGCTGGTGATTCTTTGATCCACCTCTACGCAGACGACAACATTCTGTATACCTCTGGCCCTTCGTTAGACACTGTGTTAACTAACCTCCAGATCAGCTTCAATGCCATACAACTCTCCTTCCGTGGCCTCCAACTGCTCTTAAATGCAAGTAAAACTAAATGCATGCTCTTTAACTGATTGCTGCCCGAACCTGCCTGCCCATCCAGCATCACTACTCTGGACGGTTCTGACTTAAAATATGTGGACAACTACAAATACCTAGGTGTCTGGTTAGACTAAACTCTCCTTCCAGACTCACATCAAACATCTCCAATCCAAAATGAAATCTAGAATCGGCTTCCTATTTTGCAACAAAGCATCCTTCACTCATGCTGCCAATCATACCCTCGTAAAACTGACCATCCTACCGATCCTCGACTTCGGCGATGTCATTTACAAAATAGCCTTCAACACTCTACTCAACAAATTGGATGCAGTCTATCACAGTGCCATCCGTTTTGTCACCAAAGCCCCATATACTACCCACCACTGCGACCTGTATGCTCTCGTTGGCTGGCCCTCGCTTCATACTCGTCGCCAAACCCACTGGCTCCAGGTCATCTACAAGTCTCTGCTAGGTAAAGCCCAGCCTCATCTCCGCTCACTGGTCACCATAGCAGCACCAACCCGTAGCACGCGCTCCAGCAAGTAAATCTCACTGGTCACCCCCAAAGCCAGTTCTTCCTTTGGCCGCCTCTCTGTCCAGTTCTCTGCTGCCAATGACTGGATTGAACTGCAAAAATCACTGAAACTGGAAACACTTATCTCCCTCACTAGCTTTAAGTACCAGCTGTCAGAGCAGCTCACAGATCACTGCACCTGTACATAGCTCATCTGTAAATAGCCCACCCAACCTACCTCATCCCCATACTGTATTTATTTATTCATTTATCTTGCTCCTTTGCACCCCAGTATCTCAACTTGCACATTAATCTTCTGCACATCCTACCATTCCAGTGTTTAATTGCTATATTGTAAGTAATTTGCCACCATAGCTTATTTATTTCCTTACCTCTCTTATCCTACCTCATTTGCACATGCTGTATATATATTTTTCTACTGTATTATTGATTGTATGTTTGTTTATTCCATGTGTAACTCTGTGTTGTCGTATGTGTCGAAATTATTTGCTTTATCTTGGCCAGGTCGCAGTTGCAAATGAGAACTGTGTGAAATAAATCAATAAAAATCTGTCGCCATAGGCGGCGGCCTAATCCTGCCTAATGAGCGGGCCGGCCATGTATATAGGACATTTTATCAGCCAGTCTAGGTCTTGAATCACTTATGCTGCAGCAATGTTTACATTTGAAGCCCCGATGCCAGTCTGTTTCTGCTCTCTTGCCAACTCCTAATGGATTTATCATGCTATACAATGAGTGACAATGAGTTTGCAAGAGAGCAGAAACAGACCTGGGACCAGGCTATTCAATTTGCACACAATTAGAGAAATAGAATCTCCCAACAACACCATACTAGCTGACACTGCAGCTACGAAGGAATTATTTCGTTTTTCATTGCAGTACTTTTGACAGGTTTAATGCATTTTCGCTGACAAATTATCCCGTCTCATATTTTACCCAAATATTTGAACAAGTTAGTTTGGAATGTTGGGGGTGGTTGGTCACGCTGGTGACAGATATAGAACAGCTTCCAAAAATGACATTACTGGGTTTACGTTGGCATCACCACACTACTCAGAGGCTCTTATTTGAGTTTGTCTTGCCCAGTGCTCAGTGATGGTGAGGAAAATAATCAGTGAGAGATTGTTACGGGTAATTGCTTTAACTGCATGTTGAAAGCTGACAAATAGGAGTTCTATAAATGAAACAAACTTTACAGTGTCGGAATGAGGTGCTAATGTTTTCTTCAAGAGAATACAGATTCTGAATAGCCAACCTTTTTTTTTAACTTCAACTGGAGGAGAGGAGTGTGTTGCGTACACTGACCTAATGTTTTATATGTTTATTGCAAATATTTCCTTCCCTGTGAATTACATGGCAAAGTAACAATCTTTCATGTATTTTGGGAATTCTATCATGTGAGAGAGCAGGAACTGGATGGAATGAAGGAATATGGTTACTGGAACAACAAATCTACCATGACATCATACTCTTAAACTTAATGGCTATTATTCAAAAACACATGGCAGTTGGTGCAGTGAGTTTGATCCAACACCCCCCTTATCCCAACTCAAATGCTAGCCCCATGTTTGAGAAAAAAAACACCTCCTGCGTTTTAACAGAGTGCCATTCGTTGCAGATGCAGATGTTTTAAAGGCAATTAGATGCTGTTGAGAACAACAATGAAACACTGCAAACCGTTGAACACGAGAAAACAAAGGGCCTTGGAGGCCAGAGTTGGTCAAAAGTAATGAAATTGATATGAATGATCTGCCAAATTGACTCCAATCCAAATGTAGTCTGCATTAACCAATTCCTTGCCCTTTTGAATGCTGTAGACAATCCCAGGAACACAACATCAAAATAGCTGTTTGAAAAAAGCATACAGATACTATCTACTGGGCACACCATGTCAATTCAACATGGATAATATTTGGTTGAGACGTTGATCAATGCGATTACAACCTACATTCACCCACTCAAAAAGACAGCCAAAAGTTAGTGAGAACACATTGGAAATTCAACTATGTTTTCAACAATCTAAAAGCACAACCAAATTCCAATTGAAAAACAATGTCACATTTTTGGTTTATTTGTCACCCAAATGCTGATCACTGTCCAGCAAAGTAGTCATTTATAGTCATATAATGTCAGATATTTTTTTTATCATTGCTATCACTGTGCACCATCTAATAGCAGAACCAAATGACTTGGATTGGAGTTGATATTACATGAAAAGTAGGCCTACATGGTGCAAGTGATCAATGCAATTTGAGATTCTGTACAGATTACTACAGCAATTGTGAAGATATCCCCAGACCTGCAACGACCTATGCACGCTGTCTTGAACATGCAGCTTTATATGATTACATAGGAAGAAATGTATAGTTACAGTAACCTCAAAATGTGGTCATGGAGGTGTTACTAGTTTTAAGGTTGAATGTTAGATTAGTTTGTAAAATAGCTTTAAATTTAGGCTATTTACTGTATTACAAAAGTAATATTGAATTGTGTTTGGTTGACAATGCAACCAAATGTTAACATTTAAAGGATATATATCAACTGCTTAGCCACTGGCTTAATCCCATTCTTTAACTTTTATTTTTGTTTGAGTTGGAGATGTGAATACAACACATAATTTGTTAACTTGTTGACAACTTAATAGGCTATTTATTATATTCAAAAGTGATGTTGAATTGTGTTTGGTTTTCAACAGAACTAAATATCAACATTTGAAGTAGACTTTGTTTGGATAGTTCCATCTGTTCCACTGACTTATTCTGGATTTATTCCCAGTTTGTCTATTAATAACTGATATGTTGTATTCACGTCTTCATCTCAACCAAAAACCTAAACTAAATCTATGGGATTTAAGCCAGTGGCTCAGATGGAACTATTCAAGCAGTGCCTTCAGGAAGTATTCATTCCCCTTCACTCATTCCACATGTTGTTGTGTTACAGCCTGAATTCAGAATGGATTAAATATTTAAAAAATTCTCACCCATATTGTAACGATCATCTGTTGAAGAAGGTGTGGACCAAAGCGCAGCGTGGTACGTGTTCATACTTTTATTTCAACTGAACACTAAATAACAAAAATCACAAACCGAAACAGTCCTGTCAGGTGCAGAAACACAAAACAGAAAATAACTACCCACAAAAACCCTGTGGGATAAAGCTACCTAAGTATGGTTCCCAATCAGAGACAACGATAGACTGCTGTCCCTGATTGAGAACCATACCCGGCCAAAACAAAGAAATACAAAACCATAGAAAAAGGAACATAGAATGCCCACCCAAATCACACCCTGACCAAACCAAAATAGAGACATAAAAAGCTCGAAGGTCAGGGCGTGACACATACTCCGTAATGACAAAGTGAAAACATGTTTTTAATTCAATACATTGGGGTATGGCGACGATTACAGCTGTGAGTTTTTTGGGTAAGTCTCTAACAGCTTTGCACACCTGGATTGTACAATATTTGTCTATTATTCTTTTTAAATTCTTCAATCTATGTCAAGTTGATTGTTGATCATTGCTAGACAGCCATTTTCAAGTCTTGCCACAGATTTTAAAGCCGATTTAAATCAGAACTGTAACTAGGCCACTTAGGTACATTCAATGTCGTCTTGGTAAGCAACTCCAGTGTATATTTGGCCTTGTGTTTTAGGTTCTTGTCCTTCAGAAAGGTGATTTCATCTCCCAGTGTCTGTTGGAAAGCAGACTAGACAAGGTTTTCCTTTAGGATTTTGCCTGTGCTTATACTGTAGCTGTATCCCGTTCCTTTTTATCCTACCAAATTCCCTAGTCTGCCGATGACAAGAATACCCATAACATGATGCAGCCGCCAGCATGCTTGAAAATATGAAGAGGGGTACTCAGTGATGTGTTGGATTTTCCCTAAACATAACACTTTGTATTCAGGAGAAAAGTTAATTTTGTTTTCACATTTTCTTTCAGTATTACTTGCTGCAAACAGGATGCATGTTTTGGAATAATTTTATTCTGTACAGGCTTCCTTCTTTTCTCTCTGTCATTGAGGTTAGTATTGTAGGTTAACTTAAATTATGTTGATCCATCCTCAGTTTTCTCATATCACAACCATTAAACTCTGTAACTGTTCATCGTTTCCTTCCTCTCCGGCAACTGAGTTAGGAAGGACGCCTGTATCTTTGTAGTGACTGGGTGTATTGACACACCATCCAAAGTGTAATTAATAACTTCATCATGCTCAAATGGATACTGAGCATCTGCTTTTTTATTTTTACACATCTACCAATTGATGCCCTTCTTTGCGAGGTATTGAAAAACAGTCCTGGTCTTTCTGGTTTAATCTGTGCTTTAAATTCACTATTTGATTGAGGGACCTTACAGATTATTCTGTGTGTGGGGTACAGAGATGGGATAGTCATTCAAAAATCATGGTAACCACTATTATTGAACACATTTCAGCTTTTAATGTTTTATTAATTTCTAATATGTTCTACAAACAAAATTCCACTTTGATATTATGGGGTGTTCTGTGTAGGTCAGTGACACAAAATCTCAATAGATGATTATTTTTATCAGGCTGTAACACAGACTGTATCAGGCTGGAAAATGTGAATGGGAGTGAATACTTTCTTAAGGTACTTCCCCTTTAAAAGCTTGATATTTTGGTTGCGTTGTCAACTTAACAATTCAATATTACTTTTGAAATAGAATTAAAAATAAATACACGTAATGCACTTTAAATGCATTTTGATTTGATATAGTCCTATTCCTTCTTTATTTTTGTGGGGTTGAGATTAAGATGTGAAAGCAACATCTTAATTCATTTGTAGACAAACTGGAATTAAAGCCAGACTAAGTCAGAGGCACAGATTAAACTATATACACTGTACATCTCCTTCAAATGGTTGTGTTGTAAACTGAACACAATTCAGTGCCACTAAATATCATTACATTTTAAATCAACCAGAGCTTTTGTATCAACAGGCCTATTATATTGTCCATTTTTTGTTGAATAATGGTTCAATTGAAACAATAGCTGGTGTTGACTTTGCAAATGCTATATAAGCCTAAATAGCATCATTGATCATAAATGAGTGGTAAAGTACGGTCACATTTCATTTGCTCTGTTAAACCTATCACTTGAAAAGACTTCATTAGCAACAGTTAATCTATTTAGTTTTTAAGTGGAAATCTTTCAATAATCATTTTCATGATAGCACATTGGTAATAGTCAGTTACAAATACCATACATAAGTAGGGCTGGGCTAGGTTATAACCCTAGATAGGAGACCAAAGGGTAGCTGTAGGAGGTACTGCCCAGCCTATTGTGTTTTTTTCTGAAAGTGATTGAAGATCTAACATTGTTTTAAAGGTAAAAATTCAAAATATTTTATACAAAATGTAAATTTCACCCTCAAAACAACAGTTTACGTTGACAACTTTGTATAAATACAATGTATTCACAAATTACATTGAAACAATGTTGATTCAACCAGTTTGTGCCCAGTGGGTAGCTATTACAGTACATGTAACACAATGTTTTGGATTGTGCAACACGGTTCTCGTGAGAGGTTTTCATGCCAGGTGGGCCAAGCAATGGACACGGTCCACCACATCTATTGAAGCTTGTTGTTCATTGGAACATGTACAGTATATTATGTATGGTCCTTGGCTGTTGAAAGGTGTTGTTCAACTGCAAGAAAAGAACAACAAAAGTTACAGAAATATCAGGAGACTACTATTAACCAACAGGCTATAATTCATATTTATTGGAAATGTAAGTACTATGGAAAACATTTGGAGGATTTACCGTTCAGCATGAATCCCTCTCTTGACTCAAATGTCTTGGTGTAGTTTGTTTTATGGGTGCTTTTATCATGGATGGGTGCCTACTCCAAACACCTAAAATGACCCTTTTATGTTGCTGGCTACTGATGGGGCTCCATAAAACAAGAGAATACAGCTATACCATTAAACACAAAGGATGTTTTTTACTGGAGTTAAGGGAATGGTTTTGATGCCTTTGAAGGCCCGTACGTGGATTAAGATCATAGAACTGTGCCTCATTTTTTTTTTAAACCTCCAGGCTTAGCCTAGGTTCAAAGATCCATAAAACACATTTCGACCTGGTAAAGGAAAGAGAAAAACACTCTTACGTTACAACGACCCATTTGCTGCCAAATATTTTCACTGTTAGTCTAAATAACACTTTATGGTTTCCTGCAGTTAACGTTGGGGCGTTGAGTTGCATCCTGAAATCCACAGATAGTAATGTTCAAAAGGGTACAGATGTGGCGAATAGGGCAAATTTTTTCCTAAATGTGCAGCCTGGACACCTCTCCAAATGGTACAATTCTATGCCATGAAAAGGAAGCCCGCCCCCCCCCCCCCCCTTCATATTTTGTTTATTATTTAAAAAAATACAGTGAATTAATGTGACTGACCAGCTCGATTCAGTCTTATGTAGCAACATTTGTAAAATCGTTTTTTATATTGGATAAAATGAGAGATTCAAATATGAGCTAGAAAATGGTATATCATACACTACAAATGAGGAACAATGGGAAAGTAATTATGCTTTGAAAGTTGATAAACTTGTGAGAAAATGGCCCTTGAATGTTTTGGTACACCTACTGGAGAGCTCTTCTTTGTCTACACTAGGGCTGAGGCAGTCACAAAATGTTGTCAGCCGGTGATTGTCAAGCAAATAACTGCCAGTCTCACGGTAGATGACCATTGATTAACATAAACACATTTATCAGCTCCTGGCTTCGACACATAGCTTCCAAGCCACTGATGCAGACCTTTGGAACATCAACATTTAAAAAGTCTAATAAATCCATGTAATCAGTATGACTCCTCTAACCCAGGCCATGTGTCTTAGCGTGAAGATAAGCAGGTACATACTATAACAATAGATAACCATGAAGGGCATCAACACTGACCCATGATATTGAGCCAGTCTACAGTCACACACACACACACAGTCAGTTGCAGATGGTCCAATGGCCTGAAATCAGAAAATGATCGAGAATGATTCTGAAATTTGTATGCTTGTCCCGAATGATCTACTTCGTAAGTGGGCAGGCCTTATCAAATAGTTTTTCATCTTTGATCCAGATTTCCCATTCAATGAATGCAGTGTTTAAATCTGGCCCATTATTTGATTTTCTAACAATTCTACCCTTGTGAGATTTCTATTGTGCATGGGATCATGGAGGAGGTTCTTATACAGATCATCCCTTAATAAAGTAAAGCTGTATCCTGGCTCAGTGCTTTTTTTTTTTGGGGGGGGGGGGGGGGGGGCTTTTGAAGACAGCTGAAGTAATGATTAGAAAGTCCACATCTGAGATGTATTTCCCAATACCAAACCATTACTAAAACCAGATGGGTGCAGGGCAGGCCCATCTCTGTTTAATATTCCCAGGGTTCTCTTAACAAGCCTTTTTTTTAAGCTATGGACAACAAAATGGTTTGTTGTTTTGTTGTTTATTCACATGAATATGACATGATCAATTTGATGGTAGTGAGATATTTAAAACATTATAACATGATCTATTCAAATCTCTAGTATTGTAGCATGAAATGATGAATGTTTCTTCTAAGACTGGTTTACTTCGATATCAACAGTGTAGGCCTACCGTGAATGTGTTCAGATGTTATGCTATTGTTCAAAATCAAAATAAAATAAAATTCAATTTTATTGGTCACATACACATATTTAGCAGATGTTATTGCGGGTGTAGCGAAATGCTTGTGTTGCTAGCTCCAACAGTGCAGTAATATCTAACAAGTCACAACAATACACAAATCTAAAGTTAAAGAATGGAGTTAAGAACTATATAAATATTAGGTGTTGAGTGGAATGATCTTGCACCATGGGAAACATGCAGAGTAAGCTAAATATTCTGCAAACAAATCATTTCGACAATTAATTGGACATTGCTGCCTTCCTCTGCTTAAGATAGCATTTCACTGTCAACATACGTTGTTAATGATGTCAATCTCAATTAATTTATCATAATATACCAAGACATGACATACCAAGCTACCAGCAGCCTGTGAAACCACACTGAATGTTAGTGGAATGGTAAGACGTCAAGACAAGAATCTGTGTTGTCTGTAGAATATGGTCTGAAGAAAAGTAATAAAAACAGCATGCATGAGAGATCCAGTCTTTCCATAAATATGAAGATGTAAAAATTGGCTTCACCAAGAACTACTCCAATCTGTTTGACAGCCATGTCCTGCATTTCATGATGAGGACTGACTTTGAACTCCTACAAGCTATTCCGTCTGGCACAGGATCTCCAGTTGCTGTTTTTACAGCGTCAGACAACGTGTATCACATCATCAGCAAAGCGGAAAATTAAAGTTTACTGAATGTTAAGACTTCCTCACTTATTGTACTTTTAAGAGCAGCGTCAATGCCAAAAGTCTGAGGTCTTCCTCGTGAAGTGTAACTAATTTTACTTGAAGAAGCTGTAAATCCGTGACAATTAGGTTTAACTAGCATTAAAACTAAAGTACAGTATGTTAACCCATTGTGTACATGATGCATATAGTATGTGGCAGAGGAGTTGATGGCACAGGTTTGTGTCAGTGTGTCAGCTTTTTAAGATAAGACAATGACTATCATCCCCATGGGGAAATGTTGTTTGCAGCTCTGTGCATACATGAACAAAACGCCAAACACAACACACAAGCTGCAGGTCGCCACGGAGCAGCGCCCTTTGGAAGTTTTAGATCGTACCATGGTCTAAATGCAGGCCTAAGGTATCATAATAACTTTGAAAAAAAATCACAAGTTGTAAAGGCAAAGCCAAGAATTCCTAACATGTGCAAATAGTATGGAGGTTTGAAAATCATTATGGACATTACACGCAGGAAGCTGACATTCCATACAATTAACTGTGTAGTACCGTGCCCTGAATGTGATTACCCATTTTATTTCTGTGGTGTATGAGTATAAGCCATGGGTATCATTGTAATTCAAGCCACACTTGGTACTTCCTTCAACTGACTGAGAGCAAACAAGACTGGGAGTGATATCTCTACAAAAATGGTATAGGTCACACAATGTGAAATGGAAAAAAGATTCCAGACAACTCTTCATTGTTTTCTATATTTATGTAAAATGTGTATGTACATAACAAGGGGCAGAAATACACTGCAGGAATTCACATTTTCAGTCATTGAACGTGATAGTGCTAAGATGGATCAGCAATACTGAACGAAACAATCAAAATACAGATTTGTCAATCCACTGTTAGCACTTTCAAAATGTGAGGCTACACAAAGTTGTCACAAACTTAATGAACGTCAATCTAGAGGGGTAGCAATTTAAGACTGCATTAACGAAAAACAAACAAAACTTTGGTCAAATATTATCTGACATCATATACAAATGCAAGGGATTTCATTATTCTACTATTCTACTATATACCGGAGCAACCACTCAAGAAAATGATTTGCATTTTAATTGAAATACTGAACAATGCATACTGCATCAAAGTACATTCCATACACTTGTACCATTAGGCAAAAGTTATTTTGACTCAGATGATGCAGTTGATGTACTGGAATTGATTGGATTAACATATGTATATATCTTTTTCAAGTCAAAGAAAATGTGAAACAAAAGAGGCAACTGAAGAGAGGATGAAATTCTTAAAATCAACTGTAGTGCAGTCATTATTTGGATGAGACAATCCGGTGAAAACACACTATCATACTATTGTCAACAAGTTATTCAATGACCTTATCTATGATGTGGCT
This sequence comes from Oncorhynchus mykiss, assembly GCF_013265735.2. Lineage (NCBI taxonomy): Eukaryota > Metazoa > Chordata > Actinopteri > Salmoniformes > Salmonidae > Oncorhynchus > Oncorhynchus mykiss. The sequence goes on from NC_048570.1 coordinate 37,825,723, forward strand.
TTTAAAGCTAAAATACAAGTAATTGTTGATTCTGTATGATCGATTCAATCTGATCTAATTGTAAAATCTATGATCTACTAATACATGTTCAGAGCAATAGGAGCAAGTCCATCCATTTCAGCAGAACTCACTGAATTGTGGTCTTTTTACTGCACATTCAGGGAGTGTGTAACACAAATATCTACATACAAAAGTGGAAACGCTTTCAGTACAGGAGGAGGGGGGTGCAGTGTCATTTACTTTTTCAGATAACTGGAAACCCACCGGGTCTCAATGATCACACTGCTTAACTGGAAAATGGACGACAGGAAATTCAAAGCAGGTCTGTAAATATACAAAGAGATATATATAGATGTATAAACAAAAACAATAAAAAGCTAAACAAAGGTGGGTTGTTTGGTTGTGCAAGTTCTTCTGTAGCATGATGATGAGATGCTTCTAGAAAGGCTTGGTCTGATTATTTGAAGACATTCTCGAAAGCTGGACACTTGTGGGTCTTGAGTTTCTTGATGGCCTTTTTGAACTCTTTGCTGGACTTGTCCCACTTGTGGATGCCCGTCAGGAGGAACTGCTTGTCCACCTTGCGGCCCATGATCAGGTAGGTGTTGCCCAGGTTGTCCAGCTGCTGGCAGGGGCAGTCGGCTCCGTTCTTCAGGTACAGAACCAGATTCTTTAGGTCTTTCTTCTTCAGGTGGCCCAGTTTCAACGGCTTCTTCCTTTTCTGCAGAATCACCTTGCGGTCCGTTCCTTCCCGTCTCACCTCCTTGATCTTGGTCTTGATGGCTACAATCAAATAGACGTCAAAATAAAGAAGGCGTTGTTAAAAACATTAACATGTCTATTCTTTTATATGTTACGGTAAATACTTAGCTTGTGGGCTAGCTCAGAATGTTGAATCATATCTAGGGTTAGCCTGAGGCACTTTTCTTTTTAGCCATGTTAATATTTAATGTCAGAACAGAATGACAATCATATAATCCCTGTGTACGCATTGTGCAAGGGCCAGGGGCTCTGTGACAGGACAGCAAGCCGAAAGGTTGGGTGGCAGAGCAGAGGTTATCAGTGGTTAGATAGCTAGGCCCCAGACACCAAGGACCATTAAATAAAGCAGCCTGGTCTCATAGACTAGACGTAACATAGTAAATGTAAATCCGGGACAATCAAATTAGTATGATATGTTATGTATGGGTACATAAGACAGATGGTTACTTAAGGTAAGAACGAAAGTAGAGTGGTTGGTCGGAGTGGATGGGTAGGCGTATAACACAAACGTCTAGCAACCGTCTAGCCACTTTGCTAGACGTATGGGATGTTAGCTAACCCTTCCCCTAACCCTATCACACGAACGCCTAGCAACCCAAAGGTTGCAAGTTTGAATCTCATTGCGGACAATTTTAGCAACTTTTCAACTACTTACAAAGTAGCTAAAAAGTAGTAACTACTTAGCATCTTAGCTAACCCTTCCCCTAACCATAACCCTTTTATCTAACCCTTACCCTAACCATAACCCTTTTTGATAAACTTTCCCTAACCTTAACCCTTTAACCTGACTCCTAACCTCAACCCTAACCTTAAACCTAACCCATAGCATAGCTAATGTTAGCCAGCTAGCTAGAATTCATAACATGTCATACGATTTGAAAATGTGTAACATATCCCATCTCTATGGGAAACTGATCTGTCTACATTGGCTATTCTTTTCATTGGGCTCCCGAGTTGCGCAGCGGTCTAAGGCACTGCGTCTCAGTGCAAGAGGCGTCACTACATACCCTGGTTTGATCCTGGGCTGTATCAAAACTGTCTGTGATCGGGAGTCCCATAGGCTGATGAACAAGTGGCCTAGTGTGGTTATGGGAGGGTTTGGCCGAGGTAGGCCGTCATTGTAAAATAAGAATTTGTTCTTAACTGACTTGCCTAGTTAAATAAATACAAATGCGTTCAATGGACAGGAATGTTCAAATTCCCCTGTGCCCCTCCAGATGTAACAAGGACTGGGGTTTTGTTCCCCTCAATACCCCCTATCTAGCTCATTGGTTTTAGTGAAGGATCCCTACTCCCTGAGCTAGACTTGAGATATATTGAGGGAGATTAATGATCTTCAAATATTTGTAAAATGCAACACATAGGGTTGAAAAATGATTCTAAATTCACACAAAAAAAAAGTTGTATCTTTTTTTTATCATAGTTGGAAGATTCCAGATTTCCTGCTTATTACTTTCGATTCTAGGAATCTTCCAACCAGGTTTTCTGGAAGACCTGGACATTTTGGGAAAGCTGCTGGAACGTTGCAACCCTAACCCTACCCTTATGTTCAATACCACTACTACCACTGCAATATCACCACTGATTGTCACTGAAAGAAAGTGAAACATTTGATGCTGTAGTACATTGTAACCTTGCCTTTCATCATTTCTTGATATGTGGCCATGTATTGCCACAATTTTACACCCACCAAATGTCTCAATAATCTTTTTTTTTTTTTTTTTTTTGTACTTTTATCTCTCCAAATCCCACACCGGGTCTCTGATTTCGCTTAATCTGTCTGATCTTTCACTAAACTCTATTTAACCTGCTAATCTCTTTGTTTCCTCCACCTCCCCTTCTGAAATGGTGCACGAGTCAACCCCATGGTGGTCCAAATCTCAGCATCTATTCCTGTATCTCAAATGGCACCCTATTCCCTGTATAGTGCACTACTTTTGACCAGGGCACATAGAGTGACATTTGGGCTCCCGAATGGCGCAGCGGTCTAAGGCACTGTATCTCAGTGCTAGAGGTGTCACTACAGTCCCTGGTTCAATTCCAGGCTGTCTCACAACTGGCTGTGATTGGGAGTCCCATACGGCCCAGTGTTGTTAGGGTTTGGCCAGGGTAGGCTCTCATTGTAAATAAGAATTTGTTCTTAACTGACTTGCCTAGTTAAATAACATAAATAAAATGTAGACTCAGCCTCTATGGGTATAGGCCTACCTCTTCATCTCCCCACACAGTAAAGCAGGCTACTGCATGAGTGCAGGTGACTTCAGTGCATGGCAATAAGGGGAATGTATGGCACATTGCTGTGATTCCACTCCATTGATCTACAGGCAGGATTAATGACCATCTTGTGATCTTTTAATACAAGGATTTGCTCCTGCACTTGGTAAACTGGCTGCTGCTCGAGATGTGGTGCTGGCTGATCTGTCTTTGAAAATCTGATAAAAAAATAAGAATACTTAACGAAAACAACATACATTATTATCAGTGTAGCTTACAGATAGGGGTAAAGACTGGTGTAGGAAATATAGGCTACTACTATATATCTGAACTCTAAATATAGGCCCCTACTTAAAATGCACCATAATATGCACCATAATATGCATTCAATAGCTAATATAGACTACTATATCTGAACTCGTAATAGGCTTCTACATGAACTATAGGTACCATGTTTTAGGGTTCATCTGTTGCCCCTCTATCTTCCCATTGCCAATTAAAGTGTTAGAAAAAGAACAGTCCCAGTGGTTTTCCAGGTATTAACAGTGCACATGGTCGGGATTAGGACCTTTATCCTCCATCTCTGGTCCATGAAAAGTCTCTGTGAGGAGGGCTTAGTGTTAAATGAAATCAAAATTGGCAGCTTTCATAATTGGCGAGTCATAAAAGATAAGGTCTGGCCCACCCCTGAAACCACTTTATCTGGATAAATCCAGCTTAAACTCTGTGCTGAACTTTCTTTGCACCTTGTGTTGCTTGTGTGCATATCTCCCTGGCCAAAGTGTACAGCACAGTGTCTGACCAGGTAGGTTATGGTTTTAACTGCTCAGGAGAAAGGCTCAGTCATTGATCAGTAGTGCCTTCGGGGCAGTTAAACTAGAATTCATGTTACTATTTAATCTAATATTCTGGGCCCCTGTTTCGGTAAACTATTCACCCCAAACTATCATCTGACACGAGCGTTACAATAATTTCTCAAGCATTCAAAGTTACCAGAGAGAAAATAGGAAACACTGCATAAACACTGCACTTCATCTCTCATTCTATCTTCAATGTTATCTCCATCTGTCGTTGGTCTCAGGTTTGGACAAATTGAAGCACTCAAACTCTCTATCAATCGGCTATGCTGTAAAGTTTGTGGGCATCTAGGCTGTAACCTTTGTCCCTGACCCTTGACCTGATTTCATCTTCTGGTTTAGAGACAGGCTTTCAGACAGCTAAGATGGTGTCATAAACCCAGCAGGAGCGGGTAAGTTGGGCATGGGCCCATTCACAACCATGGAATAACACAGCCCTCGGCCATTCACAACCATGGAACCTGTCTGCCCCACGTCCCAAATTACACTCTATTCCTTACATAGTTCACTCCTTTTCACCTGGCTTGTATGGGCCCTGATCAGTCTAGATCAGGGCCGGGGCTGCTGTACTTTCGTTTATTCCATTAGCATGGGGAGGAATGGATGGTGCAATTACCTATACCACCAGAGTGAAAGCCAGCTGTCAGAAGTAGGGCATGGTGGGTTTTAAATATAAGTGTTCTGGAGTTGTGTAACAAAGAGCTGTGGTAATAAAAGTTTAAGTATGGAGATAAATCATGTTGGGAACAAAGTGTTGAGTGGGATGTACCATAAAACCATCAGCAGAGTAGACAGCACTGATGTTTAGAAATATATTAATCAGGATATCTGAGGAACAAGGGACTGGGAGGAGTTTAGCTAGCTAGATGGCTATCTCCAATTGCATTTGAAATATGTTCATTTCCTCATGGTTGATCATGATCACCCAACACATAACGTTTGGTTAACTGAACTGTGGATTTTGTTGTTTGTCTTTATATTCACTCTTTAATTGGACCGAAGCTAAAAATACAGTTCAGTTATTCAGAGATAAACAAATACTTGGGTCACTGTACAGTGCATATGGTCAAGCAGACTTTCAAGAAACAACCCTTCTACTTAAAAACCAGCACATTTCTATTCCTCCATGTCTTTTACAAACACATGTATACTTTCTCTGCCAGATTGTCCTGTATCCAACCAAAAAGCATGAAAAGCTTTCACCTTAAAATATTCCTACTTTATTTAGCTAAACTTGCCTGAGAATGTCAAAATGTGATTGCGAGATTGGGAAGGAAGCTATTATTCATGACTTCAAACAATGGCACACAATAGTAATAAGCCTCTCTTCCCTTTAGAAAAAATATATATACTTTTGATTTCACCTAATTTTGTTTCTTCTGTCATAAAGAGCACATGTTCAACTTCATAAAAAAAAAAACATGTTTTCCCCATCTCAAGAGGTTAAAATACTATTCATTGTACAACGCTCAAAGTGTAGGTCTACGTCGTGTGCTTCCAATGAGTAGTAGTATACGGCTCTACAGCGAATGGTTAGCTGTCTTATGGAGCATTAGTAACGGCTCTCCAGCTGGTAATTAGTAGTTAAATCAGCCATGAATCCCCGTGTGACAGGGGGAAAGGAAGCTTGTTGTGTGCAACAGGGAGGGGCGATTGAATGTAAGATTCATTAAAAAATATATATAATTGTACAGTTTTTCAACACAAAACACCAGAAAATGGCCAAAAAGAGTAGAACCAGCTCACCTGCTTTTACACTATTACTTTTAGATGTTTCTTTTGCAATACATATTTAAAAATGAATAGTTTTACCATATTAAAATGAGAATTCAGTTCACGTAACAGCATAGCTCCGAGAAGTAGGGGTGCTGAGGGTGCTGCAGCACCTCCTGAAAAATCGGTATACTTGAATAATACAAAGGAAACAAATTGGTTTCTTTCTCTCACAAAAGTAGTGCACTGGTCCTTTACTAGTCCTTTATTAGTGGACCGATATAGCTGTCTGTAGTGCGGGCAAAAAACATTGACATTTTACAAATGAATAAAAAATGAACATCTGAAATGTCTTGAGTCAATCAGTATTCAACCCCTTTGCTATGGCAAGCCTAAATAAGTTCAGAAGTACAAAGTTGCTTAACAAGTCACATAATAAGTTAAATGGACTCACTCTGTGTGCAATAATAGTGTTTAACATTATTTTTTTTAATGACTACCTCATCTCTGTATCCCACGCATACAATTATCTGTAAGGTCCCTCAGTCGAGCAGTTAATTTTAAATACAGATTCAACCACAAAGACAAACTCAGACATTGAATATCCATTTGAGCATGGTGCAGTTATTAATTACACTTTGAATGGTGTATCAATACAGCCAGTCACTACAGAAATACAGGTGTCCTTCCTAACTCAGTTGCCGGAGACGAAGAAAACCAATGGTGACTTTAAAACAGTTACAGAGTTGAATGGCTTGATAGGAGAAAACTGAGGATGGATCAAATACATTGTAGTTACTCTGCAATGCCAACTTAATTAACAGAGTGAAAAGGAGGAAGTCTGTACATAATACAAATATTCCAAAACTTGCACCCTGTTTGCACCAAAGCACTAAAGTAATACTGCAAAACATTTGTCAAAGCAATTCGCTTTGTGTCCTGAATACAAAGGTGTTATGTTTGGGGCAAACCCAATACAACACATTACTGAGTTCTACTCTTCATACTTTCAAGCATCAAGCATAGTGGTAGCTGCATCATGTTATGGGTATGCTTCTAATCGTTAAGGACTGGGGAGTTTTTCAGGATAAAATAGAAAAGAAATGGAGCTAAGCACAGGCAAAATCTGGGAGCAAAACCTGGTTCAGTCTGCTTTCCACCAGACACTAGGAGATGAATTTACATTTCATCAGGACAATAACCTAAAACACTAAGCCAAATCTACACTGGAGTTTCTTACTAAGAAGACAGTGAATATTCCTTAGTTGCAGTTTTGACTAAAATCTACTTGAAAATCTCTGGCAAGACCTGAAAATGGTTGTCTAGCAATGATCAACAACCAATTTGACAGAGCTTGAAGAAATATTAAAATAATAATGGGCAAAGGTTGCACAATCCAGGTGTGGAAAGCTCTTAGAGATGTACCCACGAAGACTCACAGCTGTAATTGCAGCCAAAGATGCTTCTACAAAGTATTGATTTGGGTGTGAATACTTATGTAAATAAGATATTTCTGTATTTCATTTTCAATATATTTTCTAAAATGCCTAAAATCATGTTTTCACTTACGGGGTATTGTGTGTAGATATGTTAGCAAAAAAAATATTGGATCTGTTTTGAATTCAAGCTTTAACACAAAAAAATGTGGAATGGGTCAAGGGGTATGAATACTTTCTGAAAGCACTGTATATGTATTTTTTTCCGTATGGGTTTCACACTGGATTCTGTTAACATGGGTTCTGTTAAATGAGAACAGACCTTTCGCAATGAGATCTTTCCAGGAACTGAGCGTTTTAGTGAGTGAAAAAAAATGCTAATTCTGTGCCAGCGGAGGCAAATTTCTGACATGATTAGTCTCCGCAGATGAATAAAACTGACTTCTATGTAAGTCACAGATTCCTCCAGCTAACTGCCCTGACTGAGGTAGCCTTTCAACCACACAGTCTGATGTTAGGCCTGGTATAGGTGCATTTTGACTAAGATTATGCCATTGCTGCTACAGTTAAACTGTACATGTAAATGTATGTCTATATACCCATGTGAATATTAGTGATAAAAAGTACATTCAGCATCTCTTGCTTGCAAAGTAGGCAGGATATTGCATAGTGAAAGTCTAGACTAGTGCTCTTTACTTATCTTATCTTATCTTATCTATTATAAGATATCCCTCTGACTCATTTTGGTCTGACCAAAAGTGCTGTAATGAAAGCATAACAATAGATTGGCTCATGAGTCATGTGACCAGATGCTTTGTTAAGGTAAAAACGGATCTTTATAAAATCATGTCATAATTGCTTTCACATTTCACCCTTTTCTCTCTCCTCTCACAACATTAATGACAGATCTTTCACACCATATAATAGTTGTTTTTGAGTTAAGCCCATCCTTGCATGAGTTTTAGGACAAAATAAGAAGAGAAACCTTTCAGACAAATATTGACTCACATTTTTGCACCACTACAATGTAAAATAATAGAATTTGCTCAACAGTACTGCTTCATAAAAAAACATAACCAAATGTTAGTCCCGCAGTTGTGTGTCAAGTTAAAAGCATAGGTTATGCTTCAGTTATTGATTAACCTGTGGCAGCCATTTTAGAAACCTCTTCTCTCATTTCTTTAGCCAATTAGAACATCTAGCATAAACATGTCTTGTTTACATGTTGCCCAACTGGTACAGCAAAGCAAACCCACCACTATAGCCCATGGCATTGCCACACAGCAAGCAGAGCAGCCCCTGGCTCTATCCCAAATCTCACTCTAGTCCCTACATAGTGAACTACTTTTGACCAGAACCATATGAGCCCTGGTCAAAAATAGTGCACTATATAGGGAATAGGGAGTAATTTTGGACACAGACCCTTTTTTTCTCATGGGAGTTGGGACTCTCCCTTTGTGGGCCAATCCTGCAGTGATTGGGTCTAATGGATGCAATAAAAGTCTAATTTAACAGTCATTGTCAAAGGCCATGCTCAGCCTGCCTGGATAAGCTCAGACGTCAAGCGTTAAAGACATTATGACAAGGAAACAAAACAACATCTGTCTTAATCAGAGATGAAACAGACCAACGTGCCACTTTCATTTGGCAAACCAGGGAAGTTTCTGAGAACAGAAAAGTGAGGCTCATCATTACAGTGTAAGAATGGGACAATTAATTTAAAATGCTGCACATAACTTTGGGTATTAGCTTTCCCTGAGAACAACTTTGAAAGAAGATGTGCAGAAAGTCCATCTTCCCAAGGTCTGGCGGTTGGAATGGATTTGGAAACCACCAAAAACTTGGAGGCCAGCTTCTACCAATTTAAAATAAGGCACAGCATCACATAAACGTGTGCACATTCTCATTGCATACAATCACTGCCTCAAGGTGTGCTGAATCAACAGTGTCCCTGCATGCGAGAAACTATCAATGCATTTTAATTGCATAGAAAAACAAAACATTCTAAGTTGTTGCTACACTGCATTGGCACACTGTGGATGGGATGGGCTGTCAAGCCACCAGACAAGCAGAAAGACATTCCCATACATGTGACATCAGTCCCCTGTGACAGAGACTGAGATTTGGACCAATAGGAATTAAGCTTTAACTTGCAACCCTGCTGACACCTCCTTTAAATACCTCCTAAATAAAGACTTTAGGGCTCCAATTCATTAGTTACAGAATATTAGCATTTAAAAGAGTAATACAAACTCCAAAGCTCTGTTTTTCTAGCGGATTAAGGCAGTAACTTTTTCCAGTCTATATGTAACTTTGTGAGAATCAAGCACATGGCCAAAAAAACAAGGTTAATTGGTAGTAGTAACCCCCAAGAGGAGATTTTTCTCTAGAACGTTCACATTCGTTTACTTGGTGGTCAGTTGGTAGATCAATCCATTATGTCTGAAGGAATGATCCCCAGGAGTATACAAATTGTAAATGTTTTCAATTTCACACACTAATCCCAGCATTGTTATACTCAGAAAGAACAATTACCCTGAGTACTGTCAGATAGTAGACATGGTGAAATGTTTGTCAAAGCTGGATGGAACATGAAACATTTCTTTACTGAAAATGTGCTTGAACAGTGTGTTTATGGTCATACATACACAATATATCCAAAGGTATCATGCCCATAGGGGTATAGGGGCATGATACCAGGTTTGATACCAGGTTTCCTCCAGATGTAAAGCTTTGCATTCTGGCCAAAGAGTTCAATCTTGGTTTCATCAGACCAGAGAATCTTGTTTCTCATGGTCTGAGAGTCTTTATGTGCCTTTTGGTAAACTCCAAGCAGGCTGTCATGTGCCTTTTACTGAAGAGTGGATTCTCTGGCCACTCTACCATAAAGGCCTGATTGGTGGGGTGCTGCAGAGATTGTTGTCCTTCTGGAAGGTTCTCCCATCTTCACAGAGGAACTCTAGAGTTCTGTCAGAGTGACCATCGGGTTCTTGGTCACCTCCCTGACTAAGGCCCTTCTTCCCCGATTGCTCAGTTTGGCCGGACGGCCAGCTCTAGGAAGAGTCTTTGGGGTTCCAATATTCTTCCATTTAAGAACGATGGAGGCCACTGTGTTCTTGGGGACCTTCAATACTATTTTGGTACCCTTCCCCAGAACTTTGCCTTGACACAATACTGTCTCGGAGCTCTACGGACAATTCCTTCGACATCTTGGCTTGGTTTTTGCTCTGACATGACCTGTCAACTGTGGGACCTTTAAATATACAGATGTGTGCCTTTCCAAATCAAGTCCAATCAATTGAATTTACCACAGGTGGACAACAATCAAGTTGTAGAAACATCTCAATGGAAACAGGATGCACCTGAGCTCAAGTTCGAGTCTGAATATTTATGTAAATAAGTCATTTCTGTTTATATTTTTAATACATTTGCAAAAATGTCTAGAAACCTGTTTTCACTTTGCTATTATGGGGTATTGTGTGTAGATTGCTGAGGATTTTTATTTATTTAATCAATTTTAGATTAAGGCTGTAACATAACAAAATGTGGAAAAAGTCAAGGGGTCTGAATACTTTCCGAAGGCACTGTATTTATATATTTGTTTCTCTGTAATACTACTAGTCACCTAGCAATTTCATAAAGTTGTCTTTTAGCTAGTGCAGATAGGTTCCTAATCTCCGAACCTCATAACTAGCTGCCAAGAAGCCATTTCAGGCTATCAAGTTAGATTTGCTAGCCTGTCTAACTATCTTAGCTGGCATGCCTGCTGCCAAGGTTGGTAATAACTAAAGCAATAACTAAATGTACTGAATAAGATTCACATTCCTTTCAATCTTTTACCCAAATTTTAGCAGATATGCAGAGAAGAATATTTACTTTATAAAAAAAAAAAGAGCAACCAGTCAGGAGGATACAGACAGAGGTATGCGTAGATATGCAGAAACATGTATATATTTTTTGACATAGAAGTATGCATAATAATTATGGATCTAGATTGCACATTGTAAATATACAGTCAGTTTGAACTAAATCCATGATCCTCTAAACTAACCATGATAATTATTGTGGGACTGACCCATTTTTATTATTTTCTAACTGTTAATCTACAGTAAATTTATTTTCTTTTCAGAGGCTTTTCTTTCCAATAGACTTAATAAACCCACTAAAGACCACACTTTTAAGATCATACAAAGAGATGACTGTGCGGTGCTATGGAACATCATCTATAGCTGGGATAAAGCACCAAGCTCATTTCTGTAACCAGCATGGCAAGAGTCAGGGAATGCATGTAAATAAGAAATCACATTGGCAAGAGTGTCACTTTAATAACTTTTCAAAGCTTGCTTTTGGAAAGATCTTACAATGTACGTTGAGGGGCTGCAGACCAAAGGTGGGAAGGAGGGCTCATTAGATTTGGGGCAAATTCCAGAGCTATAGGTATAGACATACTGTAGTTCTCCATCGTATGTGGTTCCATTTGTATAGGCTTCTATGCCATGGAGAGTGCAACCTCTTGTGTTGGCTAACACAATCAATAGGTATAGTAGTAGAAAACATGCTGTGTGTGAGTGTGTGTGCGCGTGTGTATATGTCTCTCCTTCTGTATTTTTAGGAAATGCTTAACAAATGGAATGAAAATGGTAGTGTTAGGGTTAGGAGACGCTTACCAAACTCGCTGGCACACATGTGCTCTAGAATGATGTCTGTTTTCATTTCGTTGTCACATGGGGGACAGATGGGGGAGTAACCTGTGGAAGGGAGGGAGGAGAGAGTCTTTTCAGAGGGCAGGACATGCAGCACTGTCACAATAATCAACCAAGTAACAGCCATGATCAAATGGATCAAGAGTAGGGTTGCAAAATTCCTGTAACTTTCCGAAAACTCCAATAAATCCTGTGAAGATTCCCTAAATCAGAAGGGAATAAGCAAGAAATCCGGTATCCACCATCCAGAATTTCTGGATGAACTGTAAATTTGGGGAAAGTTCCTGGAATTTTTCAACCACTGAAAGTTTTTTTCTCTCCCTAAAATCACTATTCAAACTGAAGGGAACAACGGCTGCCAGTAACTGAATCCCTAACAGATTATAGCATCGTTCACACCTCTATTTACCTCAACATCAGCTCACTTCCCATGGTAGTAACACTTTTGATCTTTTACCACCTATCTCCCTGCCTGTGCTTCAAATCAACCTTGCAGATTAAATCTTATGTGAACACCTACAGTATGTGAAGATGACACCTGACATTCTGGTCAGAGGTGCTGAGTACACTCTGTTGTCAGTTGCTCTGGTGTTTTTCCCCTCAAACGTATTCATCCAAACTCCAATGACGTTTGTTCTTGTTTGACAGTAAAACTCTTAACTGACCGACCTGACCTCAGTTGGAATGTCATGTGCTTTTATAGCAGGTCATAACTATGGCCTCCAGGACACAATGCTGCTCGTTATAGGCTAGATTTATGAAATGATAGGGGATATCAGTAGTCTTCTCAATATCCAAGACTGACTATCATTCCATTGTTATTTGGTGGTTAGTTTTGATCTCTTCGGAGTCTATGCTAACAGAGTCAATCTGTCCTGGAGGCCTGTTTTACTGTAAAAGCACGTGGAAATGCATGTGTGTACACGCATGCACACACATGAACTGTTACGTGTACCTGAGACTTTTATAGAAGGTACATTACTGACTGTGAAGACAGGGAAGACTGACTGAAACTGGAAAGTCTTCCACTCAGGCTTTCATGTACTTGTATTTTTAGTTACAGGAGCCAAGTTCCATATGAACATTTTAGAATGTTTTGACATGATTAAAAATAAGGAACGGTTCTAACTGCGTAGTGGCCAACAATGGACAGAAATGCCTTTTTTTTTGTTTTTGCTATATAGGGTTTTTGTCAAGTGACATTCATGAATATTTAATGAAAATGATATTGATTCAATAATTAAATAACTGTTCTGTTCTTTCTTAAACAGCTTAGCAAACCTTGGCTCTAAACCCCAAAATAACATTTGGAGTACTGTGAGGTTTACCATCTGTAAAATATAAATACATATTTACACACACTTACCCTGTTATTTTGTGATTGCCAGTTGGCCATTACGTGTGTTTGACAAACGCTTACGAAAGTTACACCCAGGTGGAAAGCACTTGTGAAAATAAGCACTGTTTACAGAGTCAAAGGGGCTATATTTTCAATTTAAAAAACAATAATACTCTAAATCTATTGTTACTAGCTTCATACTTGTTTAGCAGTCAGCAGTGGAGAGGATCTTTAAATAACTTACATCAAAATACATGACCTTCTAACCTAATTTTGATTTGATGGTTTATTCATTCAAATGCATCCCCCCCCCCGTACATCAATAAAAAGCACATATTTTCCCGGGGGTTTTAGGTTCCTGTCAGTCAACAGTGATGAAGATGCAGAACAACACAGACATTAACGGCCCTGTAATGAGAAGAGTGGGGTTAAAACAAGACCGACTCTGTGGCCTGCTGGGCTTCTGACTGGGCAAACACTTTCTGATTTATTTATCGGAAGTGCTGACACATATGACAACAGGTGACCTCTGGAGTCTGTGTTCCAAATGGCACTCTATTCCCTATGTAGTGCACTACTTTTGACCAGAGACCTATGGGTCCTAGTTAAAAGTAGTACACTACATAGGGAATAGGGTGCCATTTGGGGCAAAGCATGTGGATCTCTGTGTGGTCCCCGAGCTCCAAGAGGAGCCTTTTCTCAGGCTGCTGGGCTCCTGCCCACACACACCACCATGTTGGCCCCCCTCAGCCCAACACGTCCCAGTTACAGAGGGACTACCTCAGATCTACAGTAAGTGCTGTGTAACTGCAGCACCACAGAGCGATAAAGACCTCTTCATCGGGTGCTGACCTGGAAAATCACCAGTCACCATATCAGTTCGCTGTAAGACGGAGCTATTCATGTTCAGAATATAGCAAATGTTTTCGCACTAAGCTAACATTGTTTTGAAGCCTGCATATACAACGCAGATCAAAATGTAAGGAGGTTGATGATGGAAAGTCCTTTTTAATTTATGAGAAATCTGCATGAGGTGGCTGTACTTCCCCTTCTGGGACACCTCTAGAACAGAGCAGAGCAGCCTTTCCAACTCGCTCCAAGAGAGATTCTACTAGTTCCTGCCAGGGACACTGACATGGCAATAAAATATTACAACCCATGACAGAAACAATAATTTTAGACAAAACTTGTCCTTTGATTGTGAAAGGCTGCAGCATTTACACTGAACAAAAATATAAACACAACATGTAAAGTGTTGGTCTCATGTTTCAATGTTTTTTTATATACAAACATGTCTGACTTATTGTTAGCCCCAAGCTGTTACAGATGTAGGATCTTAATTTGAGCCAGTTTGCTACAGCAGGAAAATTATCCTGAAGCAACAGGTAATGTAAATTATAATGTGGATTATAATGACTGGACATTTTTTTCGTTGGGGCAAATCAAGTCTAACATTTTAAAGTGGAAATTACAAACTTTAGAAACCTTTTTAAACCTTGAATACACGACAAGTTAACATTTTCTGTACAGGAAAATTATCAGCAACAACATAGTGATCAAATGAAGATCCTACATCTGTAGGTAGTTCTAGTCCTTCTGAACATAACTCAGTCCAGAAACTGTGGTTGCATCCCAAATGGTGCCATATTTCCTATATAGTGCACTACTTTTAACCAGAGCCCTATGTGTCCTGGTGAAAATTAGTGCACTAGGAAATAGGGTTGGGACGCAATCCCAGTGAGATTGTGGCAGTCTCGAGCCAAGTATCCCTGCAGGCAGATAGGCAGACAGGCATCAAGGACCTGATGTCTGTGGGAGTTCACTGTAGCCTTGAAACACAGTATATTACATTAGCAGAATTGATAGTCTGTTTTTTTTTCTCTCCTCATCATTGTCGCTCTGGTATTCACTCTTTCCTAATTCGTATACGTTTGTTTCTGCTATTCAAATTAAACTATATATGTTGTTTCTGTCTGGTGACTTTTTTTTTTGGGGGGGGGGGGGTTAAGGAAGAGGCCAGTAGTTAAGACGTCAATATAAAATGGTAATTAATGGATGTATTAGTTATGTGGTTGGACTGCCTCCCAGTTCATAAATTTCACCTTGAAATAAATTGCTACCATCTGTTAAAGGAGTATTAGGCTACAATATTAATTACAACATCACTTCTCTTTGTCAATAGCAAGCAACTTAACGTTTGATACAAAGAGAGGTTCTCTCTTGGTAAAGACAGCGTAGTCTTGTTCGTGCTCTCAAATAACTAAATAAAGGTTTTGCTATCTCGCTCTTACATTTTTTTTAGATAATCTAATCTAGAGGTAATCAAAGCAGTCATGGGAAAAATTACCCCAAAAGGTTGGGAATGGTTCATTTGCATCAGGTTTGACATCAACAAACCCCTGAAACAACATTCTGCTGCCTGAAGAACTGCATGGGTGTCGATTCTCACACTATGTCAAAGTAGTGACTGTTTGTTATCTCAGTCAAGTACTGCAGCTCTATTGAGCTGCCCTATAGGACACTATGTTGAGCCTGCCCTATAGGACACTATGTTGAGCCTGCCCTATAGGATACTATGTTGAGCCTGCCCTATAGGACACTATGTTGAGCCTGCCCTATAGGACACTATGTTGAGCCTGCCCTATAGGACACTATGTTGAGTATGCCCTATAGGACACTATGTTGAGCCTGCCCTATAGGACACTATGTTGAGCCTGCCCTATAGGACACAATGTTGAGCCTGCCCTATAGGACACTATGTTGAGCCTGCCCTATAGGACACTATGTTGAACCTGCCCTATAGGACACTATGTTGAGCCTGCCCTATAGGATACTATGTTGAGCCTGCCCTATAGCATACTATGTTGAGCGTGCTCCATAGGATACTGTTGAGCCTGCCCTATTCCGCAATACATGGTAAAAAAAAATACAGATATTTGATCATGATTATTACAGATTATCATGCTTCATCCACAAAATACATCACATGTTTTATCATTTGTAATAAAAACTGCTTCCAAGTGAAGAACATAATGTACATTCAACAATACAGATGACAAACTCCTAGCCAACACCTCAGCTTTTTACATATTGTGACAAGCAATGGCTCAGTTTCAGATCTGGTACCAGACTAGCACATGGAAACATGACTGGCACTTGGTGACATGGGATTCTATATGTAATTCTATAATTCTAGATATTATGGCAGGCATACTGCCTGCAGGTAGGTAGGTAGGTAGGTAGGTAGGTAGGTAGGTAGGTAGGTAGGTATAGCCTTACCTGTGGGTTTTGTGGCTTCAGTGGCATTGGGTGCAGTCATGGCAATGCAGACTTCGTCCTGAGGAAACTTGTCGCAGGTGAGCATCTCAGGCCAGGGGAAGCCGAACGACTCCATGATAGGGGTGCAGCCGTCCCGTACAGCCTCACACAGCCAGCGGCAGGGGTATATGGGGCGCTCCAGGCACACTGGGGCAAACAGGGAGCAGAGGAACACCTGGGTACCCGGGTGGCAGCTCTTATGCACCAGGGGCACCCAGCTGCCCGCCTGCTGCTTCACCTCAGCCATAGTCTCATGCTCCAGTAGGTTAGGCAGCAGCATCTGGTTGTAGCCCACGTTGTGACACAGCCTCAGGTCCTCTGGGATATCCACACACTGAGGAGGCTTGCCATAGCTGCGGCCACCATTGTACATGTCCGATTTCCAGCTCAGGTATTCATACTCAGAGGCTTTGCTCACAGACACCAGTGCCATGGTCAAAGCCAGAGGGATGATTCTCCAACGGCACAATGGTTCAATGGACTTCATTGTTCACAACAGAGGAGAGTCTGCAGAATAAAAGTAAAATGCAGCTCACAATGAAGCTTTCACTGTAGAATAGAACAGACCTGCTTCAAGAGAAAAATAAAATGGAGAAAAGCGCAAAGAGTCCAGTTGATAAATGCTCTCTGAGTTGAAAGTTTCAGGTTTCAGTGTAACTCCACTCCTGCCTTCTTGTTGCAGCCCCGCTGTTCTGTTCCCTTCTGCTGCTACTGACTCACACAAGCGCCTGCAAAGATAACTGTCTAGAGTAGCGCAGCTTGGAAACAAGAGGAGATTGTGAAGTGCGCGTCGGCCAATCGGAAAGGGTCTGCGCCTTTTGGCACTCACACGTCAATCAATGTGCTCAATTACTCACTGCGTAAAACACGGCTTAACGTTCCCTACCCCCTTCATTAGCGTTTTTTTTCTTTGTCAAAACAAACAAGTTGCCTTCACACCAAACAAAAAAATAATTAAATGGTTGAAATAATTTAGTGCTTGGTCAAACGGCAGCTCGTAATCACTTGACAGCTATCATGCACAGTACATTTATGGATCATTTTGGACAGTTATTTGGAGAATTGTAGATCATTTATATTTGACTACAAACACTATTTAGTTACAGCGTCAATATGCGGAAATACAGTATGCGCAGCTCAATAAATATATTAAATCAATCGAAAAACGTTCAAAAGTTTTAAGTCAAAGTTTTAACTTGGTGAAATATAGCATATCTGAAAACACAATTAAGTCAGACCAATAGTGTTGAATATTGATTTTAACCTATATAATGTCACACATTCTAAATGTAAATTCATATGAGGTGAAGAAGGGACAATTGTTCAATTAAATATTAATTCAGTTTACTTAGATCTAATTAGATCTTGTTATAGTAAATTTGTTTATCTGCATGTTAGTCCACTTTTTTTTTTTTTTACAGCTTTCCATTTGATATGACTACGACAAAACCTGTGAAATCTACCAATTTCAAATGTGCATTAATTTGCATGCCATTGTCTTGTTAATGACAAAAGCCAATTAAACACTCATGATTAGAAAACAAAGTAGCACTTCACACATAACAATGACCCCCCTGGTCCCGCTGGTCCCAGTAAACAAGACTTAGCCTAGATCTTTCCTTTGTTCGGGAATACTGGGAGCTTTAAAAAATAATAATAGCCTAAAATAAATGCAACTAGATTATAAATCACAGAGGCCATGGTCTTCATTGCCACACAATATGTTGCATTATAAAATAAGAGGAGTAATGTTGTATGCTATACCATTTTGCTAAATACACATTTTGAGAACTTGATTTAATATATGTTGTTTTGCAGTCATACTATGTAAGCAGGCCTTTAAAAAATATTCCCTGGAGAATTGTTTAGTTTTTTTTGCAATGTGAACAACATATTGTTTAGCTAATCTACTCCATGTAGCCTACTGTATTACCCAGTAAGGCTGAATGGTTTGTAATTGGAATTTAACTACAATTACAGCCACATTTAGTTACTTTTATGTCAGGTTTTAAGTCTTTCATTGATAGTACAATTCCAATTTCCAGGATCATCATAGAACGGTCAATGCCCTTGATGAGAAGGTTTACCAAGTATTTGAGATATGATTAATTTCCAATAAACTGTGACGTCTTAACAAGGATTATGCTGACACTATGTCTGTCTAGCAGTGCTGCACCATAGACAGATTTATAAGGCGAAGGCACCTAACTACAGTTTGCACATAGTAGGGGTTGCTAAAACAAACCCCAGGTATTTAAGACTGGGGTGGAGGGGAGGGATTTTTTTCCCCTTCTCTCCACTCCAGACATGGCTTCACTCAGACGAATGAGAGCGCTGAACTCCCTGGCTGCAATCCATAATGGCACCCTATTCCCTATATATAGTCCATTACCTATGACTAGTGCCCATAGGGCTCTGTTCAAAAGAAGTGCACTATGTAGGGAATAGGGTGCCATTTGGGACGTCTCCCGTCTGTCAGGAGTGATGTGCCTGACTGTATCGACAGAAGCTGAAAACATTCTGAGACTGGTCTGTTCCACATACATGGAGCCAGGTAGCAGCAACCTAAAACCAGCTCAGAGTACAGCCAAGACTAAACATGCAAAATTACTTTACACCAAGATAAGTTTATGTGACGTTAAATGAGTTCGGACATTTTCTAATGATACCATGTTAAGTCTAAACAGACTTACATCAAATTGAAGTACAGGCAGGTTTGATGTTATGTAACTTTATTGTAGTTTACGTGAATTTATCATGTGTGAAAAGGCTGGCTATCTAATTCCTTTTGATTATAGAATTAGGCAATACATTTGTGAGGTGGCTTGCAAGGTGTATGAGAAAGCAAGTCTACAGAACACCAAAATCATTTACAATGTAAATGTGCTGGTTGTAACATCAAATAAAACAATAAAATACATTCAAATTAGATTATAGGCCTTCCTCCAGTGGAAGTTATTGTCATCAACACATTGCTAAGCTAGATAGATATGGACTGACTCATGTTCATGTTCCATGAACTTCAAAACAAGGAGCACTTTGATTGCGGTTGCACATGTTTTAACAATAGAGAGACTAAATATTTGGACTTTCAGGGCCCAAGAAAAAGAGTCTTCCATGGGTCTTTAAAAACAATCCATCTCAATTCAACAGTGTTTAAATACATCATCTCACATACATGTACATGTATCCCCATGAAAGGGCATTTGGTGGAGCAGAGCTAACATGTATGTTTCTGAACATCTGTCATCAGTGACTGCTAACTAAACACGGGATCTCCTCTAGGCCATAACATCTTAGTAAGTGTATACACATGAAAAATGATCAGGTTGAAAAACCTCTGCTATGTTCAAGGGGGAAAGAAAAAGCCTATCTTTAATAAATATTTGTTTTTAGAAATAACAACCATAGCTGCTTTTTGTCAGGTAGCACTTAACGCTGGGGGAGTGTAGCCTGCTAGTCATGTTCTACTTTAGAGAGTCAAGCGGTGCCTTTGTCACAGTTGACAGCCTTTGTGGGTTCTGGCCATGGGCATTGAGAGGAGTCTGAGATAGTTAAGGTAATGTCACTGCATAATAGCTGCATCGTGGGTGATTGACTTATCACAAGTGGGGGGGAACAACCCCTCAATAAGATTCTTTGCATGACAGAATAAACAAAGTTCAACAGCTGGAGTTCTATGCTGATGGTCCATTAGTTTTAAAGTAAGGCTATTGTAGGAGTAATGATGAAGATCCTTATCAAATTATGCGCATCTCCTCGCTAAGAGCACAAAACAATTTATTCTTACGGCAAACATGATTGACACATGTTGTCAATAGGAAGTTGGCCCATTGTGAAAGGTCAATTAGGGGGTAAAATGCAGATTCCCCACCCCCCACTAAGCTTCATAGGATGAGGGAGAAAGATAAACATATCCTTTTGCTTGATAAAAGTAAAGGGACTGATACAGTTATCAGAACCCTATCAAAATATGCATTGTAGAGAAACTGTTGTCATTAAAAAAATATACATATGTTTTTGCAGTAGTAGAAGAATACTGAAAACCCCATAAAAGGCCTTTGTATTTCCATTCTGATGCTACTAAAAGTCTAGTGATCTCCAAATCAAAGCAAATGTTGCTCTTGCACCTCGAGGGAATTCCGCAAGACAGTAAGCCATAGTGCAGCAGGCAGCGTGGCAGCGTGGAATGTGATGGCTTGTCTGGATGCACTTGTCTGGATGGCTAATGCAGGTCATTTGTGAAATTTTGGATTTCAGATGAAGAGGAAGAGAGAAAAAGGAGGACGCAGTTACTCAAGGTTACCGATGCTACTGAAGATTGGGGCCAAAATACCTCTCACATAACTCATACCTCGTGGTCGGGCTCCAGGATTACTGCTCAGCAGGGTAGACCGGTTATCTGGCTCACATTGTGCAGAGAGGTACTCAGAGAGCCTGACCACACTCAGACACTCAGGTACAGTATTAGGGATTTAAAGGGGACAGTTTATTGCCTGCTGGTATAGACTGACTCACCAATAAGGCCCTATGATATTACTTCCTTATTTATGTGGAAATAAGGAGTCAAGGTAGTTTGCATGTGTACGTTGTAAATGTGAAAGGAACGACTCATATTTGTCCAGATGTATTGGAACAAATCTAATCACACTGATAAACTGATTTGATATCTTAAACAGAAACCATAACTTGGATGTATCGAGTAACAAAATCCTTCTGGAACCTAGTATTTTACTCTCACTAAATAGTCCAACTGACTTCACTGCCAAGTCAGCTTATGACCTCTTCTGAAGTGAACTGCTCTCATAATTGATTTGAGATGTCCTTTTGATATGCACAAAAACATTTAAAGGAACCACATTTAATTAGGCACACAAATCTCAAGCTATTTGTGGCAACACCCTGATTCCAGGAATTGAATATAGTACAGAGAATATATAAATTGAGCACAATGCACAGCAGGCTATCTTGGGTTGCCAAAACCAGACACTGGTTATCTAACCCTCTCCACATACCCTCACACAGTGCGTTTTCTATCCCCCAGCTAGAAATGACTGATTGATTTGTGTCGAGGAAAAAAACAGCAAAACAAACAAGTCTTTGCTTTTCTTTCTTAGAGCCAGGCCAAGAAAAGCACAGAAAAATCCCGCTTTAACACACGTATAATCTGTTAGCATCGCCTGTCCATCAATACCGCTCAAGTGAGAAAACAGAAATGGACCAGTTCATCTTTTCAAACACTTACTGGATGCTTCTTCTACGTTTTTCAATGGACGTTTTAGGTCCCTTCTTGAAATGTTTTAAACAAATGGCTCTCTTCTGTTGCACATATGTTAAACAGTGGGGGTTTATTTTCAAATGCATGTTTAAGCAATATCGTATAGATGTACACTCTTAGAAAAAAGGTTCCAAAAGGTTTCTTCGGCTGTCCCCATAGGTGAACCCTTTTGGGGTTCCATGTAGAACTCTCTGCGTAAAGGGTTCTACATGGAACTCAAATGGGTTCTACCTGGAAACAAAAACATTTTTTCAAAGGGTTCTCCTATGAGGACAGCCAAAGAACCCTTTTAGGTCCTAGATAGATGACTCAGAAATAACATATTAGATAGTTTATCAGACTACTTTATGCTGTTCTGGGTATTATCATTCACACACAACAACAAAGTTCTCTCTAAATGGACTCAAAGTCAAAACAATTCTGAAGATATCATAGTGAAGAGAGAGAAGTGTGTGTGTGTGTGTGTGTGTGTGTGTGTGTGGTAGTGGTTTGGGGGGTGACTATAATTACATCCATCTGTATGTAATTACTTTGACTTTACACCACCACCAGAGCAACAAGCTCTTCATCACCATATTTGAATGCATTTCTTACCATCTGATATCTGTCTTCACCTTGGTTATAGTTGTTTTAGAAATATGAATCTTGCTACATTCCTTTGATCAGAAATCAGCCAATAAATAAAATGAACATTTTTAGAGATGGCTGTCTCTTTTTACCTGTCTTTACTACTGATTTCAGTGTAAATAAGTTGTTGCATTCAGCCTCAGCTCACTATTATAATTACACAGATTATGACATTTTCTGCAGTATAAAAAGTATACAGGTTTTAAGAGTTTGAGGTAGTTTTATCAGAACTCAGGGAATCCTCACTCACTGCCAAAGGCCCATGTGAGAGTGAAAAGCACTTAAATAGTTGCACAATGCACTGGGCATAATCATGATGTGAGTGAGTATGGACAGAGTCAGAGAGATGTGCCGTGGCTCATTCTGCAAAGACATTAGACTACAGCTTTGGCCTCTGGGCTCCCCACTCTCTCAGATGCGCTCAGTCTGTTTGACACAAAGCAGTGCTCGAAGGGCGCTCTGGTTAACATTAACATGCATAAACATTCACATTAATGGGGCTTTTGCGACAAAGTAAAGGTTAACACAACTCTCCCCCTCAAACAAATTAAGTGCCATTTTTCATGCAATCGATTATGCCCTGTCCATCACCATGAGGCTAATACTACTACAGCCCTGCAAATTATAAACAAATCCAGCCTGCCATTCGACCCCTTCTACCTTCCCTCCGCCCTCCAGCTCCAGGTTATTTGAGCTCTGGTCTCGTCCCACAGAGGGTTTGTGTGGAGCCTATACTGGTTCTCCTTCACATAAGATGAGGAAACTGGCCACAGTGAGCTCAGTGTGAGTGACCTTGCCAGCTTGAGAACAGTAAAACAGAAAATAAATCCTGCAGGTTGGTCAACGAGCCCTTTCTTCATTGTTAATTTTCAAGCTTTTGGGGAATTTTATCACATGTCATCTAGTGGCTTTATTGGGTACTTCAGATTATCACAGTTGTCTGTAATTATCTCTGGCCCTCTGTGTGGCCTTATCAAATGTAAAATAATCAAATAAGATGATAAAATAAAACATTATCCTAAATATAAACCATCAACTTAGTGAATACCATTGGTGTTTAATATAAGGGTTTAAGCATGAAATATTCTTCTTCTTTCATTTATTTTACTATGTCAATAATGATGTATTTATTTTGGTGAAATACTGGTGGCAGATGGGGAAAAAAAGGCAATAGTTGGAAGTGTTTCAGAGTTAAATGAAAATAATGCCACTGTGGAGTAGATGCTTTTTTCATTAATTAGGCAATTTAGGCCACTAGAAGCTCATGGATAATATGGACACAGATCTACAAAATAAATATACTATATTTTAATGCATTTTTTGGTTATTCAAATATAAATGAATAAAGTTACCATAGATTGCCGTATATTACCTGTTAATTACCTAAATTACAGAACATTTTAGTAACTTTGGCAAATTACCGTTAGTTTTGCAACCCTACTGCATATGTTTTCTGACTGTTATTGATGGCTGTACTGATTGCTGGTAGGTTGTAGAGTTAGTACTGTTGTAATTCCAAATAATCAATGATATTTGCCCAAAACTGTACACAGTATATGGGATATATAGTACTGTAGATTTATATAGAACATATTAGATTTCCAGAACTATACCAAGCAATGTCTTCAAGGTTACGTCCTAAATGACACCCTGTTCCCTACATGTTTAGGCCATGCTCATAAATGTAGGGAATAGGGTGCCATTTGGGACATAAAATGCATGTCTCAATCAGGACTGCAGATTGTGATTAGTAATTGGTGACATGAAGCAAATAATGATGGTACAGGCCAGGTTGGTAACAGCATCATTCCCCTCATTATCCTACAGCAACATCACATATGAGCCCAATGAAGACAGCAATCAGGAGCAGTTTTTCACCTGACATTTTGCACACGCTAGTAAGTAATAGAAAAGGGGAAGTGAGGCGAATGTCTCATTCTTGTCCTTGCACCGCAAAAAATGGCATCCTTACAACTTTTTCTTTACATAGCAATCAGGAACACATTACAGTTAACAAGGAAAGCATGTTGCATCCCCTCCCCACCACTGAATGTTTCTACCTCCCCCACCCCTTCCTTTTTTTCTCTCCCGACCCTATACTTAATAGAAAACATGTCACAGTGTTATAAGTATGTAACACTCAAATATTTAATTTTTGTGGGTCAGAGATGAATTCAGCCAAACATATTGTACCTGTGACTGTGTAATCAACACGTGCTGTGTGTGCGTCTGTGCAAGGTCTCACATAAAATGGTCACACACAGTCAAACTGCTCAACTTGGGAGTTGTAGCGGGATGATTAAAAGAACAGCGCTGGCTCCATGTCACTCTGCAGTGTATCTCAAACACAAGAGGCTTCCACCCTACAAGCAGCAGTGACTGACTGGCTTAGCTATGGTGACAGGACCAGGGTAGTCATTCACAGCCCTTGAGCACCATGGGAAAGCCAGCCAACTGAGTATGGGTCAGGTCAACCTTGTCTCCTCGCCTGACTGTCAAAATAAAAGTACCTCTCCCTCAAGCAGCTCCCTCAAGCAACACTGTCCCTTAGACCCAGCTGCTGAGAGCGATGGCACAGAGGGCTGGAAAAGCAATTAAATCAAACATGGGTGAGTGAATGTAGGACAAATGCGTCGTCAGTATTTTTCACCTATACCAGAGAAAAGTCTGTGCTTTTTTAAAGGTGGGCTATTGAAAGCAAAGGGAGTATTGAAAGTGAGAAAGACATTTTGTGTCACCAAGCGACCAGTATAGGCTAAACCATAGTAGTGAAGGGGTAAGAGACACATTGGTCCAATTCAGCCCCTCTCTTTCTTTCCTGTGGATGGCCTAAAACTTGGGGTCAGACACATTGTCTGACCTTTGGCCCCCTGGTTCACGTCTCCTCGTAATTACCTTTGCGCATCAACCCTCCTGCCACCCCCACTCAAAGACAATGTAACAATTTGTCTTTTCAATTGTCTGTCACTCACTCTCTTATAGATCTTTTCAGTGGGCGTATGTGTTTTTTTCCCCACCATTTGTATGTATTTATTTATCTTGCTTGGAGAAGTGGGGGTTGTCTGGTCCCAGAAACAGGGAGTCTTTGTTTGGGCTGGTTTCACATGAATATATGCCCCCTCCGCTGCTACCCATGCCTTCACTCTAGCTCTCCATATTCAGGCTTTTTCCCTTGGTTTGTTTGGGAGACAGCCTAAGACAGGCTGATCTCAGGGTCATTGTACATGGGATTTCCATGACCATACACAAATCAATTAGGCTTTTCTAATTTATTTGCCCCCAACTCATGGGGCGGCAAGCATTTGTAAGCCGTTTTCTGCTCCTTATATTATGCAAGGTTGGTAGCTATTCATTTTGTGAACAACAATGTCTTTCTCCTCTCCATCTCACTGTTAAATTATGAGTCAGAATAGGGGTTGCATAGAAGGCCTATAAGAAAATATACACCTTAAAGTTTGACCTGAAAAAAACTGCAGGATTAGCTAACATAATAATAAACTGAGGTTATACACTCCCATCTTCCAGACATTTTTTTGAGTTGAACTAAGGAACACAAAAATGCCAGTCAGTTTTAATATGCCAAGCCTTTCTAGCTCCAAATGCTTGATCACAGGTTCGGTACTGTTCGTCTATAATACGGCTTATGGACAGTCTCAATCCAAGTCCAAGTCTTTGATAAAGGATTCATGAGGTAATCTTACGGATTTTAGCCCTGCAAACAATCCTGCCATTTAGCAGCTCACATTGTGTAGCCTATCCAATACAGTTCAACAAACAGAGAGCACATGGTGATTCATTTTGGGTTCCCTTTTCGATGAATGTCTCATGGTGGATGAGCCTCCACTGAGGTTCACTATTTTGACCTACCAAGTTGCTGTATTCTTGTACAGATCAGTCAATGTACAGCCTCAGCCTCTGACAGCCAAGCTCCCACACCAACTATTATAGTGATTTGGCAGGACGTTGCTTACTTGCTTATGGCCGGAAGATGGCATGCCACAGCTCTCTGTTGTTCATGAAAGCTGGTAGATCCTTTGTACTGAAACCGGTGTCTCTGCAGATGTTGTCCACGTACTCTACATGACCAAAAGTATGTGGACACCTGCTTGCCGAACATCTCATTCCAAAATCATGGGCCTCCACTCTTCTGGAAAGACTTTCCACTATATGTTGGAAAAGTCCTGCATGGACTTGCCTCAATTCAGCCACAAGGACACCTACAGCACCCGATGTCACAGGAAGGTCATAAGGATCATCAAGGACAACAATCAACCGATCAGCTGCCTGTTCACCCCGTTATCATCCAAAAGGCGAGGTCAGTATAGGTGCATCAATGCTGGGACCGAGAGACTGAAAAACAGCTTCTATCTCAAGGCCATCAGACTGTTAAACAGCCATCATTAACATAGAGTGGCTGCTGCCAGCATACAGACTCAAATCACTGGCCGCTTTAATACAGTTAATAAAATGATTGAATAAAGGTATCACTAGTCACTTTAAATAACGCCACTTTAATAATGTCTGCATATCCTACATTACTAATCTCATATCTATATACTGTATTCTATACCATCTACTGCATCTTGCCTATGCCGCACGGCCATCGCTCATCCATATGTTTATATGTATATATTCTTATTCATCCCTTTACATTTGTGTGTAAGGTAGTCGTTGTGAATTTGTTAAATTACTTGTTAGATATTACTGCACTGTCGGAACCAGAAGCACAAACATTTTGCTACACTCGCATAAACATTTGCTAACCATGTGTATGTGACCAATAAAATTGGATTTGATTTGATTTGAAGAGCATTAGTGAGGTCGGGCACTGATGTTTGGCGATTAGGCCTGGCTCGCAGTCGGCATTCCAATTTATCCCAAAGGTGTTCGATGGGGTTGAGGTCAGGGCTATATGCAGGCCAGTCAAGTTCTTCCACACCGATCTCAACAAACCATTTCTGTATGGACTTCAATTTGTGCATGAGGGCATTGTCATGCTGAAACAGGAAAGGGCCTTCCCCAAACTGCCAGATAGTAAAGCTTGATTCATAACTCTAGAGAACGCGTTTCCACTGCTCCAGACTCCAATGACGGCAAGCTTTACATAACTTAAGCTGGCGCTTAGCATTGCGCATGGTGAATTTAGGCTTGTGTGCGGCTGCTAGGCCATGGAAACCCATTTCATGAAGCTACCGACGTACAGTTCTTGTGCTGACATTGCTTCCGGAGTCAGTTCAGAACTCGGGAGTGATAAAGTGTCCATTTTGACACTTTATGCTCTTTTAGCACTTGGCGGTCCCGTTCTGTGAGCTTGTGTGGCCTACCACTTCGCAGCTGAGCCATTGTTGCTCCTAGATGTTTCCACTTCACAATAACAGCAGCTCTAGCATGGGAGAAATTTTACGAACTGACTTGTTGGAAAGGTGGAATCATAAGGCGGTGCCACGTTGAAAGTCACTGAGCTCCTCAGTAAGTCCATTCTACTGCCAGTGTTTGTCAATGGAAATTGCATGGCTGTGTGCTCGATTTTATAAACCTGTCAGCAGTTTGAAGGGGAGTCCACATAAATAGAGGACTATATATGGAATAGGATACCATTTGAGGAACCATGATCTGTTGTCAGCATGTTCATTTAGACTTGATTGTCTCAAGGTGATGGTCCCCTCACCCTTTAGAAGGTTCAAAGAACAATGGCAAACCTCAGGGAGGGTGAACAAAGCAGAGGAAATGTTGACATGTAAAGGTAACGTGGCCCATGTATGGTAATTGTTTATAAATATCTCAGGGCACTGCTGCTGAGGCCACGGATGATTACTCTGCCCGAAGAGTGGTCACACTGTAACAATAGTCATTATGTGAGCCTTTGACCATCGGCTCCTTGGGCCTCTTTTATTGTTTGGTAATCATTGCGGGAAATCAGATGGAATGGAACACGTCTAGCCACAGAGAACACAACATTCCAATGGTTCCAACAGCGCTGTATGGTAATGAAAGCCAGAGGAGGAAAGAGTAGATATTTCAATTTTAGACCATGTAATCTCAAGTGGTTTCGGAGGGGTAAACACAATCACTATTCCACCCCTTTTGGTTTGCGCAAGCCATTCATTTTCATTATTGTCTATCATGTTTCTTATGAACCACAAATGTATGACAATTGTTGAGAGAAAACGGAGTGAATACTGTGGTTTGCTTTGATCCATCTGAATCACACTGTGAAAGAGTAAGTGGACAGTTTAATTGAAAACGATGTAGCTAAGAGCTAGGTTAAAAAAAACAAAGCAATTGAACAATTACACAACTTGTGCAATATATAAGTATTAGTTACATTTAATTTAAAACCATGTCCTCAATCTCATGCTTCTGGTTGGCAATTTAAAAAAAATTAAGGTCAATGATACATGTGTGCAATCATATGCTAGGATTACATAAACCAGGAGTATACTGTAAAGCAGTGGTTCCCAAACTTTTTATAGTCCCGTACCCCTTCAAACATTCAACCTCCAGCTGCATACCCCCTCTAGCACCAGGGTCAGTGCACTCTCAAATGTTGTTTTTTTGCCATCATTGTAAGCCTGCCACACACACACTATACAATGCATTTATTAAACATAAGAATGAGTGTCACAACCCGGCTCGTGGGAAGTGGGAAGTGGCAAAGAGCTCTTATAGGACAAGGGAACATATAATAATATAATAAAAATCAATCATTTTGCTCTTTATTTTGCCATCTTACTTATAAAACCTTATTGGTTCATCAAAAATAGTGAATAACTCACCACAGGTTAATGAGAATGGTATGCTTGAAAGGATGCCCATAACCCTTCGATGTTGGGTTGTATTGGAGAGAGTCTCAGTCTTAAGTCATTTTCCACACACCGTCTGTCCCTGTATTTAGTTTTCATGCTATTGAGGGCCGAGAATCCACTCTCACATAGGTACGTGGTTGCAAAGGGCATCAGTGTCTTAACAGTGCGATTTGCCTAGGCAAGAAATTCTGAGCGCAGCCCTATCTAGAAATCTGGCAGTGGCTTCTGATTAAATTAAATTTTCACTGAACCTGTCACGACTTCCGCCGAAGTTGGTTCCCTCTCCTTGTTCGGGCGGCGTTTGGCGGTCGAAGTTACCGACTTTGTAGCCATCGCTGATCCTCTTTTCATTTTCCTTTGGTTTTGTCTTGTCTTGTCGAGCATGTGTCCCTGGTGCGCAGGGTGCTTGGTCGCCTGTTGGAGCATGACCTGTACATCAAGGCTGAGAAGTGCCTGTTCTTCCAACAGTCCGTCTCCTTCCTGGGGTATCACATTTCCATGTCAGGGGTGGAGATGGAGAGTGACCGCATTTCAGCCGTGTGTAATTGGCCGACTCCCACCGCGGTAAAGGAGGTGCAGCGGTTCTTAGGGTAGAGGCTCCCATTACCTCACTGCTGAAAGGGGGCCCGGTACGCTTGCAGTGGTCAGCTGAGGTGGACAGGGCCTTTAGTCACCTGAGAGCTCTGTTTACCTCGGCTCCCGTGCTGGCCCACCCGCATCCCTCTTTGGCATTCATATTAGATGTGGAAGAGTCCGAAGCTGGGATAGGAGCTGTGCTCTCTCAGCGCTTGGGTATGCCACTGAAGCTCCGCCCCTGTGCCTTCTTCTCGAAGAAGCTCAGCCCGGCGGAACGAAACTATCATGTGGGGGACCGGGAACTGTTGGCTGTCGTCAATGTTTTGAAGGAGTGGAGACATTGGCTTGAGGGGGCTAGACACCCTTTTCTCATCTGGACTGACCACCGCAATCTGCAGTACATCCGGGAAGCGTGGAGACTGAACCCTCGCCAGGCAAGGTGTGCCATGTTTTCCACCCATTTTGTGTTTACCCTTTCCTACAGACCAGGCTCCCAGAACGTTAAGGCAGACGTATTGTCCCAGCTGTATGACACAGAGGAGCAGCCCATGGATCCCACTCCCATACTCCCCGCCTCCTGCCTGGTGGCGCTGGTAGTGTGGGAGCTGGACATGGACATTGAGCAGGCGTTACGTGCAGAGCCCGCTCCCAGTGTCCCGCTGGGCGTCTGTACGTCCCATCTGCCGTTCGTGACGGTTGATCTATTGGGCCCACACGTCACCCTCCTCTGGTCATCCTGGGATCGGTCGGACAGTGAGCTGTTTGAGTGGGAGGTACTGGTGGCCTACCTTGGCTAAGGACGTGAGAGTTTACGTTTCCTCCTGCTCGGTGTGCGCCCAGTGTAAGGCTCCGAGGCACCTACCCAGAGGTAAGCTACACCCCTTATCCGTTCCACAGTGGCCTTGGTCGCGTCGGTGGATTTTCTGACGGATCTTCCACTCTCATAGGGTAACACCGCAATCCTGGTTGTTGTGGATCTCTCTAAGTCTCTCTAAGATTATCTAAGTCCTGTCGTCTCCTCCCTCTGCCCGGTCTCCCTACGGAACCTACAGACTGCGGAGGCCTTGTTTACACACGTCTCGCGGCACTTCAAGGTGTCTGATCGGGATCCCCAGTTCACGTCTAGGGTCTGGAAGGCATTCATGGAACTTTTGGGGGTCTTGATCAGTCTTACTTCAGAGTTTCACCCCAAGAATAATGGGCAGGTGGAGAGAGTGAACCAGGATGTGGGTAGGTTTCTGCAGTCCTATTGCTAGGACCAGCCGGAGGAGTGGGCGGCATTCGTTCCCTGGGCCGAAATGGCACAGAACTCGCTCCGCCACTCCTCTACTAACCTCTCTCCCTTCCAGTGCATACTGGGGTACCAGCCGGTTCTGGCGCCTTGGCATCAGGGTCAGAACGAGATTCCTGCGGTGGACGAATGGTTCAGGCGCGCGGAGTTGATATGGGAAGCCATCCGTGTCCACCTTCAGCAGGTTGTGACGCACCAAAAGAGGAATGCAGATCGCCACCGCAGTGAGACCCCGGTGTTTGCACCAGGGGACCGGGTCTGGCTCTTGACCCGAAACCTGCCCCTCCGTCTGCCCTGCCGGAAGCTGGGTCCGCGGTTTGTGGGGCCATTTAAAATCCTGAGGAGAGTGAACAAGGTTTGTTATAGGTTACAGCTTCCACCTGATTACCATATTAACCCCTTGTTCCATGTGTCTCTCCTCAGGCCGGTGATGGCTGGCCCGCTCCAGGAGTCTGAGGTGCGGGAGGTTCCTCCGCCCCCTCTGGACATCGGGGGGGGCCCCGGCGTACTCCGTTCGCTCCATACTGGATTCGAGGCGCCGCCGGATGTATCTCGTGGAGTGGAAGAGGTATGGCCCGGAGGAGAGGTGCTGGGTTCCGGTCGAGGACGTGTTGGACCCATCTATGTTGCAGGAGTTCCACCGTCTTTGTCCGGATCGCCCTGCGCCTCGCCCTCCGGGTCGTCCCCGAGGCCGGTGTCGACGTGCTGCTGGAGCCGCGCGTCTGGGGGGGGGGTACTGTTACGACTTCCGCCGAAGTTGGTCCTTCTCCTTGTTTGGGCGGTGTTCGGCGGTCAAAGTCACCGACCTTCTAGCCATCGCTGATCCTCTTTTCATTTTCCTTTGGTTTTGTCTTGTCTTCCATCACACCTGGTTCCAATCCCATCAATTACATGTTGTGTATTTAACCCTCTGTTCCCCCTCATGTCCTTGTCGGTGATTGTTTATTGTAAGTGCTTGTGCACATCTGTTCTGGTGTGCGTCGGGTTATGTACCCATTATTTGATTGTTCTGTTTTCCGGTGGGGTTTTTTGTTATTAAACTGTGCCGTTTGGAAACACAGTTTTTGCTCTCCTGCATCTGACTTCTCTGCCGCCAGTACGCACCCCTTACAGAACCGCTTGTTGTAATTTTGACGAGGCTCACTTGTTCAGATATCGGTAAGTGGACTGGAGGCAGGGCATGAAAGGGATAACGAATCCAGTAGTTTATGTCGTCCTTTTCGGGAAAGTACCTGCGTAATTGCACACCCAGCTCACTCAGGTGCTTTTCTATATCTCATTTGACATTGTCCGTAAGCTTGAGTTCATTTGCACAAAAAAAATCATACAACGATGGAAATACCTGTGTGCTGTTCTTGTTAATGCAGACAGAAAAGGGCTCCAACTTCTTAATCATAGCCTCAATTTTGTCCCGCACATTGAATATAGTTGCGGAGAGTCCCTGTAATCCTAGATTCAGATCATTCAGGTGAGAAAAACATCACCCAGATAGGCCAGTCGTGTGAGAAACTCGTCATCATGCAAGTGGTCAGACAAGTGAAAACTATGGTCAGTAAAGAAAACTTTAAGCTCTCAATTAATCTCTCAATTAAAAACAAATGTGTTATTACTTTGCCCCTTGATAACAGCGCACGTCTGTATGTTGTAAAAGCGTTACATGGTCGCTGTCCACATCATTGCATAATGTAGAAAATACACAAGAGTTTAGGGGCCTTGCTTTAACAAAGTTAACCAGGTCTTGTGCTCTCCCTAGATGCTGAGAAAGCATTTGATCGTGTGGAGTGGTCTTACCTATTCTTTGCTCTAAATAAATTTGGTTTAGGGGACAACTTTATAAAATGGGTGAAAGTTTTATATGATGATCCTCAGGCTGCTGTCCTTACTAATGGGCTACGGTCAAATAGCTTCTCTATACACAGAGGTACCAGACAGGGCTGTCCTTTGTCCCCTCTCCTATTTGCACTCGTTAGGGAACCACTGGCCGAGGCTGCTATACTGGGGCTGCTCATTGGTGATGTTCACCATAAAATAAGCTTGTATGCTGATGATGTCCTGATATTCATCCCTAGTCCCAAGATTACATCTCTTATTAATATTATTGAATTATTCAGCGAATTCTCAGGCTACAAGATTAACTTAACTAAATCAGAGGCTATGCCACTTGGTAACCTACACTCTGTACCTAATACTTCTCCCCCTTCCCTTTTAAATGGTCTCCCTCAGGTTTCATGTATCTGGGTATATTTGTAACTCCTAAATTCCATCAAATGTACAAAGCCAATTTTGTTCCCTTGTTTGATACAATAAGACAGGATCTGGAGCGCTGGAACTCTCTCCAGATTTCTTGGTTGGGTAGGATATCCCTCTTGAAAATGAACATTTTACTTAGACTACTTTACCCAATCCAAATGATCCCAGTATTACTCTCCAATAAGGTAATAAAGGATGTAAATGGATGGTTAAGTTCCTTTATATGGAGTAAACGCAAGCCAAGACTTAAGATGGCAATATTGCAGCTGCCAAGTTCTATGGGCAGCTTGGACCTGCCCAATATCAGGTTCTATCAGTGGTGTGCCCACCTATGTTACATTTCTGACTGGATCACAAATGATGACTCCTATATTTGGTTAGACATTGAGACTTCTCTTTCAAAATACCCCTTACAGGATATTTTATTTTTCAGAAGTTTCAAGTCTGTAGAAGATCACTGCAACAATCCCATTACACATAACAAACTCAAAGTATGGAGGTCAGTTCAACGCTTCCTGGGAAGGTCCAAACTAACCTCTGCTCTTACCCCAATTCTTAACAACCCAGATTTTAGTCCAGGATTGCTGGATGCTGGCTTTAACTTTTCGCTTAATAAGGGCATACGCAGACTAAATGACTTATTAGCTGATAAGATTTTATTGTCATTTGAGCAGATGGTCGAGAAATATCTACTCCCAAAGCAGGACTTTTTCCGCTTCCTACAAGTAGGACATTATATTCTGAAGAGCACCACCTTAATTGGTAACCCTGATATGTCTGTCATTGAAAGAATGCTTTTTTTCCCACAAAGGAAAATGTCTGTAAATCTGTTTTATGATGCTCTAAGGTCCTTTTCTGCTGTCAACACACAGAGGGTGAAACAAGTGTGGGAGAAAGAATTGTCGGTTACTATTGACGAAGAGATGTGGGAGGACATTTGAAGATATGCAAAAACAATATCTATATGTAATAGTACTAGTGCAATCCAATGAAGAATAATACACAGATTGCATATATCCCCAAATCGCAGACATGTTTTTAGCCCCACTTCCTCTTCTCCTCAGAGTCTTAAATGCAAAACTGATACAGGCACCCTAACACATTGTTTATGGTCATGTACCAAAATACAAAGATACTGGTCTGGTGTTCTGCAAGAAATTGAAAATATCCTAGGGGTTGATCTAGAATTGGACCCAGTTTCTTTACTGTTGGGTCTCCCTAGTAGGCATGTTACTTCTGTGGGTAAGAGGAGGCTTCACAACATCCTTACCTTCGCAGCGAGGAAAAACATCCTTTTACAGTGGATTAGTGATAAGGTTCCTTCTATTACAGATTGGCATAAGATACTATTTGAATGGGTGCCTCTGGAATATCTGACATGTACATTGCATTCTAAAACAGACCAGTTCTACAAAGTATGGGAACCTTATCTAAATTACCTAGAACCTGAGGTATCAGCTATTATGCTGCAAGGATTATCTTAGAATGGTGGGGATCTATGTATTTCAGAACTACACTGTACGTTCCATGTGTGGAACCTAACTTTTTAAACTGAGATTTTGTGTTTAATTTCTGTTTGTAAGTTTGTTTAAAATGTATGCATTGAGAGATGCAATGATGGAGATGGGGTGAGAGAAGCACCGAGCGGCAAGAGGAAAATGATGTACGTATGTATGGGTGTGTGTGTGTGTGTGTGTGTGTGTGTGTGTGTGTATGTATGTGTGTGTATGTATATATATATATATATATATATATATATGTATATGCATATATATATATATATATATATATATATATATATATATATATATATACGCAGGTATGTGTAAGTGAGTGCTGTTTTTTTTATTTTCTTTTTGCGTTGTCTCTGTTGTTGTATCTCTTAATATGGGTGAAAATTGTGAAAGTCCAATAAAAAATACTGTTACAAAAAAAAACTAAGTTATCCTTTTTCACTGTGGTGTCCAAAACGTATTTCAAGCTGTCAGGCATTCCCTTGGCAGAAATATCCTCCCAGTGGATGCTGCAGTGTACCCAAGTGGCGTCTGGAGCAACAGCTTGCACGAGCGTTATCACTCCACTATGTCTCCCTGTCACGGCTTTTACGCCATCAGTACAGATACCAACACATCTTGACCACCAAAGCCCATTTGATGTCACAAAGCTGTCCAGTACTTTTAAAATATCCTCTCATGTTGTCCTGGTTTGCAGAAGAGGATGTCTTCCTTAATTGACCCCCCTTACGTAACGGACATATACCAGGAGCTGTGCCAGGCCCTTCACGTCTGTTGACTCATCCAGCTGTAACGCGTATAATTCACTGGCTTGTATGTAATTGTTTCAAAACATCTTCTGCCATGTCACTGAAAACATGTCACTGTGAAACTTTGATGAAGTCATTGTCTGTATCATTTTTTTTGCCTTTTCCCCCAGCATTGTTTCAGCCATATCCCAGCCATTTCAAGCATACTAGTGGCTGCATTATGGTAAGGGTACGCTTGACATCGGCAAAGAGTGGGGAGTTTTTCAGGATAAAAAGAAACAGGATGTAGCTAAGCACAGGCAAAATCCTAGAGGAATTATCCTGGATTTTGCCTGTGCTTAGCTCCATCCTGTTTCTTTTTATCCTGAAAAACTCCCCACTCTTTGCCGATGTCAAGCGTACCCTTACCTTGCTTCAGTCTGCTTTACACCAGACACTGGGAGAGGAATTCACCTTTCAGCAGGACAATAACTTACAGGGCCAAATCTACAATGATGTTGCTTATCAAGAAGACGGTGAATGTTTTTGAGTGGCCAAGTTAGTTTTGACTTTAAACTGCTTTAAAATTTATTGCAAGATTAGAAAATTGGTGTCTAGTCATGATCCCCAACACCTTGTCCCAAGAAGACTCACAGCTGTAATTGCTGCCAAAAGTGTGTCTAGCATGTACTGACTCAAGAGATGAATACTTATCAAGCTATTAGTGTTTAATTTTTCATTCATCTTTGAAACATTTCAGAACATTTCCTCCACTTTGACAGAGTATTTTATGTAGAAATCCAAGGGGGTGAATGCTTTTGATAGGCACTGTAGGTCATAGGCACTCACACATGGTGCCATAAAACTGTCTCGATATAACGGGATGTTTAACGCCTCTCAGACTGCTGAGCAAAATGAGAAGTAATCTGATTCCCCAATCCCATACAAAACATGCAATCTATGAGGGCAACACATATTAACTTCAAGAATTAATGGTAAGCATTTGTGACAATGCAGGCTAGGTGTCACGCCCTGACCATAGAGATCTTTTTTATTCTCTATGTTTGGTTGGTCAGGGTGTGAGTCAGGTGGGAAACTCTATGTTCTGTGTTTCTATGTTTTGGCCGGGTATGGTTCTCAATCAGGGACAGCTGTCTATCGTTGTCTCGGATTGGGAATCATGCTTAGGCAGCTTTTTTTCCTTTTGTATTTGGTGGGTAGTTGTCTTTGTTAGTGGCCTGTATAGCCCTAGTAAGCTTCACATTCGTTCTTGTTTCTTGTTTTTTTGCCGACATTTATAAAGAAAAATGTACTGCACCTTGGTCCACACTGCACCTTGGTCCGGTCATTTCCACAAAGACGGCGGTCGTGACACTAGGGCTATATATACACATTTCATTGTTTAAAAAAAACATAGCTAATTATTTTCTCCTGTGAACCCTAAAACAATGTTGTCAATTGTTTTAGGGTTCGTAAGATAAACAGTATAATGCCTGACTGTTCATGAAGATCTAGCCTATGTAATCAATCAATTATGCCAGACCAAAACTACGGTAGAGATATTTTGTATTGATGCAACCCACTAGGCACACCACGTCATTTCAACATGGATAGTTGGGTAGTATTTGGTTGAGATGTTGATCAATAAGATTACAACCTATATTCACCCACTCAAAAAGAAAGCAAAAGTTAGGAAATTCAACTGTGTTATCACAATGCTTTGAACCATCTTAAAGCACAACCAAACTCCAATGGAAAAATAAGATGTTTTTGTTTAATTGTCATCCAAATGTAATATATATCACTGCACTTTCAACCACTTAAAAGCGCAGCAAAGTTAAAACGGGAATACAATGTCAGATATTTTGTGTATTTATGCAAGAGATGTGTAATCACTGTGCTTCATCTAATAGCAGAACCAAGTGACCTGGATTACATTATTAAAAGTACATGGCGCAAGGGATCAATGCCGTTCAAGATTCTGCACAGATTATTACCGACCCGCAATGACCTACGCATGCCATCTTAAACATGCACACTTTATATGATTACATATGAAGAAATGTATAGTTACAGTAACCTCAAAATGTAGCCATGGAGGTGTTACTAGTTTTAAGGTTGATGCTACATTATTTTGTAAGATATCCTTCATTTTAGGCTATTTACTGCGTAAGAAAAGTAATTTTGAATAGTGTTTGACAACACAACCAAATATCAACATTTCAAGGAGATGCATCTACTGCTTGGATAGATCCATCTGAGACATAGGCAAAAATCGAATTATTTTTTGGCTGAGTTGGAGACATAAATCAAACATCTAATTTGTTAACTTGTGGATCAAATATCAACATTTCAGGTCTCCATCTAGAACAAAAAATCTAAGTTAAAGAATAGGACTAAATCAAATCAAAATGCATGTCACGGTCATCATAGTGATGAGAATACATTATTTTATTAAAACAAGGAAGAATAAACTATACAAAACTAACGTGACGCTATGACCAACGTGTGCTGACACAGGAAACTATACATAGACAATAACCCACAAAATGGTTCCCAATCAGAGACAACGATAAACAGCTGCCTCTGATTGGGAACCAATCTAGGCAACACATAGACATATAAACACCTAGATATACAACAAACCCTAGACATACAAAACCCCAGACATACAAAACCCCTAGACAATTTAAAACTACACAAACCACCCTCGTCACACCCTGCCCTAACCAAAATAATACAGAAAACACAGATAACTAAGGTCAGGGGAGTGACAATGCACTTTAAATTAAGTTTGATTTGATTTAGTCCTATTCTTTAAATTAGATTTTTGGTTCAGATGGAGACCAACATATAATTTATTAATTTGTAGACAAACTGGAGTTAAAAGCCAGACTAAGTCACTGGCACAGATGGAACTATCCAAGCAGAAAATACATCTTCTTTAAATGTTGATATTTGGTTGCATTGACAACCAAACACAATTCAATATCACTGCATATCATTACATTTTAAATCAACCAGTGCTTGAAACCCTATGCCTATTGTATTGTCTATTTTTTGTTGAATTATTGTTTGAATTGAAACAATAGCTGCTTTACAGGCCCAAATACACTATATATACAAATTAGTGGATTCAGCTATTTCAGCCACACCTGTTGCTGACAGGTGTATTAAATCGAGCTAGCAGCCATGGAATCTCCATAGACAAACATTGGCAGTTGAATGGCCTTAAGAAGAGCTCAGTGACTTCCAACGTGGCACCATCATAAGATGACACCTTTCCAAAAAAATCAGTTTGTCAAATTTCTGTTCTGCTAGATCTGCCTTAGTCAACTGTATGTCCTGTTATTGTGAAGTTTAAACGTCTAGGAGCAACAACGGCTCAGCTGAGAAGTGGTAGGCCATTACAAGCTCACAGAATGGGACCACCGAGTGCTGAAGCTTATAGCGCGTAAAAATCGCCTGTCCTTGGTTGCAACACTCACTGCCGAGTTCCAAACTGCCTCTGGAAGCAACATCAGCACAATAACTGTTTGTCAGGAGCTTCATAAAATGGGTTTCCATGGCCGAGCAGCCGCACACAAGCCTAAGATCACCATGCGCAATGCCAGGCGTCGGCTGGGGTGGTGTAAAGCTCGCTGCCATTGGACTCAATGGAAACGCGTTCTCTAGAGCGATGAATCACGCTTCACCATCTGGCAGTCCCATGGACAAATCTGGGTTTGGCGGATGCCAGGAGGTACCTGCCCCAATGCATAGTGCCAACTATAAAGTTTGGTGGAGGAATAATGGTCTGGGGCTGTTTTTCATGATTTGGGCTAGGCCCCTTAGTTTCAGTAAAGGGAAATCTTAACGCTACAGCATACAATGACATTATAGATGATTCTGTGCTTCCAACTTTGTGGCAACAGTTTGGGGAAGGCCCTTTCCTGTTTCAGCATGACAATGTCCCCATACACAAAGCGAGGTCTATACAGAAGTGGTTTGTCGAGATCGGTGTGGAAGAACTTGACTGGCCTGCACAGAGCCCTGACTTCAACCCCATTGAACACCTTTGGGATGAATTGGACGACTGCGGACCA
This sequence comes from Oncorhynchus mykiss, assembly GCF_013265735.2. Lineage (NCBI taxonomy): Eukaryota > Metazoa > Chordata > Actinopteri > Salmoniformes > Salmonidae > Oncorhynchus > Oncorhynchus mykiss. Next base: position 37,865,220 of record NC_048570.1, read on the forward strand.
GGCCGGATCGCCCAACATCAGTGCCCGACCTCACTAATGCTCTTGTGGCTGAATGGAAACAAGTCCCCATAGCAATGTTCCAACATCTAATGGAAAGCCTTCCCAGAAGAGTGGAGGATGTTATATCAGCAAAGAGGGGACCAACTCCATATTAATGTCCATGATTTTGGAATGAGATGTTAGACGAGTAGGTGTCCATATCCTTTTGGTAATGTAGTGTAGCATCATTAATGATATTTGAGTAAAGTATGGTCACATTTAATTTGCTCTGATAAACCTACCCTTTTGATATGACTTCGATAGCAACAGTAAATCTATTTCGTTTTTAAGTGGAGATCTCTTAACAATCACTCTTATGATAGCACATTGGTAATACTCAGTGACAAAAATCATAGCTAAGTCGGGCTTGGTTAAAACCTTTAATGCGAGACCAAAGGTTAGCTGTAGATAGATCAATTCTCCAGGTGCTGGCCAGCCTATTCTTTTTTTTTTTGAAAGTGGTTATAACGTTGAAGATTTGACTTTGTTTTAAAGGTACAAATAAAACATAGTTCATATATGTTTTGTCTATGTAGAAATGTGGTTACCACGATGACATAATCCTGTGGTTGAAATGATACCCTCAGTTGATGACTTAAAAAAAAAATACAGTGTATTCTCCACGTAGATTCCACGTCATAATACGTTGACAAATAACGTTGAAATAATGTCGATTCAACCAGTTAGTGCCCAATGGGATTGGTCATCTTTGTCTCTGTAAAAGGTCTGCCGTTAGAGGCACAGTTTAGACACAGCAATATCTGAGTGTGTCTAAAAAGGAGGGGAGAGAGCGGGATGGGGGAAGGAATTAGTACTTACGAGAAAATGTGACTTATCCAAGGGACTGAAATGCACCAAACTGATAAAAGACACTCTAAACAGGATATTAAACAGCTAATAAACATTTGGAGCCATATAATGTTTCCCCTTAAATGCCTGCGAGGCAGGTTGAAGAGAGTGATTGTTTAAATTTTCATAGGGTGTTGAATGAAAACTGCCGACCACATATGATGTAGTAAATCATGAGGAGTCGAGATAATAATTACACCACGTCATTATGTCGGTAATTTGGGGTAGGCCAGGGGATTCCTGGGGTGGCACGCTTCACTTTCAATAAACCTCCGGCGTCTGTGATTACGTGAGTGGGAAATAATGATTTGAAGTTCAAAGGTCTCAAAAATACAAAGAATTCATTCATAAATTCCAGAAGGCTTAAGGATGCTGTTGAATTTCATGGAGTTTTCCAACACGAATACCAGTAGGAACTCTTCTCATTATAAAAGCCCCTTGCTTTATAATGGTTGTCCACTTTGCCTCAAACAAACGAATGAAATAAGAATACTAAAGCAAACAAAGAAACACTATTGCCATGTGCTCCAATTTGGCACAAAATGCATTATGCTATTCCATCTTGGCTTTCACAGGAAGTGCACAGGAAAGCTGTTGGTGGCAGAGAGGACATTAAGGGACATTAGCTAAGCACAAGGATCTCAGATTAGCAGCGTATATTACAGGTTTTACATTTAGTCTAGGAAGAAAATGGAAATCTGTTCCAGTTGTGTGTCTTCACTTATTAGTCTCATGGCTGTAAATCTGAGTTTAAAAGGAACCAGCTTGCATCCCTCCTCATGGGTTGCAGGATCTCAAGCCAAAGCCAAAGGGTGGCCTCTGCCTTACGAAATGATAATAACTCCAAGCAGTCCAAGTGGGCCCATTTCACGCTTGTCTCCTAGAGAATCATGCTGGTAGAGAGCACACAAAATGACTGACAGTGTGCACAGACTGAATATGCGCCCCCAAATGGCACCCTATTTCCTATTTAGGGCACTACTTTGGACCAGAGCCTATTTATATAGGGAATAGGGTTCCATTTGGGATACCCAATTGACTAAGTGGATGCATAACTGGGGCCTCAAGACAACCTCCATTTATACTCCATTCAGCATCAGTCTTGTTTCTTCATGGATTATATCAATCTATACTGTTTTTGAGTTTTTTGTTCATTTGAGCATGTAATGATGGAATAGTTATGTGGATGGTGATGGCTTTCAAGGGGATCTGCTTTTTCTTGTTCTACTGTATGCTGAAGTGACGATCTCTGTTTCCCTAACATCCCTTTCTTACAGTACTTAGGCCCTTTGCTCCTTTGGGGGCATCGGCCATCGATGACTACTCTCCATCTCACTCTGTTCTGGGATGCCTTCTCCAGCTTGTTCCACCCCATGCCAGATTTCCTTATGTCTGTCTTTCTTGAGGGATGTCATCTGAGTTCAGACATGATATGTGTTTACAATAGCTGACACATAGACCTACTCCAAAATGAGTAATATACACAACCCTTTGTTATAGCCTCATGCTATCTATCATACATAGGCCCCTTCAGTTGTAAATTAATGTAATTCATATATTTCCTACATCATTAGATTTAGGGAACCATTAACTGTCAAAGACAGTTGACATGCAATATAGTATATTATGGGTATACTATAATTGTGTAACCTAACCGTTGCAATTACTGTCCCGCTTGAGGGCATTTCTCCCTGATGAACCGTGACATATTTACATGGCAGTTACTGCCATCCTTGGCTCCTGAAAGGAACTGCATCTCATTTCCAGTTACATACACTCAGCTGATCAAAGAGGCATAACCTACAGCTCAGACAGAACACAGACAAAACAAGGAGTTATTACTTTTGTATCATTTGCTTTCCCATGCAATGACAAAAATCAGGAACAAATGTCCTATAATTAACTTTCATCAGCTTTCAAACATCTTACTAGGTACAGGCCCAACAACTCTTAATACTATTTTAACACATTACTACCTTAATTAATGCTAAACCAGTGGCTATAAGTATTAGAAATTAATATAATATCAGAATAATCACTTGGGATCACTAGGATCCCAAGAATAGTCCAGAACTCTTGATTATGGCTGATGATACACAGTGGTAAAGGGTATTAGCACTAGGCTACAGTAAGTAAAAGTTTTGGCCAAGTTCAGAGCTTTTCACAGCCCAGGATAATATGGTGTTCACTTGGCTGATCTGTGTGACTCGCCAGGGAGGAATGTGTTTTCACAGCCATCCCTCCCATGCATCACAAGGGCTGGGATTTAGCCCATAGGGCTCTGGTCAAAAGTAGTGCACTATAAAGGGAAAGGGTGGAATTTGGGACAGAAATAGAGTGGCTTTCAGTCCGGGGGTAATTAGAGTGGATCTGTATAAATGTAAAAATCCCTCTATTGCTCCTCTGCAGGGTTTGTTTGTCTGGCAATGGGGCAGGCAGCAGGCCTTTAAAGCCCTAGCTCTCTACCCTCTGTGATGGCCAGAGTCTGAGAGAGGAGGAGAGCCCACTAATGAGCACCATTTGTGCCCTTCATTTACAACGCATGCTGGTTAATAGCCCACTACCAGGGTTTTACTGCTGCTCAGTCCGCTCATGCTGAAGTGGGGGTCTAATGGAAACACTATTCATCCTTTTCACACACAGGCTGACCATTGCAGGGCAAGGATTTGGGAATTATATGGGTTAACTGCAGCTGGATTGCTCAGTAAAAGTCACTTCTAGAATTACTATTTACCTGGACATGGGCTTTTGTGTTAATTTTAGTGATGGATAGTGAACATCGATTTTTTTTTTAAAGATAGGCCTAGAAAGAAACTCACAGCCTGGTAAAGGGTGCAATAAAATGTGTAATGGTGGGGGTAGGTAATGTTATCTCAGTATTTTTCACACCTTCACATGGTTGTATTGGCACAAAAAGCTGTAACACTAATCCACCATGAAAATTCTTCATGCCTATCAGATAAAAAAATTAACTTGCTAATGACTAGAATGAGTCCTCAATTTTCTCATCATAGACTAAAAAACCCATGCTCCTAATCTCTCGAATTAGATTGTGTCTATTAGATTAGAGTTGAGATACATCGCTAGAGACATTTGGTTATACAGACAAATAGCACAGCGGTTTTTTACTGTCTACATTCGTTTTTTAACATTCTTTGTTTTACAGACGTCTACTGCGCAGTGCCAATATGGGCGACCGATGGCTTCAAACCCTCTCTATGGCCAAGAATGAGCATCAAGATCAGGGTTTAGGCCTATATACATCGTTGGTTTGAGAGTAGCTCTGGTGTAGGGCGTAGTTCGCGATGCCATGGACCAGAGCTAGTTGGAAAAGTAGAAAATTAACTAAAAATCTGTTTCATTTATCCAATAATGGGCAATGTATATCTAAGATCCATAAACTCTATCTATAAGTGTGATAGCAAATTATAGATTTTTTGTTTGTTATTCCTACAGAGTGCATTGCAATTTGCTGCTACGGAACCTCGTGAATTGGACAACTTGTATCCGGACACATTAGTTGCTGTACTCAGTTTAGAGCTAGCGGAAGGTAAACAGAGAGCTGTCAACATGGCTGAGGTAAGGGATTTTGTGATCAGTTTTAATTATAAATACCCCCCAGCAGTCTGTAACAATACACTTTCGTCATCTGAATAGTATAATAGTTACACATTTGCTAACTCAAATGGATATCGTCTTTACCCCTGACTAACTGTTAACTAGCTTGTTAGCTAACTCGGCTAAGTTAGTAGTTAACGTTAGCTAGCAAGCCTATCGAAATGATAATAGCTAACATTATACAGCTAAAGCATGGTGGGTTGTTTGTCTTTGATATGATTAAACTTAGCATTGTAATTGTATTAAATTATATTAGCCAACTCGTTTTTGGTGTTATTTTTCTAACGAATTTGTGAAGCAGATTGAGAAACGTCGTTTTGCTTCTGAGTTAACGTTAGCTAGATAATGACATTGCTAGTGCTTCTTTACAGTGGAACAGACAGCGTTTAACTACTTTGTACAAACCAATTGTATAAGATGTTTCAAAAATAGGTTATATGTGACAAAATTCCATGACGTACAGTAAGGCATTGTTGGCGGAATAGTAGAATAGATGGATGCAATTCAATGGATGATTCACATAATTCACCAATTCATTTCTTCGTAGTCCAAAAAATATTGCTATCAGGTTTTAAATCACAGCTGGCCTGTTACATTGTTTGCTGCCTACACCCATTCGGATGCACTGTTTCAATACAAATTGTACTCAATATTTTGAACAAAAACGGTCCACTGTCACTAAGGCTAGGAATGTCAATACAATCAAACTAGCAAGAGCAATGATCACAAGTCAGTCATAACGTGGCTAATAGTCTAGCACATGTGTCAAACACAAGGCCAAACGGCCGAATAGGACCCTTAAGCGACACACAACCTGCTACAAATCAACGTGTAAAGGAGAAACGTGTAGACCTATTACAGCAACATTTGAGCAGTAGCCTAGGCTGGCTATTTAACTACAATACATTTTGAGTGCACAATACAGCAAAGATGCATTCAACCGCACAGGTGAACATGTTTTAAGTGTAATTGTTACAATAACCTATAGCTCGTTTTTTAATTTTTTTTATTTAAAGTTATTAAATCCTTTTTGATTAGGATCGCAGCATATTATGTACATTGCAAGCAAAGCAGCAAGCGAAGGCTGGACAAATATTGACCTATTTTGTTTTAATATGTTAAAATGCTATATACAGCTTCCTATGTACATAAGTGGACATTATAAATTGACATATTTTTTTCTACTAAAACAATGGCCAGTTTAGGTTGCATGTTTAAAAAACAACAAGTAGGCTATATATGGCCAGTGTGCTGATTGAGTTTGACACCTCTGAGCTAGCGTGTCTACTTATGTGGCTAGTTATTTATTTAGCAAGTTAGAAACACGTTAGCTAGCTATCAGCTGGGAGGATGTCATGTCATTGGAGGAGTGGGTGAGTGACTGACCCTTTCCCATCGTCGTTTTTTGGTGGCTACAGCTAGAGATGCAGGTGTCGTTTGGTTAGCTAGCAAGAAGTGTGGATTGAATGGCTTTGCTAGCTAGCTATGCTGAACTTGAACAACTGCTATCCACACTTAGCATATCTCTTAGTTGTAAATCAAATGTATTTGTCATTGATCAAATGAGCGGACAGGCAGGCAAGTTCCTATTCAGTTGTGAAAACGTGGGTTGGGACAAGCATGCATTGGCAGGCAAGCTGCAGAAGGACGAGCAGGCTACTATTCCCCGTCGTTCATCATTGCAATTTTGACGGCCAACTAGCTGAAAAAGTTTGAAAGGGTTTATCTAATGTTCCCTTGTTCGATTTTTAGCTCATCTTGCTCTGGCTAGAATTAGTTGTTGATCTTGTTGTTGATGTGCGTAGGCAACTGAGGGGTAGAGAGCCTACTTGTTCACGGTTGTTTGATCAATAGGACTGTGAAGTTCCCAAATCCAAGAGGACTCTCGTGGTATATACATATTTGCAGAAGTCCATTCAGGTGTATTTTGTGGCTTTTGACGAATGAGTTCTAGTTATTTAAAGTCACACTTGCTACTGCCTGTAAACACACAGTCCAGTTCAATGTGAATGATGGCAGGGCCGTGTGGCAAATGGTATACTTGCATATAAACCTACTTTAGCTCTGATTGGGTATGGCTCACCGGTCTGCATAGACTTCAACCCCTGACAAGACGGATGTTTTTTATTAGGTTTTATTTACTGCAGTGTCTATTAATTGTCCAAATGCACTGCCGCTTTCCCACTGTGTATTGCTATAGAATGTTCACAAATGCCTTACTATACGTTATTCTGAAACATTCTATGAAAATGTGAAAATGACCATATCTAAGTACTCGCTTGTCAGATAATGTAACAAAAATACCAAATAATTAATATTCTTCCTGGGGGTATATATATGAACAGATTTAATAAAAATGTATTGTTGCTAAAACATTGTAGAAGGAGTTATTAAATGTCCCTTATCTGTCTGTGTACTTCACAATAACGAGAGAGAGAGAGAGAGAGAGAGAGAGAGAGAGAGAGAGAGAGAGAGAGAGAGAGAGAGAGAGAGAGAGAGAGAGAGAGAGAGAGAGAGAGAGAGAGAGAGAGAGAGAGAGAGAGAGAGAGAGAGAGAGAGAGAGAGAGAGAGAGAGAGAGAGAGAGAGAGAGAGAGAGAGAGAGAGAGAGAGAGAGAGAGAGAGGTCGACTGACCGACCGACCGACCGACCATGGGACTATTAGCCAATAGGTGTAACTATTTACATTTTAGTCATTTAGCAGACGATCTTATCCAGAGCGACTTGCAGTAGTGAGTGCATACATTCTTTTACTCTTCTCTGGCATGTTATGTGAATAGATTTTTCCTTCAGACAAAAATAACCCTGAAATGGCTATAGCTCCTATACTCTCCCACCAATTAGAACATCATTGCTTAGATAAATCCCGATAACCTAGCTAGATAAACATGTCAGATTAGAGTTGATGATATCTTTTAGTGTTGTCTGGGAAGCAGCCAGAGACCACTGTTAAAACAGCTTGGCGTAATGATGGATTATGCATCTAATAGCCGTAAAATATTAAACATGGTGACCAAGTTTTTAAAATTAGTTTTGTCATTTTTTGTTGGAGTGTCACAGGTACAACATTCATGCCAATTCATATATTCAGTTCATATAACATGCTCCTGTGGGCTGCCACTCAAAAGAAAAAGAAAAGTAAAAAAAATACAGAGAAATTATCATATTGATCACATAGGATTTGTGATAATAAACTTGGTGTGTAAAGAAAAATAAACAAAAAGGGCCTCCTCCCCCAGCTACCCCCAGAAACCATGTTTTTCACCCCTTCCCACCCCGCCTAGCAAAACAGGTTGGTTGTCTTGTCACTCCCTACCCCCCCATATATATCTGCCCACCCCCCTCCACTTAGATTCCCCTAAGTCCCCCATCCGCCTAAACATCCAAGGTTGCTTGCCAACCCCCCCAGGGACTACAGAAAACCCAACCCATACCACCCCTTCCCCGTGGGCCTGATTGCAAAGAAAGTAAAAAATATAAAAATGAATTTGCATACTTTTTCTTTCCACTGTTTGTATGTACGTATGTGAACCCTTTGGAATTACCTGGTTTCCTTCATAAATTTGTCATCAAATTTGATCTGATCTTCATCTAAGTCACAACAATAGACATAGTGTGCTTAAACTAATAACACACAAATTGTTGTATTTTTCTAGTCTATATTGAATAAATCAATTAAACATCCACAGTGAAGGTTGGAAAAAGTATGTGAACCCCTAGGCTAATGACTTTTCCAAACGCTAATTGGAGTTGAATCAATGAGACGAGATTGGAGATGTTGGTTAGAGCTGCTTTGCCCTATAAAAAACACTCACAAAATGTGAGTTTGCTATTCACAAGAAGCATTGCCTGATGTGAACCATGCCTTGAACAAAAGAGATGTCAGAAGACCTAAGATTAAGAATTGTTGACTTGCATAAAGCTGTAAAAGTTTACAAAAGTATCTCTAAAAACCTTGATGTTCATCAGTCCACGGTAAGACAAATTGTCTATAAATGGACAAAGTTCAGCACTGTTGCTACTCTCCCTAGGAGTGGCCGTCCTGCAAAGAGTACTGCAAGAGCACAGCGCAGAATGCTCAATGAGGTTAAGAATCCTAGAGTGTCAGCTAAAGATTTACAGAAATCTCTGGAACATGCTAACATCTCTGTTGATGAGTCTACGATATGTAAAACACTAAACAAGAATAGTGTTCATGGGAGAACACCACGGAAGAAGCCCCTGCTTTCCAAGAAAAACATTGCTGCACGTATGAAGTTTGCAAAAGTGCACCTGGATGTTCCGCAGCGCTACTGGCAAAATATCCCGTGGACACATTAAACTACAGTTGAGTTGTTTGGAAATAACACACAACACTATGTGTGGAGAGAAAGGCATAGCACACCAACAGCAAAACCTCATCCCAACTGTAAAGTATGGTGGAGGGAGCATCATGGTTTGGAGCTGCTTTGCTGCCTCAGGGCCTGGACAGCTTGCTATCATCGTCGGAAAAATGAATTCCCAAGTTCATCAAGACATTTTGCAGGGGAATGTTAGGCTATCTGACCTCCAATTGCAGCTCAACAGAAGTTTGGTGATGCAACAGGACAACGACCCAAAACACAGAAGTAAATCAACAAAAGAATGGCTTCAACAGAAGAATATACGCCTTCTGGAGTGGCCCAGTCAGTCCTGACCTCAACCCAATTTGAGATGCTGTGGCATGACCTCGAGAGAGCAGTTCACACCAGACATCTCAAAAATATTGCTGAACTGAAACGGTTTTGTAAATATGAATGGTCCAAAATTCAGTCAGCCAGTTATTAAATCCAGGGTTCACATACTTTTCCCACCCTGCACTGTGACTGTTTACACAGTGTGTTCAATAAAGACATGAACACGTATAATTGTTTGTGTTATTAGTTTAAGCAGACTGTGTTTGTCTACTGTTGTGACCTAGATGAAGATCAGATAACATTTTATGATCAATTTATGCAGAAATCCAGGTAATTCCAAAGGGTTCACAAACTTTTTCTTGCCACTGTACAAACATGCATGCATGTATACAGTTCCAGTCAAACGTTTGGACACACCTACACATTACAGGGGTTTTCTTTATTTTTACTATTTTCTACATTGTACAATAATAGTGAAGGCATCAAAACTATGAAATAACACACATGGAATCATGTTGTAACAAAAAAAGTGTTAAACAAATTAAAATATATTTTACTTTTGAGCTCATTCAAAGTAGCCACCCTTTGGCTTGTTAAAGTTAATTTGTGGAATTTCTTTACTTTGAGCCAATGCATTTGAGCCAATCAGTTGTGTTGTGATGACAAGATAGGGGTGGTATACAGAAGATAGCCCCAAGGCGCAACTGTTAATTGACATGCATTCCAGGTGACTACCTCATGAAGCTGGTTGAGAGAATGCCAAGAGTGTACAAAGCTGTCAAGGCAAAGGGTGGCTATTGGAATAATCTCAAATATAAAGTATATTTAGATTTGTTTAACACTTTTCTTTGGTTATTACATGAGTCCATATATGTTATTTCATAGGTTTGACGTCTTCACTATTATTCTACATGTAGAAAATAGTAAAAATAAAGAAAAACCCTTAAATGAGTAGGTGTTCTAAAACTTTTTACCAGCAGTCTTTGATATATACAGTGGGGCAAAAAAGAATTTAGTCAGCCACCAATTGTGCAAGTTCTCCCACTTAAAAAGATGAGGCCTGTAATTTTCATCATAGGTACACTTCAACTATGACTGACAAAATGAGAGAAAAAAAATCCAGAATATCACATTGTAGTATTTTTAATGAATTTATTTGCAAATTATGGTGGAAACTAAGTATTTGGTCACCTACAAACAAGCCAGAAATCTTGCTTGTTTGTAGGTGACCAAATACTTAGTTTGGGTGGCTTCTTTAAGAGGCTCCTCTGTCCTCCACTCGTTACCTGTATTAATGGCACCTGTTTGAACTTGTTATCAGTATAAACCTCAAACAGTCACACTCCACTATGGCCAAGACCAAAGAGCTGTCAAAGGACACCAGAAACAAAATTGTAGACCTGCACCAGGCTGGGAAGACTGAATCTGCAATAGGGAAGCAGCTTGGTTTGAAGAAATCAACTGTGGGAGCAATTATTAGGAAATGGAAGACATACAAAACCACTGATAATCTCCCTCGATCTGGGGCTCCACGCAAGATCTCAACCCGTGGGGTCAAAATGATCACAAGAACGGTGAGCAAAAATCCCAGAACCACACGGAGGACCTAGTGAATGACCTGCAGAGAGTTGGGACCAAAGTAACAAAGCCTACCATCAGTAACACACTACGCCATCAGGGACTCAAATCCTGCAGTGCCAGACGTGTCCCCCTGCTTAAGCCAGTACCATGTCCAGGCCCGTCTGAAGTTTGCTAGAGAGAATTTGGATGATCCAGAAGAAGATTGGGAGAATGTCATATGGTCAGATGAAACCAAAATATAACTTTTTGGTAAAAACTCAACTCGTCGTGTTTGGAGGACAAAGAATGCGGAGTTCCATCCAAAGAACACCATACCTACTGTGAAGCATGGGGGTGGAAACATCATGCTTTGGGGCTGTTTTCTGCAAAGGGACCAGGACGACTGATCCGTGTAAAGGAAAGAATGAATGGGGTATATAACAAAGTATTGAGATAAACTTTTGTTATTGACCAAATACCCATTTTCCACCATAATTTGCAAATAAATTAATTAAAAATCCTACAATGTGATTTTCTGAATTTTTCTTTCTAATTTTGTCCGTCATAGTTGAAGTGTACCTATGATGAAAATTACAGGCCTCTCATCTTTTTAAGTGGGAGAACTTCCACATTTGATGTCTGACTAAATACTTATATACACACATGTATGTATGTATGTGTGTGTGTGTGTGTGTGTATATGTATGTATATATGTGTTGGGCTTTATCTGAGATGATTCTTTACACAGTAAATGTATTTGTCTAGGCCTCAATTGTTCCTTGACTTACTCCATTCATTATCGTTAATTCTGTTATGACTTCTAATAGTTACTGTATCCACTGGCGAATTGGGAGAGAGTGAGCCAACATTATTTTTTTGCGGCAGTGCTGCCTGACAGCAGTAATCACCTCTGATTGACTGAGAGATTGAGGAAGCTGTCAGCGTTAAGTAATATTGTAGATGCAAAGCATTAAATATTTACATTCATGCTCCTTAACATTTATTATGTAACTTTGTCCTAACAGCATTTAACTGCAGGGCGCTCACACATCATATGAAGTTTATGTAATTTTGAGGACATTTCATCAGTACAAAACAAAGTTGTAGTGAGTGTAGGGCAATTCCACGTTAACAAATTGTCACTCATAGTCAGTTTTTTTACTTTAAAAGTATGCCAAACAAAACCATTGATTACAAAGTTAAACCATACAACCATATGCACAAGGACTACTTTTAACAAGTTACACTGACAATTTCACAAAAACACATTCTAAGAACAATGCAGATATCAAGTTTTGTAACTAAATGACTGTAAATAACTCCCTCAGTTTTTTATGTGATCACATATTCCAAAAACGGTTAATTTATTAATACTTCAAATGAATTACTTAATTAATACTCAGAATTAAGATTGAAAGATGTCTGCAGAAAGAATGGGGTGTCAGCTATTATATGACACCTTGAGTTTGAAACCTCTATTTTGTTTAATGGAACTACAGTAAATGAAGTGGATCAACACCTGGTAACAGAATGATAGTAACATCATGGGTCCCTGATCTGTACTATAGAGAAATGCATAATTATGAATGTCATTCTCTTCATAGTGCTATATCCTGAATAGGTAGAAGAATGTAATATCCTCCTTTGAATGCTTGGTTGTTATTCCACACAATGGCTATTATTCTAATGAGCACTGCCCCAAACAAGACCAAATTTGATGGGACTGGACCAAATCTGTACCAATAATAGACGTCAGTATTTCACAAGTTTGGACATCGCAGCAGAGTATAGTTCAGTACAGTAAAATGCAGTTCAGTACAATACAATAAATTATACTTTATTCTACTCTGTACAGCATAGTGTTGCACGGTATACCGAAACTTCTGTACTTTTTCGATACTAGAACCTAAAAAACAGTTTGGTACTTCTCTCAAATGTGTCTCACGTCATCTACCGATTTGAAATAGGATCAAGTCTGTCCATCAGCGCAGCCGATGTCGCCTTGTAGCGCGAGACCACCGTGCTTGCTCCGCTTACCTATTGCTAGCTCTAGCCTGTCCTGAGGAACCACTTCACTCACTGGGAGTCTGGGCTGCATCACACTTGAATAATGCAAAACAGCATATAGAAATGTTATAACTGTTCACAAGACAATGTCCATCACAGGCTAGACCACTTTACAATGCAAGAAGATAGTCTACAAAGCTGGAAGCCACCGGTAACTTTCCTTGCTGGCTAACTTTCCTTGAAGCTAACATCAATTCAATACTCTAGTACTTTGTTAACACAAAATATTGCTGATTTCAAAGCTGATCGTCACCATAAACTTTATTTATTCACTTCTTCTTCCCACCTCATGTCTCTCCCAGTCAAGATCCTCTTTGCTCAATCCTCAAACAGAGAGAAATAGTAATGACGTCTTTTTGTAGGCAATAACTGTGCTATGGTTCGTTGGTCAAAGCCTATAGGAAAATGAATGGCGTTTTTGCATGCACACACTCCTATTAAATATGCATTCACCTGTATTGTGAATAGACCTAGGCTACATTTTGATTTACCCAGTTTATCAATAGACTAGAGATTTACCTTTTTAAATAAATTATTACCATTATGATATGTAGTTAGGTTGATAAAAAGCCTAAGTCAAATTGATTGTATGATTTGTACAATTGATTCATTAATGCATACATTCATAAATCAAAAATGTCTAACGTAGTTATATTGAACTCAACAGATCCGTCTGGATCAAGTGCCTTTCTGTGAATTTAGCTAATACGCCTTATTTTGTGAACTGTGCTGTCCAAAGGTGTGAAACAGATGTTTATGGTTGGTTCAGATTTGGATTGGCCAAATTTCAACAACTTTTCAACGTCCGTGGACATCCGGCTTCAGTCGGTGCTCAGTGGGTGAGAGGGCTGTTACAGTAAATGGAAAGAGCGGGGACTCATGGAGAGATGACATTAACTGGAGAGAAGAGAGACTGGGTGAGAGAGAGGGAGGGGTTGTTCAGACTGTTTTTATACTCCTGCTTTAACCACATCTTGATTGAAAGACAAAGCAAACAGTTATGAGCTGAACATGACAGTATACAAGTGGAAGGGAGGACAGTAGCAGGTGACCCAACGGTGGATTGTCACTACTATGAATTCCCATTGTTGCCGTTTCCGTTGCAGTCATTCTGTTGCATCTTTTTGGGGGGTGAGGGTCATTCTGTTAGCGATTTGGTAACAGAATGATGTGTTTCAACCACTTAACAATCTGGTTTATGATTTATTATCAGTAAAAACCCTATTACTAATTGCTACCTTTACTTAGTACTTCTGTGAACTTTCATTATCCTCCCTTGTCATGAGGGAGATTTTTGGTAACAGAATGACAAGACATTAGGCAATATTTCTTGAACTTACAGAAGGCACTTTTTTTCTGCAAAACAAAATAAAAGTGTTGGCATGGTCTTTACTTCAACACACTATTGTGTCTTGATGTATTGCTAATACCTTTTAAAGCCCCTTTTCTGCTAGCCATTTTTTTTAAGCCCTATTTTTCATCTGTTTGAACAGAAATCAAAGCAGTTGCCATTTCTAATATTTAGGATGGAAAATGCTTGAGAAATATTTATATGCCTATATATCTAAAAAAATATAGACTTTTAGCTTTCATTTGACACAATCTGATGTGTTCCTATGAACTTCACATGTTAGTGGTCAAGTTTTTTAAATTTTTAGTTTTATTTTTTACATAGCAATGCCTTTATGCTACAGTAGTCTGAGACACTACTGAAGCTACAGTGTGGTTTATGAAGGACCTCACAAAGTATATCATTTTAGCACAGCACACTGTAGGCTAATCATTATTCAGAGGCTTTGTCCCAAATGGCACCCCATTCCCTATGTAGTGCACTACTTTTTATCATGGTCCATTGGGCTCTGGTCAAAAGCAGGCACTATAAAGGGAATAGGGTGCCAGTTGGAATGCAAGCCATCCCTCCCACTCCGCTGGGGGTCATTTAGGTTGATGGTCTCCCAGTCTGGTTGTGGTTTCCATTATGAAACATGTTAAAGTTATGAATGATTAACGTTAGCCGTCCTAATTCATTGCCTTCTTGTTGGATCAGATAATAGGGTGGTGTTCCATGTCATTTGTTTCCTTATACTGGTGTTTAAGCATTGCCAAGTCTAATTTGTGATTCATAGTTTACACATTTTGTTTTCAACAGTCCTCCATTTGTCAGCATTCATTATCTATCAGTGTTCCTAAAACAAGCTGCAGGGCAGCTATAGAGTCCACTCCCTACTGCATTGTAATCTTAGCAACAAGAAACTGCAATCTGTTTTTCAGTAAAATGGCAGCCATTTTATATTATTTACAAATCAATCAAATTGTATTTGTCACATGAGTTAAACAGTAAGGGGGAGGGGAAAGGTACATAGTAACACAATAAAATAACAGTAATGAGGCTATATTCAAGGAGTACTGGTACCAAGTCAATATGCAGGGGTACAAGGTAATTGAGGTAATATGTACATGTAGGTAGGGGTAAAAGTGACAGAATAGGGCTCTCGGTTAAACAAATGAATTATGCTTGTTGATATGGTAGCTTGTTCTAGCTACTTCATGCCAACAGATGTTGAATAGATTTGACTAATAGGCAAAATATATTTTTTTTGTCGTAGAAATTCAAATTGTCTGGTGTGCACATCTTGGCTATGTCATCTATGTATGCGATCTAGGCCTAAACATTAATACATTTTTGTTAAATCCTCACTGAGCTCTTCATCTAGCCTAAAGCCCATTTTCCCTCTCCTTCCTTCCAGACTCACAGCTTGCAGGATATGAGGCAGCAGGCGGCTATCGCTGCCAAAGTGTTCATCCAGAGAGACTACACCAATGGCACTGTCTGCCAGTTCCAGACCAAGTTCCCTTCTGAACTGGAGACCAGGGTACGCTAAAGCACTCTGATAACACTTTGATCTGAGCATATATGCATAGTGTCTCAGAGTAGGAGTGCAGATTTAGGATCTGTTTGTCCTTTTTTAGATAACAATGAATAAGATTGCATGGATAGGCAGGACCTGATCCTAAATCAGCACTCTCCCTTATCTGCAAAGCCTTCTCGCAAGATCTATTTGATAGATCAGACCGACATCAGGGCTCTACAGTGTGACAATTTTACTCGCATATGCACCAAAATAATTTGTTGTGCTGATCTAATTTGCTGTGCTGATCTTGCTATTTAGGAGCACCAGTGCACCTTGTAAAAATGGTCAGCGTAGAGCCCTGGAAGTATAACATGATTCTTTCCCGTGTCCAGCTCCTGCAGATATACCGTGCATTTGGAAGGTATTCAGACCTCTTGACTTTTTCCACATTTTGTTACATTACAACCTTATTCTAAAATTGATTAAATTGTTATTTTTTTCTCATCAATCTACACACAATACCCCATAATGACAAAGCAAATGTATTAAAAATAAAAAACTGCTATCACATTTACATAAGTATTATCAGCAGCAATTACAGCCTTGAGTCTTCTCTGGTATGACGCTACAAGCTTAGCACACCTGTATTTGGGGAGTTTCTCCCATTCATCTCTGCAGATCCTCTCAAGCTCTGTCAGGTTGGATGGGGAGAGTCACTGTAAAGATATTTTAGGTCTCTCCAGAGATGTTCGATCCGGTTCATGTCCGGGCTTTGGCTCGGCCACTCAAGGACTTGTCCCAAAGCCACTCCTGCGTTGTCTTGGCTGTGTGCTTAGGGTCGTTGTCCTGTTGGAAGGTGAACCTTCCACCTAGTCTGAGGTCCTGAGCGCTCTGGAGCAGGTTTTCATCAAGGATCTCGCTGTACTTTGCTCTGTTCATCTTTCCCTCAATTCTGACTAGTCTCCCAATCCCTGCCGCTGAAAAACATCTCCACAGCATGATGCTGCCACCACCATGCTTCACTGTAGGGATGGTGCCAGGTTTCTTCCAGAAGTGACACTTGGCATTCACGCCAAGGAGTTCAATATTGTTTTCATCAGACCAGAGAATCTTGTTTCTCAAGGTCTGGGATTCCTTTAGGTGCTTTTTGGCAAGCTCCAAGCTGGCAATCATGTGCCTTACTGAGGAGTCTCTTCCGTCTGGTCACTCTACCATAAAGGCCTATTTGGGGAGTGCTGCAGAGATGGTTGTCCTTCTGGAAGGTTCTCCCATCTCCACAGAGGAACTCTGAAGCTCTATCAGAGTGACCATTGGGTTCTTGGTCACCTCCCTGACAAAGACCCTTCTCTCCTGATTGCTCAGTGGTGCCGGGCGGACAGCTCTAGGAGAGTCTCAGTGGTTCCAAACGTCTTCCATTTTAGAATGAGGGAGGCCACTGTATTCTTGGGGATCTTCAATGCTGCAGAATTTTGTTGGTACCCTTCCCCAGATCTGTGCCTCGACAAAATTCCTTCGACTTCATGGCTTGGTTTTTGCTCTGACATGTAAATAGACAGGTGTGTGCCTTTCCAAGTTATGTCCAATTAATTGAATTTATCACAAGTGTACTCCAATCAAGTTGTAGAAACATCTCAAGGATGATCAATGAAAACAGGATGCACCTGAGCTCAATTTCTAATCTCATTGCAAGGGGTCTGAATGCTTTCTTATTTTTAATACATTTGTTAAAATGTTTAAAAACCTGTTTTCACTTTGTCGTTGTTGTGGGTAGATTGATGCGGGGGAAAAATGATGTAATCCATTTTAGAATAATGCTGAAAATGTGGAAAAAGTCAAGGGGTCTGAATTCTTTCAGAATCTCTCATCTCCTCTCAGTTAGAGCCGTGTGGGGTTAGCAGAAGGCTAGGAGCAGAAAACATCAAGTGCAGCTGACGACTCCAATACACTTTCACTGATCTAGTATTTACCCTTTATCCTGTTATGCTTGAAAGCAGTGACTGGTTTAAAAAACAGTGTTTGGTAATGATCCAGGGAATGGAATGAAGCAGGTCCATGAGGAAAACTGCCTCCACCTGTTCCATGCCCACATAAAAAATGTGCTGCTAGCAAAATGGGGAGGTTGACATTCATGTGTCACATGAAAAGAGTAGCTTTACAACACAGCTTTTGGGTTTAATGGCACTTCCCTCTTGATTGGGTGGTCTCTCTTTGGCACACTTGTTTTCCTGTAGGATGCACTACACATACCACTGCTGAAGAAATACATTGTGCTACTCCTCAGGGAGTCCATCCACAGCTACAGTGCCTCATCATAAAAAACCTTTCCAACATTTCTCCCATCCCCTTGCTAGCATAGTATATCATAGGCAATGTACTGCCAAACATTTTAAGTGAGCTTGTTCTTTTTTATACAGTCATATTTATTTCACCTTGTCAAGATTTTATTTTCTTTCTTTTTCAAATCTCAGGAGTGACAAAATACCTCGTTCATCAATTTAATAAAATACTTAATTTTATTCAACTTTGGATTCATGTTGCTCTTTAGCTGGAATAGATCATGGGGCAGCACATTGTGTTGATGATTTTCACCTCTATTTAAGGTTATTTAGTTGTTGTTATTATACATTATTACATGTTCTTTTTCTATCTTAAGTTTAGGTAGAAGAAAATGTCTGGAAAATTGTTCATTGTATTTGGCAGATAGCTAGCCAGACCTGCCAGGGACAGTGAAATAAATTGATAATGCTGTCAAATTTCCTCCACTTCTAATTTGCACATGTTGACCTTTCCCTTTTTTTCCCTTCTTCGAATTCACAGATCTACAGTAGATCGCTTGATGCAAAGTAGGCTAAATAAGTTGTTTAAGATGGTATCTGGGTCATTCCATCACAAAAAGCACAAGAAAGAGGATTTTGACACCCACCATCTCAGAATCTTCTGAAAACGTTTCTGTAGTTATTTTGTTGAAATATAGTTTGATCTCTGATTACATTAAGCTAATTGATTGCACCCAAATTGGTCATTTTAACTTATAGGATTCACATAATATTAAATGATGGGCTCCCTAATGGAGCAGTGGTCTAAGCCACTGCATCTCAATGCTATAGGCGTCACTACAGACACCCTGGTTTGAATCCAGGCTGTATCACAACCGGCCGTGATTGGGAGTCCCATAGGGCTTTGGCTGGTGTAGGCCGTCATTGTAAATAAGAATTTCTTCTTAACTGACTTGCCTAGTTAAACAAAGGTTACATTTAAAAAATATATATGTATACAATATCATTACATTATATTTGACAAGTAATATGAAGCTGCGGCTTGGAGGATTGTTTATTCATAATATGTAATGTATTCTCAGTGAATTTGAAGTAGTTTTCATTTCCCCCTTAAATAAGTGTGAAAGTAACAGTACCAGTTTTGCCCCCTCTAGATGCCGCTGTTCTTGCTATTGCCACACCGTTTTATCTACACTGATCAAAAATATAAACGCATCATGTTAAGCATTGGTCCCATGTTTCATGAGCTGAAATAAAATATCCCAGAAATGTTCCATACGCACAAAAAGCTTATTTATCTAATTTTGTGCACAAGTTTGTTTACCTCTAACCACCACAAAAACATCCTATGGCTTTCTGCATTAGCATCGAACAGCCCCCGTGATATGCAACTTTTCTGGGAAGCTAGAATCCAATATACACAGGCAGTTAGCTTTTTCAAGCAGAAATTTGCTTCCTGCAACACAAACTCAAAAAAGTTCTGGGACACTGTAAAGTCCATGGAGAATAAGAACACCTCCTCCCAGCTGCCCACTGCACTGAAGATAGGAAACACTGTTACCACCGATAAATCCACTATAATTGAGAATTTCAAGAAGCATTTTTCTACGGCTGGCCATGCTTTCCACCTGGCTACCTCTACCCCGGTCAACAGCACTGCACCCCCCCCCACAGCAACTCGCCCAAGCCTTCCCCATTTCTCCTTCTCCCAAATCCAGTCAGCTGATGTTCTGAAAGAGCTGCAAAATCTGGACCCCTACAAATCAGCCGGGCTTTTCTTTCTAAAATGATCTGCCGAAATTGTTGCCACCCCTATTACTAGCCTGTTCAACCTCTCTTTCGTGTCGTCTGAGATTCCCAAAGATTGGAAAGCAGCTGCGGTCATCCCCCTCTTCAAAGGGGGGACACTTGACCCAAACTGCTACAGACCTATATCTATCCTACCCTGCCTTTTCTAAAAGCCAAGTCAACAAACAGATTACCGACCATTTCGAATCCCACCATACCTTCTCCGCTATGCAATCTGGTTTCAGAGCTGGTCATGGGTGCACCTCAGCCACGCTCAAGGTCCTAAACGATATCTTAACTGCCATCGATAAGAAACAATACTGTGCAGCCGTATTCATTGACCTGGCCAAGGCTTTCGACTCTGTCAATCACCACATCCTCATCGGCAGACTCGATAGCCTTGGTTTCTCAAATGATTGCCTCGCCTGGTTTACCAACTACTTTCTTTGATAGAGTTCAGTGTGTCAAATCGGAGGGCCTGTTGTCCGGGCCTCTGACAGTCTCTATGGGGGTGCCATAGGGTTAAATTCTTGGACCGACTCTCTTCTCTGTACACATCAATGATGTCGCTCTTGCTGCTGGTGAGTCTCTGATCCACCTCTACGCAGACGACACCATTCTGTATACTTCTGGCCCTTCTTTGGACACTGTGTTAACTTTTTATGGCTGCAGGGGCAGTATTGAGTAGGATGAAAAGGTGCCCATTGTAAACGGCCAGCTCCTCAGTCTCAGTTGCTAATATATGCATATTTTTATTTGTATTGGATAGAAAACACTCAAGTTTCCAAAACTGTCAAAATATTGTCTGTGAGTATAACAGAACTGATATTGCAGGCGAAACCCGGAGGAAAATCAAAACAGGAAGTGGCCTCTATTTTGAAAACTCCATGTTCCATAGCCTCCCTTTGCTGGATTTAAAGGGATATGAACCAGATTCATTTTCCTATGACTTCCTCAAGGTGTCAACAGTCTTCAGCATAGTTTCAGGCCTTTATTTTGAAAAATGAGCCAGAACGATAACATCGCGTCAAGTGGTCACATGAGTTTTGCTCACGCAACAGAGTTTGGATAGGTATTGCTTTTCCCTCTCCTACTGTGAAAGACATTTGCGGTTGATATATTATCGATTATATATTTTAAAAACAACTTGAGGATTGATTATAAGAAAAACTTTGACATGTTTCTGTGGACATTATGGAAACTAATTTGGAATTTTCGTCTGCGTTGTCGTGACCGCTCTTTCCTGTGGATTTCTGAACAAAACACGACAAACAAACGGAGGTATTTTGGATAGAAATTATCTTATAGAACAAAAGGAACATTTGTTGTGCAACAGTCTCGTGAGTGAAAACATCTGAAGATCATCAAAGGTAAACGATTAATTTGTTTGCTTTTCTGATTTTCGTTACCAAGCTTCCTGATGCTAAGTGTACTTAATGTTTTGTCGTGCGATCGATACATTTACACAACCACTTGGATTGCTTTCGATGTAAAGCATCATTTCAAAATCTGACACTACAGGTGGATTAACAAAAGGCTAAGCTGTGTTTTCCTATATTGCACTTGTGATTTCATGAATATAAATATTTGTAGGAATATTTATTGAATGTAGCGCTATGCTATTCAGCGGTTGTTTATGACACTTATCCCGTTAGTGGGATTGCAGCCATAACAAGTTAACAACCCTCCAGGCGAGCTTCAATGCCATACAACTCTCCTTCCGTGGCCTCCAATTGCTCTTAAATACAAGTCAAACTAAATGCATGCTCTTCAACCGATCGCTTCCTGCACCTGCCCACCCGTACAGCATCACTACTCTGGATGGTTCTGACTTAGAATATGTGGACAACTACAAATACCTAGGTGTCTGGTTAGACTGTAAACTCTCTTTCCAGACTCACGTCAAACATCTCCAATCCTAAGTTAAATCTAGAATTGGCTTCCTATTTCGCAACAAAGCATCCTTCACTCATGCTGTAAACATACCCTTGTAAAACTGACAATCCTACCGATCATCGACTTCGGCGATGTCATTTACAAAATAGCCTCCAATACCCTACTCAATAAATTTGATGCAGTCTATCACAGTGCCATCCGTTTTGTCACCAAAGCCCCATATACTACCCACCACTGCGACCTGTACACTCTCTTTGGCTGGCCCTCGCTTCACACTCGTCGCCAAACCCACTGGCTCCAGGTCATCTACAAGACCCTGCTAGGTAAAGTCCCCCCTTATCTCAGCTCCCTGGTCACCATAGCAGCACCCACCTGTAGCACGCGCTCCAGCAGGTATATCTCTCTGGTCACCCCCAAAACCAATTCTTCCTTTGGCCGCCTCTCCTTCCAGTTCTCTGCTGCCAATGACTGGAACGAACTACAAACATCTCTGAAACTGGAAACACTTATCTTCCTCACTAGCTTTAAGCACCAGCTGTCAGAGCAACTCACAGATTACTGCACCTGTACATAGCCCATCTATTATTTAGCCCAAACAACTACCTCTCCCCTTACTGTATTTATTTAATTAGCTCCTTTGCACCCCATTTTTTTATATCACTGCAAATCTACCATTCCAGTGTTTTACTTGCTATAGTGTATTTACTTTGCCACCATGGCCTTTTTTTTTTTTTGCCTTTTCCTCCCTTATCTCACCTCATTTGCTCACATTGTATATAGACTTATTTTTCTACTGTATTATTGTATTATTGACTGTATGTTTGTTTTACTCCATGTGTAACTCTGTGTTGTTGTATGTGTCAAACTGCTTTGGCAAGGTAGCAATTGTAAATGAGAACCTGTTCTCAACTTGCCTACCTGGTGAAATATAAAAAATATAAAAACCTATGTTAGTGAGCATTTCTCCTTTGCCAAGATAATCCAGCCACCTGACAGGTGTGGCATTTCAAGAAGCTGATTAAACGGCATGCACCTTGTGCTGGGGACAAGTTTTGAGGGAGTGTGCAATTGGCATGCTGACTGCAGGAATGTTCACCAGAGCTGTTGCCAGATAATTTAATGTTAATTTCTCTACCATAAGCCGCTATAAGGCCAACTGGCCTCACATCATCAGACCAACTGTAACCACGCTAGCCCATGACCTCCACATCCAGCTTCTTCACCTGTGGGATCTTCTGAGACCAAACACGAGGATAGCTAATGAAACTGTGGGTTTGCACAACCGAAGAACTTCTGCACAACTGTCAGAAACCATCTCAGCGAAGCTCATCTGCGTGCTCCTCATCCTCACCAGGGTCTTTACCTGACTGCAGTTTGGCACCATAACCGACTTCAGTGGGCAAATGCTCACCTCCAATGGCCTCCAGTTTGCTCTTTACGGATTAATCTTGGTTTCAACTGTACCGAGCAGATGGCAGACAGAGTGTATTGTCTTGTGTGGAAGAGCGGTTTGCTGATGTCAACAGAGTGCCCCATGGTGGGGTTATGTTATGGGCAGGCATAAGCTACGGACAACAAACACAATTGCATTTTATCGATGGCAATTTGAATGCACAGAGATACGGTGATGTGATCCAGAGGCCCGTTATTGTGCAATTCATCCGCCGCCGGACCCATGTCGTACACAATTCCTGGAAGCTGAAAATGTCCCAGTTCTTCAATGGCCTGCATAATCACCAGACATGTCACCAATTGAGCATGTTTGAGATGCTCTGGATCAACGTGTACGATAGCATGTTCCAGTTCCCACCAATAGGTATCTGTGACCAGCAGATGCATATCTGTATCCCCAGTCGTGTAAAGTCCACAACATTAGGGCCTAATGAATTTATTTAAATTGACTGATTTCCTTTATATGAGCTGTAACTCAGGAAAATCTTTTGAAATTGTTGCATGTTGTGTTTATGCTTTTCTGTTCTCTTTTATTAAATTAATCACAATTTTCTTTGTAACTTTGGGTAGAAAACCAATAGTTTCTGTTCATGATGGAAATAAATTGTGTGGTTATCCTCACAATTCAAACCAGTCCACAATGAAAATAATTCACTTTATTCTTCTCTTAGGCTAAATCTGTGTCCAGGAAATGGCCCCTGTATGTGTGGTTTATTCCCCTTTGAAAAAGTTTGGGATTAGTAAGACCAGGGATGGGCAACTGGCGGCCCGTGGACCAATTGTTGAGCGTTAGGTGCAATTTAGAAATTTGGTTGTGCATCCAACAGTTTTTCTCTTATGTCAGTCACTGACAGTCACTCAATCAACCCATGTCAACAATTAATTTTTTTAGATTGGTATATTAGTCTGACGGCCAGTTATCTAAACTTCTAGTAATCATGGCCGAATTACCGATTGGGCGGGTGTTCCATTGACGATCTCACTCATATCATATTAAAAACTGCAACAACAAAAAATCTCAACAATATGGCCAAAATGTTGAAATGTAGGAAATTAGCTGTAAAACTGCAGGCCTTCATGACAAGTTCCAATCTTTTGTGTCCCCTCTATCAAAGTTGCGCTTCCCTGAGTTAGACCATTCCTGGTGAGCAAGCAAACCATTAGACTACAGCAGTTCGAATGGTTTCGAAGGGTCTTCAATTGTAAAAGTCACAAACACACACTGTATAGTGTTGTAATGGTGTTGGGTCTAATGTTAAATGTCACTTATCACACAACATGTATAAAAAAAAAACACAAGACTACCATGAAATGGTTTCTAATTGTATTTTTGTATTAGGGTAGTCACAATATTTAGTAACTGCCCATTTCTCCAGGAAATATTTGGCCTTATATGAGAATTGCACCATATGGAAAGCCCTTTTCAGAGAGCTGCCACTGGATTAAAGCATTAGGTTGCTAAGAGAAGGACAAACTAAATTGCTTTCATGGAAGACTGACTTGACTTGTGAGGATGACCACATAATATATTTTCATCATGAGCAAAAGCTTTCAACCCAAATTTGCAAAGAAAATGTTGTGATCCATTTGATAAACACAAGAGACCAACAAAAAGGATAAAAGTGTGTGGCAGTGGCAGGAACAGCGATATCTTGTGGGCAAAGCCTGGTACTTTCACACTAATCTTTGAGGAAAAATGCAATGGCAAATTTCAATGGCTACTTCAATTGCTAATTTCTTTAAACAGGGGGTGACATCAACAAATTTACTGAGAATATATTACATAGTCTCAATAAACAATACTCCAAGCCACAGCTTCATACTACTTGTCAAACATAGAGAAATTATACTGGCTATTGGGGTGGGTTTTGGGTGGGCCATGGCGTTTTATGATTTATTTGGATTCCTCGAATCTTAATCATTGTTAAGAGGTTTGTTCCGAATCGAATGTTGGGTACTATACTATTTATTGAATATTATATGAATACTATCAATTGAAATGGCCAATTAGCTTATTTAGAAACATTCCTGCAATATTATTTTAACTACAGAAACCATTTCAGAACAATCTGAGATGGTGGGTGACATGGCACGATTAATCTATCGTCTAATACTACTACCATAGCACATACTTCCTAAAGTGCACATCTACACTTTTAAAATCACAGCATCTAACGTAATGGAAAAATGCTCAGACGAAGGAGAAATGTGGTTTGAATCCCAGCCTTCAGATGGGGAAATTAGAGGGATAACAAAGACTCCTCACGGCGGGCACCAAACACGCCTAAGACCACTGATCTGTTGGAGCTTGTTGTTACATTCCTTGGGCACATGGGAGCATAACTTGGAGGCTGTTCAGAGGCACAGAAGGCCTGGCTGCTCCCTTCATCTGGTCTGGTCTGCAGTCCGCTCTCTCAGGCTGTGTACCAAATGGTACCCTATTCCCTATAAAGTGCACTACTTTTGACTAGAGCTCGATGGGCCCTGGTCAAAAGTAGTACTCCTATATAAGGTGCCATTTGGGATGCAGTCTCACTCCATTAGGCCTGCTGAGGAGACCAGAGTGGAGACTCACGCCAACACTCAGTCAAAACACCCTTCACTACTTCCAGTGGTCCAACGGCCCTTGGCCTCTCCTCAGTGGAGCAGGCCTGACCTGACGTGATGAGTGAATGTTAGTGTTAGCCAGCCCTTAGTTCCACTCTGTCCGGAATTATGGAGTGTAATGGCTTCAACTCTGTCAGAGCCACATTGCATCTCTCATATCGGCAACACTAGAGCTAACATCACCAGATTGATGGAAACACTGGGAAAGTTGTTTTTTTTACTAGCTAGTCTCTGCCAGTAGATAAGGAGAGACAGTCAGATTCCTCACTAGAGGTTTTGGTGTCTCCTGCTGCGGTATAAAGTGAAAACATGCGGTGAGCACACGGCCAAGCCTTCCTAATTATTTTGCCAAAAGTGGAGAGAGATGCAGCATTCTCTGATTAAAAACACGATTCGAATCAAACCACTCATCATTTATACCGAGGATGAAAAGGATGAAAAGAATGTATAATTAACTTTCCATTTGTTAGATATCTAACACTCCATTTGATCATCTAAAATAGTAACTATGTGATGTATTTTTCTATCTTGATTGCCTTTCTTTAGATCTCACCATGTGTATCATCCTCAGAAACAGTTTTTGATTTTACTTGGGTTGCTTTCCAAATGGCTCCCCTATTCCCTCTATAAAGTACACAACTTTTGACCAGAGCCTTATGAGCCCTGTTCAAAAGTAGCGCACTATATTGGAAATAGGGTGCTATTTGAGACACAACTTGATTGGTCCCGTGTTTCAGATTGACAAGCAGCAGTTTGAGGAGACGGTGAGGACGCTGAACAACCTGTATGCTGAGGCAGAGAAGCTGGGAGGCTCGTCATATCTGGAGGGCTGTCTGGCATGCCTCACAGCTTACACGATCTTCCTCTGTATGGAGACACACTACGAGAAGGTGAGAGAGCTTCACTAATCCACACAACTAGGGTTGCAAAATTCTGTTAACTTTCTCAAAATTCCCAGGTTTTCCAAAAAATCCTGGTTGGAAGATTCCCGGAATCAGAAGAGAATAAGCAGCAAATGCAGAATGCTCCAAGCAGGATTTCTGGGAATTTGGGGAAACATACTGGAATTTTGTAACTCTACACAACTTAATGTGTGCTGACTTCAAAGCTAGTGTTGACTAGGTAAAGCCAATGTGTTGTACAAAAATACACCCAAGTAATGCTTTGGAATTCTCTGAATTATATTGTGGACCAACACTCTAGAATAGATTGTAAGCCAGTCAGCAGCCATTTTCTGGAGTCAGAAAGAAATGCCCCCTCAGAAATTGCTTGATATTATAAGTGCGTTTTGATCCCATATTGAAGGCCTCTATTACTGTCATGTCATCAAGATATTTGGTCAATGGGTTTAGCTTTCATATTGCAAGTTAGTCATTTAGAATTAGTAAGGGGGAATCCAAACTAGTACAGTGATCACATTTCATGGAAGTTGAAATGAGATGTGAAGTATTGATATTAATATGATTAATGGCAGAGTTAAAATGGCAGAGAGCAGTACAGCTCTAACAATAGTGCCCATACAAGCAGATACAGTATATACATAATCTAATATGTGATTTTAACATTTAGAGTGAGTATACTGTTACTACACAAAAGCATTTTTTCAGATCCAGCTCTACCGGTTGGCACATACAGTGGTTGCTCAACTAAAAGTTTTGTGATCATGCTGCGGTACATAGAGGTAATTTGTGGTTTAGGACGGTACCCTGCGTCACCACTTCATTGCTCCAGACCAGCGCAAGGGGGAGTTAGAGCACTAATTATGCTTTTGGGTCCTTCTGTGTCTCTGACAATGAATGGGCGACATAAACCTAAATAGAAACTGATAATTGTGCACTACCTCAGTATTACTTACTAAAACTGTTGTTGCACTACGGTCTAAGGCAGTGCAAGCTGTCTTGCTACAGATGCTGGTTCAATACCTATGCCGGCCTCGACTGGGAGACCGATGAGATGACTGTAGGTTTTTGTTTTCTCTCCCTCTAAAAACAGAAATAAATCATTCTAAATAACAAACTGGCTTTACAAATTAGTAGCAATGTCTCACCCCATGTTCAAGAATGGCCTTTTTCTCGCTCATTTTACGATATTTGAAAATGAAATAATCTCCAAAATATCATTTTTTAAAAACAAATTGATTGTTAATTTAGAATGATATAAAAGCCCCTTGGATATTCTCACAGATATATTATTAACCCTGTTATTGGCAGGACAATATATATCTGTCATGGCTCCCGAGGGCACACAATGGGATTGCCTTGCAGTTCTCCAGCTGTATCCACTGAAAATGCACGAGGTTCAAGGCACGAGGGCAGGGGGCGCGGGATGGGCTGCAGAGCCGCGCACAGAAGACAGACTACCCATGGGGAACAGAGGAGAAGGAGGGAGGGTGGGTGGAGCCCCGCCCCGCCATACTGGGTAGCACAGAGCAACACTTTAAGGGGCAATGCATTAATAATGGCGCTGACTAGGGAAACGTTCCCGCTATTCTAGCAGGTAACTGGACAATAGACTTGCCTAGATGGAGGGTAAGGGGAGAATTCTATCGTCAAATGTATTTCTAAGTTACGTTCCAAGTTAAGTGACATTATTATTATGTATCACATACGACCGTGATTGGGAGTCCTATAGGGCGGTGCACAATTGGCCCAGCGTTTCTCTCCCTCTAAATATAGAAATAAATGTTTTGGCCTTTACAAATATTATTTTGGCCTTTATTCAGATTACAATTGCTCACTTTCGAAATAACCTCCAAAATATCATTATATATTATCAAGTTGATGGCCGGCACCTACATAAAGCTAATTGACTCACTCATTCATGGCTTTGGATCAAAATAAATAGTTTCGTTTATTAATTCGACCATTTAAAAAAACAAGCACACATAAAACTTGAAAAAGCCATACATGCACATGAATAAAATCATTGAGGATAACACACAATAGAGTCTGGGACTTATTTCCATTGTGGTCCTCTTGAGACAAGATGGCTAGAAAAGATCGAACACAGTTAAACACAGTATGGCAGTGAAATAATAAAACAAAAACAGAGAGGAAGAACATATATCTCATCATTCCATTAAGTACCAACATTCTTTCTGATAGTCTTTAATAAAGAAATGTTTTGGTTATCCTGACCTGGACACCGTGTACAGTATTATAATAGCCCATTATTAGAATCCTCCAATGTATGTGTAATTATTGGCGGAGAGTCACGTCATATTTTTCGATATAGTGTAGGTCTGCTATAGGCGACATGAGTCTAGTGAGTAATGTGCTGTTAAAAGTGGTGTAGGTGTTATTTGGTTAGACAACAATTATGGTGTAGAAATGTTATGCTCTTAGTGTAACCTTTATTTAACTAGGCAAGTCGGTTATAAACAAATTCTTATTTACAAGGACAGCCTACTCCTTCCTCCCCATCGTGGTATTGAACCCTGGCCTCCCACAAGTCCGCGCACGACACAGGGATTCGTTAGCTAAATAGCCCAGAACTGTGTAGCCTACTCCCGACCGTCACGTTGTACAGCGCCATATTTTCCGTTCCATCCTAACGGAAACCCAGAGGGTTTTTAGTTTTCCTTGAATATAAGCACCATAATATTAAGCAAATTAATTAAGCAGGTACCAGTCAAAAGTTTGGACACACCTACTCATTCCAGGTTTTTACTTTATTTCTACATTGTAGAATAATAGTGAATACATCCCAACTATGAAATAACACATATGGAATCAGTTAAGAACAAATTCTTATTTAGAAGGACAGCCTACTTCCTCCCTGTCGGGGAATTGAACCCCGGTCTCCCGCGTGCCCGCACGACGCGGGGGTTCTTTAGCTAAGTAGCCCAGCACTGTAGCCTACTCCTGACTGTCACTTTTTACAGCACCATATTTTCCATATCATCCTTACTCCCACCTGAGACGCAGACGTCTCATCTAGACACCTGGAAATGCAAATGCACTACGCTAAATGCTAAATGTACTCGTTAAAACTCAAACGTTCATTAAAACACACATGCAGGGTATTGAATTAAAGCTACACTCGTTGTGAATCTAGCCAACAAGTCAGATTTTTAAAATGCTTTTCGGCGAAAGCATGAGAAGCTATTATCTGATAGCATGCAACACCCCAAAATACCTGAAGGGGACGTAAACAAAAGAATTAGCGTAGCCGGCGCTACACAAAACGCAGAAATAAAATATAAAACATTCATTACCTTTGATGATATTCTTTGTTGGCACTCCTATATGTTCCATAAACATCACAATTGGGTCTTTTCCCCGATTAAATCCGTCCATGAATGCCCAAAATATCCATTTGTATAGCCTGTCTGGTTCAGGAAAAACCTCCGTTCCAAAACGCAACGTCATTTTTAAAAATTATATAAGTTGCCTATATTCTTTGACAAAACACTTCAAACTACTTTTCTAACCCAACTTTAGGTATTTGTAAATGTCAATAATCGATCAAATTGATCACTGGGCGATCTGTATTCAATAGCAGCTACGTTGTCCTTTCTCTCTCTTCCAAAAATCTTTTCCTGTATGCTGGACGAAATGAAGGATCTATTTGTCATTACACAAAGGATTTTTTTCAATGAAAATGACGTTTTTGGCGACATCGTGTGGAAGTTGTAGGAACTGCAAGCTCCCGGCTATATATTTTTGCTTGCAATAAACAATTCAGAGACTGGCGGATTAATACTTTTCTGTGGTTTTTGTGACCAGGTTTTTCTTGGGATTTCGCTTGCTGTTCACGTTCTGTTATAGTCACAGACATTATTTAACCAGTTTTAGAAACTTCAGAGTGTTTTCTATCCACACATACTAATCATATGCATATACTATATTCCTGGCATGAGTAGCAGGACGCTGAAATGTTGCTTGATTTTTAACAGAATGTTTGAAAAAGTAGTGGGTCGACTTAAGAGGTTAAGAACAAATTCTTATTTAGAAGGACAGCCTACTTCCTCCCTGTCGGGGAATTGAACCCCGGTCTCCCGCGTGCCCGCACGACGCGGGGATTCTTTAGCTAAGTAGCCCAGCACTGTAGCCTACTCCTGACCGTCACTTTGTACAGCACCATATTTTCCATATCATCCTTATGGAAACACAGAGGTTTTTCTTGGAATAGAAACACCATAATATTAATCAAATGAATTAAGAAACATTTCTTAAAATCAGTCCGATATAGTATGTTCTTACAAAAAAAGGTTTTAAATTCTCTAGTACAGCCACTATTGAAGGCTATTAAATGCTTCTCAAAGATGCCCTCTGGTGGTCAAACTAGCAATAACATTAATGGCATCAGTTGGCTTTTCATAGCCGAGCATTCATAGGTCGAGAAAGCAGGTACAGTAGGGTGAGAGAAGGAGGGAGAAAGAGAGAGAGAGGGTCGAAAACAGCAGTTCCGGGACAAGGTAGCACGTCCGGCTAACAGGTCAGGGTTCCATAGCCGCAGGCAGAACAGTTGAAACTGGAGCAGCAGCACGACAAGGTAGCACGTTAGCACATCTGGTGAACAGGTCAGGGTTCCATAGCCACAGGCAAAACAGCAGAAACTGGATCAGCATAGAGAGAGGGTGCATACTTAAGTTCACACAGGACAACAGATAAGACAGTAGAGTTTCACCAGATAGGACAGACTGACCCTAGCCCCCCCAGCACATAGAGTATTGCAGCATAGATACTGGGGGCTGAGACAGGAGGGGTGAGGGGACACTGTGGCCCCGTCCGACGATACCCCGGACAGGGTCAACCAGGCAGGATATAACCCCACCAACTTTACCAAAGTACAGCCCCTACACCACTAGAGGGATATCAACAGACCACCAACTTACTACCCTGAGACAAGGCTGAGTATAGCCCACGAATATCTTCTTGACCGCACGAGCCCGAGGGAGAACATAACCGGACAGGAAGATCAAGTCGAGTGTAACGAAAAAAGCTTGGTACGACGTGATGCACCCCTCCTAGGAACAGCATGAAAGAGCACTAGTAAGCCAGTGATTCAGCCCACATAATAGGGTCAGCGGCAGAGAATCACAGGGGAAAGAGGGGAGCCGGCCAGGCGGAGGCAGCAAGGGTGGTTCGTCACTCCAGTGCCTTGCCGTGCACCCCAATAAGAAATACGTGTTATGTCCCATTAATCTCTCCTTCCTCCTGATTTGTGCCAGTGTTAATTACATCAACACTTTTTTAGGACGAAAAATACGTCAACCACCTATTTTTCCTTATTAAAACTATAATGATGAAGAGACGAGGTGCCCCGGAAAAAAACAAAGTATTGCAAATTACTTTTCATTTTAGTCAACGAAAATGTGACGAGATGTGAATTCCATGTCAGACTAATGGCCATTAATTTTACATGAAGCTCCTTTTCATTTGTTTTGTCCAATCATAAGAATGCATGAAGTATATTTCATGTCAATTCTGACAATGAGCAGATTGCATCTATCAGTTGTGCGGTCTGATTGAGCTGATCTGCCCAGCTCTCCCATACAGATCCCAGGCGGTTACTTCCGTCACTTGTCAATCTTTTGAACTGATGCAAAGCCAAGATACCTCAACTAGAGACCATGTTTACTTTCATGTAGGCTATTTTTGCTTTAATCACATTAGAAGCTCTGTTTCCCATGTGCGCTGTTATTTATTCATCTATGTTGCCGCTTTTTCGTTGTGGTCCGTAAATACGAGCTGCAGTTGCTTTTTTCCTGTGGCAAAAACAGTTCATAGTTTTTAATAGTTTTAATAGTTAAATATTATGAGTAGAGTAATACTTCTGCCATTTTTGCAAAGCTCAAATTCTCTTCTGTTCAAGGAAACCACTGTTATTTACCCCCTTGATTATGATGGGGAGAAAATCTGAGCTGTAAATTGTTTCCAAGATGGCGTAGCAGTTAGACGTCTTTGTCTTTGTCCTGTCGTGTCCCTTGTGTGTATATATATATTTATATATTTTTCTTCGCATATGGTTTTTTAAATATTTTCCTAAAACTCAACTTCTAAATACTCTCCTGCAACCCGCCTCACCCAATGTGGAGTGGATCTGTTTTTTTCCTAAAGTATTTCTATTTACTTCGGATCTGGAATCCCTCAACTGAAGCTATCCAGCTAACTAGCTACCAGCTATCAGTCAGCAAACCACTGCTAGCGGTTATCAGCTAACCTTTAGCTTGGAAAGCTCTCGACAGTTCGTACAATGTGACTCAAACCAGAGCATAACGGACCTATTTTTCTCTCCATATCCCCGGATTCCTACTGCAAACTCTGAACCTTTTCATCTGGATCTTCGCAACTAGCTAACTGCAATCCCTGGTGACTACTCCTGGCTAGCGTTTCCATCCCGGAGCAAGCACCAATTAGCCTGAAGCTAGCCCGGCTTGGGCTCCTGGGCTACCACCAAAGCCCACTCCTGGGCTACAATATCCGGACCCCTTCTACTGCCGGTAC
This sequence comes from Oncorhynchus mykiss, assembly GCF_013265735.2. NCBI lineage: Eukaryota > Metazoa > Chordata > Actinopteri > Salmoniformes > Salmonidae > Oncorhynchus > Oncorhynchus mykiss. Next base: position 37,898,328 of record NC_048570.1, read on the forward strand.
TGGGCACGGAACCCCGCCGATCCTCTACGACTGGAATACCGTCATAATCTGCCCGAGGATTCCAACAGGCCCCTCAGGCGCGACGTCCGCTGAAGGCCCATTCTGCTAACCGCGGCCTGCTAGCTATCTAGAGCTACTTAGAACCCTAGTAATCCACGACTGGTCTATTGACGTCACCGCACGAGGAGGCGAAAACAGACTTGCCTCCATCGCGACGTCCCCCAAAGGCCCTTCTGCTAACTTGCTAGCCCCGGTCTGCTAACTGCTAGCTTGCTAGCCCCGGTCTGCTAATCTGCTTGCTTGCTAACCCCGGCCTGCTAACTGCTAGCTTGTTAGCCCCGACCTACTAACTGCTAGCTTGTTAGCCCCGGCCTACTAACTGCTAGCTTGTTAGCCCCGGCCTGCTAACTGTCTGAATCGCCGTGTCCCCAGCCAGCCCAACCACTCACTGGACCCATATGATCACTTGGCTACGCATGCCTCTCTCTAATATCAATATGCCTCGTCCATTACTGTCCTGGTTAGTGATTACTGTCTTATTTCACTTTAGAGCTTCTAGCCCTGCTCAATATGCCTTAACCAACCATGTTGTTCCACCTCCTACATATGCGATGACATCACCTGGTTTAAACGTCTCTAGAGACTATATCTCTCTCATCATTACTCAATACCTAGGTTTACCTACAATGTATTCTCTTCCTACCATACCTTTGTCTGTACACTATGCCTTGAATCTATGCTATCGTGCCCAGGGACCTGCTCCTTTTACTCTCTGTTCCGAAAAGTGCCTTCCTCACCATCTTAAATATGCTTGCTCCATTCAAAACAAATTGAGCCAGGAATAGATATAGTCCTTGGTTCACTCCAGACCTGTCTGCCCTTGACCAGCACAAAAACATTCTATTGCGTTCCGCGTTAGCTCCCCACAAATGTAAAATTATTAGATTGGTTTAGCCATGTATTAACTTGCTGCTGTTTCCTTATGCCAGTCATTGCCTTTCAAATCCATGAAGGGAAGTGAACAAGTGTAAGCAACCTTTGGGAACATTTATAGAGGTGAAATAGTGTTATGTACAGTGCATTCGGAAAGTATTCAGACCCTTTGACTTTTTCCACATTTTGTTACATTACGGCCTTGTTCTAAAATGTATTAAATTGTTCCCCCCCCCCCCCCCCCCCTCCCTCATCAATCTACACACAATACCCCATAATGACAAAGCAAAAACAAGTTTTTAGAAATTTCTGCAAATGTATATTAAAAGAAAGTATTCAGACCCTTTACTCAGTACAATGTTGAAGCACGTTTGGCAGCGATTACAGCAAGTCTTCTTGGGTATGACGCTACAAGATTGGCACAACTGTATTTGGGGCGTTTCTCCCATTCTTCTATGCAGATCCTCTCAAGCTCTGTCAGGTTGGATGGGGAGAGTCACTGCACAGCTATTTTCAGGTCTCTCCAGAGATGTTCGATCGGTTTCATGTCCGGGCACTGGCTGGGCCACTCAAGGACATTCAGAGACTTGTCCCGAAGCCACTCATGTGTTATCTTGGCTGTGTGCTTAGGGTCGTTGTCCTTTTCGAAGGTGAACCTTCACCCCAGTCTGAGGCCCTGAGTGCTCTGGAGCAGGGTTTCATCAAAGAACTCTCTGTACTTTTCTCTGTTCATCTTTGGTGCCAGGTTTCCTCCAGATGTGACGCTTGACATTCAGGCCAAAGACTCCAATCTTGGTCAACAGACCAGAGAGTCTTGTTTCTCATTGTCTGAGAGTGCTTTAGGTGCCTTTTAGCAAACTCCAAGCGGGCTGTCGTGCCTCTTACTGAGGAGCTGCTTCCGTCTGGCCGCTACCTTAAAGACCTGATTGGTGGATTGCTATAGATAGATGGTTGTTATTGATAGAAGGTTCTCCCACCTCCACAGAGGAACTCTGGAGCTCTGTCAGAGTGACCATCGGGTACTTGGTCACCTTCCTGACCAAGGCCCTTCTCCCCCGATTGCTCAGTTTGGACGGACAGCCTGCTCTATGTAGAATCTCGGTGGTTCCAAACTTCAAAGCTGCAGACATTTTTTGGTACCCTTTTGTTTTTTGCTCTGACATGCACAGTTAACTGTGGGACCTTATATAGACAGGTGTGTGCCTTTCCAAATCACTTCGAATCAATTGAATTTACCACAGGTGGACTCCAATCAAGTTGTAGAAACATCTCAAGGATGATCAATGGAAACAGGATGCACCTTAGCTCAATTTTGAGTCTCATAGCAAAGGGTCTGCATACTTATGTAAATAAATATATTATTTTCATTTTTTTATAAATGTGCAAAAATGTTGCTTTGTCATTATGTGGTATTGTGTAGATTGAGGAAATTCTTTTAATTAATCCATTTTAGAATAAGGCTGTAACGTAACAAAATGTGGAAAAGGTCAAGGGGTCTGAATACTTTCCGAATGCACAGTATGTCAGACAGCTGGTTATATAGGCCAATACACGGTACAGCCTGTTTCCAAAAAAGGCCCAATAAAAGCTTTCCAATTGGTGTCATTCATATTTGTCTTATACTGTGCCAGAGAAAAGTTGTAGTTCTGAATTTTTATATTTTATGAGTGCTCATGAAGATGGAAGTCAAGTTTTAAATGACTTTTCAACTGAGCACACCCATACAATTGGCTACTGGTGGCCTAGCAAAGACCAGGGGTGGCTCCTCCAGCCCACTTAGAACAGGAAAGTGCTAAAATGTCTACAAACCCATTTTTGCTTTTGTCATTATGGTGTATTGTGTGTAGATGTATTTTTCTTGAAACCTATTTATTTAACTTGGCAAGTCAGTTAAGAACAAATTCTTAATTACAATGATGACCTACCCCGACCAAACCCTAACCCGGACGACGCTGGGCTAATTGTGCTCCGCCCTTTGGGACTCCCAATCACGGCCAGTTGTGATACAGCCCAGGATTGAACCAGGGTCTGTAGTGACGCCTCTAGCACTGAGATGCAGTGCCTTAGACCGCTGCGCCACTCGGGATGAAGGAAGAAAACAATTTAATCAATTTTAGAATAAGGCTGTAACGTAACAAAATGTGGAAAAAAGTCAAGGGGTTTGAATACTTTCCAAAGGCACTGTATGAATTAATGTTTGTAAAATGTAAAAAAAAAAAAAAAAATGTGTTTAAAACAAATTATTATAATAAGTAAACGTTGAGAGATGACAGTCTACCAGTAGGCTACCCCTTGTTTGGTGAAAGCAAATGTTCTAGGTAAAAAGTACATTTGATGTAATAAATTCTAATAATGTAATCTTCTAACATGCAACTATTCAAATCAAATCAAATTTATTTATATAGCCCTTCGTACATCAGCTGATATCTCAAAGTGCTGTACAGAAACCCAGCCTAAAACCCAAACAGCAAGCAATGCAGCTGTAGAAGCACGGTTGCTAGGAAAAACTCCCTAGAAAGTCCAAAACCTAGGAAGAAACCTAGAGAGGAACCAAACTATGTATATTCAACCAAAACTATGTATGACAAGGTAAGTTGGAAAACTGAAAAAGTTTTTTTTCTTCTTATTGTCTCTTTTCAGGTTTTGAAGAAGATTGCTAAGTTCATCCAGGAGCAGAATGATAAGATCTATGCTCCACGAGGTCTGCTCCTCACTGACCCTATTGAGAGAGGCCTCCGAGTTGTATCCTTCAGAAAGCAGTGTGATAGCCATTAAAGCAACATGTCTGGAAAGGTAACGCAGACTTCCATCCAAAATGGCACCCTTTGAAGGGCACTACTTTGTAAAGTAGTGCACTATATATTGGGAATAGTGTGCCTTTGGAATGCAGCCTCAATATGTGCTACGTTCACGGGATAAACAAGGTACTACTATATTTAGAATTAGAAGATCAGAAAATAAAAAAAATTTTAAGCTTTTTTTCAGTGATATTTCCTTTATGCGTTTCTTAGGTTTCGTCATGCAGGCTGATGTATATTTAAGTCAGGGCTGGGCTAGCTCCATGTTGATGTGTGCTGTGTAGTACTATTTAAAACAATGAAGTTTCACATTGACCTGCTGCTGGTGTGTGACCGAGTTGGTATTTGGTGTTTCCACAGGTGCATCCCAAATGGCACCCTATTCCCATTACAGTGCGCTACTTTTGACCAGAACCCCATAGGGATTAGGGTGCCATTTGGGACGCGTTACCCAGGGCTCTGTGTGGTGTGCTCCCCTCTCGAACCCCTGCCTGTAAATGGAAACCAGGAGTCTGGGCAGCTCACAGTGGTACCCTGTAATAATACCAGATAAAAGTTATATTTAATCAATTTCATCTGCTCAAAATCAGAGGGTGCAGAAATGGTCTACGTTCTCCAAGTGTATGGGGTGTAGCCTGAGTGACTGACTCAACATCCAAAATGAATTGTACTGAGGGCTGGAGCAGGCAGTGAAATATGACTGAAATCGTTTACAGCTGAGGACCTCCTGTATGATTTCATTGTCTGCATCCCAAATGGCACCGTATGGGGCTCTTGTCAAAAGTAGTGCACTATTTAGGGAATAGGGTGTCATTTGGAAAGCAGACCTTGGTTTTATGGCGACCTCCTGGATTATTTCTCCAGCACTGCAGAGCTGCTGATTTTGGCCTGGGAGCGGCTGTGATAGCAGAGTGGAGATTGACAGGAATGTCACACCTGCCCCCCCCATGTCTTCTCAATGCACCTGAACAAGTAATGTCTGCATTTTCGAGTGTCTGATTTTATGTTTTGACTATTGCTGCCCAAGTGCTTTACTCACAGCAGTATGCGTCTGTAGATGTCATATTTTAGAGGAATTCTGCATTGCCTTTAACTAAACACGATCAAGGTTGAAGTAACCATCTTTGAAGACAGGAGCCTTGGCAGATAAAATCTACAGTACTATGGTGAGTTTCAAGACACGGTCATGTCACACAGGATGTGTACAACAGATTGCATATGCCTCATGTGTATTCATGGCCATTCTGTATTACTTTCCAAATTACTCTGGCGCAATCTGAGGAAGAATACTGTCAAAAAACTGCTCAAAGGGTGAAATCTATAAGTATTTGAGTAGTGAGTGCGTGAGAGCAATTTCTTTAATCTAATGATGGATAGATGTGGCATGTTATTGAATTGAAATATGGCTGCTCTTGCTTTCCAAGACTGACATTTATATTCTTCATGGTTTCACCCCATGCTGTTACGAAAATCATTGAGACCAAGTCATTGTCCCACAGCAATTTGTATTTACTCTCATGCTGTGCAGTTCCCATCTACCATGCTCTCTACAGTATCACGCCTCTCCGTTATGGGTTTCGAACATCGGAGAGTTAATTAAAATGTACTGGCAGACAGCACATGGTTTTTCTCCCAATGTATTTCAAGAGGACTACATATGTCATGAATCTATTTGCCTCAATCAAGCACATCTGTCTGCCTTGTGTAGGTTATTGCATATGACAAAGAACATCATTTCCCCCATTTAAGATCGCAACTATTTTCAACAACAAGTGTCACGCTGCGAAACTGTTTACGAACTCTTAATGACAATGTCTCAACCTGGTGTTTTTCAACAGACACTTCAGTCACGCCAAACCCAAACTGTCTCTGATAATGTTCTACATGAAGAGAGAGCAACAATTCTTTAATGGATCTGCTGAAGAACATGGCCCTAGTTGTTCATCAAGTGCTGGTTCAGCTCTGGCCTGGTGGAACAAAGTGCATACAGGGGTTATTATTTTCATTAGAAATTCCTGACGGGCACCTCTATACATGTATTTGTGAGGAATGTAAACTGCTCTTTTATAAGTAGCTGTTGAGAGAAGTCCGTTGGACTGTTGCCATGGTCTTTTAGGCAATCTGTCCTTCCGTCCGTGCAGCAGGCCCACTGGAAAGGCCCAATGTGAAGTGTTGCGATAGCATTGTCCCGCTACTCTGCTGCATGCTCTTCCTTACATAGCAGAGCAGAAGGCCCCGATGGCGGACCTCAGTGGACCTGTTGTGGAATTTCACTGTTCGGGGTGAAGTGTGTGATGAATGGTCCTCTGGTGTAATTGCACCAGACCGCAGTGTAGGAAAACAGGCGTTCAGCAGTTAATGGTTTCAAAATGAGTCATTAACAGACGGCGGTGCCAAGTCTATCTCCCTATGCTCCTCCACCACAGTGCTCACTATTCAGGAGCAGGACCAATGTGTGTTGTACTGGTTCTTCCTGGTGCCAACCTGCCAGCACACTGACTGGCACTGCTTTAGAGAGCGGGCACCTGGACTATCTTGACCTTCAAATCATTAGTCTTTGGAGAGAATAAATGCTGTCAATTGTGAATATGTGAAAAGGTTTATGATATTTAAAATAAAGATACATGTTTTCTCAGAAGAACAACTTTGAAATGACCGAATAGCTTTGATACAACAGAAGTTGATGATACAGTCAGGTAGTAACTAGTGCACATTGTTGAGCACGGTGATGTATGATGGTGGGCGTTTAGAGCCATAGAGATGAGTAGCTAGCTAACTGTGACATTTCTTTGGCAGATCCCAAAAAATAAACTATGGCTTCACTAAAGTTTATCTGCATCATACTGGCTGCCGTTTTGTCTTTAAAAAAAATAAATATTCCTGCTGTTTAAAGGGCGTTTTTTCTCACTGACCTTCTCACTTTTGGCAGATCCCAGACTGACTGGACAAGAGCTCTTGAGGGGCTGGTTCTATCTGGTTCTGGCTCAGCATCACCTGGGGCCTCATTTATCAAAGGTGCGTTCACACAAAAAATCGTCTAAACCTTGCGTATGCCAGTTTTCCCTCAAATGTTAGTATTTATCCATTTTGAACTTGAAGGGAAAGTGTGCTTATCTCCACGGAAATCTCAGACCAGCCGTACGCACAACTTCTAGTGGTAGATCAACATGTATCGCAAGCAAATATTGTTATTTTGAGAAAAAATGTAGGTGTTTGATGCACAAGAATTATAATAATGGTAGGCTAATAAAAACATAAAGGCCTAATGATAGAACAGATGCATTTGCCGTTGGTAAGGAGATCACATAGCAGCATGTAGCCTAATGCGTCTCTTTTACTTGTATTATATAAGCCTAAATTATAATCATATAGCAGGACATGTCTCTCCTTTTCCACTCTTAGCGGCGTTGGCGGAAAGAGGATCTTTCTGGTTTTCAGGGATACAGTATTTTCAACCTAACTTCCATTTCTCCTGGAGAAAGGAGGAGAGCCAAACATGCTCAAAAGTAAATAGACCGGTAGCCTATTTAAATTTGACAGTGTGTAGGATACAGTATTGCCACATCATAGCCTATTTCAATTCAGAGCCTATACCAAGGCAGGAGATAGAAACACAATCATCTACTTCAAAATATTGAACAGGAATGAGTATTTTTCATAGAAGTGTGCTGTAGCATTTACTTTTGAGCTGTTCGAATAGGGAATCAAACTTTCAGAATGTGCTACCAGTGTTTGGCACTCTCTATAGGCGGCATGCATTTTTTTGTTTGAAAAAGGTAAGTATTCTGCCCTCAGCTCTACATAAACGTGATAAAATTTGCCATTGCACTTTCTTTTAGAAACTGTCATGGCCCAGTTCCAACATCTCCAAATCATACATCAAATGAGGGTGTCTTTATTACCATAAAAGGTAACAAAAACGTTCGTATATGTTGTGTGCAGTAGTTTGATAAATCCCAATAATTTAGTTGTGCATGCAAATCCTAGCATCCCTCCCGTACGGCAGAGTTTAGTGAGAAATGTACGCACGGTTGATAAATGAGGCCCCTGGTCCTGGGTAGGTGGGACCACCACCGCACCTCCAGACTGAGGACCACCTGAAACTTTAGCCTGCAGAACATCATACCAGCCCTCCTGGCTCCCATCCAGGATCCACATCTACTTTCTGACTACTGCGTCTCTACAATCTCCCCTGTACTCGACTCCCTCACACTGTTTTATACTCCACTCAACTAACGCATGTACAGTATATAATGCTGGGGCTGTATTACACATTCAAATTCTAAAGGCCCCTCTAAAGTGAAATAAGATACGATTTGACAGTTAGGTTGTTTTCTGTAATACATCCCCAGACTCCTAATCTTCTAAAAATGTATTTCCTATCTCTGTATTTATAACCATTTACTTACTGCATCTTAAGTCTGTTTACTTTTGCCTGTACAGAGATCGCTTGCTTTACAAAACCAAATGGCCCAAATTATGCTTGCATTCTTCTTGCATGTTGCGTCAATGCTCAGATGGTCCTTTTGTAAAACGTAAATGTGCCGTGCACAGTGTTTGTTTGGTGACTACTGTTCATTTTGCCGTGCGTTGATTGACTTGTTTGTATGTGTGTGGGTAGGCTATGTCTAGCTATGTAAGCACATTTGATTGCCTTCAAGTGAAGCGTTAGGCCGAGAAGTGCTCTTGTTTGTCTCCAGTGCCTGTAGTTTCTGTGAAGATTGCCTCTGTCAGCTCAGTGGGTTCAGGTCAAGTGTATCTTTGCATACTATTTTAGCAGCCATCTTATTTAGCTTATCCTAACTTTTGCTCGCTTTATTTTCTGCAGCAAGCATGTTAAAAATCGAAGACGATTCCTAAACAACCTCAACTTCTTGATTTCTTTGTTTTTGTATCGATCAATTGTATGAATGAAGGACATTAGATTGTTAACTTTTGGTGATGATATAGATATACATGGACAGTACGTGGGTTAAATACAATGATTAATATAAACCCTGGATTGCTGATATGTATTGGCCAATGAAAGGCTTTGAAGCCAAAGGTCGGCCATAGTGGCACTCCTCAGAAGAAGCAGTTTTCAATTAAATGTATCGAAGACAAAATTACATGTATTTAAGTATTTTTTTATTGTAGTGGGGACGGTAGCATTAGAACTTTAAAAAAATTATACTTTGACAAATGTTTTTTATATATACAGTACCGGTCAAAAGTTTGGACACACCTACTCTCTCAAGGGTTCTTCATTATTTTTACTATTTTCTACATTGTAGAAGAATAGTGAAGACATCAAAACCATGAAATAACACATATGGAATTATGTAAATCAAAATATATTTTATATTTGAGATTCTCAAAGTAGCCACCTTGATGGCAGCTTTGCATACTCTCAACCAGCTTCACCTGGAATGCTTTTCCAACAGTCTTGAAGGAGTTCCCACATATGCTGAGCACTTGTTGGTTGCTTTTCCTTCACTCTGTGGTCCAACTCATCCCAAACCATCTCAATTGGGTTGTGGTCAGGTTATTGTGGAAGTCAGGTCATCTGATGCATCACTTTCCTTCTTGGTCAAATAGCCCTTACACAGCCTGGAGGTGTGTTGGGTCATTGTCCTATTGAAAAACAAATGATAGTCCCACTAAGCGCAAACCAGATGGGTTGGTGAATCGATGCAGAATGCTGTGGTAGTCATGCTGATTTAAGTGTGCCTTGATTTCTAAATAAATCACTGACAGTGTCACCAGAAAAGAACCATCACACCTCCTCCCCCATTCTTCATGGTGGGATCCACACATACGGAGATCATCCGTTCACCTACTTTGCGTCTCACAAAGAAGGCAGTTGGAACCAAAAATCTCAAATTTGGACTCATCAGACCAAAGGACAGATTTCCACCGGTCTAATATCCATTGTTCATGTTTCTTGGGCCAAGCAAGTCTCTTCTTATTATTGGTTTCCTTTAGTAGTGGTTTCTTTGCAGCAATTTGACCATGAAGGCCTGATTCACAGAGTCTCCTCTGAGTAGTTAATGTTGACATGTCTGTTACTTGAACTCAGTGAAGCATTTATTTGGGCTGCAATTTCTGAGGCTGGTAACTCTAATGAACTTATCCTCTGCAGCAGACTTAACTCAGGGTCTTCCCTTCCTGTGGAGGTCCTCATGAGAGCCAGTTCCATCATAGCGCTTGGTGGTTTTTACGACTGCACTTAAAGACATTGTCAAAGATCTTGAAATTTTCCAAATTGACTACTTTGTGTGTGGCTACTTTGAAATCTAAAATATATTTTGATTTGTTTAACACTTTTTTGGTTACTGCCATATGTGTTATTTCAAAGTTTTGATGTCTTCACAATTATTCTACAATGTAGAAAATAGTAAAAATAAAGAAAAACCCTTGAATGAGTAGGTGTGTCCAAACTTTTCTCTGGTACTGTATATATTCGTATGTTTCATAATTATTTTTTATGTTTAGCTTACATAATGTAATTTTAAAGTATGCTTTACGGAGTCTGTAATGGAATAAATGTGGCTAAAACTAATTTGAACTTTTCTATAGCTTCCAAAATATATTTTTTACCATGGTTGGGGTGTCAAGATGGAGGGGTGGTGGCTTCAAAACAGCTCCTTGTCAGTCATCTAGTTTATAAGTAATTGGTTAAATTTGACATTGCTCCATGGAATTACATCCATTTCATAATGTGTTTTGAATGCTGAGTTTCTTCTGTCTGACTGAAATCTGTTAGTGCTATATTACAGATAATCTAACACTACAGAAATGTCCAACTATAGATTTATAGATTTTATGGAACATTTTGAGGGTAGGTTATAATGAAAGTCAGATTACTTATTCTCATATATTGTAAATATTATTTCAATGTATTCTGAAAATGGCAATGTTGAGCAAAGTGAAAATGTATTTAATTTGGCCTTTTTAACATTAAACTCATTAATTTGATAAATTAGTATCCCTTTTTATATGTATATATTTTTTTTGTTCAAATGCAAACGGTTCCTTAACTTGTGAATTGTATCATAATAAATCAAACGTATACTTCTTCTAAACTTCTGGATGATGCAGAAAATCATTTGGATGTTTTAGCTTAAAGGGGCAATTCCACAGTTGAAACAATAACAAAGTGTGTTCCCCACCACTGTTTCAGTAAAAAGCTCAAATTCATAGACAGAGCTATAGTGGTTAGAGCATTGGGCCAGTAACCGAAAGGTTGCTAAATTGAATCCCCGAGCTGACAAGGTGAACATCTGTCGTTCTGCCCCTGAACAAGGCAGTTAACCCACTGTTCCTAGACCGTCATTGAAAATAAGAATTTGTTCTTAACTGACTTTCCTAGTTAAATAAATAAATACAATCTTAAAGGATTGACAATCCACAACATCAAAAGTATAGTTTTAAACATGTTTTGAAGCTATGCAGTATTTACACTTACAAACTTAGAGTAAAAGCTTATATTTTGGGTTCTGATGGGGTACGACAGTTGAACTAAGTTCATGAGATATTCATTAGTTATACTCTTCAAGAATCAATGGGTACATATTATGAATTAATACGTCCAAAAATGGATGTTGCAACTTCAATTTGTACACAAACTGTATGATAATCTGTAATAGAAATGATTTCTGTAAATGTACATATTCACGTCTTCTTTTGGGACAGCACATTCGACTGAGATTGGCCCTCTTCATCAATCCAATAGTAGCATGGATGCACAAGCACTGGTTTCACACAGCCTGTGTGTGTGTACTGATGTCTGGTCAGAGTGTTTTTTTTTTAGGGAAAAGTTGCAACTTAGGGGCTTGAAAAACAGAACTTCCCAGAAAGCTGCTTTCAGTTCCAGGTAATATATTCTCTTGTCCACAAGATTTATAGAGGAGGACCAGCCTGACTAAATCTCCCAGAAAGTAGTAGTATTTCTCACCGTTAAACTAAATATTCCCAGGAAAGTCATTCTGGGTATAACTAAGGAGGTGAAGCAATTTCGAGTAAGATTGGACAAAGGGACACAGTCAGCATCCCAAATGGCACCCTATTTCCTATGTAAGCCTATGCTCCGGTCAAATGTACTGCACTACGTAGGGAATAGGGTGCCATTTAGGATGCTAGCACAGAGATAGGACTTTCCCATGAACTCTGAGGTTACTCATGACCGTAAGAGAAATTAGACCCAATCACCTGTTCTGGTTCCCTGTCCTCTCTCAGGCCGAGCCTGAGAAAGAGACTGCTGAACCATCCCCTTCAGTTTTAGCACGCACAGAATCTATTCAGCCAAGCCTCGCATAATTAACCTTTTATCACATGAATGCAGCTCTTTGTTACCTCATAGAGCAGAAGGAGATTTTCCCTGGCCCAAGTGTGTCTAGTCAACCGAATGTCTGTCGTTACCCACTGAACTCCGTCTCAAGTTACCTGTGACATTCCCCCTCCTGGTGGCACAGCACGGTAGGTGGTCCTTCCTCCCTGTTTGCAAAACAAGCCAGACTTTTGTGTGTGTGTGTGTGTGTCACAAACGTGTGGTTGTTGCGTGCATGTCTAGTGTGTGTATTTACTTGGTGGAGACCTTCTGGTTTGGGGTTTCCGGTCTTCAGATGGCTCTTGCTACCATTATCCGCCCTGGTGGGAAGACGTGGATTAATAGAGAGACTAGCTACAGTACATCACGGTAATGGGTGGTCTTGGTAGATGGTAAGGGATTAAACAACCACTTAGATATGTCGCCTGCCTGCGCCTCTAACATCTAATCAGTCTGCAGGACTAAAAACTAAAAGTGTCAGAGGGGGTGTTAGGTGTGTAATTGATGGTCCTGGATGAATCCCATCTTCCAGGGTAGCAGGCTATGAATTGCTGAGGCTAGCTGCTACATCTATATGTGTCCCAAATGGCACCCTATTCCCTTTATAGTGCACTAGGCAACTTTGACCAGGGCCCATACTGCTCTTGTCAAAGGTAGTCTGTGTGTGGAATAGGGTGCCATTTGGTACACAGCCTCTGCTTTAGACCTGGAGCATTTGTCTTAACCAGAAAAGCTGCTTCACAGTCTTCTTAACAGCAGCCCTGTTCCTGGGGCTGCTGGCGATTAACCTTATTAGTCCTGCTGCTGAGTAATACAGGGTTGCTTACATTAGCACAGGAGACAGTCCAAACAAAGAGCAATGAGGCCTGGATTTACTCCAACCAATGACAACAGGAAGTCCATCTCTAGTTTTCACTGAACAGCTCCAATTTAAGTGCATACAATGCTGTTACAAAGCTGTTTTAGTGCAGAAAGTCAAAAACTATTGTAGTACTTCAAACTCATTCTGACATTTGCCTTAAGGACTATGATGTCTGTTGTGGTTCAGTTGATAGGGCATGGCACTTGCGAACGTAAATGTAGAGTAACTGTATTGCTCACCTCTTTAGATATAGCACAATGCATAATTCCAAAACAAAAGGCATGGATACATACATGAAAGAGTTAAACTAGTTGTGAGAATGTTGCTGACGCCACACAGAAAAAAATGTCACTCCTGTTGAACTACTGCAATGTAGATGTTAAAGGACATCCCTTGGCCATACTGTAGGAGTGATAGGAACGTCAGCAGAGCAATGAAGAACAAACTGTAGTGTGTGTAAATGTTACAGTACTCTTCTTGCGTTGTGTACAATCGTCGACACGAACTCCAACTTGTAGCACCAGTCATGGAACTTTATTCTGATAGACACAGCACAAAATTACACGTCATGCAATGCACAGTTCACCATCCAACTCTGCACGTGACGCACTGTACAAAATATACGAACCCCCCCCCCCCACCAGACACAGTAAGTTGCTAGCTAGTATTAGCTGGAATTCTCTACAACAAAATGCACCAAAAAACGCTGCATCTTATGTGTGATGTTCGAATAACATTTACAAACAAATCATCACTTGGGAGTATAAAAATCACTTTTGACAGTGCAGTGCTTTTGCAACCAACAACTTACCGCTGGTTTGGTGCTTGTTCACTGGGACGATTCTAATGAAACATCCTCCCTGGTAAGCAAGCTACGCAAACCAGCCAATAAGATGCCATGTTGAGTAGGTGAAGGCAAGACAAAACTAAAACCAAAAACCCATTGGCTTAACAATAAAGTGGCAAGGGGAATAACCACCTTGTTACACTCCCCCCTACTGAATTCCACTTGCAAACAAAAATAATAAAAATACCAAACTGCACTGTGCAAACATATTAGGAACAAAGACACAACATATGTACCGAATAATCCAGAGGGAGAAAAAATAAAGTATAGATATATTTTTATACCTAATAGAGAAAACTAAAAGGTAAAGCTGTGTATGTCGAGGATGCAGACCCTGCTTTAAAACAGTCACTAAATATTCCAGTCATTAGACTATTCTCCATGAGAATTAGAGTGAAAAGTGGTGGATCAATCCCCTTAGCCCTCATAGGTAAACATGCCTGTTACATGTTAAGTACCCTCAGTGACTTTTTAAAACATCCAAGTAATAAAATAAACCACCATAAGAGACTTTATCATATGTCACATTACCATCCTGAAACCTCTACACATGGTCACAATGGTGTAAAAACAAATAAAATATGTCAATATCATTGACCCTCTATTCACTTATTTAACCTTCAAGAGGGAACTTTCTGCTGATTCATAATCTCAATCAGTCTTGACACTGGTTCAAATAGTCTTCCTGCCCTTGACCTAATACGACCCCGACTACCTTCAACTGCATAAGGGGTAACAGTGTTGTGTACTGTTGCAATAGTGGGTCTGTCAACACAGTCAGTGCGTAACTGATCAGGTAAGGAATGGTCTGCGTTTGGTAGGTCAAGACGGATATCGTAAGCAGACTGGTCAATTAGCTCACTCACTACACTGTTACGGTCTCGGTCAGATTCTTGAAGACTCTCTGATCAAGGCAGACCTTCCAGCTGCAGTATATCATCCACATAATCCAAAGGTGGAATATCCTGAGCATCCAAGGATCGCACATCACCCTCCAGGCTTGTGTCACCTGTTCTTTCAGAAGGCAACTCCGACACCCACACTTTTGTTCTGTACTCAGCACCATCGTCCATGGCAGCTGAGACCACAAGGCTGTCATTCATGTCCACAGACTCTGTTAATCCAGACATGTCTGTTCCATCATCAACGGCAGCATGGGGAAGAGGAAGAAAGTTGACTGGCATTATCAGGTTGCGATGTACCGTCTTCTCCTGTCCAGTGGAGCTGTTCTGAATCTTAAAAGTGTGACTGTCAGCATTCAATCCAGTGACAAGGTAGACAGTATCCTCCCAACGGTCAACGAGCTTCCGCTTTCCTCGCTCCCCCTTGTTAGCCAGCAATACTCGATCCCCAATCACCACTGGTGCGTGCTCCTCTGACTCTTCTGTCATAAAGGTCAGCATGCCTCTTCAACTGCTTCACTGCAGATGCCTGTGCTGCATTCATGGCTTCTTTCAGATCTCTCCTCAGACTGAACAAACCGGTCATAGAGAACCCAGAAGTTGTCGACTATGACAGAGCCAAAGACTGTCAACAGGCAGTCTTGGCGTCCTCCCAAACATTAGCAGGAAAGGGGCAAAGCCTGTGGTCTCGTGGATTGTACAATTGTACGCAAACGTGAGGGACTTGAGCGCCTGAGGCCATCTGTGCCTTGCTCTCGTCAGCAGGGCCCGGATCATGTTTCCCAACATCCTATTCATCCTTTCGCAGGACCCGTTCCCCTTCGGATGGTACTGTGTGAGACTTCTGAACACCTGCAACACTCAACAGTTCGGCTAATAAAGCGCCCTCAAAGTTGGCTCCTTGGTCTGAGTGTATACGGCGAGGCATCCCGTGGACACAGAAATAGAAACTGATAAGCTACTGACTGGCTCGGACACAAGAAGGCATGAGCCAATTTGGTAAAGTAGTCAGTAATAACGAGCACATCCAAGGACTTGTTTGAAGAATCTTCTGCAGACCAGAAGTCTATGCACACTAGTTCAAGAGGCTCAGTTGTTATTATGCTCTCAAGAGGAGCTCTTGCTTCCGGATCAGGAGTCTTGCTCACCACGCATCTCCTGCAGCACTTCACATAAGCTTTTACCTCCCTCTCCAGGCCATGCCAGAAGAACCTCTGTCTTGTCAGGTAGACTGTTCTCTGTTGGCCCTGGTGGCCAGCTTCATCATGGACACCCTTCAACACCATTGCGTTCACGGAGGCTGGAACCACATACAGATACGTTTTCCACTTTGTAACCACATTCTTCGAAACACGATACACACATCTTCATGGTCAACTTGTCCCAACTTCTGAGAAGACACAAAACCTCAACACTCTCATGGGCACGCTCTCTCAGGGATGGTCTTCTCCCCCTCTCCACAAAGAAGGTGACTCTGCTGATCACGCTGCTTACTCATCAGTAGGTCGTGTGGCAGAACATCGACATTGGTCTGCTCTGATGGCATAACAGCCTGTGGAAGCTGTGGCAACAGCAGTGCATGTGAGCCCACTTCACCCACCCAGCACCTGTGTGAATGAAGAACAGCTGCAACTTCATGTCTTGATAAAGCACCAGATGGGGGGGGGGGTCAACAGTAGTCTGACAGCTAATGACCACTTCTTCTGAGTCAGAGGCTTTGTCAAAGGGGTGGCTGGACCAGCGAAACACATCTTGCACTGTCTGTGCGCACAGCGTTAGCTTCAGCTAGTACGGTCTCGTACGGGACCCTTGTCAGGCGATGGAGTGCACTGGGTCATACGAAGGGCTCTCTGCTCAAAGCATCTGCAACAACATTTATTTTTCCAGGGATGTCCTTGATGTCAAACTCGTACGGTGGCAGCTTGGCGACCCATCTCTGTTTACAAGCATCAAGCTTTGGTCAGAATGTATGTCAGAGATGGGACTCGGGCCTTTAGATAAATCAACGGAGGGATTTCTGCGTATGCCCACTTTAACAACATCGCGGGCCCTTCCCATAACCTCAACTGCTTGGTCCATCACAGATACGCCCCTCTTACGCATGTAAACCATGACCATATCCTCCCACTCATGCACTGTGCACTTTTCAGAGCCATCCCCCCGAAAGTACACCGGTTCCCTGATATGACTTCAATACCAGGTTCAGGCCTGACACATCCATACCCCTAGAGCTGCATGCATTCCCCATACTATTGTTCCCAACATGTCCAACAATTGCCTTTGACCCCAAACAGGAGGAAATGTTCTCCCCAATGGAATGACCAATCTGCTGTACTATGTCTGCTATGAAACCCATGGAGACCTCCCCACTCCCTGTATTCGGCAAAACTCTTTCATACACATCCTTGGGCGTTTCCGTGGGTAAACTATCATTAAAACCCTCCAGTTTAGGCATAGTTGTAGAAGAAACTGGAATTTTGGCTGAACCCCTACCAACAGATGGTGACAGATTAAATGTTAGGAAACCCCTACCTCTCCCAACACCTTCCATCTTAACAATGGGAAATCAACACACTAATAACAAATTTAAATAGCAAAGAAAGTATATATATTTTTTAACCTCATGTCAAAATCTAACATATCTAGTACACTGGTAAAACTCACCCTACTTATATCAGATATGCGTTAGAATTGCAAATAAACAAGTAACACAAAAGTTATATCGTTTATCTGTGGAGAGTCTCAGCCAGAGAAATCATCAATTTCGATAATTAAAACGCTGCAGTAGCGCCCTCCTGTGGCAAAATGCGATATCGCCATAAACTGCACCAGCAACGTCTTATTTGATTCTTCAACGGCAACCATGGCGAAGTTCTGGGATGGAAATACAGCGACGGATGATCCGATCCAGAAGAACGGTCACGGCACCACTGTAATAGTACTCTTCTTGCGTTGTGTACAATCAATCATCGACACGAGCTGCAACTTGTAGCACCAGTCATGGAGCTTTTCTGATAAACAGCACAAAATTGCACATCATGCAATGCACTGTTCACCATCCAACTCTGCACGTGATGCACGCTGGTTTGGTGCTTGTCCACTGGGTAATGTAGTTAACAAAATAATATAACAATTGCAATATACAATATAATATTTTGAACAATGTCCCTGATAGAAACAGCACAAAATTGCCCCCCCCCCCCCTACCCCCACCAAACACAGTATGTTGCTAGCTAGTATTAGCTGGAATTCTCTACAACAAAATGCATAACAAATATGCACCAAAAAACTGGGGGACTTTTCCCGTTGGTTTTTCCCATTGGTCCCAGGATTCAAACTGGCAACCCTCCAGTTGCTGGCTCGGCTCTCTAGCCTGCCGCCCCCTGACATGTGTGATGAAGGTGGCATTAGGCCTAATTTAAATGTATAGATCTGAAAATACAACCGACAACTTTGATTTGTTTGCTCATTAAATCTTACCTTTAATATAGTTAACAAAGCAAATTATGGATTTAAACACTCCAATCAAGTATACAGTTAGCATACATAACATACTTTAGCGATTCAGCTGTCACTGTACCCTCATAAAACAGAGGATGACAGTTGGGTAGCACCATTATAAAAAGTACAATAAAATGAGACACTCGCACACACATTATTGTAAAAGAAAAAAACAAAGAAAAAAAATTGATTTTAAAATCCCTGACTTTTACAACAATAAGTTACTTATGATGTTTGCTGGAAAATATGAGATTGTTTCCTTTTCGACATTCATGAACAAACAAAAAAACATGTATTTTCTCACTATAAGGCACTGAGGGGGATTAGTTGTATCCCTCCATTTTAACTACCGTACCACCACCACTCTGTTGTGGTGTGGAGCAGACTAATGTCTGCTATTTGGTCACAGTTTTTACAATGGAAAAGGAACTTTTCAGGCACTTGGGACTGGTACTGGGTTTATTACAGATGTCAGAGTGAGAGAACACCACAGAATAACTTCAAATAGAGCATGTTGAGCATACTGATGACATCTGAGGGAGTACCCTGTACCACAGATGAAAAGATTGGTGAGGGTAACAACCCTGCACTTCAAAATGATGTTGTCTAAATTTCCCAAGGAAGAGGAAATCGAATAAATTATGAAATCAACTTGCTGCACAAAGTGAGAAAAAAAAGGCACAGGACATCTCTTGGAATAAGACTGTTTGTTAAACATTTCCCAACAGCAATGCACTTACTGGCAGTTAGTTATTGCATTCTATTATGGTATTGTACTGTACTGTATCCTCAATAAGCATCTTCATTAAGCTACTCAGAGAGTAGCCTACATGAGGCACCTACTGCATAAAGCCATTACAAACTATTATTAGCTAATGATCAATAAAGTCTGTAGTGTTCCCAAATATGCCTTTGTTCATAGTCCAAGAGAGAGAATTATTGTCAGAGATATCCAAACTCCGGGAAAATTACCTTTTGAATTAACGCTTTATCATATAAAAAAAAAAAGAAAGTGCGGCCGAATTCCCTTTATAATGCACTAATTTTGTCCAGGGCCCAAACATAGTGCACTATATAGGGAATAGGGTGCCATATGAGTCTCATCATCACCTCTAGTGGGGAGCAGTGGGGTTGTACATTTCATGTCTCTAACCCAAGCGTGACAGAGAAACTCTCAATCCCGTATTGACCTCAACCAGAGAGCTGGGACTGGGAGAGGCTACCTGGTTCTGGGAAGACAGAAGGATACATCAAATGGTCTGCCTAAGAAGCAGAGGGGATGTCTGAAAGAGGTGGGCAGTGGGTTGCTTCTTTAGGCATAACCAATGAGTGCTGTCCATATACTGTGGCACTCCCCACTAGGAGGGTTCATAACAGCTGTAGGCGTGTATTGGCAACACAATAAAATAGTTATCCTGGATTGCTGACTGGGAGGGAGAGACAGGGGGAGAGAGCGAGGGGTTTGGGGGCTTTTTGGCAGTCTCTCTGTGGTGGTGATGATTCTGTTCTCCTCTTTTATCTGTGTATAACCTGGTTGTTCAGTAGCCCAGGGAAGGACTCCTCAGTCTCAGTGCTTAACGAACCACCTGGACACAGGAAAGGAGACAAATGTTCACCCAGTGTTACAATTCAAAGTGTCACAACACTCTTAACGCATTACCCTTTCAAACCAAAGTTCGTCAGACGTCTAAATGTCAAGATGAAAGCAAGTCCCACTGTTATATCTAGCTTAGCTGTAAAAGAACGCACATCGGCGCGGTTTCGCATTGTACGTTTTATGACAACCCATTCATACGTAAAGCAGCACACGGTCTTAAACCATAACAACCCACACTCTGACGTACAGCACGTCGTACCAGACATAACAATCCCACCCCCCCCCCTTTCCAAAACCAGGGACTGGTACCAACGAAAAATGTCCATAGAACCTAGAGTGATACCTGTAAGAAAGAAACATTAACCCTTAAACGGAAGAGGTAAACAACGACTTTCCAAACTAGACACTTCAGTCCATTAACCTGGAGGTTGGCGAAGACACCTAACGGAGCCTAAGAGGGAATGGAGGTTTAGTAGCCCTCCAGATGAGCGGGGCGAGTTCGTGCCCGCATAGGCCGTTCTTCAGCCGCCACCGCTTGTGGCTCTGGCCCTTCGGGAGCCCACAGAGGCTGGGACTCAGGTGGTAGTAGTGGAGGTCCATCAGGTGGTGTCTCTGTCTTGTTGAAACCCTGTTTTATTGTTCTTTGGTACCTGCCTGCTTTGCTTGGATGCGCCTAGTCACCGGTGCTGCTACGCTCTGTGTTCTGAGTCTGTCCAGTGGCAGTTCCATCTCACGACCAAGCATGAGAGATCCCGGGGAGACCTGTGTTGTTGTGTGTTTGCTTGCTCTGTAGCGCATGAAAGTTTGAGTCAAGGCAGTACAGAACGTGCACCCCTAGACCAGGTGCGCTCTGATGCCGTTCTACAGCATTTGGTTGAAACGTTCCACCCCTTCTTTAGCTTGTTGGTTGTAGTAGGCCGTGCAGATGTGTTTGATTCCCTTGTTGCTGAGATAGGAGGAGAACTCGACAGTCAGTTGGAGCCCATTGTCCTTGGTGAGGGTGAGGGGTAGGCCCCACCTTGTGAACAGGCTGTCTAGGATGTCCATGATGGCCTGTGCTGTGACAGTTCCGACAGGAAGCACTTCTGGCCACTGAGTTCATACGCCACCACCAGGAAGCGCTGATGGTGAGGGACTGTGTGCCCATGGATCTCGCAACAGATGTCCAGGGGCGGGGAGGCCATGCGAGAGGCTGCAGGGGGAGGTTGGGCGGACCTTCCTGTTTTCCCACTGAGGAGGCATGCAGCACAATCCCTAAACAGGGCTTCAATGTCGTGGTCGATGCCTGGCCACCCCACAAGGTCTCGACACCTTCACTATGCCCAAGTGACCTTTGTGGGCTATGGATAGAACACGCGCATGCAGGCTACTCGGGACCACAATGCACAACCCTCGAGAGCCACAGACGTCTTCCCAGCAAGAAGGTTTGTGCTTCACCCTGGCAAAAGGCACCAGCTCTTCCGGCACACGTGCTGGCCATCCAGTGCGTATGTAGGTGTGCAGGGTAGACAGTGTGAGGTCCTGTTCCGATGCTTGCTTCAGTTCCTCCAGTTCAGTTCTCAGTTCCTGACACGGCTGGCTGAAGGGGAGCGTAGAGCATTTGTACGAGCTCTGTTTTGTCGTCTGGCAAGACAATCGGAGTAGGAGTGTCAATGGAGCGTCAGAGGAGGTCTGCAACCATGTTATCCCTCCCCAGAGAGAACTTCAGCTGATAGTCATACTGTCTGAGGCCAGTTCCTGAGGCTCACAGTAGCGTCGTGAGAGACTGGTGGTCAGTTCGGAGCGTGAACAGCCGGACGTATAGGTAGAGGTACCACTTTTTGCACGCCCAGACACAGGCCAGTGCTTCTCGTTTGACCACAGAGTACCATTACTTAGTGGGGCTCAGGGCCCTCGAAGCAAAGGCGATGGGCCTCTCAATTCCATTCTGTAGCTGTGAGAGGACAGCTCCATGTGCTCCAGCTGAGGCTTCACAGGTGGCAATGGTGGGGCAGACGGGGTCAAAGTGAGCTAAGACTGGGGCTGTGGTGAGCTGGGTCTTCAGTGAGCGGACCGCGTCTTAGCAGGCCCGTGTTCAGGCACATGGCTCGTCCTTCTTGAGCTGCCGCCGAAGGGGCGCTGTGGTCTGAGGGTAGTGGGGCAGAAACCGGAGGTACTAGGCTGTCATGACCAATAATGAGGCCACCTGAGAGGCTGAGGTAGGTTCTGGGATGCAGTGGACGACTTCAATGTTCGACATGAGTGGGCCAATGCCTTTGGCCGACAGGCGGACTCCCACAAACTCAACGGCTGGAGCTGTAAAGGTGCACTTTTCGCCGTTCAGGGTCAGGTTGTTTCACAGTAGAGGACTGAATACATCACTCTGACATTTTATGACATGTGCCACTCATTCTGACAACCCATTCATACGTAAAGCAGCACATTGTCGTAAGCCATTACAACATACAGTAACATACATAACACCCACGACAGCAGTTGTGTAGATCCAACAACTGCGTATGCCTCCACCAAAAATGAATGCCATATAGCTGGGTCAATATATCTTGACATTAGTCTACTTCTGAAAACATCTAACTTTCATTTAAGAGTGAAATTATCTTTTAATTCAAGCAGGGTGGTGGAACAATGCAGTAACACCGAATGTCTGATGTAAAACAGTCGCTCTACCAATGCTTGGTGCACCATTGTCTCACCATTATGACAGCTGTACATCCATATACGGTGGCCGTCGTATCTGCATCTGCACTTCATGAAGTTATTGGAGTAGTCGGACTCAGGCACCTCATAGTTAGGGTTAATAACAACCTGTGGGACAGAGGCAAATGCTGTGAGTGGCCATAGTGACAATCTAACAAGTGTCTGGCAGAGACAACTAGTCCAACATGGAGATGACGAGGAAGCCAATCCAACACTACAACTAACAAAATACATAGTTTGCATACTACATGAGAACCTCAATCGATAACATAGAATAATAGTGGCGGCATGACTTTGGTTACGGCCAAAATTGCACCCCATTCCCTATAGTGGACTACTTTTGACCAGAGCCCTATCAAACGTAGTGCACTATATGGGGAATAGGTTGCCATTTGGGAGTTTACAGCATGTAACCAGCAAAGTCACTTACCTGGAATATGTAATCTCCGGGCTTAATGTCTGTGATGTCGATCCACTGGCAGTCAATATCATGTCTGTACGTATCCCAGCAGCCCACAGTGATGCCTTGTTCCCCAAAGTTGGCACACTCATATCTTTTCTCAATACCTGCCAAAGTTATAATCAATCAAAGACAAACAGGTAAGCACATACTTTTGCACGATGGATGCTTTTGTGAGTGACAGTTTGGCTATTGCTCGGAGTTGGATGGATATAGGCTGTATTATATTCCGCTTGGAGTGAGGAACACCGAGTAGACGAGGGCTTTCCACACTACTGAGCTGAACAGAGCGTAGCCAAACCTACTGAGAATGCCTATTTACACATCTGCCATAGTTACTGGAACCAGGCTGAAAGGAATGACACGGCACAGTTTGGTTCAGGTTGGCATGATAGTGTAAAAAAGGGTCAAAGGTTGCCGGAGGGTGGCATGAATGGGGAAGTTGCATGGCCTCGGTCAAAAGTAGTGCACTGGGGAATAGGGTGCCATTTGGGATGCAAGCCTGTCTCTCCGGGCTCTTACCCTCTTCACATTCGGTGTCCTCCAGACAGAAGCTGGCCTTGTGTCCCTCTGCCACCTTGGTGCCGTTGAGGCTGAGCAGGTCGTAGTGGGTGAACACCTCCATGCTGTGATAATGGCTGGACACAGAGAGACACGTTTATTCAACTAACCTCTAGTTTGCAATCGCAGTGCAATCGCAGTGCAATCACAGTGCAATCACAGTGCAATCACAGTTCAATCACAGTGCAATCACAGTGAGGTGCCTAGTATATTCTCTCTGAAGCACAAGAGCTCGAGACACTGTTGAAACACATGGCACCAAGGCCAAAGAAACCGAAAATAAACATTTATTTTAAAAATGGTATATATTTAGTGATTCTATGTATAATCCCACAGGGCCGTTGGCAGAAGGCTGATTGGAGCGCCACTGCATGCTGTCATGTTTTGGCCACCTGAGGATACACCAAGGGTTTGATGTGTGTAGAGCTGGTGACTGTGTGAAGCTGCCAACATTGCACAGTTCATCCAATGCCTTGACCACAAACATCTGAGACGTTTCAGTCCATGGTCAATTACAGGGCAGAGAACTTATGGAAATGGAAAACGTTCAGTGGAACTTTCTCTAAACATATCGTTTTTTTTTGTTGCTTCTGACAGTTATTTCCAAACAGTGTTAAAATAACCAATCCTGTTGAGCGACACAACTGTGAGGTTAATAAATCACCAATTTAAACAACAACAAAAAAAGGAAATGATCGTACAGTTTCACAGACAGACAAACAGACAGGAAAATCCATGGAGCTACTTGCCTGTGGCAGTCATGCCACACCCAGGAGTGGCGTTCAGCCTTGGGACGGAAGTCAGACTGCCCGTTGTTGTGGATCTGGGAGGAGAAGCGCAGCAGGCGGCGGTGAGAGCTGGCAGGGGTCTCACTGGAGGTGGTGGATAGGCAGTTCTCCTCATAGGCACACTGCAGCATGAACATGGGCCTGTCCTCCATATAGGTGGTCTGCTCCACTATCTGGGGGTTCAGCACCAGGTCAGGGGCAGCTGAGGGGAGAGCAGGGAGTTGTGGCGGTTACAGGTTCGAAATCAGACCATACTTTATCCTCACAATTTACTGTAACGTGTCGTCCTGCTGACTACGGAAATTACAATGTTACAGATCCGCACTCAAAGATTGAAAGATGAGATTGCAGGTAGGATGAGCCTGAAGGATGCTTATAATAGCCATTAAGTCATAGTAGGCCAGGCGGGACAAATTCATGTTTTAGCATGCAAGCAATCATCCTCTTTCAATGCAAGACATCTAGTCCAGGCAGACGACTGTCTGTGAGGAAAAGACAGTATGAGTTCCCTCTTACTCTCTGAGCAGGAGACTCCGGCAGCATTGCGTCCCCCTCCTTTAGGACAGGTAAGATGAGCTCCATGGTGCAGGCACTGGGAAAGGGACATCTCAGTGCCAGAACATCGCACTCCACTCATCACCACAGGGTCAGCACTCACCTCCCCTGGCCAGTACCACGTCTCCTACAGGACAGGAACACAGCATGATAGCAGTCATTGAGTGGTTTAGATCAGACAGAGAATTTGTGGAATTTTGTCATAGGTTGTGTTTGCTATGCTAATATATTATTATATTTATATGTTCAAATAAGTAGTTGGATAATTCAACAGTACTTGTATGTAGATACCAGTAAGTGTAAATGAGTTGAAAAGTGTACCGGTAGTATTCACATTCACTATGGATTCAAGGAGGATAGCAAGACATACTCTATGGGCAAAGCAGTTTTTCTACCAACCACAAGAGGGTTGGTATCTATCTGCAACATTAAAGCTGATCTACCCCCTAAATGAAAAACTATTTTTTTTAAATATAAATATATATATATATTTTTTTTTACCACAAGAGGGGGCAACCTGTTCATTATCTCTCTAGCTATGCATTAGTGGCACTGTTCCTTGGCTTAGTTCTTCATTTATCCCTGAAGTGTAGCCATCACAAACATTAAAACCAACTACAGACTACAAAGTAGACAAGGTCTAATTGTATTCATACGTTGTGTTATATTGTAATTCAGGAATAACAGTAATCATTCCTCATAAATCTCGGTTCTATAGCAACCATCATTTCCACCATTCCAAGGTTTACAGAGATTCCCCAAACCCACTATTACTGTTATCAAGCAGTCTAGTAAAAATCCATTTGACACAACAAATACTGTGCTGTCTGATGGGAAGGTCTGCGTAATGCTTCTCAGGTGCAAACAGTTAAGAGATGACGGTCCTACAACACCAGAGGAGGTATTTGTCACCCGTAGCAACTAGAGACATACACACACAGTTTTAGAAGACTGAATGAGGGCCCTAATTTGGGGAAGCTGTCATTTGGAACAGAATTGATGTCAAAAGGACAGATTACATGGTATGGGGGACAATGATTTTTTCTGATTCACAACAGGCTGATTACCTTTTTTCAGTAGGGTATCTGTACAGTGCTGTAATGCTGCGGAGAGCACTGCTGCATGTTCGGACAGGTCGTCAAAATTAGGAATTTGTTCTTAATTGATTTACCTGTATAAATAAAGGTTCAATAAATAGACATTTCCAAAAAACATTTCTCACCTGGAAGGCATTGCTGGCAAAGCCGAGGTCAAGCTGTCTGCACACGACCATAGCCTCGATGGTGCCCCAGCCATCACTGCACACCGTACCCCATGCCTGGGAGCCGTTCCTCTCCACCAGCACCTCCACACGCCCCTCGTTTGGGTTACGTCCCCCACTCAGACGCAGCTGCACAGAGAGACACATGAGAGGTATTTAGCTACAAACATACAGATAGCAGCAATAGGAATACTACTTTGTCCATTACTGCACTATACAATGTTTATATTTTATGAAAGAATGAAATGTACTGTAGGAAAATGTTAAATCTTATTGACTATAGTGATGAGAACAGCACATACAGTGGGGAGAACAAGTATTTGATACTGCCGATTTTGCAGGTTTTCCTACTTACAAGGCATGTAGAGGTCTGTCATTTTTATCATAAGTACACTTCAACTGTGAAAGACGGAATCTAAAACAAAAATCCAGAAAATCACATTGTATGATTTTTAAGTAATTCATTTGCATTTTATTGCATGACATAAGTATTTGATCACCTACCAACCAGTAAGAAATCCGTCTCTCACAGACCTGTTAGTTTTTCTTTAAGAAGCCCTCCTGTTCTCCACTCATTACCTGTATTAACTGCACCTGTTTGAACTCGTTACCTGTATAAAAGACACCTGTCCACACACTCAATCAAACAGACTCCAACCTCTCCACAATGGCCAAGACCAGAGAGCTGTGTAAGGACATCAGGGATAAAATTGTAGACCTGCACAAGGCTGGGATGGGCTACAGGAGATTAGGCAAGCAGCTTGGTGAGAAGGTAACAACTGTTGGCGCAATTATTAGAAAATGGAAGAAGTTCAAGATGCCAGTCAATCACCCTCGGTCTGGGGCTCCATGCAAGATCTCACCTTGTGGGGCATCAACGATCATGAGGAAGGTGAGGGATCAGCCCAGAACTACACGGCAGGACCTGGTCAATGACCTGAAGAGAGCTGGGACCACAGTCTCAAAGAAAACCATTAGTAACACACTACGCCGTCATGGATTAAAATCCTGCAGCGCATGCAAGGTCCCCCTGCTCAAGCCAGCGCATGTCCAGGCCCGTCTGAAGTTTGCCAATGACCATCTGGATGATCCAGAGGAGGAATGGGAGAAGGTCATGTGGTCTGATGAGACAAAAATAGAGCTTTTTGGTCTAAACTTCACTCGCCGTGTTTGGAGGAAGAAGAAGGATGAGTACAACCCCAAGAACACCATCCCAACTGTGAAGCATGGAGGTGGAAACATCATTCTTTGGGGATGCTTTTCTCCAAAGGGGACAGGACGACTGCACCGTATTGAGGGGAGGATGGATGGGGACATGTATCGCAAGATCTTGGCCAACAACCTCCTTCCCTCAGTAAGAGCATTGAAGATGGGTCGTGGCTGGGTCTTCCAGCATGACAACGACCCGAAACACACAGCCAGTGCAACTAAGGAGTGGCTCCGTAAGAAGCATCTCAAGGTCCTGGAGTGGCCTAGCCAGTCTCCAGACCTGAACCCAATAGAAAATCTTTGGAGGGAGCTGAAAGTCCGTATTGCTCAGTGACAGCCCCGAAACCTGAAGGATCTGGAGAAGGTCTGTATGGAGGAGTGGGCCAACATCCCTGCTGCAGTGTGTGCAAACCTGGTCAAGAACTACAGGAAACGTTTGATCTCTGTAATTGCAAACAAAGGTTTCTGTACCAAATATTAAGTTCTGCTTTTCTGATGTATCAAATACTTATGTCATGCAATAAAATGCAAATTAATTACTTAAAAATCATTCAATGTGATTTTCTGGATTTTTGTTTTAGATTCTGTCTCTCACAGTTGAAGTGTACCTATGATAAAAAATGACAGACCTCTACATGCTTTGTAAGTAAGAAAACCTGCAAGATCGGCAACAGTGTATCAAATACTTGTTCTCCCCACTGTAAAGTCTCCATTAAAGATAGTCAGGTAAAGAGCACAGGCTAACACACAGACACACGCACACAGACACAAGCACACAGACACTCACCCTCTCCTGGAAGCCCATTGCTGGGACGTTACACCTCACGGCTGCATCCTCCTCATGGCTGCAGCCCAGCGACTCTTTGTTGAAGAAGCACTCTGTGATGGACTTCTCAAAGCCAGAGCACTCAATCTCATTCATATGGACTGGGCCCATGCCTGGGAAACACACAAAGAAGAATAATACTGGTAAGAGATGGGGCAGAGACTCTTGGAGTTGACACTCTCCCAGATGTTCAGGGAAGCTAAAACAACAGTTGAGTGTGGCCAAAAACGGTGTGGTTCCACGTTGACATGTAAATGGAACTGTGGTGAATCTAAGTCAAAGTCCAAGACTCTCTTGTTTCAGTCAACAAGCTCATGGGAGACCACGCATTTGAATGCATTGCAGGATTGCAGGGTCTTGTCAACACTTTTTTTAGATGAGTTTCATTATTGAAGGTTAAAGAGGATGTTTTCATATCTGTTCTAGCTGGTCTGCTATTAAGATGTGTCTTTCTGTAACTTATTTTCCTGGAGGCCTTAGATACAGTGATAGTGTTCCTTTCTCCTTGACAGTAGTAAATCATGTGGGGAAAATATTTTTTTCCAAAAGGAAAATCCAGTCCAGAATTCTCCCTGGATGCTTCTCAAATGGCACCCATATCGTCACTGTCTGATGAAAACCTTGTAATAAAATGTTTGCCGATTTAATTTACTTTTATACACATTTATTGAAAGCAGTAACTCCCTTCAATG
This sequence comes from Oncorhynchus mykiss, assembly GCF_013265735.2. Lineage (NCBI taxonomy): Eukaryota > Metazoa > Chordata > Actinopteri > Salmoniformes > Salmonidae > Oncorhynchus > Oncorhynchus mykiss. The sequence continues at coordinate 37,927,125 of NC_048570.1, forward strand.
AACACTGAACATGTCAGGACTCCAGGACCCCAAAAAATGTATAAAAAGAAACTCAAAACGTTTCAGAAATGTTTGTTTGTTAATGGGAAAATTGTATGTTTTGAAAAGTTCCTGTTTTGGAGATAAGAGGTTTTCATCAGACAGCAACGATATAGTGTACTACTTTTCGTCAAAGGTAGGGACTATGTAAGGGATAGGGTGCCATTTGAAACTTAGCCCATCTGCTGTTTCCATGTTCCATAATGTGCCATTATTCTGTAATTTACTACTCCTTTTTTCAGTCTCATGCCTGTGTGGACTAGCTCGCAGATAAAATTAATAATAGCTGTACCTATTCGGAAAACAGCAGTGTGCAATTCCTTTCAACCCTGTTATAGTGTCCCGTGTAGCTCAGCATGGCCCTTTACTTCAGCCTCACTGAAAATAGGTGAATTATTTAGACACAGTTAAATCAAATCAAACTTTGTCACATACGCCGAATACAACAAGTGTAGACCTTACCGTGAAATGCTTGCTTACAAGCACTTAACCAACAGTGCAGTTCAAATAAACTAAAGTAACACAATAAAACAACAATAACGAGGCTATATACAGGGAGTACCGGTACCAAGTCAGTGTGTGGGGGTACAGGTCAGTTCATTTGGTCATTTGTACATGTAGGTAGGGGTGAAGTGACTATGCACAGATAATAAACAGTGGGTTGCAGAAGTGTACAAAACAAATGGGGGGGTGGGGGATGATGTATATAGTCCAGTGGGCATTTGATTAGTTGTTCAGCAGACTTATGGCTTGGAGGTAGAAGCTGTTAAGGAGCCTTTAGGTCCTAGACTTGGTGCTCCGGTACCGCTTGCCGTGCGGTAGTAGAGAAAACAGTCTATGACTTGGGTGACTGGATTCTCTGACAATGTTATGGGCTTTCCTCTGACACTGCCTATTATATAAATCCTGGATGGCAGGAAGTTTGGCCCCAGTGATGTACTGGGCCGTACGCACTACCCTCTGTAGCGCCTTACGGCCAGATGCCGAGCAGTTGCCATACCAGGCAGTGATGTAACCGGTCAGGATGCTCTCAATGGTGAAGCTGTAGAACGTTGAGGATCTGGGGACCCATGCCAAATCTTTTCAGTCCCCTGAGGCCTGAGGAGGAAAAGGTTTCGTTGTGCCCTCTTCACGACTGTCTTGGTGTGTTTGGACCATGATAGTTCGATGGTGATGTGGACACTAAGGAGCGTGAAACTCTCGACCCGCTCCACTACAGCCCTGTCGATGTTAACGATTACAGTTACTGTAAGATCTGCTGAATACCTCATTTTGACTGCGAGTCAGCGATACCTACTGTATATGGGGAGGGTCCATGCCTTAATGCCTCCGTTATTGGTCTGCCTCTGCAGAAAAAAACATATCCATGGTAACTAATATCCCCGCAGGTAACACTGAGTGAGAGAAAACTGGTCAGTAAATAGTATGTCCTCGTTTTGGCAGGGCCCATGTCCCTGGAGGGAAAGACGAGGTCTAGAATAAGGGAGTGGATACATGATGTACTCTTTAAATATAGCATTTCTGTCCACTACAGCCTTTCAATTACAGTCCTGGAATATGGCAAGTACGGCCTTGCATTGTTCAGCTCACTGTGACTCTGAGCCTGTATTCACAAAGAATCAGAGTAGGAATGCTGATCGCGGAACAGGTCCCCCCTTTTCATGTTATCTCAGTCATTATGATCCAAAAGGCCAAACTTATCCTAGATCAGCACTGCTACTCTGTGAAGCTTTATGAATATGGGCTCCGAACTGCAGAGAACAAATAACAAGTTTAACTGATCCATTCCATTTCTATAACCCAGCCTGATCCGGTCCTCCAGCAGACTTCCTGTTTTTCAGGTCAGGGTTAGTGACGGCTCAAAAAGTCGGCAAATAAGGGATAGTATTACAGACTGTTAGATCTTTTGGACATTTGGTGAACACATGTAGTTCTAAAGCTACAGTACACAATGAAGCTGTTCATGTAGATGTTTCTTTGTATTCCAGGAATTCAAGTGGTTATCTCAGATTTCTACTCAGACTTTGCGCAGTTAGGCCAATGTTGTTTGATTGACTGTTGATTGAAAATGGTGAAACAAACCCAATACTCTTGGACAGCTACTCTAAAAATGACCAGTCAAACTTGCATGACCTCTAATCTGATTTTGATGACCTATGCAATAACAAAGGTGTGTTTTTAATCTATTCAAGGCCTTTTACATAGATCAAACATTATAATAGTCCACTTCATCTTCAACCCAGTCCACTGCTAGTCTGACCAATATGTTGGAATGCCCATCATGTACTTGGCCAGATGTAATGTTGTGATTGGCACTGTTATTGTAAGTAGGACTGAGTTCCAATCCCTACCCTGTCCAAGCCGACCACCAGACAGGGCCTCCTTGGCACTCCCGAAGCCCAGCTCTCGACACACCACTGTGGCTGACAGGAGGCTCCAATTATCATCACAGATGGTTCCCCACTCGCCGTTCTTTAGCACCTCCACACGACCTTCCCCTACGATGGCCCCACCTCGCAGACGCACCAACGTTTGCTGCAGGAACAAGAGGGAGATCAGACTCATAGTAGGCTGAGTTATTCGAACACCCAAAGCAAGGCATATGCATTAAGTCACATGAACACATATTGAAATATGAAAGACAACAGAAGGTACAGTAAGTAGACCTTACTGGTCCAAAAAGCAGAAATACAGAGTTCAACTTTCCATACATGAATGATTCCTTATTGAGAAATAAATAACTGTCTAGAGGTTGCCATCTATAAAGAGTTACAAAACCTCCGTTTTGAATTGGCTCTTTCCCAGACTTTCTGAGAAGCTAGAAGAACGATTGAGTGAGGGCTGTGAGGCTACAGACTGGGTGGCTCCAAGTTTACACAGTGGTACATGTTACTCCCATTTACAGTTTTGGCAAATTGGAAGTGGACACATTAGTAGCATAACCGTATCTTATTTACTCCGATTTGTAATTACAGACAGCAATGCATAAGTGTTTGCATGCAGTTTGGGATTGACACTGATTTGTGGTTTGTGTTCCCATACCAAAAAAGGAAACTATAACCTATGTTTATTGCCAGTATACATATAATATTCTAAATAGGTATCTGAAAAACATAAAATACCAAAGCCATCATAGAATGTTTACATATTTGAAAGCAGTAAGTATTTGAGTGATGCCTGAATATTTCTTAGGTGCACCTGTGGCAGGGAAAGAGGGAAATATGGTTTTGAAAATGGGATTGACAATTTGAACCAAAGCAGGGACAGGAATAGCATTCTCAAATGTAGATAATTAGCTTAATAGCAGTGTGCCATATTAGCAGTGTGCCTAAACAACTCTGGCATCATAGCGAAGTCTTATTCTGCCTCAAGGCTTCTGCCTCAACTAGTTCAGGATCCTAATACTTCAGTGTAAAAATAATGCTTTGCCACTTGGAACAAACTGGTTGAATCAACGTTGTTTCAACATAATTTGTCAATATATTGTGATGTGGAATCTACGTAGAAAATATATTGGATTGATTTGGAAAAAGTAATCAATGTAAACTGTGGTTTTGAGGGTGAAATTTCAACCATAGGATTATGTCATCATGGTAACCAAATTTCAGCATAGACAAACCTTGTATAAAATAAGTTGAATTCGTACCTTTAAAACAACGTCAGATCATCAACATTATATCCACTATCAGAAAAATAGACTGGGCAGCACCTCCTACTGGAGAATGTATCTATCTACAGCTACCCTTTGGTCTCCCAAAGAGAGTTTTAACCAAACCCAGTGCTGTTTATCTTTGATATTTGTCATAGACTATTAAAACCGGTTTTAAAAACTTCTTACGGCTGAAATCCCGTTAACAGGATCGATTTTACAACAGCCAGTGAAAGTGCAGGACGCCAAATTCAAACAACAGAAATCTCATAATTAAAATTCCTCAAACATACAAGTATTATACACCATTTTAAAGATAAACTTGTTGTTAATCCCACCGCAGTGTCCGATGTCAACAAGGCTTTACAGCGAAAGCACACCATATGATTATGTTAGGTCAGCACCTAGTCACAGAAAAACACAGCCATTTTTCCAGCCAGAGAGGAGTCACAAAAAGCAGAAATAGAGATAAAAATTAATCACTAACCTTTGATGATCTTCATCAGATGACACTCATAGGACTTCATGTTACACAATACATGTATGTTTTCTTCAATAAAGTTCATATTTATATCCAAAAATCTCAGTTTACATTGGCGCGTTATGTTCAGTAATGTTTTGCTTCCAAAACATCCGGTGATTTTGCAGAGAGCCACATCAATTTACAGAAATACTCATCATAAATGTTGATGTAAATACAAATGTTATACATGGAATTAAATATATACTTCTCCTTAATGCAACCGCTGTGTCAGATTTCGAAAAGCTTTACGGAAAAAGCACACCATGCAATAATCTGAGTACAGCACTCAGAGACCAAAACAAGCCATACAGAAAACCCGCCATGTTGTGAAGTCAACAGAAGTCAGAAATAGCATTATAAATATTCACTTACCTTTGATGATCTTCATCGGAATGCACTCCCAGGAATCCCAGTTCCGCAATAAATGTTTATTTTTTTCGATAAAGTCCATAATTTATGTCCAAATACCTCATTTTTGTTTGCATGTTTAGTTCACAAATCCAAATTCATGAGGTGCAGGCACTTAGTTCAGATGACAGTTCAATTACAGTTCGTAGAAACATGTCAAACGATGTATAGATTGAATCTTTATGATGTTTTTAACATAAATCTTCAATAATATTCCAACCGGACAATTCCTTTGTCTTTAGAAAGGAAAAGGAACGCAGCTAGCACTCATGGGCGCGCGCGACACTGAGCTCATGGCATTCTGCCAGACACCTGACTCAAACAGCTCTTATTCTCTCCCCCTTCACATTAGAATCCTGAAACAAGGTTCTAGAGACTGTTGACATCTAGTGGAAGCCTTAGGAAGTACAATCAGACCAAATTTAACATTGTATATTGGATAGGCAAAGACTTGAAAACCTACAAACCTCAGATTTCCCACTTCCTGGTTGGATTTTTTCTCAGGTTTTTGCCTGCCATATGAGTTCTGTTCTACTCAGACATCATTCAAGCAGTTTTAGAAACTTCAGAGTGTTTTCTATCCAAATCTACTAATAATATGCATATCTTAGCTTCTGGGTCTGAGTAGCAGGCAGTTTACACTGGGCACCTTATTCATCCAAGCTACTCAATACTGCCCCCCAGCCATAAGAAGTTAAAACAAAAAACACTCTGAGTAGGTTTTAGGGTGATGCTAAGACACTGCCCAGACAAACTCTGAGCCAGGAGTAAAATCAACTCATAAATGTTTATTTCACCTGGTAATCACGACAGTTTGAGGTACAGCAAAGGAAAGATAGTGATGACGGTCAATGACATTGTTGCAAATGATGGGGAATAACTGTTATGCACGCCTCTATGAAGAGGGAACGCAACACCCTGCTACAACTAAACTCTCCGTGAAGTGAAAAAGGTATGGACTGTAGGTGCGAGTAAGGATGACAACAGGCAGAATGTGGTACCGTTTATCAGCTGCTTGAGGGATTTCAGGAAGCCATTTCCTGAAATAAACACATGCACAAACATAAACTACAACACATAACCTGGGGAACGTAACAATAACCAATTGCAACGAGGCATCGCAAGCTGGGAACTCTATAGCACGCTTCAGACAATCACGGTGAATGTGACTGTACATATTAACGTTGCAAGGGTAAAACGTTTGATATAATTTCGCTTGACACAATCATTTCTCTTAATTCATTTTTTTTTAGATTTTCTGGTTGTTAAAAGCTGAATTTTGACAGTTTTACCATTATATCAACACACTCGTCACTACCGTTTAACAACCAATGAGGTATATAAACCCTGGATTGCTATTGCTATATATTGGCCATTGAGAGGCTTTGAAGCCACCGGTCGGCCATATGCGACTCATTTCAGGAAACTAGACTTATGTCGCACGTCACTACTTCACAGGAGAGCCATTTGAACGTAAACCGTTTTTTTTTTTACCAAAATGCATTTTTTGGCAGAAATGCCTTCTGGAACATGTGAACTTTCATGTGCCGTAATAACAAACGTGTATGCCATCTATAAATACAAATACAATTGTTAACGAGCCTAGTTGGTTTAGCCACAGAAAAATACATGATTGGCTGAGATAATGGGTGGGCTGGACATGCCGAGAGATGAGTTCGGATTGGTCTGCCATGTAGCATGCTTCTGTCTATAACATGAGCTGGTCAGTATGTGTAGGTAATCCTTTCTAACGCGGCTTGTTGAAAGATATAACGTGGTAGAACTGCAAAGCTTGTTGCTCTCCACTTTCTGGAGGACTGAGTTTTGAAATCAGTGGAATGCACAGTGGAATTAGAGTATGATAGCTTAGGAGATGGAGAAAATTCTGGCGTTTGAATGCAAATATGCAGACGGAGTCGAAAAACGAACACCTGAATAAAAATTACATCTTCAAACTAAGGCAACCATGGCATCCATGACAGAGAGGGAGAAATATCCATCCATGTATACGGGTAAGATAGTCCAGCTTGCCTCCTTTTCAGATATTACACATTTCTAATTTTGTAAGAAAGTCGTTTTCATTCATAGTTAAAGCGTACTGTTAGCTAGCTATCTAACGTTAGCTGGTTGGCTCCCTAGCTAACATTACGTGTATGATTTGTGGAGTAATATTATTTGTATGTCAGAGCCATTTGCATTGCTAGTTATAGCTAACATTGAACCTGGTTGGTTAGCTATTTGGGGCGGCAGGTAGCCTAGTAATAGTGTTTTTTATTCAGTCCAAATTACGGTGTGCCGTGTAAAGGCACGGGGACGAAGGCCAAACAAACACGTACACAAAACACAGGGTTGAAACCCAAACAAAAGAGAGAGGAGTACCTCGAATGAATACACACGCGCACAATAATTAACACACAGGACGAGTCCTGTAATCATCTGCGCAATCCACAAGGGCACGGAAACACAAAACACACAGCACAGGTACTCACACGCACCAACGGCCATTGTAACAATAATCGACAAGACCATGGAAACCAAAGGGCACATATTTACAAATACTAATCAGTGGGAATAGGGGACAGGTGTGCGTGATGAAAGTTCCGGAGGGATCCGTGACATTAGTCATAACTAGTCATCACATTTACATAAGTATTCAGACCCTTTACTCAATACAAATTTGTCCGCAAATACAGTCTCGAGTCTTCTAGGGTATGACAGTACAAGCTTGGCATTTGGGGAGTTTATCCCATTATTCTCTGCAGATCCTTTCAAGCTCTGCCAGGTAGGATGGGGAGTGCCACTGCACAGCTATTTTCAGGTCTCTCCAGAGATGTTATATCCGGGCTCTGGCTGGCCCACTCAAGGACATTCAGAGATGTCCCAAAGCCACTCCTGTATTGTCTTGGCTGTGTGCTTAAGGTCATTGTCCTGTTGGAAGGTGAACCTTCACCCCAGCCTGAGGTCCTGAGCGCTCTGGAGCAGGTTTTCATGAAGGATCTCTTTTTGCTCCGTTCATCATTCCTTGATCCTGACTAGTCTCCCATTTCCCTGCCGCTGAAAAACAAACCCACAGCATGATGCAGCCACCACCATGCTTCACCGTAGGGATGGTGCTAGGTTTCCTCCAGACGTGACACTGGGCATTGAGGCCAAAGAGATCAATCTTGGTTTCATCAGACCAGACAATCTTGTTTCTTAAGGTCTGAGAATCTTTTAGGTTCCTTTCGGCAAACTCCAAGCAGGCTGTCATGTGCCTTTTACTGAGGAGTGGCTTCCGTCTGGCCACTCTACCATAAAGGCCTGATTGGCCTTTAGTGCTGCAGAGATGGTTGTCCTTCTGGAAGGTTCTCCCATCTCCACAGAGGAACTCTGGAGCTCCGTCAGAGTGACCATAGGGTTCTTGGTCACCTCCACCTCCAAGACCCTTCTCCCCCGTTTGCTTAGTTTGGCTGGGCGGACAGCTCTAGGAAGAGTCTTGGTTGTTCCAAACTTCTTCCATTGAAGAATGAGGGGGGCCACTGTGTTCTTGGGGAACTTTAATGCTGTAGAAATGTTTCGTACCTCTCCCCAGATCTGTTCCTCAACACAATCCTGTCTCGGAGCTCAATTCCTTCGACCTCATGGCTTGGTTTTTGCTCTGACTATCGACTGTGGGAACATACATAATTTTGCACGCCCAATTTTTCAGTTTTTGATTTGTTAAAAAAGTTTGAAATATCCAATAAATGTCGTTCCACTTCATGATTGTGTCCCACTTGTTGTTGATTCTTCACAAAAAAAATACAGTTTTATATCTTTATGTTTGAAGCCTGAAATGTGGCAAAAGGTCGCAAAGTTAAAGGGGGCCGAATACTTTCGCAAGGCACTGTATATGTGTGCCTTTCTATATATTGTTCAATCAATTGAATTTACCAAAGGTGGACTCCAATTAGGTTGTAGAAACATCTCAAGGATGATCAATGGAAACAGGATGCACCTGAGCTCAATTTCGAGTCTCATAGCAAAGGGTCTGAATACTTTTTAATTTTTTTTTTTTTTACCCCTTTTTTTACCCCAATTTCGTGATATCCCCAATTGTTAGTAGCTACTATCTTGTCTCATCGCTACATCTCCCGTACGGGCTCGGGAGAGACGAAGGTTGAAAGTCATGCGTCCTCCGATACACAACCCAACCAAGCCGCACTGCTTCTTAACACACCGCGCATCCAAACATGGAAGCCAATGCGTCGGAGGAAACACTATGCACCTGGCAACCTTGGTTAGCGCGCACTGCGCCCGGCCCGCAACAGGAGTCGCTGGTGCGCGATGAGACAAGGATATCCCTACCGGCCAAGCCCTCCCTAACCCGGACGAGGCTAGGCCAATTGTGCGTCGCCCCACTGACCTCCTGGTCGCGGCCGGTTACGACATAGCCTGGGCACGAACCCAGAGTCTCTGATGGCACAGCTGGCGCTGCAGTACAGCGCCCTTAACCACTGTGCCACCCGGGAGGCCCTATTTGTAATACGTTTGCAAACATTTCGAAAAACCTGTTTGAGGAAATTGATTGATGGGGACATTTAAAAAAAAATATATATTTTAAAATAAGTCTAACATAACAAAATGTGGAAAAAGTCAAGAGGTCTGAATACTTTACGAATGCACATCTCCTTTAAATGTTGATATTAAATATTACTTTAAAAATACAGGCAAAAGCCTAAAATTAAGGCTATCTTACAAACTAATGCAACATTCAACCTTTAAATGAGTAACACTTTCATGACCACATTTTGAGGTTACTGTAACTATACATTTCTTCCTATGTAATCATATAAAGCTGCATGTTCAAGACAGCCTGCATAGGTCGTTGCAGGTCTGGGGAGATCTTCACAATTGTTTTAATAATTTGTTCAGAATATTGAACAGCATTGATCACTTGCACAATGTGCTTTTAATGTAATTTCAACTGCAATCCAGGTCATTTGGATATGCTATTAGATAAAGCTATTGTGAAATGTACTCTGGATCTGGACAACCTTGAGGCAGAGCTAAACATGTATAATGGTAATACACTGCGTCCCAAATCGCCACCTATTCCCTTTTTAATCCACTACCTTTTACCAGGGCCCATGAGGCTCTGGTCAAATTTAGTGCACCATATAGGGTAATAGGTGCCATTTGGGACACACCCTATGGGATGTCCCTGGTTATGCACAGCTCGCTACAAAACACTGAGATGTGGAAAGTGACAGAGCAGGCAGGCATGCATTCTAATGTAAGATCTTAATTTGAGCCAGTTTGCTACAGCAGGAAAATATTTCTGCAGCAACAGGAAATGTGAATTATTATCTGGATTAAAATGAATGGACATTTTGATACATTTTTCGTAAAGGAAAATCAAGTCTGAAATTTCAAAGTGGAAATGACAAACTTCAGAAGCTTTTTTAAACCTCCAATACACTACAAGTTTGACATTTCTTGCATTGCTTTAAAGTTCTCTTGCAACAAGGTGATCAAATTCAAATTCACACTAGTCGTAAACAACAGCTGTAGACTAACAGTGAATTGCTTACTTACGGGCCCTTCCCAACATTACATATACTGTAGGTAAGGGTAAAGTGACTAGGCAACAGGATGGATAATAAACAGTAGCAGCAGCTTATGTGTTGAGTCAAAATAGTTAGTGCAAATTAAGATCCTACATCTGTACAGCACTTGGATGTGCAAAATAGACGTGGGATTCCCACAAGATGTTTTCATTAGACCAGCATGATTTATCTCCTTCCCACAGATCCTGAGTCCATGATGATGCATCACTTGACAGTAAACATACAAAACTGCAGATGGGCTTAACAAAGCCAAGTAGATAAAGTGTTTCTGAGTGTCAGTGTTTTTTAGTAATGCACCTCAGAAAACTACATTGTCCATCGATCTCTCACAGGATTAATCAGATCAGCGATAAGTTAACACACTCATATTGACAGAATATAGTTAGATCCCCACAGCTACAGTATTTCCCCTATCTACTGTATGTTTTATTTGCCATAGCCCAGCAGTGGCACAGCAGAAATCTGACTGAATAATAGAAATATAATCACTAGAACAGGTATCCCCAGTCAAGTCAATAGGTCTGGCTATATCCGGTGGTGATTATATTTCTATAGAAAGAATGTAGTGGTTTAGTAACTCCATGGTGGCAAAACTGGCCTTTTTCCTTTATTCAGATTGCAACATCTCACTTTGGTTATTTGAAAATGAAATCATCTCCAGAATATCAAAACAAATTTAAACAAGTCATATAAAGCTAGTTTGAAATTTTATTTTAATCCACCAGACAGATGACTATTACAACAAATATTATGACTAAACTCAAATATATAATTTTTATTTTTTTATTTTTACATTGTTTTGAGGGGGGAAAATGATATTATAAATAGGACTGGTGAAGTTGTCACACATGCAGCTAACAAACATATATGTAAATGTCTGCTATATCCAAAATTATAACCAACTGATTGCAGCATTACCGCAAAAATGGAGGAAGCAAGTGGAAGGGAGAGAATAAAAGGAACTTGTCTGTCGGCCCTACATTAAAGATCAAAATTGGTTAAAGAAAATTGTGACAAATAAATAAGTACACCAGTTTCATTTAAGGGCCCAAAAATTGCCAGCTGTGCCATACAGGTTGCAAAATATTCGGGAAGAGATTTTCGATGTGCCGATTCCATGGCACATGGCACATGAACTAATACACAAAACAATGCCAGGTTCAAAAGGTAGAGTTTTTCCAATTTAAATTATTATACAAAATTATTGCAACCAATAGAATAAAAATAAATGTATGTGGTGCCTACCTCTTGTCTAAAGGCCTTCCTGAAGCCTGTCATGGGGGTTGGGGAGAAGGCTCTTCCTGGCACACAGCTGACCACCACGGGCGTGCCCCCACCACAGGTGCTATTGGCCTTTGCTGCCACGGCATGGCCCAGCTTGCAGCTTGACACGTGGGCCTCGTTTCCAGTGCAGTTGACAGAGTAATCCCAGTAAGAGGGCTTTCTCCTGCGAGCAAACATCCTGAGAACACAGGGAACACATAGTCAAATAACAACATTTCATACACAAGGCTGCTATCCCTTTTTCCCTAACACCTATACACTACAGCAGCAAACATAACCGTATGTAGTGAGCCAGTGGGTAAATAACAAGGCATATCCAATTACAAAGGGTTCAGTATTAGGATACAGATGTGCATGTTTAGTCTGGGATGTGAACAACACGTGAGGTTAATTGAGGTCTTCCAGGCCTGTAGGGATGTTAATCCATTCCTTTCCTTTTTAATAGTTAGCCAACCAAAGTGTTTAATGAACGTTTAGGTCAGAACAGCGTGTGCTCATCCTGCGTCTATATCACATGTCTGAGAGGTGTACATGAAAGCAGATTAAAGAGGAGGAGACACGCACACGGCATTGGTTTTCCATTTGGAACCTGGATAAAGAATATTGCCGCTCACTGTCTGGAACCCATCCAAAACCAGCGTTCTAAGCCGGGTGGAAAAATAGAACTTCGGGGGAAAAAGGACCGAAAAAGCAATCGCATGTTTGTTTTGGAACAGTGATCTATTGCTACGCTTTAATGGAAAACTGCAATTTACACAGTAATGTGGGGTATTATCAACAATAAAATATTGAGAAAGCATTATACTGCAGCATACTGTAAATCAGGGTTCCCCAAATGGCAGTGATTTTTATTCTAAGCAACAAGAAAAACACATTTTGTTTTGAAATATATTAGTTTTAATTATTGGACATAAATGACTTCAAAAACACCAGCAAATCAGCTCCAAGTGATTTTAATCTAGGAAATCTGTTCCAAAGTATTTCCACAAATAAAAGAGGGATATACAGTGCATTTGGAAAGTGTTCAGACCCCTTGACCTTTTTCCACATTTTGTTATGTTACAGCCTTATTCCAAAATGGATTTAAAAAAAAAATCTCAATCTCCTGTGACACGCAATAAATACCCCGTAATGACAAAGCAAAAACTGTTTTTTAGAATTTTTTGGCAAAAAAAACCTAAAAACAACTGAAATTTCACATTTACATAGGTATTCAGACCCTTAACTCAGTACTTTGTTGAAGCACCTTTGGCAGTGATTCCTGCCTGGAGACTTCTTGGGTATGACACAAGCTTCATGCACATGTATTTGGGAAGTTTCTCCCATTCTTCTCTGGAGGTCCTCTCAAGCTCTGTCAGGTTAGATGGGGAGCATCGCTGCACAGCTATTTTCAGGTCTCTTCAGTGATGTTCGATCGGGTTCAAGTCCGGGCTATGGCTGGGCCACTGATGGACATTCAGAGTTCTGAGCACTCTGGAGCAGGTTTCCATCAAGGATCTTTCTGCTTTTTGCTCCATGAATTTTTCCCTCGATCCTGACTAGTCTCCCAGTCCCTGGCACTGAAAAACATCCCCACAGCATGATGCTGCCACCACCATGCTACACCGTAGGGATAGTGCCAGGTTTCCTCAAGACTTGACACTTGGCATTCAGACCAAAGAGTTCAATCTTGGTTTCATCAGACCAGAGAATCTTGTTTCTCAAGGTCGGATAGTCCTTAGGTGCTTTTTGGCTCCAAGCGGGCTGTCATGTGCCTTTTACTGAGGAGTGGCTTCCGTCTGGCCCCTCTACCATAAAGGCCTGATTGGTGAAGTGCTGCAGAGATGGCTATCTTTCTGGAAGGTTCTCCTATCTCCACAGAGGAACTCTGGTGCTCTGTCAGAGTGACCAGCGGGTTCTTGGTCACCCCCCTGATGAAAGCCCTTCTCCCCCGATTGCTGAGTTTGGCCTGGCGACCAGTACTAAGAAGAGTCTTGGTGGTTCCAAACTTCTTCCATTTAAGAATGATGGAGGCCACTGTGTTCTTGGGGACCTTCAATGCTGCAGAAATGTTTTGGTTCTGTATCTCCACCCTACAGAATCCAGTACAATACCGTATTTTTGGAGTGCTACATTTTTTTTGGACCACTAGTCAATGCACGCCTCTTATAAGGCACACCTCGAAATATGATAATGAGCCAGAAACAACAATACCATTATTATATTTTGAGGCATGCCTTGTTGCAACTGTTAGTGTGAGTCTGTACCAATTTAACTCATATGTGGTTATAATGCCCCATCAATTTATAAAATATAAGGGCCAGATTGGAATGGCAGCAAGTTTTAAATATTTATTGCTTAACCTCTTGGAACCCCCTCTGCTGGATCCGGGAGAATTGTCATCAACTGACACTAATTAGCATAACGCAACGGGCAAAAAATATTACTGGAAAATATTCATATTCATGAAATCACAAGTGAAATATATTGAAACACAGCTTAGACTTTTGTTAATCACCCTGTCATCTCAGATTTTGAAATTATGCTTTAAGCATTTGTGTAAGTTTATCGATAGCATAGCATTATGCCTAGCTAGCAGCAGGCAGCTTGGACACGAAAATCAGAAAAGCAATCAAATTAAATTGTTTACCTTTGAGCTTCGGATGTTTTCACTCACGAGTCTCCCAGTTAGACAGCAAATGTTCATTTTGTCCCATAAAGATTATTTTTATATCTGAAATACCTCCGGTTGTACTTCATGTTTAGTTGAGAAATCCACCGGAAACTGCGGTCACGACAACGCCGAAAAATATTTTGATATCCCATTCACTGCTGCTCAATAGGGACGCATAGGAACGCAGAGCTTTCTTAATAAGAGTCCCTTCCCGATTGGATTTTTCTCAGGCTTTCGCCTGCAATATCAGTTCTGTTATACTCACAGACAATATTTTTACAGTTTTGGAAACTTTAGAGTGTTTTCTATCCTAAGCTCTCAATTATATGCATATTCTAGCATCTTGTCCTGACAAAATAGCCCGTTTACTCTGGGAATGTTATTTTTCCAAAAATAAGAATAGTACCCCCTAGTTTCAAGAGGTTAAGTATTTTGTCATGTCCTTTGGTCTCTTTTGCACTGCAGTTGCTGCCAGTTTAAAAGCCTTTGTTACGGCTTCTAGAAGTTCAAAGGAAGTTCAAAGGATCTAAGGATCTAAAATTGATATGATGTAATGTGTAGCACATTACCTAGCAGCCAAACCCGCTTGCACCAATCCCCATGTAATTCAGGTGAAATACTGTGAAATCTCCCCCCAATGAATTTAATTAATTAATTCATCCATTCATTAATGTATTATGATTATGGTAGCATTTACTTTTTTTTACAATACAATACAGTCAATTCTACTGTATTGTACTGTATGTCATTACACAGTATTTAGATTACAGTAACTACTTTACGGTGTACTTTTCATCAGCTTGAAAGTTTGTAGGTGCTGTCATCTATTTTGAAAGATGCATTTTTTAAATGAAACATACCACAGCACGGATGACATGCATCTGGAAGATGTGTACTCAACCCTTATGACCTCCAAATGATTTGGAATATGCTAAGTTAAACTAGAGGGCATACAGAGGCATTTGAGCAGAGGCAAAGTTTGGATTATGAAATAAATGTAGACATTGGCTGTGTGCCGCCGCCTAGACCAAACGCCAGACTATAAAAACAATCTGCATGTTTCATGGGTTTAAACCAGGTGCAGGCCGGGAGAGATGGAAAGTTTGGAGCTGCTGTGCTGTGTTTACCTAAGAGGAAACTTCTCTCCTTCTCTACCCCTACTGAGACAGTATATTCAAGGTTGCTTCAGATCTAGAGGCGAGAGCTAAGGTTTGAGTGATTAATAACCGCTGGCTATTCCTCTGCAGGTTTCCACGTGTATGTAAGAGTTAGATCTTTCCCCAGCCCAGTCAGTACCCCATTACGACTACTTTAAGGAATGCACTGATCCTGTATACACAGTATATATACAAAGGGGGGGGAAGGTTACTTACAGTTTTTCTCAATCGCGCACAAGCAATTTTCTATAGCAGAACACCTAAGATCAAATACATTTACAGAATTTCAGAAATGTTCTTGCTTTAGTACCTGACTTGCATATCTTAGGTGCTCTAAGGTCAGGTTGTAAGGCAAGAAAATGACTTCATCTAGGCAATGGTTGATGATTTTTATGATTTTTTTTTTACAATATTGCAGACATTCAGAGATGTAGAGAATGAAGTTGGGATACTTCTAAGTCATCATCTTCGACATTGTGACCCTCCATTATGGAGCTTTGCTTTGGTGTGGATTGAGGCCTATGCACTCATATTAGTTGCGTTCCTCACGTCCTCCATTCTATTAATCTTTCCTTATTACTATTGTGGATTGTGATGACGCCGAAAAATTTGCTTTAAAATTATTATTTTTTTAAATCAAAAATAATATTTGATTTAATGTGTATGAAATTGTTTGGTGAAGTATGCATAAAAGGAGAGTACTTGCCCATAATTCAGCACCTTTGGATAGTTGTTTTTCCAATTTTGATCATCATGATTTAGTGAGATTTTTTAAAGACAGACTATCTTACTGTTTTGTCTGCTAGGACTCAAGAGATAAGTGTCGTTGCATTAATCATTTTGAAGGCAGACATGTTCTTTTGATGAATGTACACTATCTGCAATTTTGACTGTATAATATCGTTTTGATGAATGTATTTCTGTTTTGAGAAGGCAACATCATTTTGGACAAGCATTTAATGTTTTGCAAAAGGCCAGAAATTTCTGTGCCTTGCAGACTCTGTTTTGAAAATCGACAACATTGTTGAAAACATTTTTTGTAGTATTGAGAAAAACTGTCAATTCTAAAAGATTGTGTGATGTGAAGCAGAATACAGGATGTTTTTGTATTATTGCTCTATATTAACCCCATAGAGTTGATGTCCGCGCCCCGCGGAAATATAATTAGCATTAAAAAAAATCCCCTACAAAATCCGTCTTGTTTAAGCTCGAGATATATGTTTTTTTTGCATGGGCTACGTCTCAATCCGCCAGGTCAGAGTGAGTAGGGATGACCTGTGATGTTCTCTTGATAAGTGTGTGAATTGGACCACTTTCCTGTCGACAAGCACTTTTGGTGTCAGGGAAAATGTATGGAGTATAAAGTACTTTATTTTCTTTAGGAATGTAGTGAAGTAAAAGTAAAGTTGTCAAAAATATAAATAGTAAAGTAAAGTACAGATACCACAAAAAACTACTTAAGTAGTACTTTAAAGTATTTTTACTTAAGTACTTTACACCACTGATTAAGGCAAATATGTTCTCTATCTGATAAAGTGGAGCACCAATAATAGAAAAAAAATTATCCACAGCGAGAGGGTAAGAAGGTTAACGTTCTGGTGAGTTGTACGTTTGGTGAATAATGGCCTAAAGTTTCAGTAGCATATTTGGGTGTGAAAGAAACCACATAGGTTCATAATTTCCACTATGAGAGAACTCTTATTTAATTGTTATTTGTTTTGTTATTTTTTGTTGGGGGGCTTTATCCATTTCAAATTACAGTATAAGTTTATAAAACATGTACTGTACCCACAATCTGCCCTAGCAACTAGGGTTGCTGGTCAGTCACCCACCACCATCGGCAAGGGTACGGATTCCATATTTGGACCATTGGGGGCGATGCAAAAGGCCACCCTCCAGATCGCAAGGGGTTATTGTGAAAGGAGTATGGGCATGACATTTTGATTTGCATCAAATTTAAATTGTGTGCGCAATAGTAGGACAAAAGCATAGTTTACATTGTTTAAGGGATATATCAGTGAAGACCACCTCTTCCAGGGCAATAGGAGACGCCATATCTTTCTATACTCAGCCAGGGGACTGAAGAATCATGTCTAAACCAATTTAGGATGGGGTGTAATGCTAGTGCCTGAAAATACCATTTAAAATTTGATATGGATAGTCCCATGTCTTTTCCCATCTGCACGTTTGTTAATTTTATCCTTGTCATATACATTTTGTAACAAGGGAAGCATTGAACTACAGAAATTCCCATATGTTCCAAAAATGCCCAAAGATATGGCCATTCTAGTCTATCAAAAGCTTTTTCTTCGTCGAGAGATAGAACTGCCCAAGGAGATTTGGTTTCTGACAAAGCATGTAAGATATGAAATAAACGACGGAGTTTATCTGAGGATAATATTTTTTTTAACAAACCCCCTTCGGTCCAGATCTACCCATTTGGGTAAGTACGTTTCAAGACGCGACAACATAATTTTTGAAAATAGTTTAATATCTGCGTTTATCAAAGACAGAGGGCGACAGTGAGAGCACTGGGAGGTGTCCTTAGCTTTTTTTAAATAAAAGCAAAATTAGTTCTGTACTTACATCCCTTCCCAATAAACCTTTGTGAACGGCTGTATTAATCATTTGGAGTAACAGTGGAACTCAACAGACCTCAGGAGGAATACCGTCACAACCAGGTGATTTGCCTTTATTCATGATACCTAATTCCCTTTTGAGCTCATGGAGAAACTTTTGGTATTTCTGTTTTTTGACATTTGCATTTCTGAAACCTGTTTTCGCTTTGTCACTATGGGGTATTGTGTGTAGATTTATGAGAGCTGTAACATAACAAAATGAGGAAAAAGTAAAGGGAACTGAATACTTTCCTAATGCTCTGTACCTGGCCACCGCGGGGGAAATGTCACCATATGCGCAGCTATGAGCCTCAAATGGGGTCATCCACCGCCATGCCACCCTTGGACTATAGAACACTGCCCATCTCCTTAATTTCCTGAACACCTTATAGTACATGTCAATCTTTTTCACCCAGAGCAGAGAGTGCCAGGTGATGCTGAGCAGCAAATGTATGTTCTAATTTGGGACAACATACAGTTTGGGACAACAACACAGTTTCCATTGGGCTACTCAGGTCAGCAACTGCTTCCATGACTATCCCAGGTTTACAATTCTTTATCTCCCACCATATTGCCAATTCTCAACCCCATTGAGGAGTTGTTTTCAGCATGGTGTGGAAGGTGTATGGTCGCAAACCCCATGAAGGTATGGCCCTTCTCCAGGCAATGGAGGAGGCCTGTGGTGACATTCCAGCAGAGTCCTGTCATGGGTGGATGTGTCATGCCAGAAGATATTTCCCCCACTGTCTGGCCATGGAGAATATCGCCTGTGATGTTGATGAAAATCTGTGGTGGGACCAAACAACAGTACTTGTTTCTTGCCTTATGATTGTGATTTTACTGTATTTTTACAGTTTCTTTATCTATTCCGAAACAATTGATCTAACATACTGTACAGTACAGTAGTACAAATAGGACTATTTTTCTTCCTTTGCATATGCAAAATATATTTACTGTATGTTTGCATATTTACTGTATGTGTGCATATGTAGCCGATGTGAAATTGCTAGCTAGTTAGCGGTGGTGCACGCTAGTGGCGTTTCAATCGGTGACGTCACTTGCTCTGAGACCTTGAAGTAGTGGTTCCTGGTTCGTCCCTGGTTCGCGCCCAGGTCGGGGCGAGGGGACGGGAGTAAAGTCTATACTGTTACACTTACAGTATGCTGTTTGTCATGTATTGATTGATGTTGAAATATAAAACTTGCATTGGTGTTCCTTTCTTGTTTGAGTACATGCAAACAATATACAGTATGACAACAAAATCTTGGTCTTCACACTGAAATAAGCTCTGATAGTAGTGTTTTGAATATGTCACATCGGTTGTCACTAAGTTAGATACATTTGATGTGTGTGTGTGTCTCATTTGTATGAAGAGTTTCATTTTGAAGATAAAAATAATGGTCACACTAGCTTTATCTAAAATGTAATTGTTATTTTTAGTGTTGATAAGCCCATGGGTATAAAATAAAAAGCATGAACCACTAGGAAACCCACTCATTGGTCGCTTCCCACCCAGAAGAACCTCTCTACAAATCGTTCCCCCTTCCCCAGCCCCCCTCCCCCCTAGCCCTTCCGTCCCGGTTCCCCCAACCTGCACTATAATTACGGGGTTGCAGCATAACGGCAAGTGGCAGCCTTACATATGAAATCTTTTAATCAGCATATTTTTGGTCTTAAGGTATTAACAAAAAAATAATACTGTAAAACAAAATAAGTAACCAATTCAGACCATTACAGTTAAGTTAGCAGAATCGACGAGTAAGGGTAATGAAGAAGAAAAAACCCAGAATGAAAACAAAAAGAAGATATGAAAGAAAGCCTTAATGCCTTATACTAGAATCCCCCCAAAATGAATTTTATATAATAACAATATGATTCTAGGCTATTTTGGTAATGGTAAAAATAGCTGCTAGCCATGTGTTTTTTTCTCAGTAAGCAAAAATGATGATCTTCTATTTTTAGCTGATACATATCAAACTGGAATAACTCAAATAAAATCAAAGTTTATTTGTCACCTGACAGAATACAACAGGGTGTGAACCATACAGCGAAATGCTTACTTATAAGCTCTTCCTCAACAATGCGGAGTTCAATATCAGAGGTACCAAATAGAAATAGGATCACTATATCACTAATAGGATCAAATAGAAAAACATGGAAACAACACTAGAGGAGATAAAAATAAAAGCACATGAGAAATAAAACACACAAAAATGTAAGCTATATACTGTACAAGGCCAATGTGCAGGGATATGGTGTAAGTTGAGGTAATATACCCATACATGTAGGCAGGGGTAAAAAGTGACTAGGCAGCCGGATAAGTAATAATAAATAGAAGCAGCATGGAGGCGCTATAGGAGGAGCTATAGGAGGACGGGCTCAATGTAATGGCTGGAATGGAATTCATGGAACGGAGTCAAACATCTGGTTTCCATATGTTTGATGTGTTTGATACCATTCCATTTATTCCATTCCAGCCATTATAATGAGCCCTTCCTCCTATAATGAGCCCACACCAGCATCCTCTAAGGTGTGTGTAAGTGTGTGAGTGTGTGTTTGTGTGTGCGCTGTGTGCGTGCGCATATGTGTGTGTGAGAGAGAGTGACAGTGTGTGTGGATAGAGACCTGAGAGTGTGCATAAAGTCAGTGCAGACTGAGTAAATGCAGCTAGACGATGGATGGGGGGTGAACAGCCATTGGTTAGCTATTCAGCAGTCTAATGTCTTGGAGATAGAAGCTGTCTCTGAGCTTGTTGGTCCGAGACCTGATGCTCCTGTACCTTTTTCCAGATGGTAGTGGAGACAACAGTACATTGCTGGGTTGGCTGAAGTCTTTGGCAATTTTCCGGGTCTTCCTCATACACTGCCTGATATAAATGTCCTGGATGGCAGGGAGCTTAGCCCTAGTGATGTACTGGGCCGTCCGCACCACCCTCTGTAGGGCCTTGCAGTCGAGGGAGCCTACTAACATCGTGTAGTCAGCAAACTTGATGATGGTGTTGGAGTCGTGCGTGGCCATGTAGTAGTGTGTGAACAGGGAGTACAGAAAGGGACTAAGCACATCCCCTTGGGGGGCCTGCGTGTTGAGGATCAGTGCGTGGTGGAGGTGTTGTTGCTTATCCTCACCACCTGGGGTTGGCCCATCAGGAAGTCCAGGATCCTGTTGCAGAGCGAGGTGTTCAGCCCCAGGGTCCCAACAAAGATGGTTTATCATGAAGATGCCTAGAAACTGCTTCTCCAGTAGAAATCCATGATCACACTTGTAGGCGATGTCCTGGCGATGTTAGCTAGCTAAGCTCATGCGCAGAAACACGGTCGTGTGGAACTGTCGTGTCACACTGTAGTCAAAGATTAATGTTGTAGGTTACACTGGCAAGTATAAGAATACTTGCCACGGCATATTATTGAACTACACAGTGGATTGTTTCACATGGGGGAGATGTGAGAAGCTAAAAGGTTAGCTTGCTTGCTGTTTTTAGCCAGCTAGCCAGCAAGCTGCTAGCGGAGTAGCCTACAGCCAACTGGCAGGCACAAAATGAGGTAAACTAAAAACAAATCTAAAATTTCATTACATCCCACTGGCCACAAACTGCTTGAATCAACGTTGTTTCAACATATTTTGTCAACATATTGTCATGTGGAAAATATATTGGATTTGAAAAAAGTAATCAAAGTGGTTTTGAGGGTAAAATTTCAATCAAAGAATTATGTCATCATGGTAACCACATTTCAACATAGACAAACTTTGTACAAAATATGTTTAATTTGTACCTTTAAAGCTGCAATATATAACTTTTTAGAAGCGTTAGATCTGTTCTATGTGCGCTATTTCTATGCTCCTCGTTCTTAGTTTTTTTGTTGTTACGTCTTATACTTCCTGTTTTGTAAACCAGCTTCAAACAGCTGAAAATACAATATTTTTGGTTATGGAAAATATATTTCACAGTGGTTAAAATGGTACAATGATTATCTACACTATACTTCCTTGTTTTGTCACATAAACTACTAGAATTGTAGCAACCAGGAAATGGCGGAGCAATTTCAGCATAGTGCATCTTTAAAACAACGTCAGATCTTCAATGTTATATCAACAATTAGAAAAAAAAAGCAGTCTGGGCAGCATCTCCTACTGGAGCATAGATCTATCTACAGCTACCCTTTGGTCTCCCATCCAGGGTTTACACCAAGCCCAGCTTAGCGATGATCTTTGTCAGTAACTATTACCAATGTGCTATCGTGATATTGATTGTTAACCTTTCTAGCGCAGGCGTTTCGCTAGCGGAACCCCTCGACAACATTCCACTGAAAAGGCAGCGTGCGAAATTCAATTTTTTTTTTTTTATATATATAACTTTTACACATTAACAAGTCCAATACAAAAAAGAATTTACAGCGAAAGCACAACATATGTGTCAGAGCCAAGTCACAAAAACACACAGCCATTTTTCCAGCCAAAGATAGGAGTCACAAAAAGCAGAATATAGATAAAATGAATCACTAACCTTTGATGATCTTTGATGATCTTCATCAGATGACACTCATAGGACATCATGTTACTCAATGTTTTGTTCGATAATGTGCATATTTATTTCCAAAAATCTCAGTTTACATTGGCGCGTTACAGTAATGTTTTGATTCCAAAACATCCAGTGATTTTGCAAATAGCCACATCAAATCCCAGAAATACTCATAATAAACATTGATAAAAGATACAAGTGTTATTCACAGAATTAAAGATAGACTTCTCCTTAATGCAACCGCTGTGTCAGATTTCACAAAAACTTTACGGAAAAAGCATAATCTGAGTACGGAGCTCAGAGCCCAATCCAGCCAAAGAAATATCCGCAATGTTGGAGTCAACAGAAGTTAGAAATAACATAATAAATATTCACTTACCTTTGATGATCATCATCTGAATGCACTCCCAGGAATCCCAGTTCGACAATAAATTACTGATTTGTTCCATAAAGTCCATAATTTATGTCCAAATAGCCACTCGTGTTAAACCCAGTGATCCATCTTCAGGAGGCACAAGCACTACGTCCAGACAAAAACTAGAAAAGTTCCATTACAGGTCGTAGAAACATCTCTAACGATGTATGATGTATCGATAACGATGTATCAATCTTTAGGATGTTTTTAACCTGTTAGAGCTCTAGGGGCGCTATTTCATTTTTGGATAAAAAACGTTCCCGTTTTAAGCGCGATATTTTGTCACAAAAAGATGCTCGACTATGCTTATTCTTGACAGTTTTGGAAAGAAAACACTCTTAAGTTTCAGAATCTGCAAAGATTTTGTCTGTAAGTGCCCCAGAACTCATTCTACAGGCGAAACCAAGATGATGCATCACCCAGGAATTAGCAGAATTTCTGAAGCTCTGTTTTCCATTCTCTCCTTATATGGCTGTGATTGCGCAACGAATGAGCCTACACTTTCTGTCGTTCGCCCAAGGTCTTAGCAGCATTGTGACGTATTTGTAGGCATATCATTGGAAGATTGACCATAAGAGACTACATTTTCCAAGTGTCCGCCTGGTGTCCTGCGTCGAATTCGGTGCGCAATTGCCAGCTGCTTCTACTTTACCATTTGATTCAGGGGAGAAAGCATGTGTCCAAGAACGATGTATCAATGAAGAGATATGTGAAAAACACCTTGATGATTGATTCTAAACAACGTTTGCCATGTTTTCAGTCGATATTATGGAGTTAATTTGGAAAAAAGTTTGCGTTTTGAGGACTGAATTTTCGGATTTTTTTTGGTAGCCAAATGTGATGTATATGCTAACGCTAGCTAGCTACTTTTACACAAATGATTGTTTTCCTATGGTTGAGAAGCATATTTTGAAAATCTGAGATGACAGTGTTGTTTACAAAAGGCTAAGCTTGAGAGATGGCATATTTATTTCATTTCATTTGCAATTTTCATAAATAGTTAACGTTGTGTTATGCTAATGAGCTTGCTGATAGATTTACACAATCCTGGATACAGGGGTTTTTTCATAGCTAAACGTGACGCAGAAAACGGAGCGATTTGTCCTAAACAAATAATCTTTCAGGAAAAACTGAACATTTGCTATCTGAGAGTCTCCTCATTGAAAACATCTGAAGTTCTTCAAAGGTAAATGATTTTATTTGAATGCTTTTCTGTTTTTTTGTGTAAATGTTGCCAGCTGAATGCTAATGCTAAATGCTACGTTAGCCATCAATACTGTTACACAAATGCTTGTTTTGCAATGGTTGAGAAGCATATTTTGAAAATCTGAGATGACAGTGTTGTTAACAAAAGGCTAAGCTTGAGAGCTAGCATATTTATTTCATTTCATTTGCGATTTTCATGAATAGTTAACGTTGCGTTATGGTAATGAGCTTGAGTCTGTATTCACGATCCCGGATCCGGGATGGGGAGATCAGAAAGGTTAACATAAAACTTCAATAATGTTCCAACCGGAGAATTCCATTGTCTGTAGAAAAGCATTGGAACGAGAGCTAACTCTGTCGGGACCGTGCGTCACGAGCCTGAGACACTCTGCCAGACCACTGACTCATTCAGCTCCCATTCCCCCCTCCTTTATAGCAGAAGCCTGAAACAAGTTTCTAAAGATGGTTGACATCTAGTGGAAGCCTTAGGAAGTGCAACTTGACCCCATAGACACAGTGTATTTGGTAGGCCAAGCTTTGAAAAACTTCAAACCTCAGATTTCCCACTGCCTGGTTGGGTTTTTCTCAGGTTTTTGCCTGCCATATGAGTTCTGTTAACCTCTCTGATCTCCCCATCCCGGATCCGGTATCGTGAATACAGACTCAAGCTCATTACCATAACGCAACGTTAGCTATTCATGAAAATCGCAAATGAAATGAAATAAATATGCCATCCCTCAAGCTTAGCCTTTTGTAAACAACACTGTCATCTCAGATTTTCAAAATATGCTTCTCAACCATAGGAAAACAATCATTTGTGTAAAAGTAGCTAGCTAGCGTAGCATTTAGCGTTAGCATTAGCGTTAGCATCCAGCACGCAACATTTCAACAAAAACATAAAATCCTTAAAATAAAATAATTTACCTTTGAAGAACTTCGGATGTTTTCAATGAGGAGACTCTCAGTTAGATAGCAAATGCTCAGTTTTTTCCAAAAAGATTATTTGTGTATTAGAAATAGCTCCGTTTTGTACATCACATTTGGCTACAAAAAAACCCAGAAAATTCAGTCCTCAAAATGCGAACTTTTTTACAAATTAACTCCATAATATCGACTGAAAACATGGCAAACGTGGTTTAGAATCAATCCTCAAGGTGTTTTTCACATATCTCTTCGATGATATATCGTTCGTGGAAGCATGGTTTCTCCTCTCAATCAAATGGAAAAATACTTGCAGCTGGCTTTGCGCACCAATTTCGACGCAGGACACCAGGCGGACACTTGGAAAATGTAGTCTCTTATGGTCAATCTTCCAATGATATGCCTACAAATGCGTCACAATGCAGCCGACATCTTGGGGAAACGGCAGAAGGTCTAAGCTTATTCCTGTCGCATTCACAGCCATATAAGGAGACATTAGAAAACAGAGCTTCAGAAATTCTGCTCATTTCCTGTTTGACGTTTCATCTTGGTTTCGCCTGTAGAATGAGTTCTGGGGCACTTACAGACAATATCTTTGCAGATTCTGAAACTTCAGAGTGTTTTCTTT
The DNA here is from genome assembly GCF_013265735.2 of Oncorhynchus mykiss. Classification (NCBI taxonomy): domain Eukaryota; kingdom Metazoa; phylum Chordata; class Actinopteri; order Salmoniformes; family Salmonidae; genus Oncorhynchus; species Oncorhynchus mykiss. Next base: position 37,952,730 of record NC_048570.1, read on the forward strand.
CAAAAAAAAAAGAATATGCATAGTCGAGCATCTTTTCGTGACAAAATAAAACGGGAACGTTTTTTATCCAAAAATGAAATAGCGCCCCTAGAGATCCAACAGGTTAAACTCACAGACATCATTCAAACAGTTTTAGAAACTTCAGAGTGTTTTCTATCCAATACTACTAATGATATGCATATATCTGGGACTGAGTAGGAGGCAGTTTACTCTGGGCACACATTTCATCCAAAGTGAAAATGCTGCCCCCTATCCCAAACAGGTTTAAAAACAAAATAGATTCACTATCTAAGTTACTCCAAATGGTAGGTTTAACAGAGGAAATTAAATGTTACCATCCTTTATCAATAATGTGTTATCAATTATGCTATTTAGGCCTATATATCAAATATGGAAAATAAGTATTTGGTCACCTACAAACAAGCAAGATTTCTGGCTCTCACGGACCTGTAACTTCTTCTTTAACTTCTTCGATATAGGGGGCGCTCTTTTAATTTTTGGATGAAAAACGTTCCCGTTTTAAACAAGATATTTTGTCACGAAAAGATGCTCGACTATGCATATAAAGCTTTAGAAAGCTTTAGAAAGAAAACACTCTGACGTTTCCAAAACTGCAAAGATATTGTCTGTGAGTGCCACAGAACTGATGTTACAGAAAAAACCCAGATAAAAATACAATCAGGAAGTGCCGCATTTTTTGAAACCGCCTCATGGCAATGACTCCTTATATGGCTGTGGAGGAGCTAGGAGTCAGCTTACCTTTTCCACGTTTTCCCCAAGGTGTCTGCAGCATTGTGACGTATTTGTAGGCATATCATTGGAAGATTGACCATAAGAGACTACATTTACCAGGTGGTCGCTTGGTGTCCTCCGTCGCAATTATTGCGTAATCTCCAGCTGCAGTACTTTTCAGTTTTCTTCTGATGAGAAGCCAGCTGCCACCACTGATAGATTATCGAATAGATATGTGAAAAACACCTTGAGGATTGATTCTAAACAACGTTTGCCATGTTTCTGTCGATATTATGGAGCTAATTTGGAAAAAAGTTTGGCGTTGTAAGTGACTGCATTTTCATTTTTTTTTCTTAGCCAAACGGGATGAACAAAACGGAGCTATTTCTCTTACACAAATAATATTTTTGGAAAAAATGAACATTTGCTATCTAACTGAGAGTCTTGTCATTGAAAACATCCAAAGTTCTTCAAAGGTAAATGATTTTATTTGAATGCTTTTCTTGTTTTTGTGAAAATGTTGCCTGCTGAATGCTAGGCTTAATGCTATGCTAGGCTATCAATACTCTTACACAAATGCTAGTGTAGCTTTGGTTAAAGAATATTTTGAAAATCTGAGATGACAGTGTTGTTAACAAAAGGCTAAGCTTGTGTTTCAATATACATATTTCATTTCATTTGCGATTTTCATGAATAGGAAACGTTGCGTTATGGTAATGAGCTTGAGGATATGATTACGCTCCCGGATACGGGATTGCTCGACGCTAGAGGTTAAGAGGCTCCTCTGTCCTCCACTTGTTACCTGTATTAATGGAACCTGTTTGAATTTGTTATCAGTATAAAAGACACCTGTCCACAACCTCAAACAGTCACACTCCAAACTCCACTATGGCCAAGACCAAAGAGCTGTCAAAGGACACCAGAAACAAAATTGTAGACCTGCACCAGGCTGGGAAGACTGAATCTGCAATAGGTAAGCAGCTTGGTTTGAAGAAATCAACTGCGGGAGCAATTATTATGAAATTGAAGACATACTAGACCACTGATAATCTCCCTCGACATGGGGCTCCACGCAAGATCTCACCCCGTGGGGTCAAAATGATCACAAGTGAATAACCTGCAGAGAGTTGGGACCAAAGTAACAAAGCCTACCATCAGTAACACACTACGCCGCCAGGGACTCAAATCCTGCAGTGCCAGACGTGTCCCCCTGCTTAAGCCAGTACATGTCCAGGCCCGTCTGAAGTTTGCTAGAGAGCATTTGGATGATCCAGAAGAAGATTGGGAGAATGTCATATGGTCAGATGAAACCAAAATATAACTTTTTGGTAAACACTAAACTCATCGTGTTAGGAGGACAAAGAATGCTGATTTGCATCCAAAGAACACCATGCCTACTGTGAAGCATGGGGGTGGAAACATCATGCTTTGGGGCTGTTTTTCTGCAAAGGGACCAGGACGACTGATCCATGTAAATGAAAGAATGAATGGGGCCATGTATCGTGAGATTTTGAGTGAAAACCTCCTTCCATCAGCAAGGGCATTGAAGATGAAAGGTGGCTGGGTATTTCAGCATGACAATGATCCCAAACACACTGCCCGGGCAACGAAGGAGTGGCTTCGTAAGAAGCATTTAAAAGGTCCTGGAGTGGCCTAGCCTGTCTCCAGATCTCAACCCCATAGAAAATCTTTGGAGGGAGTTGAAAGTCCGTGTTGCCCAGCAACAGCCCCAAAACATCACTTCTCTAGAGGAGATCTGCATGGAGGAATGGGCCAAAATACCAGCAACAGTGTGTGAAAACCTTGTGAAGACTTACAGAAAACGTTTGACCTCTGTCATTGCCAACGAAGGGTATATAACAAGTATTGAGATAAACTTTTGTTATTGACCAAAAACGTATTTTCCACCATAATTTGTAAATAAATTCATAAAAAATCCTACAATGTGATTTTCTGGATTTGTTTTCTCATTTTGTCTGTCATAGTTGAAGTGTACCTATGATGAAAATTACAGGCCTCTCTCATCTCTTTAAGTGGGAGAACTTGCACAATTGATGGCTGACTAAAAACTTTTTTGCCCCACTGTACCTCCATCCTGACGTCTGCCAAAGGCCCTTCTGCTAACTTAATAGCCCCAGTCTACTAACTGCTAGCTTGCTAGCACCGGTCTGCTAACTGTTAGCTTGCTTGACCCGAATCTGCTAATTGCTAGCTTGCTTGCCCCGGTCTGCTAACTGCTTGCTTGCTAACCTGGTCTGCTAGCTTGCTGGCCCCGGTCTGCTAACTGCAAGCTTGTTAACCCCGGCCTACTAACTGCTAGCTTGTTAGCACCGGCTTGCTAACTGTCGGAATGCCATGTCCTCAACCAGCCCAACCACTCACTGGACAAATATGTTCACTTGACTACGCATGCCTCTCTCTAATATCAATATGCCTCATCCATTACTGTCCTGGTTAGTGATTACTGTCTTATTTCACTGTAGAGCCTCTAGCCCTGCTCAATATGCCTTAATTAACCATGTTGTTCCACCTCCTACATATGCGATGACATCACCTGGTTTAAACGTCTCTAGAGACTATATCGCTCTCATTACTCAATGCCTAGGTTTACCTCCAATGTACTCACATCCTACCCTACCTTTGTCTGTACACTATGCCTTGAATCTATGCTATCATTACCAGAAACCTGCTCCTTTTACTCTCTGTTCCGAACGTGCTAGAGGGCCAGTTCGTATAGCCTTTAGCCGTACCCTTATCCTACTTCTCCTCTGTTCCTCTGGTGATGTAGAGGTTAATCCAGGTCCTGCAATGCCTAGCTTCACACCCCCTCCCCAGGTGCTCTCATTTGTTGACTTCTGTAACCGTAAAAGCCTTGGTTTCATGCATGTTAACATTAGCAGCCTACTCCCTAAGTTTGTTTTACTCACTGCTTTAGCACACTCTGCTAACCCGGATGTCTTAGCCGTGTCTGAATCCTGGCTTAGGAAAACCACCAAAAACCCTGAAATCTCTATCCCTAACTATAACATTTTCTGCCAAGACAGAACTGCCAAAGGGGGCGGTATTGCAATCTACTGCAAAGATAGCCCGCAGAGTTCTGTCTTACAATACAGGTCTGTACCCAAACAATTCGAGCTTCTACTTCTAAAAATGCACCATTCCAGAAACAAGTCTCTCATTGTTGCCGCTTGCTATAGACCACCCTCTGCCCCCAGCTGTGCCCTCGACACCATCTGTGAATTGACTGCCCCCCATCTATCTTTTGAGCTCGAGCTACTAAGTGACCTAAACCGGGACATGCTTAACATCCCGGCCATCCTACAATCTAAGCTTGATGACCTCAATCTCACGCAAATGATCAATGAACCTACCAGGTACAACCCCAAATCCGTAAACACAGGCACCCTCATAGATATAGACATCCTAACTAACTCGCCCTCCAAATACACCTTTTGCTGTTTTCAATCAATATCTCAGCAATCACTGCCTCATTGCCTGCATCCGTAATGGGTCACACTTACCTCATCCCGTCAGTAGAGGATGCCTGGTTATTCTTAAAAAGTGCCTTCCTCACCATCTTAAATAAGCATGCCCCATTCAAAAATTTTAGAACCTGGAATAGATATAGTCCTTGGTTCACTCCAGAGCTGTCTGCCCTTGACCAGCACAAAAACATCCTGTTGCGTTCTGCATCAGCATCGAATAGCCCCCGTGATATGCAACTTTTCAGGGAAGTTAGGAACCAATATACACAGGCAGTTAGGAAAGCTAAGGCTAGCTTTTTCAAACAGAAATTTGCATCCTGTAGTACAAACTCAAAAAAGTTATTGGACACTGTAAAGTCCATGGAGAATAAGAACACCTCCTCCCAGATGCCCACTGCTCTGAGGCTACGAAATACTGTTACCACCGATAAATCCACTATAATTGAGAATTTCAATAAGCATTTCTCTACGGCTGGCCATGCTTTCCACCTGGCAACCATTCCCCGGTCAACTGCCCGGCACCCTCCACAGCAACTCGCCAAAGCCCCCACCATTTCTCCTTCATCCAAATTCAGATAGCTGATGTTCTGAAAGAGCTGCAAAATCTGGACCCCTACAAATCAGCCAGGCAAGACCCTCCCTATCTTTCTAAAATTATCTGCCGAAATTGTTGCAACCCCTCTTTCCTATCGTCTGAGATTCCCAACGATTGGAAAGCTGCTGCGGTCATCCCCCCCTTCAAAGGGAGTGACACTCTAGACCCAAACTGCTACAGACCTATTATATCTATCCTACCCTGTGTTTCTAAAGTCTTCAAAAGCCCTGTTAACAAACAGATTACCGACCATTTCGAATCCCACCTTACCTTCTCTGCTATGAAATCTGGTTTCAGAGCTGGTCATGGGTGCACCTCAGCCACGCTCAAGGTCCTAAACAACATCATAACTGACATCGATAAGAGACATTACTGTGCAGCCGTATTCATCGACCTGGCCAAGGCTTTCGACTCTGTCAATCACAACATTCTTATTGGCAGAATCGACAGCCTTGGTTTCTCAAATGATTGCCTCGCCTGGTTGACCAACTACTTCTCTGATAGAGTTCAGTGTGTCAAATCGGAGGGCCTGTTGTCCGTATCTCTGGCACTCTATGGGGGTGCTACAGGGTTCAATTCTTAGTATGACTCTCTTCTCTGTATACATCAATGATGTCGCTCTTGCTGCTGGTGATTCTCTGATCCACCTCTACGCAAACGACACCATTCTGTATACTTCTGGCCCCTCTTTGGACACTGTGTTAACTAACCTCCAGACAAGCTTCAATGCCATACAACTCTCCTTCCGTGGCCTCCAACTGCTCTTAAATGCAAGTAAAACTAAATGCATGCTATTCAATCGATGACTACTATGGACGGCTCTGACTTAGAATATGTGGACAACTACAAATACCTAGGAGTCTGGTTAGACTGTAAACTCTCCTTCCAGACTCACATTAAGCATCTCCAATCCAAAATTAAATCTAGAATCGGGTTCCTATATCGCAACAAAGCATCCTTCACTCATGCTGCCAAACATACCCTTGTAAAACTGACCATCCTACCGATCCTCGACTTCGGCCATGTCCTCTTTAAAATAGCCTCCAACAAATTGGATGCAGTCTATCACAGTGCCATCCGTTTTGTCACCAAAGCCCCATACAATACCCACCACTGCGACCTGTACGCTCTCGTTGGTTGGCCCTCGCTTCATACTCGTCCCCAAACCCACTGGCTACAGGTTATGTACAAGTCTCTGCTCGGTAAAGCCCCACCTTATCTCAGCTCACTGGTCACCATAGAGGCACCCACTCGTAGCACGCGCTCCAGCAGGTGTATCTCACTGGTCACCCCCAAAGCCAATTCCTCCTTTGGTCGCCTTTCCTTCCAGTTTTCTGCTGCCAATGACTGGAACTAACTGCAAAAATCACTGAAGCTGGAGACTCATATCTCCCTCATTAGCTTCAAGCACCAGCTGTCAGAGCAGCTCACAGATCACTGCACCTGTACATAGCCCATCTGTAAAGAGCCCATCTATCTACCTCATCCCCATACTGTATTTATTTATTTATCTGGCTCCTTTGCACCCCAGTATCTCTACTTGCACATTCATCATCTGCACATCTACCATTCCAGTGTTTAATTGCTATATTGTAATTACTTCACCACTATGGCCTATTTATTGACTTAACTCCCTTATCTTACCTCATTTGCACTCACGGTATACAGTGGGGAGAACAAGTACTTGATACACTGCCGATTTTGCAGGTTTTCCTATTTACAAAGCATGTAGAGGTCTGAAAGCATAGTGATAACACAATGGAAATGGCTGTCTTTTTGAGTGGGTGAATATATGTTGTAATCTCATTGATTAACATCTCAACCAAATATTACTCAATTGTCCACCTTGAAATTACGTGATTTGCCCAGTGGGATGTAGCTATTATTCAAATGTGCAGTTGGTTTAAGATAACAGTGGTGATGATGTTTTCAACGTGATTTTTCTTTGTTTTTATCATCTGCTATCGCCCACAAGTGAATCTTGCTATTTTTGAGAGTCTAGGATTCCGCGCACCAGCGAGGTACACTACATATACAAAGGTATGTGGACACCCCTTCAAATGAGTGGATTTGGATATTTCAGCCACACCCGTTGCTGATAGGTGTATAAAATTAAGCACACTGCCATGCAATCTCAATAGACAAACATTGGCATTAGAATTCTCAGAAGATAGCAGAAACGGGGGGACTTACTCCATTTTAAGGTTAATGCCCATGATTTTGGAATGAGATGGTTGACGAGCAGGTGTCCATATACTTTGTGGTCATGTACTAGTGTATCATGTTACAAAAAGGTGCGCGTTGCTCCAAAATATTCGATTCCACCCAAGCGCACGCACACGTGCTAAATAACGGAGTGAAGTGAGTGGAGAGCTTAAGAGTCAAGGTTTCTATGTTGTGTACCAATAATTAATCTTGACTAACATGAGGTATGGGTCTGTTACTGCTTTGTTGCACTGGGCCTAGGAGAGTAACTGGGAGAGTAAGTGTAAATTATACATTGACCGCCCCAGCCTTAATACATACATGTCTGAAGATGAATAAAGGCCCGTGCTTGATCAAAACAAGGTCTCTCAAGTTGACATAATAAGCATTTTGCAAGAAAAACATACAGTATGTACAGTAGCGTCCTGTCCAGGGGATGTACTTGTACATAAGGCGGCCTCACGCTACAGAAACAGGAGATGGGCCATTCTGGCTCGGACAAGGCGTACTTACTTATACGTACAGTTGTCCTGCTCCATAACACTCCAATTTAATGGACCCTGCTGCTGCTGCCACGCCCCAACCATAGAGACGAATACAGTATTCATCTCTACACTCCCATCCCTTTAGCCAAGGACAGGAAGAAACAGAGGGAGCTCATTGTGGCCTTAAGTCCCAAAGGGGACAAAGAGGATTCAGTTAAGGAAAATCCCGGCTCTCACTCACTTGTAGACTCTGGCGTTGTACTTCCTCTCTCCGGGGAAACCGAACATGCCACAGATGACTCTGCTGTTGTGCTTGGTCCACTCCACATCACAGATTTGCTTCCACTTCCCTCCGTCCTTCACCTCCACGTAGCCCTCCGTCACTGGGATGCGCTTGCGATATGACGACAGAATGGCCCGGATACGCACGTCCTCCACCTGAATGTTTAAACTCTGTGAACAAAAACGTGCATATTTGAGTATATGAGTGTCAGCTAATACAATATATCTGCTATGACTTTCAGTGATTGAATGAGCAAGGTATTGAGCATATCAGATGCGTTAATAGGTGGTAGGGTTCATTTCACATTCATAGACGAAGATGCATCTGTATTGTAAAAATGTAAGTCATTATAAATTATAGGTCTCTTCCCCTGTGGTCCTCTATGGCCCTCTCTTACTCTATGGTCTTTTCCTTATCATCTTCAAAATAACCACTCCACATGTGAGTACATTTGGCCGTTTTCCCTTGTTACATAATCGTATACCGAAGGCATCGACCCCCCCTCGGCACTCTAATTGCATTCCCTCGTAAAGCATCTACAGTATACCCAAACCTTTTTACAATCCCATCACCTAATTAATGACAGCTCAGACCCAGCTGTAACTGCAACTGCTTGGCAACAAGGAAATCAAAGGAGTGACCATGGCAACTCATACAACACTTTCTATCACATTTTAAAGGGTGTCACTGGAAAGATGCTGGTAGGTGACGAAAGCCCAGTCTGGGGTCAAAACGTTGGCCTATTAAACACTTCCGTAGCATTTTACCAGTGTGCAGATTCATTTTTTGTTCTAGATAGAGAAAAACACCCACAAAGCATTATGATTGGTTGTAAAATCAATGGCAACTCTCCACCAAAGATCTTCCATTTACTGTAATATTACAAGAAATAAGATTTGAATATTGTTCCACTTATTGAACCATCTGTGGTGAGAGTGACATGCTGACTTGCCTGAGGTGTTTCTCTCTTCTCCTGAAAGCATTTCCAGATCAATACTGTATCATTTCAAAGGCAGCATATATCTGTCTACATGTCTGTCTGTGTCAAAAAGTAACTTGGAGACCTTCCTCTGTGATGCCTGTTGGGGGTTTGAATAAACAGCCTCTCTTCCAAAACCCCAACCCACATTCCTGCGCTATGTGACTGTGTAGGCCATGGGCAACAGAGGAGAGAAGTACTGTCTGATGGATATTTGTCTTTTCTTAGCGGATAGGCTGAGAAAGGTCTGGCTGAGACACAAATCAAACCCAGGTCCTGTCCTCTCAGACCTAAAGCCACTGGCTTGTGTCTCAAATGGAACCCTATTCCCAATGTAGTGTACTACTTTTGACCAGGGCCCATAGGGCCAGTTACATCTCCATGGAAAGGTTTTCCTGAAATGTCATTGACATCATTCCACAGAAATGTTCAGATGCCACCGAACCACAGAGAAACTGAAAAAGCTCAGTCTACTCTTTCCTCGACTGTTTTTTCCCAAAGACGACCACATTAACTCCAACAGTCCCACCATAGTGCTGGTGTGTTTAGGACATCTAACCCCTTTAAAACATTGTGTGTTTAAGCTTCAGACTTCTGGGTTGTATCATTGGATTTGTCTATTTTCAATTTCATCTGCAACCATTGATACAGTACCAACCATTAGTCTGTGTTATTAATGGGGGCTGAGCTAAAGCAATGTTTGTGAGACAAGGGTGGATCCTGAAGGGGCCCGGGGCCAGGACTTTTTTACAAAAACCTCTGTAGAATGTTTTGAGCTACAAACTATTTTACTATCTATGAAACTCTAAGACTCTCATGAACACACAGGTAATATGTTTTGCTCTATGATGCTCACAAGGGTCACAATGATTGCTAAACGGTAAGGGGTTCTTCTACATAGAAGATCATAGGAAATCCCAGGACAGTTTCGAGTTTCATGTTTTATTAGTTGTATGTACAGGATACACATGGTATACACCGTCCAACGAAATGGTTACTTACAGGTTCTTTCTCAACAATTCTACAACAATAAGAAATAAGAAAACATAATAATAGGAGCATAAAGTAAATGGCTCAGTAGAATAGAATAAATATTTAAGCATAGAGTGCATTTGGAAAGTATTCTGACCCCTTGACTTTTTCCACATTTTGTTGTTACAGCCTTATTCTAAAATAGATTACATATAATTTTTCCATCATCAATCATCAATCTACAGACGATACCCCATGTTAATACATGTTTGCAAATGTATTAAACATAAAAAACTGAAATATCACATTTCCATAAGTATTTAGACCCTTTACTCAGTACTTTGTTGAAGCCCGTTTGGCAGAGATTACAGCCTGGAGTCTTCTTGGGTATGACGCTACAAGCTTGGCACAACTGTACTTGGAGAGTTTCTCCCATTCTTCTCTGCAGATCCTCTCAAGCTCTGTCAGGTTGGATGGGGAGCGTGGTTGGATGGGGAGTGTTGCTGCACAGCAACGAGAGCCCTCACCTCAACCCCATCAAACACCTTTGGGATGAATTGGAATGCCTATTGCGAGCTAGGCCTAATCGCTTAACATCAGTACCCGACCTCACTAATGCTAGTGGCTGAATGGAAGCAAGTCCCTGCAGAAATGTTCCAACATCTAGTGGAAAGCCTTCCCAGAAGAGTGGAAGCTGTTATAGCAGCAAAGGGGGACCAACTCCATATTAATACCCATGATTTTGGAATGAGATGTTCGACGAGCAGGTGTCCACAAACTTTCATCCGTAGGCTAGGTTGTAGCAGCCTCATGATGGGTATAGTGGAAATTGGAGTATCTAAACCTATCAATGTTAATATAAAAGCCATGCTCATAAAAAAAATGTCCTCCCTAATCTTAAACAGCACCCGACCGCCACTGTAGTGTCTATAATACTGTAATAAGCTCACATCGTTGCTGTCACAAAGTTGTCACTGACTATGTGGAGATTAATTTCCCACTGAGCAAACTATTTCTGTACTTACATCATTCATATAAATTAATTTGATCAGGTTCTTGCTCTGGAGGACCTTATTTTTTCATTCACATTCGTCAATAAAACGAATGAATGTAACTCTTTATGTCAAATTGTTTCACATTCTACTTGTAGCCATGGTTGTCCTGAAAAGAACATGGTAAAACACTTCATTGTACGGTTAAATATAAGGGCTGGACATGCATATAAAAGAAAGTCAGATAAATGAAAAGTCAATATTTGCTGGGATATCTGCAGTGATAGGATTAACCAGTGAGTGGAGCGAAGAGATGCAGCATGCTGAGGATGTAAAACTATCTGGGGGTTCCAACCCTGTGACATGACAACATGATAATTGAGGAAACTGTGGTGATCGCGACCTTGTCTGTTTTAGATTATCCCTGGTTAAAAGCAACCAAGGTTGCCTCCCAAATGGCCCGCTATTTCCCCATGTAGTGCAGTTGCTTTTAACCAGGGCCCATAGTGACCTTCAAGCAGGATTCTCGCAAATAACAGACTTATCACCTCCTCCAGAACTTTACATTAATAGTGAACAGGTATAGTACTTAACAATAATAACATGACCTGACTCCAAAACATATTACAGAGATGAATACACAGACAGAAGATACAACTGCTCTGACAGGCATGATATAATAAAAATACAATTTCCTCCCAACAGACTTATACTGGCCAAGACAAACACTATCCCTAGCTAATAACTCTAACATACAGGATTTACCTGTACGGATGAAGCAGTCTCTCAAGCTGTACTTAAATCTAACAGTCTTACATAGAAGCCAGTCATCAAAATATTATTCTGAATACCCCTCCTCTTTAATTTGTTTTGCTGTGAAAGAAAGGAGTGAACTTGTTTCAGTAACTGAAACTCACATGGCAACCCAACCTCCACCTTCCCTCCTTGCTATTGGGTACCCAACCCCTTTAATGATTGACTTCCTGTTTAGAGTTCAAGACTGCACTTTCCTCTGTGCCTCATTCAAATGTCTAGAAAATAAATGCCTGTTGATTGCAGCGGTGGTGTGGTAGAAAAGCACAGCAGAAAAACAGCAGCCGGTGAGATACTTCTAACATATGTGGCCTGTTTCTATGTTTCCAGAAATTGGCAGCGGGGGGGGGGGGGGGGGGGGGTGCAGCAGATGGAAAAGCCATTAGTGGGATACGTCTTTGTGAGGAGGTAGAGAGAGGACCAAAGGAGAGGAAGCAAGTGGCCCCTCTCTCTGGCTGTCTCATTGTTGCTATCATCCAGAATCAATTAGTTAATATATGATGTCTATATACAGTGGCTTGTGAAAGTCTTTACCACCCTTCACATTTGTCCTATGTTCTTCACATTTGTCCAACCTGGAATTAAAATATATTTTTTTGGTGGGGGGGGGGGGGGGTTGTATCATTTACACAATATGCCTACCACTTTGAAGATGCAAAATATGTTTTATTGGGGAACAAACAATAAATAAGACAACAAAAAAAACAGAAAACTTGAGCGTGCATAACTATTCACCCCCCAAAGCCAATACTTTGTAGAGACCCCTTTTGCAGCAATCTCAGCTGCCAGTCTCTTGGGATATGTCTCTATAAGCTTGGCACATCTAGCCATGGGTATTTTTACCCATTCTTCAAGGCAAAACTGCTCCAGCTCTTTCAAGTTGGATGGGTTCCGCTGGTGTACAACAATCTTTAAGTCATACCACAGATCCTCAATTGGATTGAGGTCTGGGCTTTGACTAGGCCATTACAAGACATTTAAATGTTTTCCCTTAAACCACTTGTGTTGCTTTAGCAGTATGCTTAGGGTCATTGTCCTGCTGGAAGGTGAACCTCTGTCCCAGTCTCAAATCTCTGGAGGACTGAAACAGGGTTCCCTCAAGCATTTCCCTGCATGTAGCCATCTACCATTCATTCAATTCTGACCAGTTTCCCAGGCCCTGCCGATGAAAAACACCTATCATCTCGGGGTGATGAGAGGTGTTGGTTTTGCACCAGACATAGCGTTTTTCTTGATTGCCAAAAAGCTACATTTTAGTCTCATCTGACCAGAGTACCTTCTTCCATATGTTTGGGGAGTCTCCCACATGCCTTTTGGTGAACACCAAATGTATTTGTTTATTTTTTTCTTTAAGCAATGGCTTTTTTTCTGGCCACTCTTCCGTAAATTTCAGCTCTGTGCAGTGTACAACTTAGTGGTCCTATGGACAGATACTCCAATCTCCGCTGTGGAGCTTTGCAGCTCCTTCAGGGTTATCTTTGGTCTCTTTGTTGCCTCTCTGATAAATGCCCTCCTTGCCTGGTCTGTGAGTTTTGGTGGGTGGGCCTCTCTTGGCAAGTTTGTTGTGGTGCCATATTCTTTACATTTTATAATAATGGATTTAATGGTGCTCTGTGGGATGTTCAAAGTTTTTGATAATTTTTTATAACCCAACCCTGATCTGTACTTCTCCACAACTTTGTCCCTGACCTGTTTGGAGAGCTCATTGGTCTTCATGGTGCCGCTTGCTTGGTGCCCCTTGCTTAGTGGTGTTGCAGACTCTGGGGCCTTTCAGAACAGGTATATATACTGAGATCATGTGACAGATCATGTGACACTTAGATTGCACACAGGTGGACTTTTTTAAACTAATTATGTGACTTCTGAAGGTAATTGGTTGCACCAGATCTTATTTAGGGGCTTCATAGCAAAGGGGGTGAATACAATTGCACACACCAATTTTCCATTTTTAAGATTTTTTTTAAACAAGTTATTTTTTAAATTTCACTTCACCAATTTGGACTATTTTGTGTATGTCCATTACATGAAATCCCCCCCAAAACATTTAAATTACAGGTTGTAATGCTACAAAATAGAAAAAATGCCAAGGGGAATAAATATTTTTCAAGGCACTGTAGCAACATAATGGCAATTTATTATAATGTAAATGAGAAAGGAATATCTCATCAACTTTTAGTTTGTCAATCAAATATCATCTTTCAGGAAAGCTCATTGAGCTGTGATTCTCTTTTGCTCCTGACTGCTCCATGAAATCAATGTAGTGCATTTGTAACTACCATTGGTAGTTGAAGAGAATATGTCATTCAACTAAACAAGTTCAATGAGGTCCTTTGGAATGAGACCAGACTGAGTGTGTCATTCTAACCCTCCGGGCTTGGATTTGAACAGAATGTAACTGCCATGAATTGAGTCTTTCAACTCATTTTCTGGTGTCAGAATGATTTAGAGCTATCTTACGCATTGACCACAGGACAGAAGAATCAGCCAACCCACTCTGCACACACTGGTTGAATCAACGTTGTTTCCACGTCACTTCAATTAAATTACATTGAACTAACGTGGAATAGACATTGCATTGACATCTGTGCCCAGTGAGAAGCTCCAACCGGAGAGCAAAAATATCTCCACAAGGGCTAACACTGACAATTGTACTATTTGTGAGGGTTTATTATGTAGGCTACAATAGTCCATTCCCAGAATCATACACTAGAAAGTGAGCTTGGGGCATTCGTTCTAAAATGTCACATCCACAAAGATGTTTGTTGCCCTTGAGAAATGAACTGAAATATGCATTTCAAATGCAACTGAAACCAATAAGACATGCCAATGAAACACGAGGGAAAACGAATGCAAACATTCAGATTCAAGTGTCACTTGCACACTCAGTACTAAGGCGCAATACTCTTTATGGCAAGGATGTCCGTTTGGAGCAATTAGACAATGGTGTGACTTAGTGTGTAATCTTCAATTATCCTACTTCTCATCATCTCAGGCCAGACTGTAACCTCAAGCCTCCACCAAAACACAGTGCTAATGCCAGCAAAAACAATGGCAATGGAGCCTGCAGCACATGGTTCCAATAGAGACCCCGAACTCCATTGACTTCTTACAGAATTCACCAAATATCCTTGTGAAACGGGGTTACATAGACATTCCAAGTGAGAGAACAAATCATTTCTCTAGAACATCACAACAGTATTGAGCTAAAGTGACTTCCTGGGATCAAGTTTTCCCCTCCCTGGGCTTACTGCATCTGTTTCAAGATCACATGTGATGTGCTGACCAGACAAGCGCTGTTGGGTGCTGATTATTCTGTGAGCCACAACACAAATAGATGATTTGTTCTTTCCAGAAACAGTGTTTATGATGTGGCAGTGCAGGCAATTTACCTCACGTCTCTGTTTCACTTGTTCATGCTCCTTAGAAAACATTAAAAGAGCCTTTGTTGACAAAGTGGAAACAGATGTTCCACAAAACTTACAAATCCTGAAAAAATACAGTTTGACTTATTTGGCGAAAGACATAAGGCAATTATTATTTGTAGTTGAATCTGAGATAAATCATAGATAAACTACTTAAATTGGAAGAAAATGTCCTTATCTATTACTGTGTGGCATTTATAAATTAGACACAGAAGTTCATGGTTTGTGCCACACTGGCACAAACTCACACATTGACTGTAAAAACGAATCTTGATTTCCACAGCTATGAGTTGTAAGAGACTAAGGGCTACATTTTAGACTGAGTATTTCAGAGGATAAACTAAACATCCTATTCAGTTGAATTGTATTGTGGGAATGCAGTGCACTGGGGTGTAGACTTTTCATTGTTGTTACGTGGCCAGAGAGCTACCCATCAGTTATGTGAGAAGTTAATTCAGTTGTTCAAATTCAAATGTCAAAATGACTTTTTCAACCCCACATTAGTCAAGTTCATGGTGCCATTCCTATTAGGCTTGACATTACACTTTACAGAACCCTACTATGATGACAAGGCCAGAGGTTTACAGAGGAAAAAGGGGATGGTTTGACCTTAAGCCTGAGGGGAAAAACTGAGGTAAGGAAGATGGAAACTATTGCTTTGGGAGAAACAGAGACTTTGTCTGTCTGTCTGTCTGTCTGTCTGTCTGTCTGTCTGTCACTCACAGACAGACAGACAGACAGACAGACAGACAGACAGACAGACAGACAGACAGACAGACAGACAGACAGACAGACAGACAGACAGACAGACAGACAGACAGACAGACAGACAGACAGACAGACAGACAGAGACAAGGGGAGAGAAATAATATAGCATTCAATCCCAATTAACATTAGGACAGATTTGACCTGTCTGCCACAGTAGCCCTGCCTCCACCTAGCCTCCCAGCTTCCCAGCCCCAGCTCGTGTCACAGCATGGTAGGAGATTCCTCCAAACCAAAGGAGCAAAAACAAATGGAAGTAAATACATTGAAGTAGAACAAGGTTGTTTCAAGGCGTGTTACCACATACATCATCTAACTACAACAAAAATACTCCTTTATGAACCACCATCACACCTTACTTTACTATATATTACTTCCTTCAATAAACCTCAATCAACCACCTCTCCGGGGGATGTTTCAACAGCTGACGTTCAATTGAGCCCACAAATTTGAACAACCAAGAATAAACTTCTTTCAGGCTGTATTCCTTCTAGCTTCTAGTAGCCCACAGTACCCTGTTTGTTCCATGTCGGATGCAGAGTGCAGGCAATGAATGCATCTCAAATGTTTCCTAAATTGCTACTGCAACAGAACACATTGGTGTGTACATAAAGTCTGCATTGATAAATGCAGCTCAATGGTAAGCCAGCTAGGAAATGTACATAGCCAAGAATGACCTTTCATAAACATAGAGGAATGTTCAATGTTAAATCTGGTTGGAGCAGAATGTAATTGTATGTGCTTGATCACAGGTCAGACATCCCCACAAACACAAACTTCACCTCTAAATCGTCTACAGTAAAAGCTGAACGGCAGTGAGAGGATACATTCCGAAGGATTATGGAGTAGGTGTCACGCCCTGACCATAGTTTACTTTGTATTTTCTATGTTTTGATTGGTCAGGGTGTGATCTGAGTGGGCATTCTATGTTTCATTTCTTGTTTGTCTATTTCTATGTTCAGCCTGATATGGTTCTCAGTCAGAGGCAGGTGTTCGTCATTGTCTCTGATTGGGAACCATATTTAGGTAGCCTGGGTTTCACTGTGTGGTTGTGGGTGATTGTTCCTGTCTATGTGTTTTTCACCAGATAGGCTGTTTTAGGTTTTCGTTACGTTCATCACGTTCTTTATTTTGTAGTGTTTGCATTGATTCGTGTTTTACGTTTGTTCATTAAAACATGGATCACAATCTACACGCTGCATTTTGGTCCGACTCTCCTTCTCACGAAGAAAACCATTACAGAATCACCCACCACCAACGGACCAAGCAGCGTGTCAACAGGCAGGAGCAGCGCGAGGAGAAGCGCAATAAGGATTTCTGGACATGGGAGGAAATCCTCGACGGGAGAGGACCCTGGGCTAAACCAGGGGAGTGTAGCCGCACTAAGGTGCAGCGGGAGAAGAAACAACAGGAACAGCCCAAGGAGGAGTACAGTATGGAGTATACTACTTGGGAGGAGATCGACAGGTGGGCGGCCGACCCAGGGAGAGTGCCGGAGCCCGCCTGGGATTCGCTGGAGCAGTGCGAGGAAGGTTACCGTAGAATGGAGGCGGTGAAAGCAGAGAGGCGCTGGTATGAGAAGGCAGCACGGCGACGCGGATGGAAGCCTGAGAGGCAGCCCCAAAAATTTCTTGGGGGGGGGCTAACAGGGAGTATGGCTATGCCAGGTAGGAGACCTGGGCAGACTCCCTGTGCTTACCGGGGGGCTAGAGAGACCGGACAGGCACCGTGTTATGCAGTGGTGCGCACGGTGTCTCCAGTGCGGGTGCATAGCCCGGTGCGGTATATTCCAGCTCCGCGTGTCTGCCGGGCTAGATTGAGCGTCGAGCCTAATGCCATGAAGCCGGCTCTACGCAGCTGGTCCCCAGTGCGTCTCCTTGGGCCGGTTTACATGGCACCAGCCTTGCGCTCGGTGTCTCCGGTTCGCCTGCATAGTCCAGTGCGGGCTATTCCACCTCGCCGCACTGGCAGGGCGACCGTGAGTATTCAACCAGGTAAGGTTGGGCAGGCTCGGTGCTCAAGAGCTCCAGTGCGCCTGCACGGTCCGGTTTTTCCAGTACCACCTCCACACCCCAGCCCTCCGGTAGCAGCTCCCCGCACCAGGCTTCCTGTGCGTGTCCTCGGCCCAGTACCACCATTGCCAGCACCACGCATCAGGCCTACAGTGCGCCTCGCCTGTCCAGCGCTGCCAGAGCCTTCCTCCTCTTCAGCGCTGTCAGAGTCTCCCGCCTGTTTAGCGCTGGTAGAGCCTTCCTTCTCTACAGCGCTGCCGGAGTCTCCCGCCTGTTCAGAGCTGCCAGTTAGCATAGAGCTGCCAGTTAGCATAGAGCTGCCAGTTAGCATAGAGCTGCCAGTTAGCATAGAGCTGCCAGTTAGCATAGAGCTGCCAGTCTGCAAGGAGCTGCCAGTCTGCAAGGAGCTGCCAGTCTGCATAGAGCTGCCAGTCTGCAAGGAGCTGCCAGTCTGCAAGGAGCCGCCAGAGCTGCCTGTCTGCAGGATGCCGCCAAAGCTGCCAGTCTGCAAGGAGCCGCCAGAGCTGCCAGTCTGCAAGGAGCCACCAGAGCTGCCAGTTAGCATGGAGCAGCCAGGGCCGCCAGTCAGCATGGAGCAGCCAGGGCCGCCAGTCAGCATGGAGCAGCCAGGGCCGCCAGTCAGCTTGGAGCAGCCAGGGCCGCCAGTTAGCTTGGAGCAGCCAGGGCCGCCAGTCAGCATGGAGCAGCTAGGGCCGCCAGTCAGCATGGAGCAGCCAGTCAGCATGGAGCAGCCAGAGCAGCCAGTCAGCATGGAGCAGCCAGAGCAGCCAGTCAGCATGGAGCAGCCAGAGCTGCCAGTCAGCATGGAGCAGCCAGTCAGCATGGAGCAGCCAGAGCTGCCAGTCAGCATGGAGCAGCCAGTCAGCATGGAGCAGCCAGAGCTGTCAGTCATCATGGAGCAGCCAGTCAGCATGGAGCAGCCAGAGCTGCCAGTCGACCAGACTCTTCCAGATCTGCCAGTCGACCAGACTCTTCCAGATCTGCCAGTCGACCAGACTCTTCCAGATCTGCCAGTCGACCAGACTCTTCCAGATCTGCCAGTCGACCAGACTCTTCCAGATCTGCCAGTCGACCAGACTCTTCCAGATCTGCCAGTCGACCAGACTCTTCTAGATCTGCCAGTCGACCAGACTCTTCTAGATCTGCCAGTCGACCAGACTCTTCTAGATCTGCCAGTCGACCAGACTCTTCCAGATCTGCCAGTCGACCAGACTCTTCCAGATCTGCCAGTCGACCAGACTCTTCCAGATCTGCCAGTCGTCCAGACTCTTCCAGATCTGCCAGTCGTCCAGACTCTTCCAGATCTGCCAGTCGACCAGATTCTCCCAGATCCGCCAGTCGACCAGATTCTCCCAGATCCGCCAGTCGACCAGATTCTCCCAGATCCGCCAGTCGACCAGATTCTCCCAGATCCGCCAGTCGACCAGATTCTCCCAGATCCGCCAGTCGACCAGATTCTTCCAGATCTGCTAGTCGACCAGGATCTGCTGAAACCGCCAGCCAGCCAGGTTCTGGTAGTTTCTACTACCTGCCTGGGCTTCCTCTCAGTGCTGAGCTTCTTCTCAGTGCTGAGCTTCCTCTCAGTGCTGAGCTACCCATCTGTCCCGAGTTACCTCTGTCCCGAGCTGTCCCTCTGTCCCATGTTATCATTGTGGTGGGTAACCTATTTAGGGACGTTTAGGAGGGGGATTAAAACTGTCATGGAGTGGGGTCCACGTCCAGCGCCAGAGCCGCCACCGCGGACAGATGCCCACCCAGACCCTCCCCTATAGGTTCAGGTTTTGCGGCCGGAGTCCGCACCTTGGGGGGGGGGGGGTACTGTCACGCCCTGACCATAGTTTACTTTGTATTTTCTATGTTTTGATTGGTCAGGGTGTGATCTGAGTGGGCATTCTATGTTTCATTTCTTGTTTGTCTATTTCTATGTTCAGCCTGATATGGTTCTCAGTCAGAGGCAGGTGTTCGTCATTGTCTCTGATTGGGAACCATATTTAGGTAGCCTGGGTTTCACTGTGTGGTTGTGGGTGATTGTTCCTGTCTATGTGTTTTTCACCAGATAGGCTGTTTTAGGTTTTCGTTACGTTCATCACGTTCTTTATTTTGTAGTGTTTGCATTGATTCGTGTTTTACGTTTGTTCATTAAAACATGGATCACAATCTACACGCTGCATTTTGGTCCGACTCTCCTTCTCACGAAGAAAACCATTACAGAATCACCCACCACCAACGGACCAAGCAGCGTGTCAACAGGCAGGAGCAGCGCGAGGAGAAGCGCAATAAGGATTTCTGGACATGGGAGGAAATCCTCGACGGGAGAGGACCCTGGGCTAAACCAGGGGAGTGTAGCCGCACTAAGGTGCAGCGGGAGAAGAAACAACAGGAACAGCCCAAGGAGGAGTACAGTATGGAGTATACTACTTGGGAGGAGATCGACAGGTGGGCGGCCGACCCAGGGAGAGTGCCGGAGCCCGCCTGGGATTCGCTGGAGCAGTGCGAGGAAGGTTACCGTAGAATGGAGGCGGTGAAAGCAGAGAGGCGCTGGTATGAGAAGGCAGCACGGCGACGCGGATGGAAGCCTGAGAGGCAGCCCCAAAAATTTCTTGGGGGGGGGCTAACAGGGAGTATGGCTATGCCAGGTAGGAGACCTGGGCAGACTCCCTGTGCTTACCGGGGGGCTAGAGAGACCGGACAGGCACCGTGTTATGCAGTGGTGCGCACGGTGTCTCCAGTGCGGGTGCATAGCCCGGTGCGGTATATTCCAGCTCCGCGTGTCTGCCGGGCTAGATTGAGCGTCGAGCCTAATGCCATGAAGCCGGCTCTACGCAGCTGGTCCCCAGTGCGTCTCCTTGGGCCGGTTTACATGGCACCAGCCTTGCGCTCGGTGTCTCCGGTTCGCCTGCATAGTCCAGTGCGGGCTATTCCACCTCGCCGCACTGGCAGGGCGACCGTGAGTATTCAACCAGGTAAGGTTGGGCAGGCTCGGTGCTCAAGAGCTCCAGTGCGCCTGCACGGTCCGGTTTTTCCAGTACCACCTCCACACCCCAGCCCTCCGGTAGCAGCTCCCCGCACCAGGCTTCCTGTGCGTGTCCTCGGCCCAGTACCACCATTGCCAGCACCACGCATCAGGCCTACAGTGCGCCTCGCCTGTCCAGCGCTGCCAGAGCCTTCCTCCTCTTCAGCGCTGTCGGAGTCTCCCGCCTGTTTAGCGCTGGTAGAAAAAAAAAACATGGATCACAATCTACACGCTGCATTTTGGTCCGACTCTCCTTCTCACGAAGAAAACCATTACAGTAGGACAGGAGTTTTTGGGCACTAATCTTTATATACTGTCCCCAAAGTATATAGCTGTGACTATAGCTGAAAAAAATGGTGTATGATAAATGGAAAATAAACAGAAAATGAATTCCTAGTTAATAAGTCTTAACGGAAAGCAAACAGTGACTTCTCAGAGGAGCACTGGATCAAATCATATGTTATTTGTCACATGCTTCTTTGTCTTGCAGAGAGGTTGTTGAGGGAGAGGTTGTTGTCCTGGCAGTCTCAGTCATCAGGCCTACCACCATCGTGTCATCAGCAAACGTAATGATGGTGTTGGAGTCGTGCGCGGCCACGTAGTCGTGGGTGAACAGGGAGTACAAAAAGGGACTAATCACGCACCTGAAGGGCCCCCGTGTTGAGGGTCAGCGTGGCAGGTGTGTTGTTGCCTACTCTCACCATCTGGGATCGGACCCATCAGGAAGCCCAGGATTCAGTTGCAGAGGGAGGTGTCCAGTCCCAGGGTCCTGAATCTAGTGATGAGCTTGGTGGGCACTATGGTGTTGAACGCTAAGCTGTGGTCAAAGAACAGCATTCTTACATAGGTGCTCCTCTTGTCCAGGTGGGAGAGGGCAATGTGGAGTGCAATAAAGATTGCATTATCTGTGGATCTGTTGCGGCGGTATGCGAATTGGAGTGGGTCCAGGGTGTCTGGGTGTTGATGTGAGCCATGAACAGCCTTTAAACGCATTTCATGGCTACAGATGTGAGTGCTACGGGGCGAAACTAATTTAGACAGGTTACCTTAGCTTTCTTGGGCACAGTGACTATGGTGGTCTGCTTGGAAAATGTAGCTATTACAGACTAAGTCAGGGAGAGGTGGAAAATGTCAGTGAAGGCACTTTCCTGCTGGTCAACGCATGCTCTGAGTACGTGTCCTGGTAATCCATCTAGCCCTGTGGCCTTGTGAATGTTAACCTGTTTAAAGGCATTACTCACATTTATTATTTTTTTTCCACCTTTCACAATTTCTCATTTACAACTGCGACCTGGCCAAGATGAAGCATAGCAAGGTGAACAGACAGCAACACAGAGTTACACATGGAGTAAACGATAAACAAGTCAATAACACAGTAGAATAAAAAAATAAATAATTAAATTAAAGAGTCTATATACATTGTGTGCAAAAGGCATAAGGAGGTAGGCGAATAATTACAATTTAGCAGATTAACACTGGAGTGATAAATTATCAGATGGTCATGTGCAGGTGTGCAAAAGTGCAGAAAAGTAAATAAATAAAAACAGTATGGGGATGAGGTAGGTAAATTGGGTGGGCTATTTACTGATGGAGATATGTACAGCTGCAGCGATCGGTTAGCTGCTCAGACAGCAGATGTTTAAAGTTGGTAAGGGAGATAAAAGTCTCCAACTTCAACGATTTTTGCAATTCGTTCCAGTCACAGGCAGCAGAGAACTGGAAGGAAAGGCGGCCAAATGAGGTGTTGGCTTTAGGGATGATCAGTGAGATACACCTGCTGGAGCGCGTGCTACGGGTGGGTGTTACCATCGTGACCAGTGAACTGAGATAAGGCGGAGCTTTACCTAGCATGGACTTGTAGATGACCTGGAGCCAGTGGGTCTGGCGACAAATATGTAGCGAGGGCCAGCCGACTAGAGCATACAGGTCGCAGTGGTGGGTGGTATAAGGTGCTTTAGTAACAAAGCGGATGGCACTGTGATAAACTGCATCCAGTTTGCTGAGTAGAGTGTTGGAAGCCATTTTGTAGATGACATCGCCGAAGTCGATGATCGGTAGGATAGTCAGTTTTACTAGGGTAAGTTTGGCGGCGTGAGTGAAGGAGGCTTTGTTGCGAAATAGAAAGCCGATTCTAGATTTGATTTTGGATTGGAGATGTTTGATATGAGTCTGGAAGGAGAGTTTACAGTCTAGCCAGACACCTAGGTACTTATAGATGTCCATATATTCTAGGTCGGAACCATACAGGGTGGTGATGCTAGTCGGGCGTGCGGGTGCCGGCAGCGAACGGTTGAAAAGCAGGCATTTGGTTTTACTAGCGTTTAAGAGCAGTTGGAGGCCACGGAAGGAGTGTTGTATGGCATTGAAGCTCGTTTGGAGGTTAGATAGCACAGTGTCTAAGGAAGGGCCAGAAGTATACAAAATGGTGTCGTCTGCGTAGAGGTGGATCAGGGAATCGCCCGCAGCAAGAGCAACATCATTGATATACACAGAGAAAAGCCCAAGATTTGAACCATGTGGCACCCCAATAGAGACTGCCAGAGGACTGGACAATCAGCTATGAAGAGCGAGATCACACAGTCGTCTGAAACAGCTGTTGCTCTCATGCATGGTTCAGTGATAATTGTCTCGAAGCGAGCCTAGAAGGCATTTAGCTTGTCTAGTTGGCTCGCATCACTGGGCAGTTTGCGGCTGGGATTCATTGGACCCTTTCTGTATTGACCGCGTAACTGGTACTTCCTTTTTGAGTTTAGCTTGTAAGCAGGTATCAAGAGGATAGAGTTATGGTCCGATTTGACAAAAGGAGGGCTAGGGAGAGCCTCGTATGCGTTTCTGTGTGTGGAGTAAAGATGAGAGTTTTGTCGCCTGTAGTTGAACAGGTGACATGCTGGTAAAAATGAGGTAAAACGGATTTCAGTTTCACTGCATTAAAATCACCAGCCAACGAGAAGCACCACCTCTGGGTGTGCATTTTATTCTTTGCTTAAGGCCCTATACAGCTGGTTGAGTGCAGTCTGTGGTGGTAAACCAGCATTTGCAGTGGTAAATAGACAGATACAATTTTGGGGGGATTAAAACTCTATCGGTAAATAGCATGGTCTGCAGCTTATTACATTTCAAGAAGATTCAATACTTACATTTCAAGTCGGAAGTTTACCTACACTTAGGTTGGAGTCATTAAAACTTGTTTTTCAACCACTACACAAATGTATTGTTAACAAACTATAGTTTTGGCAAGTCAGTTAAGACATCTACTTTTTGCATGACACAAGTAATTTTTCCAACAACTGTTTACAGATAGAATATTTCACAATTCCAGTGGGTCAGAAGTTTACATAATTGTTTACCTTTACTTATTTCCTTGTCAGCTCGGGGACTCGAACTTGCAATGCTTCGGTTACTAGCCCAACGCTCTAACCACTAGGCTACCCTGCCGCCCCACATACACTAAGTTGATTGTGCCTTTAAACAGCTTGGAAAATTCCAGAAAATTATGTCATGGTTTTATAAGTTTCTGATAGGCTAATTGACATCATTTGAGTCAATTGGTACCTGTGGATGTATTTCAAGGCCTACCTTCAAAAGTAGTGCCTCTTTGCTTGACATCATGGGAAAATCTAAAGAAATCAGCCAAGACCTCAGAAAAAAATTGTAGACCTCTACAAGTCTGGCTCATCCTTGGGAGCAATTTCCAAACACCTGAAGGTACCACGTTCATCTGTACAAACAATAGTACACTATTATAAACACCATGGAACCACGCAGCCACCGCTCAGGAAGGAGACGCGTTCTGTCTCCTAGAGATGAACTTACTCTGGTGCGAAAAGTGTAAATCAATCCCAGAACAACAGCAAAGGACCTTGTAAAGATGCTGGAGGAAACAGGTACAAAAGTATCTATAGCCACAGTAAAATGAGTCCTATATCGACATAACCTAAAAGGCCGCTCAGACTACGGTTTGCAACTGCACATGGAGACAAAGATCGTACTTTTTGGAGAAATGTCCTCTGGTCTGATTAAACAAAAATAGAACTGTTTTGCCATTGTTATGTTTGGAGGAAAAGGGGGAGGCTTGCAAGCCGAAGAATACCATCCCAACTGTGAAGCACGGGAATGGCAGCATCATGTTGTGAGGGTGCTCTGCTGCAGGAGGGACTGGTGCACTTCACAAAACACATGGCATCATGAGGACGGAAAATTATGTGGATATATTGAAGCAACATCTCAAGACATCAGTCAGGAAGTTCAAGCTTGGTCGCAAATGGGTCTTCCAAATGGACAATGAACCCAAACTAACAAACTTCCAAAGTTGTGGCAAAATGGCTTGAGGACAACAAAGTCAAGGTATTGGAGTGGAGATCACAAAGCCCTGACCTCAATTCCATAGAAAATGTATGGGCAAAACTGAAAAAGCATGTGCGAGCAAGGAGGCCTGCATTCTTAAAATAAAGTGATCTTAAATGACCTATGACAGGGAATTTTTACGAGGATTAAATGTCAGGAATTGTGAAAAACTCAGTTTAAATATATTTGGCTAAGGTGTATGTATATAAACTTCTGACTTCAAGTGTATCTAGATATATAGGCTTTGATACAATACCGAAATGATACATTTTAGTTTGAAACGATTAGGTGCGATTCGGTTTGATTAGAGAACGAATCAATGCGCTTCGGTTCGATGCATGTGTGTGTGTGTGTGTGTGTACATTATGTATGTCTATGGTGTATGTACTATGTACTATATAGGCACCTGAGCTGAGCCATAAGGTAGACTAGGCATCCACCACCCGACTACCACTATCATTTAAGGGGGGTAATGTAGCCTATGTTTTTTGTCACCCCACTTTGGTTATGAAATCACCATCACCCACTAATTAACCTGTCATTTTTTGCAGATTAAGTGTTTGAGCTAGTAATGTATCACTATCATTTCTAAATGAGCCATGAATGTTTTGACCGTTTGGAAGATTTATGGAGTGAACTTCTTTTCTGTCCTTGTATGAAATCATCAACTTTACTCTGTATATCTAAAAATGACCACATACGCAGATTGTTCAAAGCAAAATGATCAAAACTATTGCTGATGGTGAACCTGAACAATTGAAACACAATCTATTGTAACCCCCCTTCAGCAGGTATAGCCAGATGATAGTTGTGTCTCCAGTAGGTTACATTTATTCCGGTAAAGCACCATTTTCAACAGTGCATAGATAACAATAACCTAGCAAATGACATAGGTTGACACTTACCTAACAAAGCCTAATATCAAGACATTTTAGCATTTGAATGCTGAAGGTGCCGGCAGATCAGGAACAGGATGCCTACCTCACGTTGGTCAATACACAAAGCTGGGCACAGTGCACTAGTTTGACTGGGCTACTGATATTGCCTGGGGTTCTTCTGCATGCAAAATGTCTTGTAGCTTAGTTCAACACTGAAGGAGACGACGCATCAGTTGTCACAAAAGATGAGAGAGGTATTTTCCGAAGGTAGAAATCATTTAATAATAAAAAATACAAAAAGTGAACTGGTGATTCGTAACATTTGAATCAATTTTCTGACCGACGCATGCTACATCTGGATCGGTTTGGGGTCCGCGGACCGATGTACTCGCATCTTACACATTAGAATCGGGGACCAATGTGAGTCGTTACATCCCTACAGCTTATCATGAGGTGTTCTTACTAAGGCGAGCAAAAACTTGAGACGTCCATGACTTTAGAGATTGTGCACCAGCTGTTGTTAACAAGGAGACACACCCCTCCCCCCTCCGTCTCACCCAAGGATGCTGACTCATTGAAGTAGAAATTGTCATTCTGTTCTGATGTCCAGAAGCTGTTTACGGTCATAGGAAATGATGACAAAGACAAAAAAAGTTATGATTAGATTAAAAAACACACAAAATTGCAGAATTGGTCAGGAGTCTGTAAAATGGCTGCTATCTACGCCTAATCATCACCAAATTTCTGACCGGACATGCAGGGAATGTGTTCAGGTACCCTGACCTCCATGGGATTTTATTAGTAACTCTCACACAGATATCATGTGAATATGGCATAAGTAATGTCAAAATGTGTTGAACTGCAGGAAATTAGATTTAAAACTGCAAAAAAATTCTCACCACCCCATGGCAAAATGTGTAGAAATTAGTTTTAAAATGTCAAATGTTTCTCTGCCCTGTTGCAAATTGTGAAGAATTGCGGAAATGTTGCTTTTAAACAAAATGTTTAGAATTCCTGGAAAAAAACGGAGCACCACAAAACAAAAAAAAAATCCACTGCCAAGAGGGGGACATTAAAACGTTTTGCCTGTGATTTGGGGGGGCTGTTTTGCCTCCCAATCTTGCTTTGGACCCCCAAAGGCACTGCGTACAAGATTCCGGTTTCACCTCTCTCTTAACTAACTCCTTGAAACATTTTCTTTGTAGTTTCTTTGTGGTTGACTTGCCAGCTATTGTCGTTAAGACATTGCATGTGCCCCACGATGAAAGGGCAACAGTGTCTCTAAACCAGTGGTCACCAACCGGTCGATCGCCAAGGCATTCCTACTCGATCACCAAACATTTCTGTAAAACCCCCACCGACAAAGCCTTTCCATTTTTTTAAATATTTGTTTCACATTGTTGGCAGTAGTTGCACTTGATTCAGCAGCCCTAGCACAGGGAAGGTGAAGTGTTCCCATTTTTAACCATATGATGTGTCTGAAGGTAGAACTCTGCGTACCCGGCAGACCCAAAGAGAAAATCAAGCGCACCTATAGGCCTACCGCTGGCCAATCAGATAGCTCAGATCACCGTGTCGGCACAGTTTCCTCCAGCACACAGTGAAGGTGTGAGATTTCAAAACGTTTAAAACCATGACTAGAGACAGACACAATGAATACAGCAAAGAGCTGCTGTTTTTAAGAGTAATTCATGTCTACGTTGTTATTCAGCACTGTCAACACTTTTTAAAACACGTATAAGCAGGACGACGCTGGGCCAATTGTGCGCCGCCCTATGGGACTCAATCACAGCCGGATGTGATGCAGCCTGGTGTATAGTAAATTCTTTCGATAAGCTTGTGTAATTATTAGCAGCTTGTGTCTTTTTTTAACACAAGGAATATTTAACTTTCTCTGGTCATAGGAGTAACAACATGAATTGGTGCATGAGGCAGAATAATGCAGTGCGACTTGAGTTTTGCCATCAACTGGAAGACTTTTCTCAGCGAAGGGAGGGAGAGCGGAGGGACGGTGAGTTGGGTGAGAGGCAGCCTCATCGCTGCTCTCTCCCTCCTTCCCTCCCTCCTCTCAGACTGACCATCAGATGCAGGCCATCAGTCCAGTCAAATAAAACAATAAAAATGATTGTGCCTCACAAGTAATACAACAAATTATCTATTACCAGTGTGATCATATACCTACATTTTTTAAAAGTATAATAACAAAATGGTCTGAGAAGAACAACATTGGCAGGGCAATTATACCATAGCCAATATGCAGTGATAATGTATTGGGCCTATAGCCTACTGCAAAAACCTCATTGCTTCAGAACTGTTTTTAATAGGTTAACGTGGCATAGGCTTAAGTTTTTTAAGTAATGTTTAAAAAAAATCTGAGCGGTAGATCTCGGCTTGCATTTTGACTCGGAAAGTGATCTTGACTCAGAAAAGGTTGGTGAACACTGCTCTAAACTCTAAAATGTGGGCGGAAATGTTCTCAGCCAAAGCCCCTAATTTGAATCCCCATACCTCTCTCATCATCCCCCACCACAGAACCACACTAGTCTGTCCTCATCGCTAACATTAGACCATGTATGTTCCAAATGGCACCATATTAACTACAAAGTGCAATTTGGGACGCACCCTAGTGTAACCTCAACCTGCAGCTGTGAGTCACCACCAGATGACCATTTCCAGATGAAAAGGTAAAGTCTCCATTAAGGTTGTGTCTGCACCCCAAATGGCATCCTATTCCCAACACAGTGCACTACTTTTGAACAGAGCCCTATGAGTCCTGGTCAAAATAATGCACTACATAGGGAATAGGATGCCATTTGGAATCTGTGTGGAGGGCTTTGCCTAAGCCTGGCTGTGTTTCACAGAGCTTCTGTGTGGAGCTAGCCACACATGCCCCACGTCTTAGTGAATGGAAAAGCTGAGTCTGATATTCTCTCAGTAAATATCACAGCTGGAGAGATCACAAAGGGCTGAGTCTATACGTCTAGACCTCTACAGCACTGCTCTCTGGATCATTATCATCTCTATCAGAGGTGGCATCACAGGTCCCAGAGTGGTGTGGCAGACAAAAACATCTGGGGCCCCTAGTTCTTCCTTATCTAGTAACCTCACCAGGTAAAACCTTATACGGTATAAAGTGATTAATCTGTTGTAAGAAGGTTTAATATGGGATATGATAGAACCAGATTTTTTTATCAGGTCACATGGTTAAAAAAAAAAACTCCTGGAAAAACTCCTGGCCTTGGGGAGGATGAAAATCCTGTCAAACTGCAGCAAACTTGTACTTGTTAATATTACTACACAAACAGAGAACGCAACATGATTAGACAATAAAACTCACACGGCTGAGCTTGATTTATGTAGGTTTGCATCGTGTAGTCCGGCCCTAAGCAACTGTAAGCCTAATTCAAAATGATGTCACAGTCTATGTCAGCTATTGTGTTTATTGACAAATTCCAGTTAATCAAAATGCTTCTGATTAAATCACCAAGTTAGCATACCAGAGTTAAGGACATCTCTTTTTTCTTTGATCTGTTCTTCTGTCCTGCACCTGATGTGAATATTTGGATGTTGGATGTGCATATTTTTCAATGCACAAAAAAACCCAGAATCACCCTGAGGCATCCAGCTGTTACTCTAAAGTGCTGTCTGTCATCACTTGATTTCAGAGACATTTTAAAAATGGAAACTTATGGTTTGAGCTGAAACTCAGAGCTCTGGTCTGCACTCCCCTCATAAGATTGGTATGTGAACTCGGGGGCCTGCAGAGTGAGCAGAACAGCAAGATAACACTCTGCAATTAGCTGTAGGCTTGTAGGACATACTTCCATGAGGTGCGCAATGAAGCCTTTAAGAGCCCAACAGGATTACACTGACAGTTGTGAGTGCAACACCTATGATTACTTATTTAGTTAGTTACCAGTAGCCTCACTTTCTTTGTAAAACTTCACGTGGGCTAGTGCACATGACTGTAAAGTCATCATTTTGAGTTCACAATTTAGTTTTGGCTTGACTATTCACTTTTTTTTTGAAAGCCACATGTACGTAATACTTAGATGCTGTCAAAATGTGTGTCTTCACTCTGCACAGAACAGCTCAATAAAACCAGCTGTGAGGGCTTTCTCTGAGGAGCAGTCAGGAACCAAATGTTCTGGCCCAGTGTAAAAATGTCAGTCAACAACGTCAACCAAAGTCAAGTGTCTTCGGGGCCGTTTCCTGAACACAGATTAAACCTAGTCCTTTTTCTGTCTAGGATTAGCCTTAATCTGTGTCTAGGAAACCACCCCTTTGTGTCTAACTAAGGCAGGCTTTATAGAAGGTAGATTGTTTACCTGCACATTATTGGCCATGGTGTTGATGAATTTAAATCCGGGGATCCTTTTGTCACTGCACACCACACCTACGTCCTCTGTGTGCTTGCAGTCGGACACACCAATCCCGTTGGAGGTGCACAGTGCCAGGGTCTTCTCTTTTCCAGTGCACTGGACATTGTCAAACCAGATGCGTCCTGAAAAACATCAGGATTCTGAACACACTGTGGATATATCAAAAAGAACTCTGTAGGGATAAATCTTTCTTTCACCTGACTAGTTGTAGCTAGCGTGGTCAAACAGCCAAGCGACTTTGGAAAAGTGGACTGGACACTGACAGCAATTATGCTGCTGAGATTGTACACTGGCTACCTTATCCCTAACAGATCTAAGCTACAGATGTGCCTTGTCCATTTCGGTAAAAGTTGAGTCAGAACGTAGACAAAGAGCACTACCGGTAATCCAAAACATCCAGCATTTATTCATGGAAAAGCCGGCCTGTCAGTGAAATATGTCAGAATAAACATAAATCCAAATGGCCTATTGAAAAGTTTCACTAGGAAAATTGGTT
The DNA here is from genome assembly GCF_013265735.2 of Oncorhynchus mykiss. NCBI lineage: Eukaryota > Metazoa > Chordata > Actinopteri > Salmoniformes > Salmonidae > Oncorhynchus > Oncorhynchus mykiss. Next base: position 37,983,604 of record NC_048570.1, read on the forward strand.
AATCCTGGCCAATAAAAAAACATCCCTTAAAATAGTCAATTATTTCCCCTCATCATTACACATATAAAGGTTTGAAGTGCAATAATGGACATCTTACCCTCTCCTTTCCCATATTTAGAGGATGGAGACCAGGAGACCGCCTCCAGGTAGCCCAACTCCCTGCACACCACCTGGGCAGAATGGATGGAGAAGTCATCATCACAGACTGTGCCCCACTCGCCATCATAGAAAACCTCCACGCGCCCCTCGTTGTGCTTGCGCTTGTCCCCTGCCAAACGCAGCTGTATCCTGGGTGTGTCAGGTGGCAGCTCCGGGGCACTGTACTGCTCCTGCTCAGGCTCTGGGTAGCCCTGTGGATAGCCGTGTGGGTAGCCTAGGTGTTCGTACTGGGCCCGGCACAGTTCTAACAGGCCCAACAGGATGGTGAAGCAGCAGGGGAGCGACCAGGCGGCCAGCATGGTGGTGTCTGTCAAGTCAGACAGTAGACAGAAGAGGTTATCTATGGGAGAGTAGGCAGAGATGAGGAAAATAACATTACCCATTTAAAATTCCTTTGGCTACTTTGTCATATGTTTTTTCACAGGGAGACTGCCTGGGGGTTTGGTATTCAGGATTGCAGCAAAGGAGATTAATAAGGGCAGCAAGTGCTTCACCTACATTCAAAGAATTACAGTAACGCCAATTGACCTTTCTCTAAGCCCCTCTTGGTTACTGATGCAATCTCGGACAGCCTTTTCCCAGGAAGTCCAATTCACCACTCAAACCACAGGCAAAATCCCCTCACAATGATCTCAAACTGTGTTTTTAAAACGCAATGAAATTAAACACAGACTACCCCTTGCTAATCAGGAGACACTCGGGTGTGTTGTGGTGGACTGTCATTACGATTGCTTCACGGGAACCAGGTAAAATTATGCTTGCAGTGTATTTAGCCTCTGAAAAGCTCGGCATTCACTGTCAGCAAGCAGTCACAGCTACTAACCACTTTTGGAGCTAACAAGCGGAGGTGGGTAGTGACGCGCTACAAGTAACGCATTACATGTACTTAAAGGCCCATTGCAATCGAAAACTTGATTGTGCTGTGTTTTATATATATTTCCACACTATGTGTGTGGACCACCTTTACTCCACACACAGAGACACAGACAAAGCTATCCCTCGCCCTCCATTTGGCAAATCTGACCATAATTATATCCTCCTAACTACTGCTTACAAGCAAAAATTAAAGCAGGAAGCACCAGTGACTAGATCAATAAAAAAGTGGTCAGATGAAGCAGATGCTAAGCTACAGGACTGTTTTACTAGCACAGACTGGAATATGTTCTGGTATTCCTCCGATGGCATTGAGGAGTACACCACATCAGTCATTGGCTTCATCAATAAGTGCATTGATAACGTCGTCCCCACAGTGACCGTACGTACATACCCCAACCAGAAGCCATGGATTAAAGGCAACAACCGCACTGAGCGAAAGGCCAGAGCTGACGATTTCAAGGAGTGGGACTCTAACCCTGAAGCTTATAAGAAATCCTGCAATGCACTCCGACGAACCATCAAACAGGCTAAGCGTCAATACAGGACTAAGATCGAATCGTACTGCACCAGCTCTGATGCTCGTCAGATGTGGCAGGGCTTGCAAACCATTACAGACAACAAAGAGAAGCACAGCCGAGAGCTGCCCAGTGACACAAGCCTACCAGACGAGCTATACTACTTCTATGCTCGCTTCGAGGCAAATAATACTTAAACATGCATGAGAGCACCAGCTGTTCTGGAAGACTGTGTGATCACGCTCTCCGCAGCCAATGTGAGTAAGACCTTTGAACAGGTAAATATTCACAAGGCCGCAGGGCCAGACGGATGACCAGGACGTATACTGCTAGCATGCGCTGATCAACTGGCAAGTGTCTTCACTGACATTTTCAACCTCTCCCTGTCTGTAATGCCAACATGTTTTAAGCAGACCACCATAGTGCCTGTGCCCAAGAACACTAAGGTAACCCCCTAAATGACTACTGACCTGTAGCACTCACATCTCTAGCCATGAGGTGCTTTGAAAGGCTGGTCATTGTTCACATCAACACCATTATCCCAGAAACCCTAGACCCACTCCAATTTGCATACCGCCCCAAAAGAATCACAGATGATGCCATCTCTATTGCACTCCACACTGCCCTTTCCCACTTGAACAAAAGGAACGCCTATGTGAGAATGTTATTCATTGACTACAGTTCAGCGTTCAACACAAAAGTGCCCTCCAAGCTCATCAATAAGCTAAGGACCCTGGGACTAAACACCTCCCTCTGCAACTGGACTTCCTGATGGGCCGCCCCCAGGTGGTAAGGGTAGGTAACAACACATCTGCCAAGCTAATACTCAACACAGGTTCCCCTCAGGGGTGAGTGCTCAGTCTCCTCCTGTACTCCCTGTTCACTCATGACTGCACGGCCAGGCACAACTCCAACACCATCATTAAGTTTGCCGATGACACAACAGTGTTTGCCTGATCACTGACAATGAAAACACAGCCAATGGTGAGGAGGTCGGAGACCTGGCCGTGTGGTGTCAGGACAACAACAACTAACCGGTGCCCCTGCACATTGACTCTGTACCGGTAACCTCCTGTATATAGTCTCGCTATTGTTATTTTACTGCTGCTCTTTAAATACTTTTATTTCTTATTCTTATCCGTATTTTTTAACTGCATTGTTGGTTAGGGGCTCGTAAGTAAGCATTTCACTGTAAGGTCTACTACACCTGTTGTATTCGGCACATGTGACAAATAACATTTGATTTTAAACTTACTGTAAAATTGTGAACATGATAATAATGCCCCTTTAGTATAAGAGCTATTTGAAAAGACCGACAGAAATTTCAGCTTGTTTTGGTGGGAGGGAATTTTGGCCTTCCATGGTGACTTCACCATGCAGTAAATTAGTTAATAGACCAATAAGAAAAGAGTTCCAAACCTCTCTGCCAATAGCAGCAAATTATCAGTTTCCCCTCCCCACTGAAACCACATCAAGACATCCTAGCAAAATACTTGCTTGAGAAAATGCTCTTTGCTAAGAACACAATTGTATGCTTTTGTTTCAAAGTAGATTTGTTTAAGACTACCAAGAATCACTCCGTGTGACCCTGATTTACCCCTCTGCAATTAAAGTTTTTGGGAGGAACTAGTACTTTTCTAGTTCTCTCTGTGGACTGTACTTGTTCTCTTACTCTGCTAAATTTGACAAAATCCCTTCAGTTACGTAGATTTATATGATTATACAGTGCATTCGGAAAGTATTGAGACCCCTTGACTTTTTACCTTGACACAATATCCCATTATATTTTATATTTTGGCAAATGTATTAAAAATAAAACCCGAAAATATCACATTTACATAAGTATGCAGACCCTTTACTCAGTACTTTGTTGAAGCACTTTTGGCAGCGATTACAGCCTCGACTCTTCTTAGGTATGACGCTACAAGCATGGCAGACCTATATTTGGGGAGATTCTCCCATTCTTCTCTGCAGATCCTCTCTGTCAGGGTGGATGGGGAGCGTCGCTGCACAGCTATTTTCAGGTCTCTCCAGAGATGTTTGATTGGATTCAAGTCCGGGCTCTATCTGGGCCACTCAAGGACATTCAGAAACTTGTCCCAAAGCCACTCCTGCGTTGTCTTGGCTGTGTGCTTAGGGTTATTGTCCTGTTGGAAGGTGAACCTTTGCCCCAGTCTGAAGTCCTGAGCGCTCTGGAGCAGGTTTTCATCAATGATCTCTCTGCACTTTGCTCCATTCATATTTCCCTCGATCCTGACTAGTCTCCCAGTCCCTGCAGTTGAAAAACATCGCCCCGCCATGATGCTGCCACCACCATGCTTCACCGTAGGGATGGTGCCAGGTTTTTTCCAGACGTGACGCTTGGAATTCAGGCCAAAGAGTTCAGTCTTGGTTTTATCAGACCAGAGAATCTTGTTTCTCATGGTCTGAGAGTCCTTTAGGTGCATTTTTGCAAACTCCAAGTAGGCTGTCATGTGCCTTTTACTGTGGAGTGTCTTCCGTCTGGCCACTCTACCATAAAGGCCTGATTGGTGGAGTGCTGCCGAGATGGTTGTCCTTCTGGAAGGTTCCCCCATCTCCATAGCGGAACTCTGAAGCTCTGTCAGAATGATCATCGGGTTCTTGGACACCTCCCTGACCAAGGCCCTCCTCCCCCGATTGCTCAGTTTGGCCGGGCGGCCAGCTCTAGGAAGAGTCTAGGTAGTTTCTTCAACCTCATAGCTTGGTTTTTGCTCTGACATGCACTGCCAACTGTGAGACCTTATATAGGCAGGGTAGCCTAGTGGTTAGAGCGTTGGACTAGTAACCGAAAGGTTGCAAGTTCAAATCCCCGAGCTGACAAGGTACAAATCTGTCGTTCTGCCCCTGAACAGGCAGTTAACCCACTGTTCCTAGGCCGTCATTGAAAATAAGAATTTGTTCTTTTTTTTATTTTTTTAAAAATATAGACAGGTGTGTGCCTTTCCAAATCATGTACAATCAATTTAATTTACCACAGGTGGACTCCAATCAAGTTGTAGAAACATCTCAAGGATGATCAATTGAAACAGGTTGCACCTGAGCTCAATTCCGAGTCTCATAGGAAAGGATTTGAACACTTATGTAAACCATTATTTATTTATTTTAAATAACAAAAACAAAAATTACTTTGTGTGTAGATTGATGTAACTGAACAAAATGTGGAAAAAGTCAAGGGGTCTGAATACATTGCAAATGCACTGTATATATCGTAATTTTAATACAGACTAGCTACAAAATAAGTGAACATTTACCAATTATCCAATGGATTATGTACACTTTCTGATAAAAAAAAGTGGAGGTGCAAAAACATAGGTTTGCACCCCTATTTTAATTTGCTGCATAGTTCAGGTGGCCAAGTGTAGGCTTTGGAGAAAAGCTGTTTGGCTGAAAATCAATGTAGACTAAAAATATTATCATGTCATATCATAGAGGCGACTCGAGAAAAAAAGTCCCCCCTTCAGATTTCCCACTTAAAGCCCAAATATATCATACTTTGACTAAAACCTTGACTTATTGACTTCCATCGTTGTGCAACATCATGGGTAAGCTCGGGGCATCGTCTTTCAGTAAAAAAAGTGAATTTCTGCTCGTGTGGTACTTTAAGGGGCTATCTAGCTAGCGTTATCAACGTTTGGTAATCAAATGAGACTGAGAGCTAGCTAACCAGCCGAGCTAGCAAACAATGTAACAAAAATATAATTTTGGATTAGAAAATACAGGCTCTGCATTTCAGGAATCACAGTAGTAAGTACCCCTGGTGCACTGTTATATTATTGAGCCATTTAGACAATACATTTTTTAAAGAAATCTCTCAGTTTTTGCCATTGCCTCACTGGCTTTCATGATTTCAAACGTGAGCTTGTACGAGGTGTAGGGACTGACAAAAGCTGCTATCCATTGCGCTGTGATTGGTTACCCAAAATTCTGTGGTGGTGCTTGGTGAAGGGTCAATTGAGGTACAGTTTTTCTAGGTGGAGGGAAATAATTCATACTTTCAGTATGAATTATGTAAGCCTGTGAAAGTTCTCCCAAAAATGTGAATAGGCACTTTCAAACAGAGGTGGAGAGTTGAAACCGAAAGCCAATAATTTTCAGTGGTGCCCACATTGGGTAGTGTCATTTCAACCGAATTATATCAAGCTTATTAAAGAGCAGTAATACTATCAAGAGCAGTGTGTGCGAGTTTCTTCTTTTTTTCTCATTTTATTAAACTGTTACCATGCACCTGCAAAAACGACAGCTCAGATGTGCAAGTGCCTTTTGAAATTTTAAAATAAAAACAATTTCCAAAATATACATTTAAAAAAAATACAGGATAGTATTCTAGCACCATAAATGAGCTCACTCTGGATAATTTGCACTTCTAAAGCGGCATGTGGAAGGGGTGGTTGTTTAAAAAAAATCACCCAGCAGCCGCTGGCAATGAGCGCTCCACTCATACCTACTTTTCTAATATGAACTTCCCCGGGCTCTAGAGAACAGCATGAATGAGGCCTGGAAGCCAAGGCTTGGGGGGGCTTAACAACAACAACAAACTATCACTCCGCTCTGGTCAATCATGGCAGGATGTCATGTGGCATGAAGTCACAGAGAAAAACATTGATTTACACTACCATTCAAAAGTTTGGGGTCACTTAGAAATGTAATTGTTTTTGAAAGAAAAGCTTTTTTTTATCCATTAAAATAACATCAAATTGATCAGAAATACAGTGTAGACATTGTTAATGTTGTAAATTACTATTGCAGCTCGAAACGGCAGATTTTGATGGAATATCTCTACATAGGTGTACAGAGGCCCATTATCAGCAACCATCACTCCTATGTTCCAATGGCACGCTCTGTTAGATAATCCAAGTTTATAATTTTAAAAGGCTAATTGATCATTAGAAAACCATTTTGCAATTATGTTAGCATAGCTGAAAACTGTTGTTCTGATTAAAGAAGCAATAAAGCTGGCCTTCTTTAGAGTAGTTGAGCATTAGCATTTGTGGGTTAGATTACAGGCTCAAAATGGCCAGAAACAAAGACCTTCTTCTGAAACTCGTCAGTCTATTCTTATTCTGAGAAATCTATATGGGACAGCTGTCAATTTCTTGGTCCTTAAGTTAAAATGGTATACTTTTTCATTTATTACAAATTCCTATAGTCAATTTTGGTCTTTAATGCAGGGCTGACAGACAAGTTCCTTACATTTGTACTCATCAGACCGCTTGCCTCTTCAATTTTTGCTGTAATGCTGCAATTAGTTGGTTATAATTTTGAGTAGAGCAGACATTTCCATATGTTTTTGTTAGCTGCATGTGTGACATACTGTAACTCCACAAGTCCTATTTATGATATAATTTACAAAGAATATACATTTTTAAACAATTTCTCCAAAAATATATATATATATAAACAAAGGACTTTGTTCTGAAACTCGCCAGTCTATTCTTGTTCTGAGAAATTAAGGCAATTCCATGCGAGAAATTGCCAAGAAACCAAAGATCTCGTACAACGCTGTGTACTTTCACAGAACAGCGCAAACTGGCTCTAACCAGAATAGAAAGAGGAGTGGGAGGCCCTGGTGCACAACTGAGCAAGGGGACAAGTACATTAGAGTGTCTAGATTGAGAAACAGACCCCTCACAAGTCCTCAACTGGAATCTTCCTTAAATAGTACCCGCAGAACACCAGTCTCAACGTCAACAGTGAAGAGGTGACTCCGGGATGCTGACCTTCTGTCAAGTGTCTGTGCTCTTTTGCCCATCTTAATATTTTATTTTTATTGGCCAGTCTGAGATATGGCTTTTTCTTTGCAACTCTGCCTAGAGTCGCCGCTTCACTGTTGACGTTGAGACTGTTACTTGTTATTCGACCCCTGCCTGCCTTGACCTGTCGTTTGCCTGTCCCTGTGGTTGCAATAAACATTGCTACTTCACACAGTCTGTACTTGGGTCTTACCTTGATTCCTGATTTTTTTTAAAGCATAACTCCTTTTAAGACTGCAGCAACATTTCACACAAGGCATTAAGCAATTCAACAATATAGTGGCTTTCAAGTAAACTAAAGGCTATGTATATCTGGCAGTGGGGGTTGGATCTTTCCATTTTCCAGCATCTTTCAATTTTCTTCAATGTAACGTGGGCAGTTGGTTACACAAGTTACAAAACATAGACGTTACAAAGTCAAGCCCACAGGGTCTGCATCTCCTCACAGCCTAATAACCATTCTAATGTTTTCATTAAACCACATGGATAAGATGCACACAGAAGATACAGTACTTTATGACAAATGTCATCTGGGATCTAAGATATATGACCATATCTTAAATTGAAATTCCATCCTGCTTCAGCACTCAAAGATTTAAGGGCTCAAAGTGGAGTGCAGTACAGTATCACAAAAAACATTCCTAGCGCAAATGTAAGGTAAAGATTCAAAAGTATAAGATGGCCCACCCCATGAAATAGTGACCCCTTGGATCAAACAGAAGTCATTTAGCTTCCGCCACACAAAGCAAGGTATCCAGGAAGCTCTGCCTCCATTTAGTCTTCAGTGGAAACCAATATGTGCAGGCAGATAAACTAAACACAGCAGCATCCATCAACCACCTAGAACGCTTCTTTCACAAGAAAGACAACATTAAATCTACGCTGAGACATAAAAAAAAATGGCCACTAGTTTTTACTTGTCATGTTTCCCCTCGAGAATGCTAGACCCAATTTCCACTGACTCGTGGCCGTAGGGCATCTAGGTCATAAGGTGGTGGTTCCGGGTTCAATATGTCAGGTCAGAAAGACTTGGAGCCTTCCCAATACCTGTGCTCAGGCCATTATAATGTGTAGAACTAACTGGATAATTATAGAAGAACTGAAAGGAGTCTTATCGTGCACTATGGGATGGTGAGAGAAGACGCTATAAATGCATTACATACAGGCAGCTCATAGAATGTGTACCAAAGTTAACCAAACCATCAACTTGAATAGTTATTCACTGTTCCTTCAAGGACAATACAGTAAACTAGAATCAAGCCAGAGAACTCCTGGCACATGCCATTGATTTATAGCACAGAACAGCACATCCAGGTAAGAATACATAGGTATGCCATTTAACTAACATTCTCTGCAACCTAATTACACAACCACTATAGGCTATAGAGGCTGCAATCACACATCATCATGTGAGAAATCAGTAAGATCAGTGTCCACAAAAGCAGAGGCATTTTGTTTCTCTCGCCCCAAGTAACTGCAACTAAACTGTGGTTGAATACTGTGCACTTTTCATCTCACAAATCCCACAACTATCCATTCCTGGCATAAATATTATCAGCGTTCCCACAATATGCTGGCATCCTTATTTGTGAACATTGCGAAACAGGCTGCGATGTATTCTCATTATCGTCTACAATCAATTTTACAAATACAAAAGTCTAGACATAGAAACCGTTAACAACCAAATTTCATTATCAACATGAAATCGGAGTGCATTTGGTTATACGTGGCATATAAGTAGCCAAAGTTGCTTAAATTTAAGAAGAAGCACAAAGACCATATAGCATATCAAGCACATTTTTCCAGTAATATCCTTTAGTAACTGTTTGATTAACACAATTTTCAAGTTATTTCCAAAAGAAGCTCTCACCACAGACGATTATCAAAAAATGATCTTGATCCTGTTGAAGACTATATATGGCTGCCTGATATGATGCCCAAGTCACGAATGTATATTTTTACTCCCCAAGGATTTGGATTGCTACGTGACTTTCGGATGGTTTCTAAACTTTCACTCCCCCTTGCAATTTCAATGCCGCTTCCGACAAAGTTATGCCTTGTGGATCTGCCCAGTTACGCCCACTGCTGAAATGACCTCACCGATGGCCTGAGCAGTGAGCGCTGGAAGTGGAATAGCCGTAATTCCTGGATATTTGGAGCGACACTGGGACGACAGCATCGCAGAAGGACAGCAAAATGCAGCTCAACAACTCTGATTTTGTGACACATTGGTACAAATTGGCACCCAGAACCAAAAAATCGCACCTTTATCATGAGTCAATGCTTGGCAGAAAACAAAGACGCACATATTTTGACCATTGTGCCCTACTGTACCTACCCATGCATGCCATTTAGTCCGCGACAGCATCTGACAGTTACTCTTTGTACTGATCCTTGATAAACTGCTGCCACCATGTGCAAATGATATAGCCATCATGTTAAATGTGTATTTCTTGAATAGGCCCACAGCAGATGTAGTTTTCATTACCACAAAAGAACACAATATATTGATCGTTTGCATGGCCACATATTGAATGGTCAATATAAATAATTGAACAGATTCTCAAATCCCAGACTAGCTTTAATGATGAGACTAGCCTAAATGCCATGCCCAACAGCAATGGCAGTCACAAAGAAATGCAGAATCAGTCATTTCTTTGGGTACATAATATTCATTTATTTGTTTTATTCATAGAAAAACAAGGCAGCAATGTCAAATCCACTCTTTTGTAAATATGCAAATCTGGTTGGGACATATATTATTGCTTACAATACTGTCCTGGCAGTGGCTAGTACATTCAACGTCTCATCATTTGATTAAGGGAACATTGGAATCCAGCAAGAGCAGATAACAGTGATGGATAGCTTGCGGAGTACGATTAGCAGCTGAGAGCAGGTTTGAAGCCTCCTCTCTTTTCTCTATCAGCTGTTGTCTTGAAGCAGTGACTGCATGTGGAAACATTGAAGTATGTTTTAAAAGATTACATAAAGGAGTTGAATACATCAGTGAATAAATGTTCACCCAGTATGTATGTAGAATAGGGATATAACGTAGCTTCTAAAATGTCATTCAAATAACGAATCTGTTGGAGAGGAAGTAGGGTTGGTTCACAAGTCTTTCAATACAGTACTGTACATATAAACAGCATTAAATATGTTACAGCTTTATCCGCATGCATTGTTGGAAAAATATGATTTGTCTATTACACATCATATATATTGGTCAGGACATCCGACTTGGCAACATGACATCAGGTTTGTTGCACTCACCCTGTAGCTCATGTCCTCACTTGTAGGCTCTGGTCGCTTCCATTTCTGATTGGAGAACATCTTCAGAACGGCCAATCCAAAGGCTACAATCAAGACTCCTAACGAGTTGGCGACCAATGCCTCAGGTGGCAGGTTGGCATATGGCTGTGTCCCATTTGTAGTTCATTTTCTGAAGAAGTTATTCTGAAGTTTTACACTTTGAATATTTTTGTAATATTGTCAACACAGCTAGATATCGGGGCGGCAGCGTAGCCTAGTGGTTAGAGCGTTGGACTAGTAAAGGTTGCAAGTTCAAATCCCTGAGCTGACAAGGTACAAATCTGTCGTTCTGCCCCTGAACAGGCATTGACAATAAGAATTTGTTCTTAACTGACTTGCCTAGTTAAATAAAGCTAAAATAAATATAATTTTTTGTCTGTACATTATGGAAATATTTGTATACAGTACATTGTTTCCTCCAAGTCCTTTAACACAAAATATGAAATTAACCTAATCAGGCTCATATTCATAGTCTCAGAGTAGGATCAGTTTTGCCTTTTACATCACAATTTATAATATTGCATGGACAGGGGGACCTGATCCTAGATCAGCGCAATCTGAGACGCCATAAGAATATGGGCTTACCTAGTGAACAATGTCTCTTACAATGCTAAGAAGAGTTTCTGGTTGATCCCTGAGATGTAGGACCCGATTCTGAGTATCAGTATGCTGTCTCCCATCCACACATGGGCACATTTTAGCAGCTTGTGGAAGGACATGGGTGAGCAGGGCAGGAGGAAACCAACAAGGGCCACCACCCACTGAAAACAAAACAAACATTATTTCAGCCTCTCACAGCCATAGAAAATGGCATAACAATTCTAACAATCACCAGGCATGCCAAGTAAGGCATAACACAAGTAGGTCATAATATGGCCAAATATGAATTCACAGTTGTTTTATGATAATGCCATTTTAATTTGTGCTTTGGCTGCTGAAGAATGCTTTAGTGCAAATAACAATCCAAGGAATAGAGGTTGGGAATGTCTTTGGAGTTGTGGAAGTCAAACACAGCACAGAGCCCCAGGACAGAGCAGACCAGAGCCAGTATCATGACACCAGCATGCAGCAGCATCCAGGGCAGTTTATTCTACCCCCAGGTGAGGGGAAAGCAGTACAGCACCGCGCCTATAGCTACAGAACGAAAATGAAAAAACTCACTTGACCTGGATATGAGTTGCAATTTAAGCTTTGTCTTAATTTTCTCAATCTCGTGGCAACATGTCTTAATAGACCACACACTGACATACGTTTTGGCTTGTGCCTAGACAGGTACAGAATAGGGTATTAATATAGTATGCTGCCAAACCGGTTAAGTTCTTGACATGTCTAGGGTGCAAGGCAAAGATGTTGAGGGAGCAGTGAAGGAAGTTTGGGTATCTTAACTTAGCTTTCTGTGTGCAAACACACCTACGGTGCATTCGGAAAGTATTCAGATCCCTTCGCTTTTTCCACATTATGTTACCTTACAGACGAATTCTAAAATTGATTAAATAAATAAATAATTCATCAATCTACACACAATACTCCATAATGACAAAGAAAAAAACAGGTAAAAAAAAATTGTGCCAATTTATAAAAAATAAATAACAGAAATAAGTGAGTTAGACCCTTAGTTATGAGACTCGAAAATTGAGCTCAGGTGCATCCTGTTTCCATTGATCATACTTGATATGTTTCTACAACTCCATTGTAATTGTTTGGACGTCATTTGGAAAGGCACACACCTGTCTATATAAATAAGGTCCCACAGTTGACGGTACATGTCAGAGCAAAAACCAAGCCATGAGGTCAAAGGAATTGTACGTAGAGATCCGAGACAGGATTGTTTCGAGGCATAGATCTGGGGAAGGGTAACAAATCATTTCTGAAGCATTGAAGGTCCCCAAGAACACAGTGGCCTCCATCATTCTTAAATGGAGGAAGTTTGGAACCACCAAGACTCTTCCTAGAGCTGGCCGCCCAGCCAAACTGAGCAATCGGGGGAGAAGGGCCTTGGTCAGGGAGGTGACCAAGAACCCTGACAGAGTTCCTCTATGGAGATGGGAGAACCTTCCAGAAGGCCAACCATCTCTGCAGCACTCCATCAATCAGGCCTTTATCGTAGAGTGTCCATGAAATATTAGCTAACAGCACACTAACGCTAACTTGAAATGAAAATACTTTGTCAAAATTAGAGTGGAGTCTTTTGTTAAGACATATAGCTAGCTAGCTAAAAAATTTACCATAATCACAACTCATGACCTTACTACCCTGCATGAATCTGCAGGTAGCTAAACAACCAAGATCTATGGGTACAACTAGTCAAGTAAATGTGTCTGAGATACAAAGAATACGATCATACACTTAACATTAGCTGGCTAACAGTACACTTGAAATTTAACCACTTTCTGTCAAAATTAAAAATGTGTAATATCTGAAAATCTTACCAGTATGCATCATGTTTGGAAGCGTTTCCTGTCTGATGCCATGCATGGTTGCCTTAGTTTGACAATGTAATCCAGACTAGTGGTGTTTTTTCTCCATATCCTTAGCTACCATATCAATTCCACTGATTTCAAAACTCGGTCCTCCAAAAAGTGGAGAGCATACACATAACGTTAGCTAGCGAGCCAGCCTGCCAACATTAGCTAGCTAACAGTACACTTTAACTTGCCATTAGGTTTATGCAGCTTTACTACGCAATACTTTTTGTTTTAAAGCTGCGTTCGACATGATTACCTAAACATACTCACCAGCTGCAATAGACAGATGCGGGCTATATGGCAGACCAATCCAAACTCATCTCTCGGCATGTCCAGCCCGGAAAGGAAGGTTGCTCCCTTTTTCTGTGGCTAAACCAACTAGGCTCGTAATTAAACAATTTTATTAGTATTTACAGATGTCATACAAGTTTGATATTAAGGCACATGAAAGTTCATATGTTCGAGAAGGCATTTCGGTCAAAAAACGCATTTTGATAAAAAAAAAAGTTTTTACATTCAAACAGCTATCCTGTGAAGCCGTGACTTGCAACATACGCCTAGTTTCCTAAATCGGGTTACATATAAAATATATTTTGATTTGTTTAACACTTTTTTGGTTACTACATGATTCCATATGTGTTATTTCATAGTTTTGATGTCTTCACTGTTATTCCACAATGTAGAAAAAAGTTTGAAAAATAAAGAAAACCCTTGAATGAGTAGGTGTGTCCAAACGTTTGACTGGTACTGTACATCTGCACAATTTATGAGAATAAAATCAGGACAAAAATCATAATAAACTATGTAGTCTACCAAATATTTCAGAAAGCACACCATGAGAAAATAAGTGATATACTCCTGTAAAATGGATAAACGTGTATGGAGAACTGAAAAATCAGAAACACAAACAATTGAGGATGAGAGTAATGAATCCAATTGGATGACAGAAAAAAATGAAAATCAGAAGTTTTCTGTGGAAAGTGAAGTACCTGATGATGATTTTGGAGGACTTGACAGAACCATTAGGACTTATGGGAAGAGACTGCAACACAAGTCTTAGACAATTATGTGGAACCTGTGACAACTGATCCTTTTAGTTTGACAGAGTGTCCACCAACATCAGCGGCAATTGGAGATAACACACAGGATCAAGACAAAATCATTCACATGACAAATGAAATTACCGCTTTTAGTGAAATTGAGGACGACACAGAAAAAAAAAGGACTGGAGGGTCTGAACCTCTGTCCGACAAGTATGTTGAAGAAAACGCTGAGAAAGAGGAGAAAACCTATGTAGAACCCACAACTCTTTCTGCTGAACAGAACAGGGATTATCTAAAGATGGTGATACATCTTGGCAACTTTTTTTTTGCGGGGGTGTATGCAATTCTAATTGTCTGCATCATTTCCAATCCCCATATATTTTTTTGTAAATATATATTTAAAATACACTACCATTCAAAAGATTGGAGTCACTTAGGAATGTCCTTGTTTTTGAAAGAAGAGCACATTTTTTGTCCATTAAAATAACATAAAATATCTACGTAGGCAACCCCTATTACCAGCCTGTTCAACATCTCTTTCATATCGTCTGAGATCCCCAAGGATTGGAAAGCTGCCGCAGTCATCCCCCTCTTCAAAGGGGGCGACACCCTGGACCCAAACTGTTACAGACCTATATCCATCCTGCCCTGCCTATCTAAGGTCTTCGAAAGCCAAGTCAACAAACAGGTCACTGACCATCTTGAATCCCACCGTACCTTCTCCGCTGTGCAATCTGGTTTCCGAGCCGGTCACGGGTGTACCTCAGCCACGCTCAAGGTACTAAACGATATCATAACCGCCATCGATAAAAGACAGTACTGTGCAGCCGTCTTCATAGACCTTGCCAAGGCTTTCGACTCTGTCAAGCACCGTATTCTTATCGGCAGACTCAGTAGCCTCGGTTTTTCGGATGACTGCCTTGCCTGGTTCACCAATTACTTTGCAGACAGAGTTCAGTGTGTCAAATCGGAGGGCATGCTGTCCGGTCCTCTGGCAGTCTCTATGGGGGTGCCACAGGGTTCAATTCTCGGGCCGACTCTTTTCTCTGTATATATCAATGATGTTTCTCATGCTGCTGGCGATTCCCTGATCCACCTCTACGCAGACGACACCATTCTATATACTTCCGGCCCGTCCTTGGACACTGTGCTATCTAACCTCCAAACGAGCTTCAATGCCATACAGCACTCCTTCCGTGGTCTCCAACTGCTCTTAAAACCTGTTAAGGATATGGCAGACATACGCCCCCTTTGGAGAGATTGGGTACCCCTAGTAAACTGGAAAAAAAATCTGTCAAAAATTGCTAATATATGCAAATAAAAATTATTATTGGATAGAAAACACTCTAAAGATTCTAAAACCGTTGGAATTATGTCTGTAAGTATAGCAGAACTCACAGGGCAGGCATTCTTCCAAACTAGTTTTTGTGGCCATGAAAGTTGGAGCAACTTTGACGTCATGGCCCCCACCCTTCCCAACCAGCTATGATTCTGGGGACACTTTCTATCTCTTCCGCTAGATGTCCTCTTTCATTAGAGCTTTGAATCGTTCAAATCCCGCGAGAATGGACCCTATGGGAGTGAAATTAGTGCGTGCCACGAGAGAATAGGCTGTGCGTATGGGCGCGAATTGGTCCCAGCCATTCCTTTGTTCCAGCACTCAAGAGAAGGGCAGACGATGGCCGATTGAATTGAAGTTTGTTTTGCGTGTCTAAAACATCATAAAGCTTGCTTCTGCACTTAGTTTGACCTGTTTAGTCGACATATAATGTGTAATTTTGAAGTTTTGATGCGCAACTTTTCCGGACCAGAGGACGTTTTGGGTGCATTTCAGCTGATGTTATTAGCAGTAGCTAATACAAAGACGCAAGACTTGAAACCAAACGATGTATTGGGTAAGTATGAAGCCTTCCAGAACATTCTGAACGAAGACCATCGAAGGTAAGGGAATATTTATGCTTAAATCTGTGTTTCTGTTGACTCCAACATTACGTGGAAATGTAGCTTGGAACTGAGCGCTGTCTCAGCATATGGAATAGTGTGCGATTTCTGTAACGTTAAAAATAAATCTAACACAGCGGTTGCATAAAGAAGCAGTGTATCTTTCTAACTATATGTAGAACATGTATATTTAGTCAAAGTTTATGATGTCTATTTACGTTATCTTGCCGCGCTACATAGATTTCCTGCGGGCATTTTTGAGTAATTTCTGAAGGTGAACTCACTGTAAATGGACATTTATGGATATAAATGGCATATTATTGAAAAAAAATATATGTACTGTGTAATATGTCATATTACTGTCATCTGATGAAGATTTTCAAAAGGTTAGTGAGCGATTTATTTTTTAATCCTGCGTTTGTTGATTGCATGTTTTGGCTATTGAAATGAGCTGTGTCTGGTGGTGGTTTTACATATATATGTGCTATGTTTTCGCCGTAAAACATTTTAGAAATCTGACTTGCTGGCTAGATGAACAAGGTGTTTATCTTTCATTTGAGCTATTGGACTTGTTAATGTGTGGAGGTTAAATATTTTTAAGAATATTTTTGCGTTCCATGCGCCACCGTTTCAGCTGAACGTGGGAGGGTTGATCCCCAATTGGGAACCAGTATCGTAGACAGGTTAAACGCTAGTAAAACCAAATGCATGCTGTTCAACCGTTCGCTGCCTGCACCCGCACGCCTGACCAGCATCACCACCCTGGATGGTTCCGACCTTGAATATGTGGACACCTATAAGTACCTAGGTGTCTGGCTAGACTCTAAACTCTCCTTCCAGACCCATATCAAACATCTCCAATCGAAAATCAAATCAAGAGTCGGCTTTCTATTCCGCAACAAAGCCTCCTTCACTCACGCCGCCAAACTTACCCTAGTAAAACTGACTATCCTACCGATCCTCGACTTCGGCGATGTCATCTACAAAATTGCTTCCAACACTCTACTCAGCAAACTGGATGCAGTTTATCACAGTGCCATCCGTTTTGTCACT
Organism: Oncorhynchus mykiss; assembly: GCF_013265735.2. NCBI lineage: Eukaryota > Metazoa > Chordata > Actinopteri > Salmoniformes > Salmonidae > Oncorhynchus > Oncorhynchus mykiss. Next base: position 38,000,736 of record NC_048570.1, read on the forward strand.
AAAGCACCTTATACCACCCACCACTGCGACTTGTATGCTCTAGTCGGCTGGCCCTCGCTACATATTCGTCGCCAGACCCACTGGCTCCAGGTCATCTACAAGTCCATGCTAGGTAAAGCTCCGCCTTATCTCAGTTCACTGGTTACGATGGCAACACCCATCCGTAGCACGCGCTCCAGCAGGTGTATCTCCAGTTCTCTGCTGCCTGTGACTGGAACGAATTGCAAAAATCGCTGAAGTTGGAGACTTTTATCTCCCTCACCAACTTCAAACATCTGCTATCTGAGCAGCTAACCGATCGCTGCAGCTGTACATAGTCTATTGGTAAATAGCCCACCCATTTTCACCTACCTCATCCCCATACTGTTTTTATTTATTTATTTTTCTGCTCTTTTGCACACCAATATCTCTACCTGTACATAACCATCTGATCATTTATCACTCCAGTGTTAATCTGCATAATTGTAATTATTTGCCTACCTTCTCATGCCTTTTTGCACACAATGTATATATAGACTCCCCTTTTTTCTACTGTGTTATTGACTTGTTAATTGTTTACTCCATGTGTAACTCTGTGTTGTCTGTTCACACTGCTATGCCTTATCTTGGCCAGGTCGCAGTTGTAAATGAGAACTTGTTCTCAACTAGCCTACCTGGTTAAATAAAGGTGAAATAAAAAAAATAAAAAAATAAAAAAATAAATACAGAGGCCCATTATCAGCAACCATCACTCCTGTGTTCCAATTGCACGTTGCGTTAGCTAATCCAAGTTTATAATTTTAAAAGGCTAATTGATTATTAGAAAATCCTTTTGCAATTATGTTAGCATAGCTGAAAAATATTGTTATGATTAAAGAAGCAATAAAACTGTCCTTCTTTAGAGTAGTTGAGTATCTGGAGCATCAGCATTTGTGGGTTCGATTACAGGCTCAAAATGGCCAGAAACAAAGACCTTCTTCTGAAACTCATCAGTCTATTCTTATTCTGAGAAATCTATATGGGACAGCTGTCAATTTCTTGGTCCTTAAGTTAAAATGGTATACTTTTTCATTTATTACAATTTTCTATAGTCAATTTTGGTCTTTAATGCAGGGCTGACAGACAAGTTCCTTACATTGGTACTCATCAGACCGCTTGCCTCTTAAATTTTTGCTGTAATGCTGCAATTAGTTGGTTATAATTTTGAGTAGAGCAGACATTTCCCTATGTTTTTGTTAGCTGCATGTGTGACATACTGTAACTCCATTTATGATATAATTTACAGACTATACCTTTTTAAACAATCTTTCATTATTTATTTTTTTTTAAAAATCAATTAGCATATTTGAGTTTAACTATAATATTTGCTGGCCTCTTAACAAAGAAGAAGAGGAGAAAGAGGACCATAAAGGTAGCGTTACAATCTCCATAGAGCATGACACTGTTTCTGTTGAGCCAATGTTTCGAAGGACCAACTGAGGATGTAGAAAAAAACAGAAGACCATACAGACCTAGACATTATTGAAGAGGACAATGTAGACCATGTATTTGGTAAAGCAACAGACAGTGAAGCTCAAACCGTTTCTGTTGAATCTGATGCCCAAATTCATTTTCAGATGGAGAGTACAGAAAAATGCCACTGACCACTGACTGGGATGAAACAAGTACACCAATAGCAGAGTCAACTGCAATGATAAAATAACAGGATGAGGAAAATACAAATGACATGACAACTATTGGAATGATCAGTGGAATGTCTAGTAAATCTGAGAGCCCACAAACTGATGTGGAAATACAAGTTCCAGAAACTCTATCCACACAAAACATTGAGGAGTAAATAGAGACAGAGGACAAAAATGCAAGTTTTACAACACATGTCAACAAGTCATTTTCTAACCAGAAATGGATTTGGAGAGAAACAATGTACTGGGTATTCCACATTTACAGCGATAGACAAACACGATGAAGAAGAAAAAGAGGGCTATCAAATTACTGCCAAAACCAACAAACAGGCTCAAACTATACCTGTGTCAGAGGACAGTGAAATAGGAGAAACAAGTTAAACATCATTAGAGACTATTGAGGAGGTTGAGGAAGAAGACGTACAACAACTGTCACTGAAGCTCTCAAAGCTTCTGTTGAATCTCATGCCCCAGTTCTAGGTAGAGCCACAGAACATTTTGAGAGGGAGAAGACAACAAAACCAATGGTGACTGACTGGGATGTAAGCATGACGGGTATCTGATATAAAAAGGCAACTGAAATGAAAGAAAAGAAGGATGACAACCAGAACTATATGACAACAACTGAAATATTCAGTGCAACATCTAATAGACGTGTGAGCCCCATCTCTGAAGAGGACATTAAGTTTTCAGAAACTCCAACAAGAAATTCAATGGAATACAAGATAGAGAAAGACTAAAGCACAACAAGTGTCACTACACTACCAGATATGTCAACAAAACCAGAAATGTCCATGAAGAGCAGCAATCAACAGCAAGGTATCCAACATCTACAGATATACACAATCACAATTTAGAGGAAAAGTAAGCTATGAAATTAGTGTTACAACCTACAAAGACTCTGAACCACCAACAGTCAGTAAAGACGAAACAGCTTCTGTTGAATCCGATGCCCCGTTTCTTATTTCAGATGGAGAGTACAACAATCCCACTGGCCACTGATTGGGATGAAACAAGCACACCAATATCAGAGGCAACTGAAATGATAAGAGAAAGGGATGAACACAAGACAAATTACATGACAACTACAGGAACGATCAGTGAGATGTCTAGTGGACCTGACAGCCCACAACCTGATGCTGAAATCAAGCTTTCAAAAACTCCACCAACACCAGAATGTGAGGATAAGGGAGAGACAGAGGACAAAACTACAGGTTTCACTACACTACAGGAGAAGTCAACAGGCAATTTTCTACCCAGTACAAAATCAACAGAAATACACAAATATTCAACTTCTACAGAGATAATGTACACAAACATGTTGATGAGGAGAAAGAGGACTAAAGACACAATCAACAAAGAAGCTTCCAGTGTCTCTATTACTCGTTGAGGATATTGAAAAAACAAAGGGATGTTTTTACAGGAAGACTACAACAGCAGTCAGTGAAACTCAAACCTCATCCTTCGATTCTGGTTCCCCATTTTTAGAAGTAACAGCAGAAGGTTCTGAATGGGAAAGAGAAACGAAGCCCCTAGAAACTGAGACAGAATAATCCACTCCCACTGCTTCAACATCAGAAGGTAATGAAGCAGAAAGAATAAGACATCAAGAGAAAATCTTTCCAGTAATTATTTCTACAACTGAAAAGGCCATTAGAATGTCTAGTGAATCCAATCTTGAGGATGAGGATAAAGGTGAAGAAACACTTTCTTTCACTGTACCTAAAGAGTCACAGGAAGATGTTAATGGAGGAGAAACCATATACGATGCAGGAGAGGGGTACATTCAAAGTATAACATCTGAGAAGGACACAGGAGAGGGTGGGGATATGAACGTTTTGAGGAAGAGAGCAAAACAGAACCACTTGTCACTACGATGGGTGAAACCACTCCTGGTACAGCAATATTAGTAGCAAATGAAATCAGAGAAAAGGAGGATGAGGATAACAAAAGAAAATCAAGGTTTCAGAAGTGGAGTATCCTGGCTTGAACACAAAGTTAGCAAATCCCTTAAAGCGAGATGTTTTACCGTCTGAGGATGAAAAGGATCACATTGAACCGATAGAGTTTGACTAATCTCAGCTGCATCCATGTTTGGGATTAATTCATTGTACAGATCTAGGTTTAAAGATATGTTCAGTGAGAATTTCTGCTCACACTGAATACAATGTTAAATTTTTAAATTTGATTGAACTTTTATTTAACTAGGCAAGTAAGTTAAGAACAAATTCTTCTTTACAATGACGGCCTTTTGCCTCCTGCGGGTACGGGGGCTGGGATTAAAAATATAGAACAAAACATGCATCACAACAAGAGAGACACCACAACACATAAAGAGAGACCTAAGACAACAACATAGCATGGCAGCAACACATGACAACACAGCATGGTATCAACATCACATGACAACATGGTAGCAGCACAAAATACGTTACCAACATTATAGGGCACAGACAACAGCACAAAGGCAAGACGGTAGAGACAACAGATTATTCTCTATTCTTGGAAATGCTATTACTGATTCAGCAGCAAATAAATTACTGGTTACTGGAGATTGGCTTTTAATTTTTCCTTTCAAAGATATTGATAAACCAATGAGTATTTTACCAGAGAATACAGATCAAAAAGGTAATTCACATAAGGATAAAGATAGAGACCAATAGGTGGAAGATGTAATATGTGAAGAAGAAATACCTAAACCTAATTATAGTCACAGCCCATTACTGCTCATTAGTAACATACATGAGAAGAATAACACTTTTAACAGTAAGGAGGATGAAAATAACATTTAAATGGGAAGATTAGGCAAACTGGTGATTCCAAGTCAAGTTCAGAACAGATGAAGCTAAAATGCATGAGGAAAAAAATATGAATTATACCACAATTGTATCACTGCTTCTTGCTAACGTACGTGAGCTGAAGAAGAACGCTTTTAAAATTGAGGAAGATGAGAAGAACAGACACTTGTATTATTTTGGTGTGAAAATTAGGCAAGCTGGGGATTTCAAGCAAAGTTCAGCTCATCCATGTGTCGATTTGTATTTCTTATGGATCCCCATTAGCTGCTGCCAAGGCAGCATCTACTCTTCCTGGGGTCCAGCAAAATTAAGGCAGTTATACATTTTAAAAAACATTACAATACAATCACATCAGATTTCACAACATATTAAGTGTAGTGCCCTCAGGCCCCTACTCTACTACCACGTACAGTTGAAGTCTGAAGTTTACATACACCTTAGCCAAATACATTTAAAAACTCTGTTTTTCACAATTCCTGATATTTAATCCTAGTAAAAATTCCCTGTCTAAGGTCAGTTAGGATCACCACTTTATTTTAAGAATGTGCAATGTCAGAATAATAGGAGAGATAATTATTTATTTCAGCTTGTATTTCTTTCATCACATTCCCAGTGGGTCAGAAGTTCACTTCCACTAAAATAGTATTTAGTAGCATTGCCTTTAAATTGTTTAACTTGGGTCAAACGTTTCGGGTAGCCTTCCACAAGCTTCCCACAATAAGATGGGTGAAAGGCTTTGTCATGTCCACTCCAATACCTTGACTTTGATGTCCTTAAGCCATTTTGTCACAACTTTGGAAGTATGCTTGGGGTCATGGTCCATTTGGAAGACCCATTTACGACAAAGCTTTAACTTCCTGACTGATGTCTTGAGATGTTGCTTCAATATATCCACACAATTTTTCATCCTCAGGATGTCATCTATTTTGTGAAGTGCACCAGTCCCTCCTGCAGCAAAGCACCCCCACAAGATGATGCTGCCATCCACAGTTGGGATGGTGTTCTTCGGCTTGCAAGCCTCCCCCTTTTTCCTCCAAACATAACGATGGTCATTATGGCCAAACAGTTCTATTTTTGTTTCATCAGATTAGAGGATATTTCTCCAACAAGTACAATCTTTGTCCCCATGTGCAATTGCAAACCGTAGTCTGGCTTTTTTATGGCGGTTTTGGAGCAGTGGCTTCTTCCTTGCTTCAGGTTATGTCGATATAATACTCGTTTTACTGTGGATATAGATACTTTTGTACCTGTTTCCTACAGCATCTTCACAAGGTTCCTTCGATGTTGTTCTGGGAATGATTTGCACTTTTCACACCAAAGTACGTTCATCTCTAGGAGACAGAATGCATCTCCTTCCTGAGCGGTATGACAGCTGTGTGGTCCCATGGTTTTTATACTTGCGGACTATTGTTTGTACAGATGTACGTGGTACCTTCAGGCATTTGGAAATTGCTCCCAAGGATGAACCAGACTTGTGGAGGTCTACAATTATTTTTCTGAGGTCTTACTGATTTCTTTTGATTTTCCCATGATGTCAAGCAATGAGGCACGGAGTTTGAAAGTAGGCCTTGAAATCCATCCACAGGTACACCGCCAATTGACTCAAATGATGTAAATTAGCCTATCAGAAGCTTCTAAAGCCATGACATAATTTTCTGGAATTTTCCAAGCTGTTTAAAGGCACAGTCAACTTAATGTATGTAAACTTCTGACCCACTGGAATCGCGATACAGTGAATTCTAAGTGAAATCATCTGTTTTTAAACAATTGTTGGAAATATTACTTGAGTCATGCACAAAGTAAATGCCCTAACCGACTTGCCAAAACAAAAGTTTGGTAACAAGACATTTGTGGAGTGGTTGAAAAAAAATGTTTTAATGACTCTTTTGACTTCAACTGTATCTACAGCACAAAATCCATGTGTACGTGTGTGTATAGTGTGTATGTTATCGTGCGTCTGTATATGTTAGTAGGAAAACTCTCAAATACCATGGTCCTAGAACTGGTTTGCCCTCTTATAAGAATCTAGGAACTGCAAAAGTGAAACTCATGAAGAGTATGGGCCTAAACTTGACAAGGAAACGTCACTCCAACAGATGAGTAAAGGACCTAAAGCATCATTGTCCATGTACAGTATGTTTGCAGATGGCTTATTAACCATGGCAGATCTTTGGCTGACTGTTTATGGAGAAAGTATAAAATGCAAACACATCAAGAATTTGTAGTTGTTCCATCCCTTCTTCTAAAATCAAAAACATACACATTTGACAACTTTTTCAAAGAGCAAGATAAACATCTAAATATAATGGCTGTAGTCCCTTTTGAACATTGATTACATACAGACTGCTTGTGGATGGATTTGAAGAGGGCTTTGTGTAACATTCTTTAAGATGATTGTGAAGAGAAGCAGACCTAAATCTCCATCTTGAAAATGTACTTCTTAATAACTGATTTACTAATAGCATACAGTGGTTGAATTGATAACCTTTTTCGAAATGCATCACTTGTAAGTAATGAAGGTTACAGATTTACAGATACTACTAATACTTCAAAATTACTACGCTAGTAGATACTGTTATGTTTACTATATATTTTTTTGATAATTTACGAAACGTTAGGTTAACTACAGTAATTATCAAGTGTAATAGCAAACTGTAGCCCGACACAAATCAAATTTGTATTATACTGTAAAAAATATATATATTATACTGTATCTTGATGTACAAGCAATTGTGTGCTACATTAATAAAGTCAACTTGAAAAACGGTCCAAAGACGAGTCTCAGTCCACTTGCTTCCAAATAACATGTTATAACAATAATTTTCAAAATCAAGAATGTCACAAAATCATTGAATGACACAAAAGTCCTTTTCACTTTCTTTCCTGAACTTGTTCCTGCTGCTTCTCCTCCTCTTCCCCAGTTGTGTGTTGTCGACCAATCCTTTTACAAGCCTTGTATTTCCAGAAGACTCTGCTTCATCTGCCAAGCAGGGAGATGCTGGGCACCGTCCATGTTTCCCACGGTGCTGCTTGTCAAGTGCATCACAGGCCTTACTTTGCCTCTTGTCCAAGTCCAAGCCACGAAGAGACTCTTCAGTTAAACTACAGGCACTCTCACCCCTGCTCTGGAGGGCAGAATCTGTAGGCTTCAAGATGGGTAATTGGAATCGAGTTGCTTTACCGTGATTGAGAGGTTTTGAAAGCTGATGAAGGGACATCATGATTCTCTCGGTTTCAACCAGCTTTGAGTTCTGAGAGAGTGTAAGTCTCTTCAGTCTCAGGCGAGCACTGCGTCGGGGAGCGGTGCGTACTGCAGCGTGTCCCTCACGCATGGATCCTGTGCCCTTGTCCTCAAGTACTCTTCCACTGGGCGCTCTGATGCCGACTAGGATGACACCGTCTCCCCCAGTAGACAATTGTCTCTGTTTGATGAGATCCATGTTTCTAAAGTTCAGTGTCTCATCATCACCCTTGATGTTTTCTCTATGTGTAATGGACTCTGGAGATGTGGTTTGGCTTGCTTGTCCCAGTTCCCCAGGATCATGATTAGCTGTGATGTCCCTGCTCTGTGAGGATGATGTGCTCTCATCCTGCTCAGTTCCTCTAGCTACAGACAGATGGATAGGGTCAGTCCCTGTAGCTACAGACCCATGGATAGGGTCAGTCCCTGTAGCTACAGACCCATGGATAGGGTCAGTCCCTGTAGCTACAGACCCATGGATAGGGTCAGGCCCTGTAGCTACAGACACATGGGTAGGGAGCTGTGTGCCACTGCCACCTGCTGTACTGTTCTGAGAAGCCACTTTACGCCTATTTCTGTTTCCTTTCCGGGATGGCCTTGCCAAGGCCTTCCTCTCAGCCTCTATACTGTGAGCCCACCTCCGTTGGTGGTTCCTGAAGCACACTAGTCTCCTGGCCTTGCTCAAGGAAATGCCAGTCTGCTGCATGAGCTCTCTGACAGTGCAGCTGTTGAGGTCAAATGCCCCAGCGTTCTTTGCCATCCTCATACCGAGTGCAGGTGCAGCAGAGACCCTTCCTCTCTACCTCCTCGTCTTGCTTCTAACAATGTATTGAAACAGAATGGCATTTTGGACAACACACAATTATGACATCACAGAACATGTCAACCAAATAACAATCAATGTTATATTGCTAAGATGTCACAAAGAGTAAGCTTAGTGACATCATGTGATTGATTATTGGGCAACATTTTAGCAATATCTGGTTCTAGTTAGAGACATTTTGAAAAGACCACAAAATATATAAAACCTTTATTTCAAAACGGATGCATTAATATCCAACTTGTTGTATTGTTCTTAAAAAAGAAAATTCACTGTAAAGAACATCTACATAAATAATGTGAAATTATAAATTAAAAGGGACACTGCCATTGGCAACTGCACTTTGGCTCCAACTCAAGGGTATACTGACAAGATCTTTAAACTTCAGAGGAGATATGACAAGAACATAATGCAGAGACAATTGCTTTTGAAATAATGAACGCAGTCTTGGGAGAGTAACTTAACTAATTTCATCAGTTGAAAGAGGCCATGATAAATACTACGGAGGATATCACAAAATACAGTGTACAGGACTAAAGGCTGAGGATGTAAGATGATCATCATTAAAACAGCAGAAGACAAAATTATTTCCATAGTTTCCACTAGGTGGAGTTATCTGCTCTGAACACAGATCTGTGCAACATTGCTCATGTTCAAAATGTCAGTGCCATCTAACACTTACACTGAAACATTGTTGCTTTATTTCGTTTGATGGACATCACTCAACATACATGATTTGCTTAAGGAGCAATAGGACTTATTATCAGTGTGTGAAGACAGTACTGTGGTGGAAAACAAGGCAGCATTATTTCGGGACAAAACAAAGTCTATAGTTTGTACAGAATATTCAGCATCAATAGATCTGGCTCTACAGGACCAACATAAGAAAACAACCTTATAGGCAAATACACATTTACCAGTCCGTTAAATTTAAAAATAAATAAATACAACCGTTATACATTCTATGCTGAATCGTAAAGACACACACCACTGGTGGGGCACCCCAAATGGCACCATATCTATATATAGTGCATTACTTTTGACCAGAGCCCAGGTCAAACGTAGTGCACTATAAAGGGAATACGGTGACATTTGGGATGCACCCCTGGTGTTTAAAATACATTCAGGATGGTCCATGCATTTCATGGTGTCCTGACCACTACAGCACAGTAGACTACATCCAGTGTATATTCTTCCCTTCTACTACAGTTGACAGTGTTTACTCAACACCCAGGAGCTCTACAGTCGCTAGCATGTGCATAACTTATCATTCCCTCTGCAGTTTCGCACAGTGAACTGATTCAACAGCCAGACAATAGGCCTGTCGCAGCAAGTACCGGAGATCATTTAACTAAATCACATATTCGGCTCAGTTATGACTCCTACTGTCTGTATTTTGGGTATTTTCCCCAGAACTCCCTAGAAGCAGAAACATAGTGCATTCAGACCCCTTGACTTTTCCCACATTGTTACATGACAGCCTTATTCTAAAATCAATTCAAATGTTTTTTTTTCCCCACTCAACCAACTCTCTCTCACACACACACCATAATGACAAAGCAAAAAACAGGTTTTTAGAACTTGTTTCAAATGTATCATTTTAAATATCACATGTATTCAGACCCTTTACTCAGCGTTCTGGAGCAGCTTTTCATCAAGGACCTCTCTGTACTTTGCTACGTTCATCTTTCCCCTCATTCCTGACTAGTCTCCCAGTTCCTGCCGCTGAAAAACATCCCCACAGAATGATGCCACCAAGTTTTCCCCATAGGGATGGTGCCAGGTTTCCTCTAGATGTGACGCTTGGCATTTAGGTAAAAGAGTTCAATCAAGGTTTAATCAAACCAGAAAATCTTGTTTCACATGGTCAGAGTCCTTTAGGTACCTTTTTGGCAAACTCCAAGCAGGAGTTTTATTGAAGATTGGCTTCCACCTGGCCACTACCATAAAGGCCTGATTGGTGGAGTGCTGCAGAAATGATTGTCCTTATGGACAGTTCTCCCACCTCCACAGAGGAACTCTGTCAGAGTGACCATTGGGTTCTTGGTCACCTCCCTGACCAAGGCCCTTCTCCCCCGATTGCTCAGTTTGGCTGGGCGGCCAGCTCTGGGAAGACTCTTGGTGGTCCCAAACTTCTTCCATTTAAGAATGATGTAGGCCACTTGAGGACCTTCAATATTGCAGAAATGTTTTGGTACCCCTTCCCAGATCTGTACCCCGACCAAATCCTGCCTCGGAGCTCTACGGACAGTTCCTTTGACCTCATGGTTTGGTTTTTGCTCTGACATGCACCGTCAACTGTAGGACCTTATATAGACAGGTGTGTGCCTTTCCAAATCATGTCTAACCAATTGAATTTACCACAGGTGGACTCCAATCAAATTGTAGAATCATTTCAAGGATGATCAATGGAAACAGAAGGCTCCTGAGCTCAATTGCAAGGGCCTGAATACCTATGCGAATAAGTAACCTGCAAAAACGTCTAAAAACCTGTTTTCGCTTTGTCATTATGGGGTTGTGTGTTAACTGATGAAGATTTTTATTTAATCCATTTTATAATAAGGCTGTAATGTAACAAAATGTGGAAAAGGGGAAGGGGTCTTTATACTTTCCTAACGCAATTTGACTGCATATTCATAATAACCATTTTCAATGGCTTTAGAAATAATATTTTCTGCTGTTAACTTTTGGTCCAAATAAAGTAAGGCTTTGATTAGGTCATTTATGTCGGCTTGCATGCCCACCATTTCCAACCATACGTTTAACAGTTCATAGACTCGGTCTTCAGGATGAAGGTGTGCAGTGCTTTTTATAGCGTTGTCACGGAGTCCGATGTGCCTGAAGAATCTGTTATGGTAGTAAACATCCAGCTCTTCAAAAAGTTCAAAACTTTTCTTCAAGGACTCGTCACCTAAAAATAAAAAAGATAAAAAAGATAAAAGTCCCTGACATCAAAGCCCACCGTGCTGTACTGTATTAATCAAGCAGAGCAGAGTGGGTCATAGACAAGGCTAAATAATATTAGTATGTTAACTAGCCTAAATCCATAAAATATAGAGGGTATACTCTCACCATTCAAAGGAGCAAGTTTTCTGAGAAGGACATCTTCCTAGAAAACAAATTCAAATAAACATGGTCAGTCATAAATCATAAATCAGGCTCCTAAACAAGGCCCCTGCACTAGCTCTGAAGTTTGGCTCTTGGAGGGTTGTGCAGGAGGGAAGGACCTTAACAACAGCTCTGGACTTCTTGTCTCTGGCCTTATTCCGTCCTTTCCTCGATCCTGCATTTGCATCTATAAATCACATTCATGTGCTTGGGCCTGGCCACTAGCAATGGTTAATTAAATCTTCAAAAACAAGTGTCAAAACTGCCTAGTAAGTCTTCTGCCTGGTAAGTCTTCATCAAGATGGATGGTGGAAAGGGCGTAGCTCTACTTCAAAATGGGACACGGTTGTTTGGGTCCATTTGCCCATGAGAGTAATTATGAATTGGGTGAACTAATGCTGTATACTTGTCAGACAGACTGTGGCTTTCAAACAGTAAGTAAGTACAGTGCATTTTGAACGAATTCAGTGCATTTGGAACAAACTCTTTACGCCAAAGAGTTCAAACTTGGTTTCATCAGACCAGAGAATCTTGTTTTTTCATGGTCTGAGAATCCTTTAGGTGCCTTTTGGAAAACTCCAACTGGACTGTCACGTGCCTTTTACTGAGGAGTGACTTCCGTCTGGCCTCTCTACCTGATTTATGGAGTGCTGCAGAGATGGGAGAACCTTCCAGAAGGACAACCATCTCCACAGAGGAAATTTGGAGCTCTGTCAGAGTGACCCCCAATAGCTCAGTTTGGCCAGGCGGCCAGCTCTAGGAAGAGTCTTGGTGGTTCTAAAACTTCTTCAATTTAAGAATGATGGAGGCCACTGTGTCCTTGGGGACCTTCAATGCTGCAGAACTGTTTTGGTACAATTACCCAGATCTGTGGGACCGTGTATAGACAGGTTTTGTACCTTTCCAATCAATTGAACCTACCACAGGTGGGCTCCAATCAAGTTGTCGAAACATCAAGGATGATCAACGGAAACAGGATGCACCTGAGCTCAATTTCGAGTCTCATAGCAAAGGGCCTGAATACGTATATAAATAAGGCATCTGTTTTTATTGCTTTTTATACATTTGCAAAAATGTATAAATACCTGTTTTCACTTTGTCATTATGGGGTATTGTGTGAGGGGAAAACAAAATGCAATCCATTTTAGAATGTGGAAAAAGTCAAGGGGTCTGAATATTTCAGAATGCACTGTATATTGAGCAGAGAAAATAAAGATGAACAGAAAGTAAGACCAGATCCAGAATAGGATGGGAGTTCTAAAGAAACAATGCAGATGTGGTTAGAAAAGAGATTGAGAGAAGACAAGGGACAGGTTCGCATGAGCATGCCCTGTGCTGCTGCTCTCACCGTAGCCGCAGCGCCTGGCTGCCTCTTGGCCGAAGGGCTGGAAAGCGGGGAGGATGAGGGTAGTGCAGACAAACTGGACTGGGAGGAGTTGGTGGTGTTGTGGAGGCTGTCGCCCAGTCCATTGTCCTCATCGGCTGAGGAGGCGTTGGCGCCCACCTCCTGGGTCAGCTCCAGGAAAAGATGGAGCCGTGTGTCATCCTGCACAGGACTCCGGTTGTTCGGCCTCTCCTCAATTGACCTGTTGTTTTGATCATCCTACAAAATATGAAAAGTTATATGTAGTCTAATGAGGCACATTTGTTGCTGTTCACTTATGTACTTTGCCATGTTTTCACATCAAGTTCAAACCCCCGAGCTGACAAGGTACAAATCTGTCGTTCTGCCCCTGAACAGGCAGTTAACCCACTGTTCCTAGGCCGTCATTGAAAATAAGAATTTGTTCTTAACTGACTTGCCTAGTTAAATAAACGTCAAATTAAAATTAAAAAAATTATATCAGCTCGTCTGAGCAATTTGATCAGAATTAATCTAATTCAGTATGCAGTGCCGATTGGCCTAGATTCAGACCAGAGTTAAGCGTGCGTAAATGTAACACAATTCCCTTATCATGCGCATTTCTCTCTATGCGTATTCTCTTGAGTCTGTCCGACAAAAGTCTCATTTGAAAAAGGTACACCGTATTCAAAGGGATGGCTGAAAACCCCATTGAAAATCTGTTGGCCAGCAAGTGGGAGTTTTTCAGCAGTTGATTTAGATGTATTCAGAATGCGCAAGGTAGTCACACCTGCAGAGAATGTTACACGAAAGAATAAGGCAAGTCTGAATATCAAATACTGAGAAGTGCATAGGAAAGGCATGTGTAGGAGTGACAAATTCCTAAGTCGGGATCAGCCCCATTGAGTCTGACACCCCGAATGTGAAAATAACTTTGGAATGAGACCGGTTGACTCACCACCTCAATCTTCAGCGTCTCACTGGGATTATTCTGGGAGTCTGGAACAGATGAAGTATGAAACACACAGGGCACTTTACTTTCAGGTACAATATTGACATGTTCTGTTGACAGCTTTAAGTGCATCACTGCTGACACGTGAGCTTTGAGGCTCTGTTCCCTCTGGATGGCCCCTTACTACCTGTATAGTGAACTACTTTTGACCAGGCCCCATAGGCAATAGGGTGCCATTTGGAAGGCATCCCGAGACTTCACTTTTGAAAGAGCAAAAGGTATTTATTTGATATATATGACCTTACCTCTCCTTTTACAGCAATTTCGCCTCTTCAAATAGACAGCGGCAATTGCAGCAGTGATACCCAGTACTCCCACCACAATCACACCAACACCTGCTGTTTCAACAGAGAGAAATTAATGATTAATGTCACAACCCCATCCATCAGCTGTTGACCAAATAAGTGGCAGGGTTGACAATTCGTCGTTGTTTGAATCCCAGAACGTCCCTTGAAATTCAGAAACAGTAATTTCCCAAAATATACGCAACAATCATAATATTCTATTGTGTTAACACACAATAAAATCCTAATCCATAGTAATAAACAGGAGTCAACAGAGCATGCAGCAAGGGGATGTCTGCTGTACCTGGTCTTGTACCTGGGATGGTGCTGGGTGCGGGCAGTCTGGTCTTACAGACAGTGTTGGACGTAGCAGTGCAGTTCTTCAGCCTCACCTCATTCTCTTCACATCTGAGATAAATGGGGGTTTCAACAAAGTATCATTTTAAAAGCCACATTAAAACCAGTTTAATTAGATTTTATTTATCGATGAATAAATGCCATGTATAGGAAAGCTAGTCACCACTGTGCAATAACGTCTACACAACAGTCTAATGAAGTAAAAATGGAGGTTAGGCTAGATTTAGTTTGAGAGCATCCGCGTGCATGTTCACATATTCTATGGACATACCTTAAGCACTTTTTGCACACTTCACAGGCTTGGTCAGGGGCACAGAATGACCCAGGTTTACACCGGCACTCTCTGTCCTGAGTGATGGTGCATGCCTTCGTAGTCACCTGATCTGTGAGAGGAACATACAGAGATTGTAATGTTAAAGACACAATTATTTTTATTTAAAAAAAATAATAATAATAATCAGACAGGGGATAGATCGGAGCCCAGCCATTTCATTTGTCATTCATTCTAATGGATCATGTTGAATTTGAAAAGGGCTAACTTGTTCAACAGAATTACCTGAGTGACACGTGGTGCACTTTAAGCACTGTCGTAGTCCGTTGCCATGTTCAGTGTATGTGTCAAACTCACAGGCCTCACACGTTCCTCTCTCCAAGGCACGTGTGCAGTACTCTTTAACATACGTACCTGAGGCCATAGAGAAACAACAGTTACTGGGTTATCCAAACAGGTGTCTTACCTACCTGTCCATACAGCAGACACTTGACACTGAGCATGAATTACTGTAGTCGTATCACCATGGTCAATACAAGGCCAAAGTAGTGTACCATTTCAAGTGCACACACTGGCCTCAGTAGACTGAATCTTAAATCTCTATTTGTCTCACCAGCTAGGCAGTTTAAACAGCAGATATTGTCATGTGGGTACTCCAGGTTTTCCCGGCATGAGATGTCCCGCTGTGTCAAGTTTCTGACGCTGCCTCCTGTCCGTGTCAATTTAAGGCCAGACTGAGCTGCCACCATGGGGTTGAGGGCCCAGATTAGGAGGACAACCTTAGAGAAAGATGAAGCACACATGAAAAACATTGTCATCCAGTTTTCACCTAGCTTACTTTAGACACCCATAATATCGAAGGAAAGTAGCCAAAGTTGGTGAGGAAATTACTGTTGTAAAAATGAGGTGTAAATCTCAAATGGCACCCTATTCCCCATATAGTGCACTACTTTAGAGGGCTCTGGTCAAAAGTAGGGAATAGCATTTGGTACATAAACCTAGGTCTTTCTTTCCTCATTGTAGTCCTGACAATAAATCACTTCCCCTTCAAGGGAATATCTTCAAAAAGGTCCATATTCATGACTAACTAGAGAAGGGAAAGGAAATAATCCAAGAATGTCTATGAGATCATCCAAACCTTGTTTGTCAAGAAATGTCCTCATCTTTGTACATGCAGAGCTCCTTGTGTCAAGTGACAGACTTGCCAAAGCTTAGGTATGATAACAGGGACAATATAATTGCATTCATGATCACGCCACTGATGCGTGGTCAAAAACAACTACAAATCTAATGTTATTTGTCACATGCTTCGTAAACAACAGGTGTAGACTAACACTTCATCTACAAGTGAAGCAAGCCTAATAATTAGTCCCAACAATGTATGCAGTTAGACAACAACTATTTTGAAACGGGTCTTTATCTGGTTCAACTATTTGAGAGTGGTATTGCTCAACTAGAGACAAACAAGAAGCGCTGTGATGCAATTTCATCACAAATCTATTTGGAACCTCTGAGTCACAAGATACAAGGGCACACCCAATTTAGCAACCTGTATTCATTCACCTGTAAAGTATGCCCAAATATAGGCCAGCCTACAAACTCTCTGAACAAAACCCAAGCACACTCCAGAGTAGAAAAGAGGCAAGGTGACAATAGATATGCTGCATCATATTATGTTTGGCTGCTGTTTTATGTATTCTCCCAAAATGTTATTTGGAACATAAATACAGTTATTTTAGCATTAAATTGCTAAATGTTCTCTCTGCCCAAGGCAATATGTGTAGAATTGCAAGAAATTAGCTTTAGAACTGCAACATTTTCTCACTAATGACAAGCCTTTAAAATGTTATTTCCCAAGGGCAGAAACTTCTTCAGTCTGGCCATACACTGCAGAAACTGCTTGTATGCAAAAAATAAATCGCACTCTAAAGTAGGAGTTGTGTTCTGATATTATGAGGGGGTCCCAGAAGTATTTGCTAACGTATCACTAAAGACGGTCCACGAAGCTAAATACAGTTTGGGAACCCCTGCCTTAGTCTAACTAAACACCGGCTTCAACAGGCACTACATAGGAATTTCGCACCTTTATGAGGCTTTTCCATTGGGATGTTTACGCGACATTCTTTCTGGCCGCACAAATGGCGCATGGACTAAGTCAGAACATGAGTTCGAATTTTAGAATAAGTCTAAAGTTACATTACTAGTAGGCTCCACAATTTAATTGATGAGGTAATGACAGAGCGCGCGTGCTGTGTGACAACAACGCTTCAAATTGATGTGGTCACAGCCGTACAGCGTGAAACAACTTACCATGTAATGTAGGCCTATATTGCTCATACTTTTATCAAACATCGCAAAATGTCAAAGGTGGCGTACATATCCCAGTTGATGTGTCAGAAAACAGAAAAGCAGCACCAGCACTCCTCCATGAATCGATGGTTTAGTTTGGTTGAACAGCGCTAGATTTATTTGAGACAACTCTCCTCACGAAAGAGAAAGTTCCAAATGACGATTGGCGCAGTGCCAGTTACGCCCCTTAGGGAAACGATTAAATAGTCCAAGGTTCGGACGCTTTTTTTCAATTTTCGCCTAAAATGACATACCCAAATCGAACTACCTGTAGCTCAGGACCTGAAGCAAGGATATGCATAATCTTGATACCAGTGGAAATGTGAAATTAATGTAGGAGAATAACACATTAGATCTGGTAAAATATATATATTTTTTGTATAATCATCTTTGAAATGCAAGAGAAAGGCCACAATGTAGTATTCCAGTTGTATGTGTATGTGCAAAGTTTTAGACTAATACAATGAACCATTGTATTTCTGTTCAAAAGTCTGCCCAAATGTGCCTAATTGGTTTATTAATACATTTTCAAGTTCATAACTGTGCACTCTCCTCAAACAATAGCATGGTATTATTTCACTGTAATACAGTGCCTTGCGAAAGTATTTGGCCCCCTTGAACTTTGCGACCTTTTGCCACATTTCAGGCTTCAAACATAAATATATAAAACTGTATTTTTTTGTGAAGAATCAACAACAAGTGGGACACAATCATGAAGTGGAACGACATTTATTGGATATTTCAAACGTTTTTAACATATCAAAAACTGAAAATTTGGGCGTGCAAAATTATTCAGCCCCTTTACTTTCAGTGCAGCAAACTCTCTCCAGAAGTTCAGTGAGGATCTCTGAATGATCCAATGTTGACCTAAATGACTAATGATGATAAATACAATCCACCTGTGTGTAATCAAGTCTCCGTATAAATGCACCTGCACTGTGATAGTCTCAGAGGTCCGTTAAAAGCGCAGAGAGCATCATGAAGAACAAGGAACACACCAGGCAGGTCCGAGATACTGTTGTGAAGAAGTTTAAAGCCGGATTTGGATACAAAAAGATTTCCCAAGCTTTAAACATCCAGAGGAGCACTGTGCAAGCGATAATATTGAAATGGAAGGAGTATCAGACCACTGCAAATCTACCAAGACCTGGCCGTCCCTCTAAACTTTCAACTCATACAAGGATAAGACTGATCAGAGATGCAGCCAAGAGGCCCATGATCACTCTGGATGAACTGCAGAGATCTACAGCTGAGGTGGGAGACTCTGTCCATAGGACAACAATCAGTCGTATATTGCACAAATCTGGCCTTTATGGAAGAGTGGCAAGAAGAAAGCCATTTCTTAAAGATATCCATAAAAAGTGTTGTTTAAAGTTTGCCACAAGCCACCTGGGAGACACACCAAACATGTGGAAGAAGGTGCTCTGGTCACATGAAACCAAAATTGAACTTTTTGGCAACAATGCAAAACGTTATGCTTGGTGTAAAAGCAACACAGCTCATCACCCTGAACACACCATCCCCACTGTCAAACATGGTGGTGGCAGCATCATGGTTTGGGCCTGCTTTTCTTCAGCAGGGACAGGGAAGATGGTTAAAATTGATGGGAAGATGGATGGAGCCAAATACAGGACCATTCTGGAAGAAAACCTGATGGAGTCTGCAAAAGACCTGGGACTGGGACGGAGATTTGTCTTCCAACAAGACAATGATCCAGAACATAAAGCAAAATCTACAATGGAATGGTTCAAAAATAAACATATCCAGGTGTTAGAATGGCCAAGTCAAAGTCCAGACCTGAATCCAATCGAGAATCTGTGGAAAGAATTGAAAACTGCTGTTCACAAATGCTCTCCATCCAACCTCACTGAGCTCGAGCTGTTTTGCAAGGAGGAATGGGAAAAAATGTCAGTCTCTCGATGTGCAAAACTGATAGAGACATACCCCAAGCGACATACAGCTGTAATCGCAGCAAAAGGTGGCGCTACAAAGTATTAACTTAAGGGGGCTGAATAATTTTGCACGCCCAATTTTTCAGTTTTTGATTTGTTAAAAAAGTTTGAAATATCCAATAAATGTCGTTCCACTTCATGATTGTGTCCCACTTGTTGTTGATTCTTCACAAAAAAATACAGTTTTATATCTTCACGTTTGAAGCCTGAAATGTGGCAAAAGGTCGCAAAGTTCAAGGGGGCCGAATACTTTCGCAAGGCACTGTACTTTTTTACCTGTTTCCTCCAGCATCTTCACAAGGTTCTTTGCTGTTGTTCTGGGATTGATTTGCACCAAAGTCAATTCATCTCTAGGAGACAGAATGCATCTCCTTCCTGAGCGGTATGACGGCTGCATGGTCCCATGGTGTTTATACTTGCGTACTATTGTTTGTACACATGAACGTGGTACCTTCAAGCGTTTGGAAATTGCTCCCAACGATGAACCAGACTTGGAGGTCTTCATTTTTTTCTGAGGTCTTGGCTGATTTATTTAGATTTTCCCATGATGTCAAGCAATGAGGCACGGAGTTTGAAAGTAGGCCTTGAAATCCATCCACAGGTACACCTCCAGTTGACTCAAAATATATAATTTAGCCTATCAGAAGCTTCTAAAGCCATGACATACTTTTCTGGAATATTCCAAGCTGTTTAAAGGCACAGTCAACTTAGTGTATGTAAACTTCTGACCCACGAACTGTGACACAGTGTAAGTGTAATAAGTGAAATAATCTGTCTGTAAACAATTGTTGGAAAAATGACTTGCACAAAGTAGATGTCCTAACCGACTTGCCAAATCTATAGTTTGTCAACAAGAAATTTGTGGAGTGGTTGAAAAACTAGTTTTAATGACTCCACCTTAAGTGTTTGTTAACTTCCGACTTCAACTGTATATATATACATAAATATACACATATTCATATATATATATATATCAAATACAAAAGGTAAAAAAATACAACCTGCATTAACAGTGCATCAAATGCGTCGAATGTTATGCCACATATGCAGTTGTCATACAGTATTGTGTGTGTCCAACACAGCCGCTCATTGTATAGAACTTTTTGGTTTTGCTGATATTTTTACCTCTTACCTTAGCAATTTGCTCATGGGGTCAGCAAAACACTAACATTGAAACATAGCATGCTGGCCATAAACCATTTCTTAAACTCAACATACCATTCTATTCCTTTACTACAGGGGTGTCAAACTCATTCCATGGAGTGCCTACTGGTTGCTGGTTTTTGTTTTTTTCATTTCAATTAAGACCTAGACAACCAGGTGCGGGGAGTTTCTTATTAATTTGTGACCTTAATTCATCAATCAGGTACAAAGGAGGCGCGAAAACCCAGAGACACTCGGTATTGCATCCATAGAGCAAGAAAGCCATTGTTCATATATATCTAACAATCAAAAGACATCTGGACCACTCATGACTGCTGCTATGTTTGCTATAGCTGATGCATTCTGTCATTCTTGATAAGGATGCAGACTCAAGGGAGTGGCAATGCTCGCTGAGCGACCCATCGAAGATGTCTACTTGGTTTCTTTGGTTTGGATTGTGCTGGGTCTAGGCTAATTTTGAAGTAGGCGAACACTTCAATCTGGAAATTAGTACACTGAACAAAAATATTAACACAATATGTAAAGTGTTGGTCCCAGAAATGTTCCATGCACACAACAAGAGTATTATTTCTCCTTTGCCAAGATAATCCATCCACCTGACAGGTGTGGCATATCAAGAAGTGAATTAAACAGCATGATCATTAGACAGGTGCACCTTGTGCTGGGGACAATAAAAGACCACTCTAAAATGTGCAGTTTTGTCAAACAACAATGGCACATATGTCTCAAGTTGAGGGCACATATTACAAATGTTGTTTTATTTGGGGAAAAACCCCTCAGACTTATGGGATTACTAGCCACACTCATCAGTTGTCTGCACGACCTGGTCTCTCACACGCAGACACGGCCACAGTCACCGGACAGGAAGAGAAGGTTTAAACTGACTAATTTGCTCCAAAAGAGAGGAGTTTCATACCCACAACAGAATGCTGGGAAGTGTGAACCTCAAACATGTAGTCCACCCATTTTAAACAAAAAGACGCCACCGTAAAGTAAACTGTGAAAATACACTAACCCAGTCACCCTTGTCTGCTGATATAATTATGTGAGGATGGATTAAACACACACACACACACACACACACACACACACACACACACACACACACATATATATATATATATATATATACACAAATATACATACATATACACATATACACATATACAGTGCCTTGCGAAAGTATTCGGCCCCCTTGAACTTTGCAACCTTTTGCCACATTTCAGGCTTCAAACATAAAGATAGAAAACTGTATTTTTTTGGGGACAATAAAAGACCACTCTAAAATGTGCAGTTTTGTCAAACAACAATGGCACATATGTCTCAAGTTGAGGGCACATGCAATTGGCATGCTGAACGCATTAATGTACACCAGAGCTGTTACCAGAGATTTGTTCATTTCTCTATCATAAGCCGCCTTCAACATTGTTTTAGAGAATTTGGCAGTACATCCAACCAGCCTCACAGCCACAGACCATGTGTAACCAAGCCATAGCAGGACCTCCACATCCAGCAATGTTTGAGACCAGCCACCGCGACAGCTGATGAAACTGTGGTTTTTCATAACCGATGAATTTTTGCAAACTGTCAGAAACCTTCTCAGGGAAGCTCATCAGCTTGTTCTGCGTCCTCAACAGGGTCTTGACCTGACTGCAGTTTGGCGTCGCAATCGACTTCAGTGGGCAAATGCTAACCTTTGATGGCCACTGGCACACTGGAGAATTGTGCCGTTCACGGATATCTCCCGGTTTCAACTGTACCGAGCAGATGGTAGACAGTGTGTATGGCGTAGTGTGGGTGAGCGGTTTGCTGATGTCAACTTTGTGATCAGAGTGCACCATGGTGGCGGTGGGGTTATGGTATGGGCAGGCATAAGCTACGGACAACGAACACAATTTTATTTTATCTATGGCAATTTGAATCTAAAAAGATACCATGACGAGATCCTGAGGCCCATTGTGGTGCTATTCATCCACCGCCATCACCTCATGTTTCAGCATGATAAAGCACGACGCCATGTCGCAAGGATCTGTATACAATTCCTGAAAGCTGAAAATGTCCCAGTTCTTCCATGGCCTGCAAACACACCAGACATGTCACCCATTGAGCATGTTTGGGATGCTCTGGATCGAAATGTACGTCAGCGTGTTCCAGTTCCTTCCAATATCCAGCAATTTCGCATAGACATTGAACAGGAGTAGGACAACATTCCACAGGCCACAATCAACAGCCTGATCAACTCAACTTTTCCTGTGACCAACAGATGCATATCTGTATTCCCAGTCATGTGAAATCCATAGATTAGGCCCTAATTACTTTATTTTAATTGACTGATTTCCTTATATGAACTGTAACTCAGTAAAATCTTAGAAATTGGTACATGTTGCGATTATATTTTTGTTCAGTGTAGGTATGTTGAAATGGTCTTGAACTTTGTCCCTCTCCTCTCCTGACAGTTTGGGGCATTCAATAGAACTGAGTAGGACCTCACCTTCCTCAGGGGCAGACTTATTCCTATGTGCCCTCCACATGACTCATTAGTACTGTATTCTGCAGTGCAGTCTCTTGTAAGCACAGTAGCTTCCTGTGTGCCCAGGACTGCATGGTATGCAAGAAGTGGCCAGTCAGGGCACTTTTTCTCAGCTGGTATTAAGATAATCAAAATCTAATTGTATGAGCAGCCACAGTGTTCGTTAGAGTTACAGTACAGCCAGAGGATAGCTGGGACCAAGCTAATCATCAAGAGACTTGTGGAAGAAAACAACTTCAGCCATATTATATATAAGCAAGGAGAAATCAAAAGCATGAAAAGGCATGCATGTCAGAGACATGTACTCAAACAAAATTACAGTGATGTAGACCTAGTAAAGTGCATATCATATTGTGTCAACGGTGCACAGTAACCTACTCATACTAAATTTGAGACTTTTCAACTGTACATTTATTTCCAAAAGGCTACATATACATTTGCAAATTCTACTGTACATAAAACATCCAAAATGTCCATAATTATATAGATATAATATACCACAAAGCTGCCCTGGCAATACCAAACATATATGTTTAGCACTAGAAAAGCTCTGCAGCCTAGTAAATGATTTCATCTTAAATACTTTTTTGAACTAATACTTTTTTAAATGTATATTGGTATGGTTTTGTTTTGTTGCTTTTTTTCATCCCCATCTGTACTTTACAACATTCACCATTTACAGTAGTTAAACAAGGCACAAGAATAGTGACATGAAGCCCAAGGCCATGCGTGATGTAAAAAGGAGCATCGTAACCTCTAGCTCTGGTACACGGGGTTAGTGTTGCATGATAACGCTGAGCCAGCTAATACCCTGGACCAGAGCTAGGTAACATCCATCCGTGATGTAAATCAGGGTGGAGATCTAGTTACCAGGGTTGTGTCCTAATTGGCACCCTTTTCACTATATACTGCACTACTTTTCACCAGGGCCCATAAGGCTCTAGTCAAAAGCAGTACACACTATAGGGAATAAATTACCATTTGGGACACATCCCAGCTCAGGGGACAGTAAATCAGGGGTCCAACAGTAAACTCTTCAGCCAGTGACACAGCAATACTCTAACACAAAGCATAAGTATACAGAGAGTGTGTGTGTGTGTGTGTGTGTGTGTGTGTGTGTGTGTGTTCATGGTTCAAAGCTCAGTGGCCCCACTTAACATTTACAAACTTAACTTCAACATTTAATAAGATGGACATGACTCAGCATTGCTGCATTAAATAAAATAGTTACAATTCTGTTTGGTTGTTAAGATGTATTGTATTTTACAGACAAATGCTCTTAATGCAACATCAGCCACTGTTTAGCATTACAACAGCACACTTGCTTCCATTTTTTGTACCACTCTTGCTCACATTAGTACAGGGGAGGAGAATTCAACAACTAACAATTAAAAAACAATCATATTCAAAATGTAAAGCTCACTCACTAATCTGTTCTATAGCCAGCTGGGTTGTATAACGATTAACATTCGATTGATCACTAGAGTATAGCCAATCTGAATAGCAATGTAGGTTTCACGTACAACGTAACTTCAGCTCTTATGTAATCCTTCATGATGAGAGCGACAAAACTGGTACATGAATCCGGTCATGTAGCATAAACACTCTTCAGCTCAACACTGTATGTTTTGTGTCCCAAATGGAACTCTATTTCCTTTAAAGTGCACTATTCAAAAGTAGCGCACTATTGGGAATAGGGTATCATTTGGGACGCATACTGTTGTATATGAAATTGCATATAACAAACTATGTGCCAACAGTGTTTTAGGTACAGTAGTTCAGAGGAGACTGCAACATGTGTACAATCAACAAGTTGAGCGTCTTTTGTAAAATGAGCAACATTTTCAAAAACTATTCAGATAATTTCAAATCCGTGTTATTATGATCATAATACTATAGCAATGAAAGCAGTGAGTAACTACAAAGGGACATGATCCAAACCTGTAGATGAGAAATCACACTGAACACATACAACAGAAATATGCATAATAACAATGACTTTAAAGTATACATCCGCCCTTTGAATTACTGTTTCATTCTTTCATTTTTGTTTTAGCTGGATGTCTTTTCTAAACATGTTCAAAACAGTGCCTATTGTTCAGACCAGTAATTCATAATCCCCTGCTTTCCTATGACATTTAAGGTGCGTCCCAAATGGCACCATATTCCCTACATAGTGCACTACTTTTGTTCAGAGCCCTATGGGCTCCCCTTACTTGTACAGTACAACAGGATGTTAAACATGCATGCTTAATGTACCAGAAGGGCTTCCATACCATAACACATTCTATCCACATTGATGTCCTGTGAAGTGCTGTGCCTCTGCTGGGAGGCTTGTGTGTGGTGGATAGCTATGCAGCTCTTTGACAGGTGTCAATGGTTGAAAGTGGGTGATAAGATGCAGTGTTACACATGGCACAGGGCCAGGAAATGATGTCTTACAACTCCTCCAGCTTTCTCCTTCTCCCCCTGGGTGGCCAAACCACAACTCGTGCGCACACACACAAACACATACACACACACAATAGCCTGACACAAAGACATTTCATCATCGTCAGGGGTTTTGCCATTACAGTAAAAATCATGTTATTAAAATCTGTACCTTTCACGTTTTTCAGAGTGGTTTCTCCCATTTGATACATTATTTGGAATTGATGACCTAGTATTCAAATAGGAACGAATACAATACCAAGAGATGTCTTACGGTAAATGGGTGTGATATTGGTTCCTTCCCAAATAGAAGACCCTATTACCTATTTAGTGCACTACTTTTCACCAGCGTCCATAGGGCTCTGGCCAGAAGTACTGCACTACATCGGAAATGGGCTTCCATTTGGACACTGAGGATAGTTTCAACCTCTCGGGATGATTGAAGAGCTGTTCCACTCTCTGAAGAGCATTGGTTGGTCCCAACAACAGAATAAGAAAACAAGGGCAACAGAAACTCAATTGAGGGGCAGCCTGACTTAAGAATGGATTGACTAAGAGGAAAATAATGGAGGGAATGGAACACAGAAAGGCAAAACAGATTTACAGTACATCCTCAGAAAAGGGTGGATACAGTATGCACACAGCAATGACAGATTTGATATTTTTTCAGTGGTCATTGTTGTCGGTCATGTTGTTTTGCACTGTGAACAACAATCTCCATCTTATGCATTACGCTTCTGTTGTTGGGATCTATGTAGAGGAAGAATTCCTCTCATAAATCAGCCAGTATACTCTTGGACTGAGTTAGCAGTCTCATGATTGGTGAGTTCACCCATTCCACACACTGGGTTGCCTGGGCTTCCTGTTCCTAAATTATGTACTAAGTCTGATTCAGGGTCCTGGCTCTTTGCTGCAGCACTTTTGGAGTGGATCTTGCCAATTTCCTCCAGAGCGCTTGCCAGAGAGTCCAGGTCACCAGTGTCTTGGTGTCGTGCCTCCCACAGGCTCAGTATGACCGCAGAGGGGCTCTGTTGCTTAAGAAAATATGACAGGTTTCTGTAGGGAGAAAGGGGGGGAAACACTTTTGGTAGACAAAGTGGTCACAGCACACTTAGCAAAGTGAACAACACTGTTGTTTATAGATTTGTGTCTCCTATGAGATACAACTCTGTGTTTCAGCACAGCACTGTTTCCACATCTCAACAGGGAGGGACTGACATGCAATGCTAGTAAGTGTGTATCTGAGAAATGACATACTAGACATGATAAGAGATTTCTTGAAATATCAAAGTTAGTAAACTAGTCAACATTTGAGGGGGGAAAAGTCCATGTCACGTTAGGACTGAATATGTACTGTAGGCCTATGATAAACACTCTGTAGGCCTATTGCGTCGTTTGGGGTAACAACTTGCAATGTCTGTATTACAGTAAGCCATTAGATCCAGTGGAGGGCAGTATTTCACTATAAAACATGGGTTTACCCGTCCCTGCCAAAAGCATCACCCTCTGTGAATGCAGTCATTTCTGTGCCATCAGACTCAATTAAAATCAGCTTAACATGATAAGATATAATATGAGGACAGCTGATTGGGCTCATTTGGAAGCCCAAAAGTCTCAAATACCTTCTGCTGTTTGTTCAAGTAATCATTGAAACATTCAGTGAGACATGATAGACAGTTGGGCTACATCTCAAATTGCACCCTACTCCCTATTTAGTACCATGGGGCCCTGGTCAAAAGTAGTGCACTACATTGGGAATAGGGGGGTATTTGGGATCACATCCTTGGACACTCACCTTTCTAGATTGAGTTTCTGGGCTAAGAGCTGCCAGTCCTTGCCCTTGGCATTGGCAGTGTCAAAGGTGGCACATATCCTCTGGCGGATGGAGAGGGGGATTTTGAAGGCCTTGGGCCCTGCCTGTGAGGTGACGGTGCAGTCCGTCTGGGTAAAAAATGGGACTGACTCCTTCTTGCTCTACAAGGGAAAAACAGAGCCAAAACACAATGTCACAGGAGTCAAGTATAATTAAAAAACTATTTTATTTAACAAAAAGGCTGTTAGGATACACAGGGCCATCAATAAGTCAGCTCTCATTGATAGCGTCTAGCTACCCTCGGTTTTAAAAAGAAGCATAGGGTGCATCCCAAATGGCAACCTATTCCCTATATATTTCACTACTTTTGACCAGAGCCCTATGGGCCTTGGTCAAAAGTAGTACACCACAGGGAATAGGGAGAGACAACCACTGCAGACTCCTGAGAACAGGATGTTCTGCTAGTGACAGCAGAGGACACTGACTTCACTAAGGTTAAATAAAGGTTGTGTGGATTGTGGAAGTAAAATGTCATCCATACACGGAGAGCCAGGCTCACCTCCGCCACGGACGTATAGACCTGCAGAATCTGCTCATGACCTTTGACCTGGCGCACGCTGATCTTGCAGGAGAGCTGGGTGGTGGTGGGGCTGTTTCTCTCCAGGGAGAAGGCACAGTGCAGGGGCTTCTGATTGCTGCACCACACTTGGGAAAATGAGAATTCCTGCAGCCAGGCACACAAAGAGAGAATTATGTATGGAAGTAATAAGCATTTGTACTGGGGGGGTTCAATTCCCACTTAATTCTGATAATGGATGTCGGATCGCGGGCTAAATATTACACACAATGTCCGAGACCGAGGGAATGACGAACGGGAAAATTTTTGCCTTTGATGTTTAATACATTTCTGCAGTGGGCACCTCTCTGTAGGGAAATCCTTGACCTCCTGCACGCTTCCATCTTCCATCTCTGCATAATAAAGTCACCAGTAAACGAGTCACAGTGATGAGCTGCCTCCGAAATGGCACCTTATCCCCTATATAGTGCACTACTTATCATCTACAGGATGGGTGTCCCTTGTTGCTAACGTGCACTAATGTGACTAGAATGACGTTGTATACAACAGCCAACTTTCCGGGATATAGATATGTATTATATGGGCAGAAAGCTTAAATTCTTGTTACTCTAACTGCAGTGTCCAATTAACAGTAGCTGTTACAGTGGAAAAATACCATGTTATTGTTTGAGGAGAGTGCACAACAACAACAAAAAACTTTATCACGGCAACTGGTTTGATACATTCACCTCTGAAGGTAAAGCATGTGCTTACATTCAGTAATCTTGCTCTGAGTTGTCATCCTGAGGGTCCCAGAGATAAAATGTAGCATAGTTTTGTTTGATAAAATCAATTTTTATGTTCAAATGTAGGAACTGGGGTCTACAGTTTGACCCCACTGCTGTCTCTGGCTCCACACCCACCCCGCCTGGCCATCTAGATGTGTGAAAGTTAGTGTATAAGCTAATGATCCACCATGTATGACATTCCTGGGAGTGTGTAAACTGAAAATGTTTATTACCATAGCATTTTTGTATGTTCTCTATAGTTATGTACTTGAAAATATATCAATTGACCAAACTCCTGGCAGACTTGATACAAAATATTGTGCAGTAATGTAATTCTTCACTGGATCAGCCTGAAACTTTGCAAACACACTGCTGCCATCTGGTGGTCAAAATCTAAATTACACCTAGACTCCAATCAATGTATGGCCTTTCTCTTGCATTTCAAAGATGATGAAAAAATATATATTTTACCAGATCTAATGTGCTATATTATCCTACATTTATTTCACATTTGCACAAATGGTATCAATAATATGCATATCATTGCTTCAGGTCCTGAGCTACAGGCAGTTTGACTTGTGTGTCATTTTAGGTGAAAATTGAAAAAAAAAGAGTATGATCCCACTGGTCAAAAGTAGTGCACTAAATAGGGAACAGGGTGCCATTTGATACGTAACCATGGCAATAGGGACACTAGCTAACTGTACAGTTAAAAAAAAAACAGCCTAGTGTGCCTAAAGAGAACTTAACCCCTTAGCTTTGATCATCTGATCCTCCCCGATGTGGGATGGATGTGTCAGATAATGGTGCACAGGGGAATGATGGAAGTGGAGAGGCCAGGTACTCTAGCAGTAAAATAAAAAATAAAAAGCTAACTTGATGTATGGTCCAGGCAAGAGCCATTACTCTCCAACTGCCCTTTGAAAGGGGGAGGTTCATAGAGGCAGTCTCCTTCCAAAGATCATCATAAATAAGCCAAGACGAGGTGTCTGTCTGACGGTCTGTGTGAGACACGCTACCCTACTTCCTCACCTCTCACAGATGTATGGGGAATGCAGTGTGCACACACAGTTACCAATAAAGGTAAACAACCTCCTGTAAAAATGGCAGTCTGGTTGTAACCAAACATTTTGTTAACCATCAATTAATAACACACAACTTTCTATCAGTGGTGTAAAGTACTTTAAAAAATACTTTAAAGTACTAATTCAGTAGTTTTTGGGGGTATCTGGTCTTTATTATTTATATTTTTGACAACTGTTACTTTTACTTCACTACATTTTCCCTGACACCCAAAAGTACTCATTACATGTTGAATGCCTCTGATCTGGTAGACTCACTAAACACAAATGCACCGTATGTACATTTTGTGTGTTGGAGTGTATCCCTGGCTATCCATATATTTTTAAAACAATAAAATGGTGCCATCTGCTTTGCTTAATATAAGGAATTTTAAATAATGTATACTTTTACTCTTATTTTAGAAATTACATTTACTTTTGATACTTAAGTATATTTAGAACCAAATACTTTTACTCTAGTAGTATTTTACTGGGTGGCTTTCACTTTTACTTGAATAACTTTCTATTTAAGGTATCTATACTTGTACTCAAGTATAACAATTGGGTACTTTTTCCACCACTGCTTTCTATGCTAAGATTTGCAGTTTCTGAAAATCTTTAGTGCTCAACACTTTAGGGTAAGGCAGAACAAGATAATGTCCCTATCTGGAAGTACCAAACAGTCTACATTTGTACGCCAAGACTGCTTTAACAATACCTGACATCTGGTAAAGAGTTTGAAGTTCCAGTTTCAACAGTTTCTGAAATGATTCAGTGCGAAACGCTTTAGGGTAAGGCAGAAGTCGATAATGTCTTACAGTGTCTAGTACTGATTAGACTGACACAATTCTTCCTGAAACTTACAACTGACACAAGTCCTGCTGAGACAGAGACTGTCATAACATGTACATCATAACGTCTACATCTCTAAGTAGTTAAAGTCTAAAACAGTTACCTGACACGTAGTAAAGGGTTTGATGCTCCATAGAAATTGTGGGACATCCTGGATGTAGACCTGGAGGCTGAAGGTGTTCCCTCTGAAAGGCAGCATCTTAGGTTCCTCCAGGAGCTGTCCTCCTCTACTGGTCTCTGTGGCCACCACTCCCTGGAGGGAGTGAGGGACCGGAGAGTCAGTCGGCCAGTTCTCTTTATCACCACAGTTCACTTCTGCTTCCAACCACAAATCCTCACAAAACCTGATCATTTTCGAAATTACATGAAATACTAAAAAACAATTCTCATTAGTAGCAAGCTATATTAAATATGGAACCACAATACAAGATTGAAGTCTCAATTTAATGCATTAGATGAGCATGTATCGGCTAACATCCATCCCCAAAATTGTATTTGAAATGATGAAAGTGCCTTTTGATTTGAGGCTGTAAGGTATTCATCTGTCACCATTGTTCTGCTCCTGTGGGGCGTTTAATGTATGAGCGGTCTATTCTCAGACATCTCAATGCCAAAGAGAAGCGACAAAAGAAACAGAGGGATGACTAACACCATGCCATGCTGACTGCTTGTGACTGTTTGTTTGCATTTGTGTTAGGGCTGTGACGGTCATGGAATTTTGGATGACGGTAATTGGCCAGCCAAATGACTGCGGTCTCCGTAATAGAAAATAAATATATATACACAGTGAATTCTGAAAGTATTCAGACCCCTCGACTTTTGCTACATTTTGTTATGTTACAGCCTTATTCTAAAATTGTACAAATATTTCTTTCACCTCATCAATCTACACTCAAAATCCCATAATGACAAAGCAAAAACAGGTTTTTAGACATTTTGCAAAAAACAGAAATACCTTATTTACATAAGTATTCAGACCCTTTGATATGAAACTCGAAATTGAGCTCAGGTGCATCCTGTTTCCATTGATCATCCTTGTGATGTTTCTACAACTTGATTGGAGTCCACCTGTGGTGAATTCAATTGATTGGACATTATTTGGAAAGGCACACACCTGTCTATGTAAGATCCCACAGTTGATGGTGAATGTCAGAGCAAAAACTATGCCATGAGGTTGAAGGAATTGTCAGAGAGCTCTGAGACAGGATAGTGCAGAGTCACAGATCTGGGCATGGGTACCAAAACATTTCTGCAGCATTGAAGGTCCCCAAGAACACAGTGGCCTCCATCATTCTTAAATGGAAGAAGTTTGGAGATCTGGCCACTCGGCCAAACTGAGCGATCTGGGGAGAAGGGCCTTGGTCAGGGAGGTGACCAAGAACCTGATGGTCACTCTGACAGAGCTGAGATGAGAGAACCTACCAGAAGGACAACCATCTCTGCAGCACTCCACCAATCAGGACTTTATGGTGGAGTGGCCAGACGGAATCCACACCTCAGTAAAAGGCGCATGACAGCCCGCTTGGAGTTTGCCAAAAGGCACCTAAAGGACTCAGACCATGAGAAACAAGATTCTCTGGTCTGATGAAACCAAGATTTAACTCGTCACGGTTAAGCATGGTGGTGGAAGCATTATGCTGTGGGGATGTTTTTCAGCAGCAGGGACTGGGAGACTAGCCAGGATCGAGGCAAAATGAATGGAGCAAAGTACAGGGTGATCCTTGACGAAACCCTGATCCAGAGCACTCAGGACCTCAGACCCTAAGCACACAGCCAACACAACGCAGGAGTGGCTTCGGGACAAGTCTCTGAATGTCCTTGAGTGGCCCAGCCAGAGCCCAGACTTGAACCCAATCCAACATCTCTGGAGAGACCTGAAAAAGTGCAGCAACACTCCCCAGCCATCCTGACAGAGCTTGAGAGGATCTGCAGAGAAGAATGGGAGAAACTCCCCAAATACAGGTGTGCCAAGCTTGCAGCATCATACCCAAGAAGACTCGAGGCTGTAATCGCTGCCAAATATGCTTCAACAAAGTACTGAGTAAAGGGTCTGAGTACTTATGTAAATGTGATAAAGTTGTTTTTTTTTCTTTGCAAAAATTTCAAAAAGCCTGTTTTTGCTTTGTCATTATTGGGTATTGTGTGTAGATTGATGAGGAAGAAAAAAAAGAATTGAATCAATTTTAGAATAAGGCTGTAACGTCACAAAATGTGGAAAAAGTCAAGGGGTCTGAATACTTTCTGAATGCACTGGATAGGGAGACACACATTTTCTCCTTTCCTCCGCTCCTGACTGCATGTGCTGCCATAGAAATAGAATCAATAGAACGGGTATCCCCATTCAAGTCAATGATGGCATAAAGGGTGGACTGGCTGCCATTGCGAGTGTACCCATACAGAGAGGAAGAGGCGAAACGAGACGTTTTACTCCGTTCAAAATCTGTCCACAAAAATAAGTAAGTATTTTTTTGTGTTGAGGCCAATGAGTGTCGAATTTGGTCAACAGAAAAATTATTATTTGCTACGTGAGGCTTATTTGATCGAATAGAAGTTATGTTGTTACGAATGCATTGATATACATGGCATATCGGCAACTTACCCAAAAACAACTTTATATCGGAATTGTGCCTGCTGTCATGACATAGATAGAGGACTCATCATGGATATAACTCATTTTAGCATGGATTTTACAATTGAGGGCTTCCACAATTGTAAAGAGTTGGGACTTGTGAGCTAAGAGCCAATGAGCTGGGAGAAAACAACCAATGAAGAACAAGAAAATGGACTAATTTAAAATGGAGATAGCCTCAATGGCGCTGTCCATGCTGTCACAGACACTATAATGACACAGACAAGCATTTCACTACACTCACAATAACATCTACTAACCATGTGTATGTGACCAATATAATTAGATTTTATTTGATTCAAAGATTAGTCCTCTATTTATCTTGGCCTGTTCTTCATACTTCTTCATACTTCTTATCTGTGCTCTCATTTGCTAGAATGGTCCCACCTGATCTCACCTCTCACGTCTTTGAGGACATGTATTTCCATTGTTAGAGCGGTCACTTGACTATCTTGTCAATCTAATAGAACATCTTTGACCCATAGGAGCAAAGCAGGAAGCACAGTACAAGCAGGAAGCAAAAGCAGGAAGTGTACCCATCAATATGTGCTGTGATTTGTTGATTCAACTCAACTGACGTTACAAAAAAATACATTCCATTACATGAGCCACATCAGTTATCATTTGAATTTAACATTTAATCCTATCCGATCAGATAACCTGATCTGCAGGACGAAAGTTTTCTATTAAAATCAAATTTAAAATCCATAAAATAATTTTTAGGATACATCATGGCCATTTTCTTTGACCTTTTGAGAAATGACACCCTTTCAATGCTACATTTCCTCTTCCCCTGCATTAATATCAGCATTGCTTGAGCAAATGGTATTCCTCTGTAATTCTGTAATCTGTATTCCCCATGCAGACTAGGTTGTGTGCTAGCCCCATCCTCATATTTTATGGCAACTGAAGCCAGAGTAAGAGCTACATTTGGGTACATTTTGCACTGAAATGACATCCTTAATATTATTATCAGGAGCATCCTGTTGATCTAAATCTAGGATATGACCGGTGATTGACTCTGTCCGTCTATAGCCAGAACTTGAACAACATGAAGCAGAGTGAGTGTGATTGTAGCCGACAGAGACCCAGAGGACAGAGGGGGCTGGCATCTGCTCGGCAGGCTGCGCTGGGGACGGATTCATAAACCAAATCCAAAAAGCATTTTAAACCCAGCTGTCAGTGACTTCTGGTAAATCACAGGAACACAAGCAGGGGCTGAGTCACTCCTGAGGCCTATTCTGTTCTGATCACTTCTGTTCTGCTTTATGTCTCTTGGGTGAACTGAGGCAGTTGATTTCCCTGATGCTAGATGATGAGATATCAATACAGACATTCACATGCTTTATTGAATTATATGACCGAATGATTGGAAGGCTAACCCGTAAATATCCATGTTTGTGAGGGACTTGATTCTCTTCTATCATCTGCCGCCTAAGCACTGCCATCAATACTGCGATTCAGATGATTGCCCAAGAGCAAACTGCAATCAATGAAAAGAATGAACCAAGCAAAGGAAAACAACGTGTGCGTATGCATTATGCAACCACCAGGAAATACACCTATTATTCAACAGTATTTCTTATATTCCACTGCTGACAAACAGGCATTGCATGACAAAAATGGATGAGAATGACCTAATCTCAAATTGACCCCTAATAGCTCTACCTTGGAAGATCCCCATATTGCTTATACCAATCAAATCCTCTCAGATCTCCACAAATGCATAGGGCATATGGGTCGATTTATGGTGCAGAGCCCCTTCCTGTTTACCTGAAAGGCGTATGGCGTGTCGTCCACACAGTACACTCGGAGGCTGTAGTGCATGGGTGTGGCCCCCATGCTGCCAAACACTGCTAGCTTCAGCCTCTTCACGGCTGCCTGAGTGAGTGGTTCACCAACCAGGGCGTAGGAGCCAGGCTGGTCCAGCAGCAGGTGGCAGCTACTGGAGTCCATCAGGCAGTAACAGAATGTTGACTCATCCTCTACTGACATCACTTCCTGTGACAGGGAACACAGAACACAGGCCGGTTGGCAACAGAGGATGATAAGACAATTGCATGAAGCATCATTACATTTGATTACATTGAGAAGAAATACTATAATTATGCAATTGTGCTATGTGCGGATGTGTATTTGTTCAGCATCTTTTATAGTGTTGTGTCATCATGGGAGCATTTAAATGTTTGGTTCAATGAATATAATTGAAGTGCTTTTTTAAACGGGTTTCCGAGGTAGATGAGATGGTAGCATCTCAGAACACAGATCAGTCATCATGAACAACAGCAGTAGTTGGGAAATCCCTTTTATTATTTTAAACTACAATGATGGAATCAGTCGTTTTTATCATCCCAGCCAGCTACCATAATTATATCCCACATTATCTCCCTCTAAAACAGCTGTGTTCACTTCAAATAAAATAAAAAAACAGCGAGAAAATTGGAGACATACAAAGCTATATCATTTACACAAATGAGAAGTAATGAAGGGCCAAGGAAGGCGGGATGGTTAGTAGCTACCAATTTCGCTGTCTCTTGTTATTGTGTGTTGAACCTTTGGTCGCAGAGTCGGTTAATGAGATGCAAGGCTTAGCTACAGTATGTCAATTACACACCTGTACCATCCTCAGCTAGAATGACCTCCAGGGAGTCTGCAGGGTATGAAATCTGCAGCGGTGCATGTTGTATATCCAAGAGAGATTATAGACTTTGTCCCAAATGGCACCATAGGGCTCTGGTCAAAAGTAGTGCACTATATGTGAATAGCTATTTGGGATATACCCATAGAAAAGGGCAAGAGACAAAAATGGTGTATAAGAATGGTGGGGTCAGGAGGCAGCCCGTAATTGAGACAAAGATCCCTGCCACCCATTCCCATTGTTTCCTTGCCTGGGGTAAGCAAGCCAGTGATACATGCAAGGACTGCTACAACCTCTTGTATAGTTAATTGCCTTACATAGGGCACACAGCCCACTTCCATTGGTTGTAACAGCATTATATAGGACAGAGTGGGTGCAGGAGCAAATCCAGAGGCTGCTAATATTCTAAATAACAACCCTGTTTTAATCACCGACACCACATAGCATAACAGCCTGGGGCAGAACTACAATATTGAATATTCTGACCCCCTGTTCAGTCTGCCAAAACGTGGTCAGATGTACAATTATATTACTGCCTGCCTGGAAATGCTCTTAATTATTTTATTTTACACTTGTTTTGTTCAAAAACACATTTTCATGAACAAATAATTCTAAGTGAGGGAGGGCATTGCCTACAGAGCCTCTGGGTTGTGTATTACCTCTTGGGAATGTACAATAAGTTATAGATTGTAGAAAGCTATTTTTTAGACAACAAAATAATATTAGACATTCCTAAGGCAAACAGTACACACTGGGAAAAAAAAACAAGAATGCTGAAATATCTCAACTAAGCCTACTACTAGCAACTTTGCATGAGAAGAAACAAACACTATGGCTTTAGGGTGTAGGCCATAAGTATCTCAACAACGGTGTTGAGAAATACAAAAGGTAACAAACCAAGGTCTAACAATTACTGAAAAAGCCAGTGAGTGGCAGGTAGGCTGATTCACGTGTCTGTTTAGTGAACATGTCCTGAGAAGTGGGAGGTGTTTAGAAAGCAGGGCAGGCAGTGGCATCACAAATGGCACCCTATTCCCTATATAGTGCACTACTTTGACCAGGGCCCATAGTTAAAAATAGTGCACTACATAGGGAAAAGGGTGCCATTTGGGACATATTCGGCGAGTCCAGGTCAGATGGGAGGCCATTTCCATGACTCTTCCCCTGATTGCCTCACGTCCACACCCATTTCAGTGTGTCCATCCAGAATCCACCAATCGATACTTCCGATGTCTAACGGGCCCTTTTGCCCTGTCGTTACCCCGTCTGACTGACACAAGCAATGTGTTTTCTCTGCTATTACATGCTGTAATTGTTTTGTTTTTTCTTCAGAGCTCTCAACGTTATTCCCCTCAGGCAGGCTGTTGTTCCCCTCAAGCAGGCTGTTGAATCCACAGTGACCGTAAGCCTTTGTGTGAGTCACAAATGGCACCCTATTCCCTATTAAAGTGCAGTACTTTTGACCAGATTCCCTATGGGCCCTGGTCAAAAGTAGTGCACTACGTAGGAATTGAGTGCAGTTTGGGACGCATCCTTTAGCAATGCCCTGCTCCACACCCTATGCTCTCAATAGCCTTTTCACACTTTAGACACACACATCTCAACAGGTACATCACAAAAAGGCTCGCTGGAACATTGTCCCTCCCAAAAGAGAGATACAGAGGTCAGGAAATTAAAAGAGCTGATGGAACAAACTGTGTTGAGGTGTCAAGGGAAAATACAACCTCTATCTGGGAATATCTTTGACCAGTTAAAAACACACTGCCCCCAGGGTTATAGAAGAAAAAATAAACAATAACATAGGGCCTGCCCATATGAAAAAATATCAGACTTTACTGTAGTATTCACTGTTGTGTCTGAAGTGTGAAAAGGCTATTGAGGGCAAAGGGTGCGGAGCAAGGCATTGCTCAAGGATGCATCCCAAATGGCACTCAATTCATACATATGGGCCCTGGTCAAAAGTAGTGCACTTTTTAGGGAATAGTATTCTGTAGTATTTACTGTACAGTACACTACAGTCTGCAAAAACACTAGTGTTTTTGGGGACATTACTGTAGTATTTCCCCAAACAGTTTTTGTTTTATTTTCTTTGACTTAAAACCGGGGGGCTTTCTCCTAGAGGAAACCTACTGGAGAAATACTAAAAGAGCACATTTTCAGGTAGTTCAGTTTCTGATCTTTCTATAACCTGTAGGAAACACAATATATGGTCTATACTTGGCAAGTTGGTTTCTCATTTAAAGATGGCACAAATTGCAGTATGGGGGAGGGGGATGGGCAGGGTATATGCAAATGAAATACAGAAGTATTTACTATAGTAAAAAAATGTTTTGCATACATTTCTGTATTATTTAATGGTGTTTTTTGTCGATAATACTAGTATTTACTATAGTATTCTACAGTATACCACACAATTATATACTAAGTACTACACATGATCGAGGTAGTATTCTCTAGTAAACTGTAGTATTTTCTTATGTGGATGGACTCGGTCCTGGACTAAAAAATGCAATCTGTGTCTGAGTAACTGGCCCAGAGAGCACAGAGTTGTTTATGGTTAAAGGGGCTTCTCTTACCTCCCAACTGTTGTCCTGTGTTTTCCTCTTCAGTTGGATGTTCCAGTTCTCAGTGTCAACCTCTGCACAGTGAGCTATCGTCATAGCAACAGGACTGGAGAGGTCTAGGCCTAGAGGACCATAGGTGACCTCTGGTCCTAGTAGGATCTCACAGCCTTCCTCCGTCTGGAAACTGAAAAACACTAATTGTCGTTGGTTGATTCTGAAAAGACGCTATTCAACTAACTGTAACTACAGGTATAATGTATTTGATAAAATGTGGTCAAATATTTAATGGAGGGGGGGCCTTCCGGGTCTAAGGCACTGGGTTCGAGCTCAGGCTCTGCCGCAGCCGGCCGCGACCGGGAGGCTCATGGGGCGACGCACAATTGGCCCAGCGTCGTCTGGGTTAGGGAGGGTTTGGCCGGCAGGGATATCCTTGTCTCATGTGTACGGTGTTTCCTCCGACACATAGGTGCGGCTGGCTTCCGGGTTGGATGTGCGTTGTGTCAAGAAGCAGTGTGGCTTGGTTGGGTTGTGTTTCGGAGGACGCATGGCTCTCGACCTTCGCCTCTCCCAATTCCGTATGGGAGTTGTAGCGACGAGACAAGACAGTAATTACTACCAATTGGAAACCATGAAATTGGGGAGAAAAAGGGGTAAAATAATACAAATTTAAACATAAAAAAATATATATATTTAATGGGTTTGCAAATTCAAGGTATTACTAAACGAACATCGTTTAGTAGTACATCGTTATAAGACTAAAAACAACTGAAATGCTAATTCTACATAATCGACTTAAGACATTAATCTATTCCCCATGCAAATCAGGGACATCATTTTAGATCATGTATGTTAAGGGCTTGAGTGTGGACCAATAATAGTCTTAAAGGGATCTGTGTGCCGGTCGGTCGCTGATGAATTTGCATATTCATCAGCCTTGTGTTTATCATCTTGCAGTCATTATCTTTCCATCGCTCCTTGTGGTGGTGCTGCATGAAATCAAAGCAATTAATGAAGGAAAACGAATGAGGGTGGTGGACAGTCATGCAAATTCACAAACAGCATAAAGACACAGAGAGCAGCCTGCAGGTGTTTGGTTCCCGGATTCCCTGCTAGAGACAGAGTCATAAAGTCAGAATATGATTTACCTTAAAAATGGATGGCATATTCATTAAAAAAGGGCTGACAATAAATAGCATCTTCAGGTTGTGTTGCCAGGGGGGGTAGGAAGGGTAGGCGGTGGTTTGAAAAGGCCAAGGAAGATCAAGGCAGTGCAGCGAAACGCCTTCGCAAAGCTCTCTAAGCTCATATCAGTCATCAAAGATCTGAGAACTGTGAATTGTCAAGATTTCCTCCACTGAATAAAAACTGATTTAGGCTATATCCAGATCCTTGAGTGATTGAGCGAGTGAGTGAGGTGGAAAGTTCATCCGCGTCAAAATGCAGTGTGACTTTAAACAAATAACCCAAGGCATAAACAATGACAGAAATAATATTGTGGCAGATGAAAACGTAATTATTTCAGTAAGATTGCCACATACAGTACCAGTCAAACGTTTGGACACGCCTACTCATGCAAGGGTTTTTCTTTATTTGTACTATTTTCTACATTGTAGAATAATAGCAAAGACATCAAAACTATGAAATGACACATATGGAATCATGTAGTAACCAAAAAAATGAATAGTGATTAATCAAAATATATTTTATATTTTTCAAAGTAGCCACCTATTACAGTACCTTGATGACAGCTTTGGAGGTGTTTCCAAAGCTGTCCTTGATGACACAGTAGGCGTGTCCAAACTTTTGACTGGTAATGTGCTCTAGTGTGGATTGCCCAACAATGGTTAAGATCTTTCATGATTCACTTCTCACAGTCAATGTACACTGTACAATACAGACACCTTTCAGACTTCCCAAACATTTTCAACATCTGAACCAGTCAGTATATCTATTGATAAAACATAATATATATGTTTCATTTCATTGACTTGCAGTTACATGATTGTGAATACGCTAGTAAAATACACTAATAAATAGCAATAAAATATGTGATTGCATATTCAGTGCTGATGATGACTATTTCTATTTATATAATCTTCACCTCACACAGTTAACCTGTACCTGTTTTATACAGATGAGAGCTCACTGCTCACGTCAATCACCGTGCTGTTTTAATAGTAGCCCTGGCTGGTTTTTGAATGGTCCAGCGAGAGTTCTGACGATCCTTTAGTCAACAACGAAGAGCCTGATCACACATTCAACGGCAAGAGTAGCTAAGCAAGGAACAGATTAGCTGGACTTTAAGTAGCTGCCTACCACTTATTACTGAGAGGAGTCTAGAAGCAGCAGCACCTAAAAGAAGAAGTGCCTCTGGCTCTTATCCTGGCTGAGTCCGAAGTGGTACCCGCTTCTGTTTATAGTGCACTACTTTTGACCAGGGCCCATAAGGCTCTGGTCAAAAGTCGTTTGCTATATAGGGAATGGGGTGCCATTTGGGACGGACCCCTCTCTTTTTCAATTCCACTTGTCATCATCATGAAGGGTCCTGTACCAACGTACGGCTTGGCTTCCTCCCTGGCCCTAGATGAGGTACATTACTCAAAGTGACTGATGACTCACTCTTCAGGGACTGGGGAGCCATTCAAAGTGGCCTATTGGGCCACGACGCCACAGAGAGAGCGGAGGCAGCGTGGGGCTTAATAAATGCACACATTAACATGCTCCATTAGCTTCACCTTTATTTGCTTGTACTCTCGTACCTGCCTGTCCAACTGGGTTTTTGTCCATTTTTTAAGGCGACACATGTTATGGGCAGAGAATGGGGACATTCATCACATTGGTACCGAAGAGTGAAAGCTGTACGTTATGGACTACAATTGGCTGCACATACCAAGCTATGATTTAATGTTTCATCTATCCCTTTTAGCCTCTCTCTTTCTCGAATAAAGAAATGTATACAGTTAAATGAAACGAACATTTACATTACTAAATGACATCTTTGAAGTACTTGTTTACTCATGAGCTCAAGAGAATGAGGGATACTAAGATATAAACTGGACAACCATATTTTCTCCCTGTGGCATTCAAAATTAATGCTATGTTGAAACCATTACAATAGTTCCTGCCAGAGACAGTCAGTGACATCCCACCTGCAGATCGAATGGACAAATGACCCGAGGGGGCTTAGGAGAGCTCACAAATCTTTCCAAAATGGCACTCTATTCGCTATATACAGTAGTGAGACTACTTTTGTCCAGAGTCTTATGGGTCTTGGTCAAAAGTAGTCTCACTATAACGGGAAAGGGGGCACAGCCACAGTCTGTCCCTGTGGGGTGTTATTGAGGCTAACTAGAAGGTACAGTGGCCGGGCGGGGGAGCCATGTCATCCTCAAGTGGGTGAGATGTATTGCACAGCCCGGCCATGACCGCATTCCCACACCATCTTGGCAGAGCCAAGGAGAAAACACCTGGCATCCAGAACTTCAGCAAAGAACATTTCGAATGTAGGTCTTTAAATTCGCAAGTTGTTGTATGAATGTGGGTATACAAAACAGGTGGCTCTAGCTTTGAAATACAAACAGATCTTTTTTTTTGTTGTTAGACCAACACCAACTCAAACTCCACACATCAACACTTTACCTATTTGAAGTAAGCTAGACTAAATGAATCAAGACTACATTGGGAATAAACCCACATTGCTCCACATGAGCTGCACTTTCTTTGTTGCACATGAGAGATCAAAGCTGGAATATCACCTGCGAGGTCACAGTGGAAATGATCAGCCTGATCTTGCCACCTAAATGATTCGTGTGGAGAGTGCTAGATAATCTGTGGTGCTCGCTGGGTCCATCTGCCAGAGACCTCCGTATTTATAACGTTTTTTAACTCATGAGGCTAAAACAGGTGAGGAAGGGTGAACAAGTAGCATTGTTCAGCTGATAAAGAATGGTAAGGCTTGATGATGAAAGATGAGGAAGTAGAGAGCGACTGACATACATATAGATGGTCATGAGATCTGCTCTCACCTAGACTCTCCCTGATTTATCACCATGTACATCTCCCAGGAAGTGTCCTCAGTGATCGCACCATGGGGAACCAGCAGGCTGACTCCTGCAAGACACAAAAACAGAGTCAACAACGATAACAACAAAACACTAAAGATATCTTTGAGATGCCTGTATATACTGTAGTTGAGCATAACACGGATTCCTTCTATACTGAACAAAAATATAAACGGAACATGCAACAATTACAAAACGCTATTAAGTTACAGTTCATATAAGGAAATCATTCAATTGAAAGAAGGAAATGAGGCCCTAATCTATGGATTTCACATGACTGGGTAGGAGTGCAGCCATGGATGGGCCTGGGAGGGCATAGGGCCACCCACTTGAGAGAAAGGACCAGCCACTGGGGAGCCAGGCCCTGCCAATCAGAATTTGTTTTCCCCCCACAAAGGGGCTTTATTACAGACAGAAATACTCTTCAGTTTCATCAGCTATACAGGTGGCTGGTCTCAGACGATCCCGCAGATGAAGAAGCCGGATGTGGAAGTCCTGGACTGCCATGGTTACACATTGTATGCGGTTATGAGGCCGGTTGGATGCCAAATTCTCTAAAACAATGTTGGAGGTGGCTTATGGTAGAGAAATTAATATTCAATTCTCTGGCAACAGCTCTGGTGGAAATTCCTGCAGTCAGCATGCCAATTACACACTCCCTCAAAACTTGAGACATCTGTGGGATTGTGTTGTATGACAAAACAGCACATTTTAGAGTGGCCTTTTATTGTCCACAGCACAAGGTGCACTTGTGTAATGATCATGCTGTTTAATCAGCTTCTTGATATGGCACACTTGTCAGGTGGATTGATTATCTTCTTATGGCTGCAGGGGCAGTATTGAGTAGCTTGGATGAAAAGGTGCCCATTGTAAATGGCTAGCTCCTCAGTCTCAGTTGCTAATATATGCATATTATTATTAGTATTGAATAGAAAACACTAAAGTTTCCAAAATTGTCAAAATATTGTCTGTGAGTATAACAGAACTGATATTGCAGGCGAAACCCTGAGGAAAATCAAAACAGGAAGTGGCTTCTATTTCCATAGCCTATGTTCCATAGCCTCCCTTTGCTGGATTTAAAGGGATATGAACCAGATTCCTTTTCCTATCGCTACCTCAAGGTGTCAACAGTCTTCAGACATAGTTTCAGGCTTTTATTTTGAAAAATGAGCCAGAACGATAACATCGCGTCAAGTGGTCACATGAGTTTTGCTCACGCAACAGCATTTGGGCAGCCATTGCTTTTCCCTCTCCTACTGTGAAAGACATTTGCGGTTGATATATTATCGATTATATATTTTGAAAACAACCTGAGGATTGATTATAAAACATGTTTCTGTGGACATTATGGAAACTATTTGGAATGTTCGTCTGCGTTGTCGTGACCGCTCTTTCCTGTGGATTTCTGAACATAACGCGACAAACAAACGTAGGTATTTTGGATATAGAAATAATCTTTATGGAACAAAAGGAACATTTGTTGTGTAACTGGGGGTCTCATGAGTGAAAACATCTGAAGATCATCAAAGGTAAACGATTAATTTGATTGCTTTTCTGATTTTCGTGACCTTCCTGATGCTAAGTGTACTTACTGTTTTGTCGTGCGATCGATAAACTTACACAAACGCTTGGATTACTTTCGCTGTAAAGCATAATTTCAAAATCTGACACGACAGGTGGATTAACAAAAGGCTAAACTGTGTTTTCCTATATTGCACTTGTGATTTCATGAATATAAATATTCGTAGTAATATTTATTGAATGTAGCGCTATGCTATTCAGCGGTTGTTGATGACACTTATCCCGATAGGGAGATTGCAGCCATAAGAGGGGTATAAGCAAATTTGTGCACACATTCTGAGAAAAATAAGCTTTTGTGCTTATGGAAAATTTCTGGGCTCTTTTATTTCAGCTCATGAAACACGGGAACAACACTTTACATGTGCCTTGCTAAACTATCATGACCTCTTGGAGTTCTTCAGATTTTATTGTGTTACAAAGTGGGATTAAAATGGATTTAATGGTCATGTTTTGTCAAGAATAAATAAATAAAATTAACATCCTTATTTCCTTATTATAATACATCCTTATTAACTAAAATATACAAAAATATACTGTAGTTGTCGCATTCACCACCTTTATTAAGGCAAGCCTAATTAGTTTAGAAATAAACATTAGCTAAGCAAATCACATAAATTACATGGGGTTGACATGATTTTTGAATGAACCCTTCCTCTGTCCCCCATACATAAAACATCTGTAAGGTCCCTCAGTCAAGTATTGAATTTTAAGCACAGATTCAACTACAAAGACCAGGGAGTTTTTAGAATGCCTCAAAGAAGGGCAGTGATTGGTAGATGTGTAACAATAACAAATCAGGCATTAAATATCTCTTTAAGCATGGTCAAGTAAATAATTATGCTGCAGTGCTTGAGGCGTCCCTACAGATCCAGGTTTAATCCCAGGCTGTGTCACTACCATCTGTGACCCGGGAGTCCCATAGGGCGGCGCACAATTTGCCCACCGTCATCCGGGTTAGGGGAGGGTTTGGCTGCGGGGGACTTTAGTTGGCTCATCGCACTCTAGCGACTCCTTTGTGAGTCGGTGTTTCCTCCGA
This sequence comes from Oncorhynchus mykiss, assembly GCF_013265735.2. Classification (NCBI taxonomy): domain Eukaryota; kingdom Metazoa; phylum Chordata; class Actinopteri; order Salmoniformes; family Salmonidae; genus Oncorhynchus; species Oncorhynchus mykiss. The sequence goes on from NC_048570.1 coordinate 38,045,634, forward strand.
CACAACAGTGCAGCTGGCGTCCGGGTTAAGCGGGCGGGTGTTAAGAAGTGCGGTTTGGCGGGTCATGTTTCAGAGGATGAATGACTCGACCTTCGCCTCTCCCGAGCCCGTTGGGAAGTTGCAGCGATGAGATAAGATCGTAATTGGATCGCAATTGAATATCACAAAATACATCCCAGACACATCAAAGACACAGTCGTCCTTCTGAACTGAGCTGTAGGACAGGAATGAAACTGCTCAGGGATGTTACCTCGAGGCCATTGGTGATTTTAAAGGGTTCAATGGCTGTGAAAACTGAGGATGGATCAAAATGATTGTAGTGACTCACAATAATGACCTAAATGACAGAGTGAAAAGAAGAATATAAATAAATATACAGAATAAAAATATTCCAAAACATGCATCTTGTATGAAAAAGGCAATATAGGAATACTGAAAAAAAAGAACACAGCAAATGAATACACTTTTTGCCTTGTGTTTAAGGGCAAATCCCAAACAACACATCACCGATTAACCGAGTAACTGCCTCCTTATTTTCAAGCATGGTGGTGGCTGCATCATGCTATGGGTATGCTTGACATCAGCAAATAACATTTTCAGGATAAAAAGAAACGGGATGGAGCTAAGCACAGGCAAAAATAAGAGGAACACCTGCTTCAGTCTGCTTTACACCAGAGACTGGGACAGGAATTCACCTTTCATCAGGACAACAACCTAAAAACCTGTTTTCATTATGGGGTATTGTGTGTAGATTGATGAGGAAAAAACACAAATTAATCCATTTTACAATAATGGTGTAACGTAACAAAATGTTGAAACAGTCAAGGGGTCTGAATACTTTCCGATGGCACTGTACACTGGAGTTGCTTACCAAGAAGACAGTGACTGTTCCCGAGTGGCCACGTTACAGTTTTGACTTGCTGCAAATCTGCTGCAAATCTATCCCCAACATCTTGAAAGAGCTTGAAGAATAATGGGCAAATATTGTATCATCCAGGTGGGCAAAGCTCTTAGAGGCTTACCCAATAAGACTCACAGCTGTAATCGATGCCAAAGGTGTTTCTAAAATGTATTGACTCAGGGAGCTGAATACTTATGAAATAACTATATTTTGGATTTTTTTATTAATAAAAAAAATATATATATATCCAATTTTTCTTACACTTCGACAGACTATTTTGTGTAGATTGTTGGGGGAAAAAATACAACTATTCCCACTTTGTAACACAATAAAATATGAAGAAATCCAAGGGGTTTGAATACTTTTGCAAGGTACTGTATATCTGTGACTGTGTTGACCTGCACTGGTGAAAGACGTCAGTGCAGGACTAGACATTCAATATTGCGCATCAGCACAACCACACAGCTTCATAGCGCCATTCATATATTGGAAACAATACCACTTACAATGCCTAAAAACCCGGTCTGAAACCTTACAAAGGGTTAGCGAAGACTGGGGTATAGCAGCTGCAGAGGAGATTCCATGTCTGCCTGTCGATAAAACAGCAATGGAAGTGTTTTGTCATCCCCCTGTCTGTCATCTCCCCTCTTGCAAATCAAGCAGTTAGCGTTCACCTGCCACCCTGTCAGATGTTTCACTGGGGGATGGCTGCGCAGGGGCCCTCCAGGACCTCTTCAATCCCCAGAGTGACAGGGAACAACATCCTTAGCCCAGAGGATTATGCTCACACCACCAAAGTTTGATCATCATCAGTTCACGTCCCACAGGACTGACTGATGTCTGAGCTTGTACTGAACGTTGTCGGTCTGCGTGTGTGCGCACACATGTTCATGTGTGTTTACACTTGTGCTTGAGCGTGTAGGACATGTATTCATCCTGAAAGAAGAGACTGGCAGTTAGCCAAGCGTTGGCCATGTATGGCCGTCTGTTCAGCATCGTTAACGACATTGTAGATGTGAGAGTGGTCCACTTGACCGCTGTGACTCTCTCCACTCGCACACAACCATCAGACTGAAGGAGCCTGATTTTCCTGTGCCTCTCCATCAGTGCCTCTCCAACAAAGCCGAGGGCCCTACACACACTAGGGACCGGGAGAGAGATGTCAAAGCTACAGTTCACATGGAACTGTTGACCCCTGACAACTGTGGCAGTCCTCATAGCAAACTCATCTACTCCCTCCACTTGTAGTCATTGTCTATGATAAGAGGCCTGACCCCCGTTTGCCTGGGAGGGCTGGTGGGAATGTAGAGGAATAACAAACAGCTATACTAGCTTCCTGTACTTAACCTACCTGGGAAACAACATTAATGAATCCTACTGTACTGTAGCAACATGCATTAGACTCTAGAGAGATTAAAGGGACCTGGTCTGAGTCCCAAATGGCACCCCACTGTTTTCATAGTGCACTACCTTTGACCAGGGCCCATAGACAATAGGGTGCCATTTGAGATGTATCCCTGGTTTCACTAACCAAGACATTCACTTAGACTACCTCTACTTGTAATTAGTCAAGAGTGTGCATGTTTTTGCTAAACTGATAACTTTATTTTCCATTAGAATAGAATAAAAAATGCTAGAATGAGATATTAGCACAGAGTAGCCATCATCAGAGAACAGTCTACTCATCTCTGTTCATTAAACCCATGTACTGTACTTTACCAGTATTTGGCAGCACACACTGTTTAATTCAGCTTTAAACACAGCTTCAAGTGTAATTCAGTCTTTAAACACATTGAACTCACCAGTATTTGGCACCACCAACCGGCCGCCCAGATGCCCAAACACGCCCGTGGTTCTCATCTGATCTTTAGTGGGGGTGAGGGGGGGCCCGTTGGGGGTGAGCAGGCCCTTCTTGGTGCTCCGTCTCTCCACAGTGCTGTTGCTGTAGTCTCGGTTCAGCCCCCTGGGGAAGGTCTCGGGCGGATGGCCTTTGGGAGCGTGGTACTCAGCGCGGTCGGCCACACCTAGTGAAACCATAAAGGAGCTCTGAACTTTGACCTTGTTGTCTGGTAGGTGGTCAAAGAGCTCTTTATTGTCTATGAAGTCCTTGAAGCAGATGGGGCTGCTATAAGTCCGGCCCACTGTCAGTTCTGGCTGCAGAGAGGAGTTGAGAAGCAGTGGGCTCCCTAGAGAGATGGAGTGGAACACACAGCCACAAAGTCATGCCGTCATCTAAATACCCTAGCTCTCTCTGCTGGAGCCATTGGCTGAAGTGAAGTCCACTGAGCAGGGAGCACACTCTGTCAACTGATGGGAAACAGGCTTTTAGTGTGAATAACATGTCAGGGTATGTGACTAACACAGAGTTACGGTACAGGTAAATAACCTGGATAAAAGATACTGTAGCTATCCAGGTCAGGGCTGAGTCATAGTCACTGGTCAGAGGTAGATTTAATTACCAAGCATACACAGCTTGATTGCCATAATCCATCTGTTGGAGTCAGTTCCTCTCTGTACACAAAGTCATCCTCCTGGAGGACACAGTCCTTCTCTGTCTGTGGTCACAGCACAGCGCTGGGGTTGTGTGTGTGTGTGTGTGTGTGTGTGTGTGTGTGTGTGTGTGTGTGTGTGTGTGTGTATGTGTGTATGTGTGTGCGTGCGTGCTTGTGTGTGTGGCTGGGAAGGTGCTAAGGAGGTCTGGGTGACCGTCCTGTAAATGAGGGTCCTTCAGCTCTCATAATCAACTCAACCGTCCAAGGAGGTGGTCTTCATCCACAGCCATTAGACGCCTGACCATACTGCCAAACACCGCATGCATCTATCTGGCACATCCAGACATTAGGGCCCCAGGACTCCCTGTGCCAAGATAACGGAGGAGTCACAAAGTCATTGCTGCCCAGCTGCTGCCTGGCGAGGGGCATAAGGCAGGAGGCTAATGTTTTATTTTTAGGGGAATCGTTAATTGCTGGGGGGCTTGATTTGTGTCATGCTTTCAGGGTGTATTTGTTTCTACTGAAAGACTAACTAGAGGGTATTGTTCAATCAAGGGCTTCTCCTTGTAACTTCATCGTCTAGTCTAGTGCCGGAAAATGCGTAACAGGATGAAAGTATACAATTGAACCATTTTGAAATCTATTGCACTTCAATCAAACACATTAAAGGATATCATGGGAAATGTTGCATTTGACGGAACTGAGCAGTGTGAAATATTACTGATCAGTGGTGATTTGCTACTGATTGCAGTAGACATAGTAGCGGACTATTGAGAAAATTCATATAGATCACGCAGAAAGAAAAAAAATCCAGTGGCCATTGGCCAAACTTTCAATCTGGCATGCATACTTTTTTTCTTCTTCTCAGCGCAGTGGAAATGGTAGAGCAAAACGGAATTGAGGAGGAGGTGGGAAGACAGAAGTTAATGAAATGGACCTCACGTTGAATACCTTGAGGGATAGGTTTGGAATTGGACCTCTGATTAAAAAAAGAAGAAAAAAAAAGAAAATGGCTCATGGCCAGCAGTAATGCATAGAGACAGGGTCAGGCCTAAAGATTCATTCACCACTCCGCCTTAGCTCCTGCCACATGAGGGGGTGTGTCTAAAGCATTTAAGGGACTTAAAATGAATTAAAAAGGCATGAAAAGCTACTAATTTCTTATGAAGAACACACTTGAGAAAAGCTGTTTTTCTCTCTCTGTGTATTGCCGTATATTATTGTGATTATGAAAAATCAACCTGAATAAGGTCGACTGGGGGGGAACAGTCAGGAAAAATATTATATTTTTTGCTATTCATTTGTGTTTCTTTCCTTCCCTCTGTAAAAGAAGGATCCAGACGGGAAATGGGAAAGCGGATAATATGAGCTATATTTCTTCTGCTCCATTAGCAAGCTGATGGAGAGGGGAATGGGATGGAGTGATGGTGGCCGGTTGGAGGGCACAGCAGGCGGCTCCTGAAAAGCTGGCCTATTTAAATAGGATTGATAGCCTGCCGGATGTAGCGCTCCACAGTCCCCCATCTTTCCCTTCCCGCCCTGCGCGTGGTGAGGGGCTAGGCATGAGTGTCAACCCAGGCCTTGGGAGCAGTGGATGTAGTGGGCTCAGCATGGCTCCGGCAGGGTTTTTCACAGTGGTGTCACATCCAGCCAGGATTTATCACCCGCTTCTGCAATGGCTATCGCTTGTGCTAACCCAGAAGTGTCATTGACAGTAATAGGAAGGATGCCTGGGACAAGCCACAGCCCCAGACACTGTTATGAACAGAAGTTATTGCTGTGCACAACAAAAATGCAATTGATGTTCAGTGTTCCATGCTTTTCACATTTATCCATCAGTGGATTTGGCTGGGGCTATCTGACGGCAGGGAAGGGGGATTGGTTGCTTGACAGTCATGCGTGTGTGTGGTCTGCGGCCAGGTGGACACAGGATGTGTCTGTCAAAGATTGATTACCTATCTCGGCAATAACAGAAGAACTGGTCTGTCAAAATAGA